>NC_064602.1:15082700-15735825 GCF_943734735.2 Anopheles gambiae | reverse complement strand
CAGCCCCGAGAGCCCCTTCTCTTCCGTACTCGTCTCCACACGGCGGTGGATTGGAGTGGCATTAAAAATGCATTACTCATGCAAGACTAGTCTTCTGCAGGCAGCAGCAGCAGCAGCTGGGGCTGCTAGCGCATGATGAAGCGAAGCTTCGAAAGAAAGCTGCATTGCAATCGATCGTTTATCCTGTGCCCGCCATTTCCTTCCTCAAGTGGTGCAGAGCCAAGGCAGTACATCTTTTTTTTTTCCTCTCTTCTTTCTAACGCTGGTCGCGCGCTGTAAAATGTCACGCAAAACAGAAAAGTTCACGTTCGCTCGACACCACACAATCGACAGGGATTGATTGATCGACCTCTCTCGCGGCGGTGCAGTACACACACACACACACACACAAACCAACCGAACGAACGGAAGGCACTGGTAGGTCGAAGCGACGACCTGTTGCAACTGCACCGTACTCTAGGAGTAAGTGCGCCCTTGCACAAGAGAGGGATGCTTGGGAAGCATCCATTTTCTTGAACCATTTGTTTCAAATCCGACCGTGTTGACCTTTTGGGGCGTGTGTGTGTGGCTGAGAGCTCACTGTTTGTGCATTCATAACGACCCGCACGAGCTAAGGGGGGGGGGGGGGGGGGGGGGACTTTTCAAGGGCGCCACACCAGTCGTGACTACTGGTGTGCCGCCGACGATTATTTCGCTTGCACTGCATTATAGTTCCGCATTACTTTTGCTCCAATTACGCTCCACGCCGGTTTGCTCAGCTGCAGTGTAATCGCCATCGGGACAGTGAGTGTGTGTGTCAGTGTGTACAATCTCACGAGAGGTACGATGGATTGCCGGTCGCCCCTATAGGCACAGTCAAAGAAGGCTAAGCAGGAGGAGGATCCATTTCCCGGATGCACTTTCCAATGTCTTCCCTCGTTGGCAGCTTCCCTCCAGAAAGTGTTGTTATTGTTGTGCCTGTGGGTATTTGTTACACATTTGTGTGTGTGTGTGTGTCGCTATGCAAATTTAATTAACTACCGTTACTAAACGAACGAACCTTGGTGTGCGACGATTGCCTTTTGTGTGTGCGGACTTCAGCCACCGGGATCCGTTTGAAAGCGTCAGGAGAAACTGGAGACCAATCGTACCAAATACCTACTGACCTTTCCCTCGCTACACTCTCGGGAGCGACGAATGAAAATTAATTTTATTTCTCCATAACTTCTTTCTTCCTCTCTGTTGCCTCTTGTTGCATGTATAAATGCATGCGCTTTGCAAAACTGTGCCGTTGCGTCTGATGCATTTTGTTTCCCACACACCCATGGGTCCCATGGTGTTGTCCCTGGTCAGTTATTTTGCTTGATTGGTTGGTCGTCGGCTGTGTTGGCAAAGTGCAGTTTAACTTCCTTTTTTGTATTTGTGTGTATTGCGTGCTCACGCCAAGCCAAAGGATGGGAAAGGTTAGTATTGTGGAGCGATATCGTGTGGCTACCGAAGGTCACGATGGTTTGGAAAATGAGATGAAAGTCACGAAGAAAGTTGCTATGAGAGGGAGGGAGGCATGGTCGAACAGGAGGGCAGTTCCGTTCAATTTGTTAAATAAAGAACCGGTCGTGACTGTAAGTATGGTTCATGTTTTATGAAGTCCAAGCATAGTTTTCGAAGCAATTTTCATTGCAATAGTATTGTAATTCTTGCCTGATTCCGTACCGTTATTCATTTTGGCTTCCATGTTATTTGATGATAATAGGGATAAGCTAGACATCGGTTGTTTGAGGTAACGTTATTTGGTTCATTTTGTTTCATAGTTCTGTTGCGTTGAATATGATTTATGTATCTTGATTGTATACTTATTTTATTTACACTGTTTTAAATTTTTGATTCTTTCTTATGTATTGTTTATTACGAGTTGGGACACTTTCTTGATTCTTTTTTACGGAAGAAAAACTTAATGTGAATTGCGAAGGATTCTATGGTATCCCTTTTTTTGTCAGGCTTATGTGGAATACAATAGGAATTTCCAGTGTGTTTGTCCAATAAGAGTGCCATAGAGTCTAATTCACATCAAAGCAAGTTCATTTCACACAAGAAAGTGTCAAAAAAGTGTCCCTAAACGACATTTAGAAGTCGCCAACTATGAACAATGATAGTGAAATATATAAACAAGATTAAAAGCATTGCTAATGAGGGGTTATGCAACTAAATTATTGAGCTTTTAAATGTCTAAATAATATGTAAACAGCTCTATCATCGAGGACCATTACTAATTAATAGCATCTGACGAGGACTGAATATAAATCGACAAATTTATTTCCTCGGCTGATTTTACCCGTTCCTTTCGCTTATCATCTTCACGTTTTTTTTTTGTCGCATTGGGGAGAGTTGTTTGCGCTTGTGAATTTCACAATATGCGTAATTTCTCCCGTCGATAATCATGCATTCGTCCGACGGTTTTAACGATGTTGCAGCTTGCTCAAGCAAGTGAAAAGCAACGGAAAAAGGAGAGAAAACCAAGAAAATGTTCGAAAGGTGATTAACCCATTCGTCCAGATCCTTTGCCCGTCAACGAATGCATAAATAATCAATCGGTTTATTTATTTCGATGAATTTACAGTGCTGGAAACGGTATGTCGGCGCAAATTGAATGTTGTTTACAATTTTAATCGATGAACTTTATAGAGCCCAAACTTGGGTTTCACGGTGCTGAAATACTAATGAACATGTCTTAATTTCCTTCTCCTGAGCTTGACACAATTTTTTCCTTTACCAATTTTCTCCCAATGCCCTTTGACCGACTCAAGAGCTCTATATATAAACACACACACAAGCTAACGGTAAACTAATTGGCAAATAAGCGTTTGGCTGCCGAGGGCTGCTGAAGGTGCTGAACGAAACGAGTATTGCGCAAAAACTAGAGTCAAAATTATCGACGCTGATAGACCTTGTGTGTGCGGTTCGGTTCGCGCACACAAACACCTCTCCGATGTGTCCGAAGTATGCGCAATGCTTTATCGTTCGCAAACGCGAGGTTGGACGGATGGATATTCGATCCCGATCAGATCCATCGGCGGCAATATAAACAACCAAGCAACCAAGCGGTATGCCCGATTAAACCTACCGGCAATTTTACGAGATTTTATACGCTTTGTTGTTTGCGAACAAAAAAGGGAAATGCTCAGCTTGTCCAAAACAGATGTTCGTCGTCTGTTGTTAATCGAGTTGGTTCGGCCGCGGTGAAATGTTTATGTTTACGCTTTTTGAACGGTCGCTTGGTGATTATGTGGGGGAGGGGGAGCAAATTTGGGCAAGAGAATGTAATGCATTAAATGATGCGATCGATTGTGCGCCTGACTTAATTTTCATCTAAATTCGAAATAGCTGGAAAAACATTTGCTTTAAATTGGATAAATAAGTTTATAACTTGTGAAAATTATGCAAAAGTTCATAAAAATATATGCATTGTTGGGAAAGAAGGGAAAAAATCAATAAGGACGTAAATTAAAGAAGAAGAAGAAGAAGAAGAAGAAACAAACAACCACATACACAAATGAACAAATAAAAGGTAAACAAAATTATTAGTTGACCAAGAGATAAATAAATCATATATAAAACGTAAATCATAAAAATGAAATGAAATAAAGAAATAAATAAAGAAATAAATAAATATTTAAACAAAAAAATAAATAAATAAATAAATAAATAAATAAATAAATAAATAAATAAATATATAAATAAATAAATAAATAAAAGAATTCACAAACACATAACTAAGGTACAAATCAAAGAAAACTGGCGAAACATCTATAAACATAAATCTAAAACATTGCAAAACAAAAATGTATTGTTGCACACTCTACCCTAAAAGATTAAAACGCTTCCTGTTTGCCATATCCCGTGAGCTTTTTCGTAATGCAACTTCCACGCACGGTTTTTCCCCGTTTTCCGGATTCCACTGTAAGTAAGTGAACGTGCAGCTAAGCTGAATGCTCAGGTCATAACCTCAATTTTTTGCATCATTCTCTGTCGCTCTATTTAATTTCTTTAATTTCCTTTTTGGCGGAGTCACAAAGAGACTCCCCGAGGACATCACGATTCCGGCGTACGACGACCTATCCAAAACCTCTCCGGGTTTGCTCTTGCTACCTTTTGCCCATGATGTAGGCCAAACGGGAGGGGAGGAAGCAAGTCTGTTTTAAATTATTCCACACAATCCCAGCAAAATCGGGCAAGGAATATTTTCTTTGCCCAGGTCCAATTGCACACGGCTCCCCCCGGGAGAGAGAGAGCAAGAGAACTTTTGCAATTTATAATACGAAAACCTGTGGTTGCGGTAGGTCAAAACTAGCTCAACGGTGTGTGAACAGTAGGGCAGTAGTAAGCCACATTTAGCAAAAAGCGGAAGCGCGCAACTATTTTGTCACCGAAGTGCTGTTTTGCTGCTCGCTGAAGCACGCGATGCGTGTGCAGGCACAATAAATTTATTTAAATTCGCTCACTTGGCGCTTTGCAGATTGTTTCTTTTTTTGCTAACAAAAAAAAAAAACAAGTAAGGGATAAAAAAAGTTACAAACATTCAATGTTCTTGCCGTGTTGATTTCATCGCCAATTTGAATTCCAAACTTTGCAAACTGTGTGCAACACCTTGCCGGACAAGGGAATCTTCTAAAAGTAACCCGTTTTTTCACACAACAGCAAAAACTTTGCATCGTCCAAAAACCTGTCCCTGTGTTGCACCGTTTGGCAAGCATTTCCATTTAGATTTTCTTACAACCGATCGTCCGGAGCACATGTAAGCTTGGGAAAATTGTTAATTAAATACACAAACACACACAGCCCTCGATCCGGTTTACGGCACAAGATAAGGCACGCTTTATCCGCATCGCGGAGGATGGGTTGAGTACGCAAAAGTTTGACGTTTTCGGTCATCTGCATTTTTGGAGCGATGGGCGGGTATTATTGGGCTTTGTAGAAAAGTGGCAAAACGGATCGACACGCGTGTCCTAAAAATGGTTGAGATTTTTGGCGTGCTTTAAAAATCATTTTGTGCTGTTCGTTCGCCTTTGAAAAACTGCGAAAGCTCCACTGTGAAAGCTCTTGCACATGCCAGCAAACGTAGTAGCTATTGGTGTGTTGGTGGTGGTCTATCGCTGAAGTTTTACGGCAAATTGTGTCGCATGATGGGATGTCGTTAAATCAACATTTGCACATCTGTCTCCCCGATTGCTTGGGGGAGAAAAATGGGAGAGAGGAAGGTGGGAGTCGTTTTTTGCAATTGTAAACTGTTTTACTAACAGAGAGCCGAGCTCTGTGCGCGCATATCGACAGGTTAGGCGGTGTTCTGATAGTAAGTTCAGTTTTAGAAATTTATTTAAAAAGTATTGTTAAATAAATTGTATTAAGAAAAACCTTATCAAAAGGACATATCTCCTTCAAGAGATTGAATTGGAGTTATGGCAGTTTTACCTGAGGCCATTCGGTGGCTTCCAAATGCACCCAAACACCATCATTTGGTCTATTTGACAGTAAAAGAGCTTTAGTGTCTGGAATGGCAAGCAAAACGATTCCACCAGTGTTTGATGGAGTTGGCTTTTAGTACCTTGTAGTAGTTCCGGGATCTGCCCGAACAGCAAGCAGTATATAGCTCCCTATACGGAAGTTATATATGTGTGTGTGTGTACCCATGTGTCTGTTCTGCCCTCATCAGAGAAATAGAATTGAGATACACTTTGGGGACGAAAATACCTTTGGGGAACATTACGTTCCATTTCCACCGCGACCATTTCGCCACCGTTGTACTACTTCTCTGCCTCTGCTGCTCGCTAGCAACGTAAGTTATATGCTTCGTTTTACGCTCGTTTGACCGCTCCCACCTCCCCCGCCAACAAACCTTCCACACCATCGTATGCAATCAAATGAAAGAATCATCATCATCCCCCTGTCCTCCTGGCACGCGACGGTAAATGTGTCTGGTTCCGGATATTGGTCTCTTTTCTCTTTAGCCGCCAGGTCATTGAACTTGCCTTCTCTCTGTCTCGCTTTTTTCTGTGAGAGCAGAAGCAGGAAGTAGGAAAAAACAGACACACACACACATACACACATCTACTAAACCACCCCAATTCTGTCCGGGAGCACTTGTTTGTGTTCCCTTGGTTCCACAACACCACACACGCGAATGCAAGGAGCCAAGGACTGCAGATGAGCGTGTAGATATTCTGCCCGTCCGCCACAACGAGCTTCATTAATGTATGCCCTTTAACCTACCAAGTAGCAAGGGCGAGTTAGTGGTACACGTTCCAATGGAGGAAGAACTGTGGACCGTGTGCGACGGACGGGTGTGTCACGTACAATGCCGTCGTCGTGGAGGAGGAGAAAGACGAGAGATCTTACATTCTTCCCCAACAGTTAGTATACTTACGACAGTTCGCGCCATACTCCTGTGCGCCGTGTACTGATGGAAATTGGAATCGGATTATCTGTTCGTTGATAGGAAAGCGTGTATTTGTAGCGTAAGTAGGAAGCATCTCTCCCCCACGGGCTTTCATTGCACTTTTCTTAGAAGAGGGAGAGCGAGTTTTCCGATGGTTTTATGATACGAAGTAGAGTTTAAGGTAGATAAAGTTTTTTTTTTTTTGGGAGTGATTTAATTAACGCCGCAAATGTTGATTACGTTACGGATGTTGCTGGTGACGATTATGGTAATCTACGTAGGGAAATAGATTAGCGTATAATCAAATATTACAATTTCGCTGTTTAGCTTGCCTTACAGGCTAAAACTCCGTATGTTTTGTGTCTATTTTTTATATTTTGTTTATACAATTATTGTACATCCTTTTCGAAAATGATAATGTTGTAAGCTTGGATGGACAAGTTATTGAAGTTTGTATTATTTACCTTAGGGCGTACTTAAAAAAAAATATACTGTGGCAATAAAAGTGCGTATAGACTAGTTTAGAGAACGCTATAATAGAAAAGGTGATGCTTTATATTAACCATTGCTTTATTTGATAGTAAGAAACCTCTTTTGGTTAAGTTTTTCAGTTATATTGAATGAGAAAGGTCCAACTAAATTTATCAATTCTCATATGATTTCACAAATTCTTTATAGAACTGTACAGTATTAAAAAAGGCTTTTCTTTCTTCAATCTAATTATATGGGTATGTCTTTATTCTGTTCTTGGGGGCCTTCACGATTCTAGTTAGTTTTTTGTATGGAGTTTGACAGTTGGAGGCTGAAATCATCTAAACAATCCATACAAAACCACACAAAAAACTACCCGCTGCGCAAAGCGACGCAAGAAATCATGGAGTTCTGAGAATTTTATCATGCCATCTTTTTCTCTCCAACGGCAAATTTGTCGAGCAGCTCGTCGAGCTACCCGTCCCTGGCTCCGCCTCATACCCCTCGCCTGAGCGCGCTGCCGAAGGTTTGGATGTGTTGGTGCGTCAGACGGCCAATCGCTGTCAGCCATCGTCCGTGCTCTTTCCCTCCCTAGCGCTATCTCATTCTCGCGTGTGGACAATGCTCGCGAGCTGTTGTGGCGCCTAAAAATGCCGTTAACAAACATTGCGGCGATGAAGTTGTATTTTCACAAATCAAACCAAAAAAGCGCAATGAGTTCAATTGCTGCAATGTAAAAATGACTAAGGAATCGCTAGTTTACGCTGGAGGGTTTGCTGTGCAACGCGCTGAACCCTAATTCGCATTAACACGTTCATCCCGGCGCTGATTTTCATCAACTTTCCTTTCCACCAGCACCTAGAACGCAGGCTGGAAAGTTCACTGGCAGGCAGTGGGGCCTGCCATCGATCTGAACGTGTTAAACATTAAACATAACTTTGTTACACTAAGCTTTTGCTTTCGTATGTTGTAGATTACACAGATATGCTGAGCCGTCTGGGCAAGGGTATGAGCGTGCGTGTGTATGCAAAACTGTCGCCAAATGTGTTTTCTTCCGGAATGTTATGATCCATCGGTCAAAGAAACGAAGGTGTTCATGAAAAGCGGAAAGACGAATTGAGGCCCCTGTCAATGGTAACTGATGACCGGGAGCAGGGGGTACTGGCACACAGCTGTTGGAAGATTGAACGGTATACTTAAATTGCCGGCGGATGGAGGGGGGGAGGGGGGGTGGCCATGGGACCACCCGATCATCTTTCCGGGGGCCCTTGTCGCTAATAATCTGTCCACTTTTAGACATACGGCATACTACAGGCTAGAGATCTTCGGCGACCGCCTAGTCCGCCTATCCTATTAGGTCCGCCGCTGGTTCATGGCCGTGTTTTTTTTATCGTGGAGGTGCATCTTTCCCTCTGCCTGCAGCGTATGCATCGAGCAGGAGACAGTGTGGCAGTATGCAAGTTACCCGCTGGACAGGAGCGGTCGCGCGGCAACGCCATCATTCCGCACATCTGCATGCCCGTCGTGGGTTCTAACCGCGTATGAACCGTCCGCCGTAGCAAGAACTGACTATCCGGCTACGTGCTACTCAAGACTTGAAAAGGCCGGCATGATCGCGTTGGCTATTACGCCAATAATAATAATAATAAGAAGAAGAAGAACTTAGCATAGCAGTCCACACTCGGGGAAGGTTTTTGTTTTGACTTTGTTGCTGCCGGGCTACCGCTGTGACGAGACAAATACACGGAATGCACTCGACCAAAACATGAACCTACCGATCCGAACCCATTCCAAGGCATTGCCGGGCAATCGGCGTCATGATAACTACTCCAAACCAACAAGCCACCAGATTCTGGACGGACAGGTGCAGCACCATACGCGCACCGTAATAAACAAATTCGGAGTCCTCTTTTGTATGAATTCAATTCAAAATGTTGTTTCCACTTGCGTCCGCTAGCGGAATTTGAAATAAATGTGCAACAAATCACACGCACGTTTGCTTTGATCGTGTGTCTTTTTAATACCCCCAACAGCAGAGCCGATCGCAAAGATGCCAATGCCAATGGTTGTGTTGTCTCTCAGGTAGCGAGATCAAAAATGCATGGACTTTGTAGCCGCAGCGGATGAAAATGTACGCATCAGAATCAAATAGTTTTGGGGTTTCCAAACGCACGCACACACACAAACACACAAACACGCGCGCGCAAACTCACACACAAACACGCGCGCGCTAACTCACTCACACACTCACACACACACACACACACACACACACACACACACACGCGCGCGCGCGCGCGCACACATGCATGAACGCGCGCACGCCAGCACGCACGCACGCACACACACACACACGCACGTACGCGCGCCCGCGAGCATGAAAGCGCGCACGCCAGCACGCACCCACGAAAGCGCGCTCGCGAGCACGCACCCCCGAAGTCGCGCAAGCACCTACTGCCCCCCCCCCCCCCCCCACTAGACCACCCCCCCCCCTCCACGCATGATCGATTACGGCTACCTTATCGGTAGAACGGTTGGTTCAGCTTTCTTGTAGCATCCTCATCCTTAGCGCCGGGCGGGGTGGGGGATCGCGACATGATAGAGTGAATGGTCACTTTCCCCGCGCTGTGTGTGTGTGTGACGAGACCCAAAAACTCGAGACGGATTTCAGCACATTAAAAAAAATTTCATTGCCACTATACACTGTGCTACATGATGCTTAGAAGGTCGTTGAAGCATCAAACATGTTCAAATTAAAAAATATTAGATTAGTGTTAGACGTTCTCCTACGCTTGTTTTAAATAGGCTTCTTCACCCTCAATTAGCAGGGGCATCGAATGGTCTCATCAGCAGCGGCACGAAATAAAATAAACCATCAATACACCGATAACACTTTGAATCCCAATCCAGCTTCTCCCACAGCGTCTCAAGGTCACACACAAATTAATAAATGCTAACACCCACCAATAACAATACACAACCGCAATGCACATATATGAATCAACGCATACACCACAAACACCCAATCAGCTGGCGGCGGAAGGCACGGGCAGAAGCTCAAGTAAGGCAAGCCAGGGTGAGGGAGGGAGAAGAAGCGGACGAAAAAATGGGCGCCATTATTTTTTTAAATTTTTTGACCGTTTTTTTTTTTTGCTCCGCCGCCCGAACTGTCCGAACTGCCCGAACTGCCCGAACTGCGCGACCCAGCGCAGAAATCGCTGAAGAACAGCGCGGGAGACCAGGCCAAATCTGCGCTGGCCAGCGCAGATTTTGGTGCATTTTCTGCGCTGGAAACTGCTCGAATTTGCGCAGCGGGTAGCCTGCGATTTTCAGTCTAGAAAATTTTAGTCTAAAAGCTAGAATTAGATTCGAGTACCTGCTCGAAAACACGGTGTTGTTTACATTTATCCCAAGGTGCATTAAAGAGATCAGATGGCGGAATCTGGAATCAAAGTGTATGTAGTCCAGGTGGTCTCATAGCATTTTTTCATAACCAATTTTGAACATCACTTTTTGACAGAACGAGTGAAAACTTTTGCTCCAACGAGCTTTCTGGAGGCTTGACGAATACTCAAAACATTCTTACAATCTTCATTCAGAAGCAGAAGCGATAAAAATCAGTCTTCTAAATTCATACACCTTCACTCAATTAGATAGCTGCTCGAAAACTGCTATACAATGCAAACAGCTGACAGGCTGAAATTTCAGCCTACGAATTTCAAACGGAAAGGGCCCCCTTATTATTATTATTATTATTATTATTATTCTTCTCTTATTTTGCGTAACGTCCTACTACACTACGTAACGTGTCGTAACGAGACTTTTTCAGTACTACGCAGCAGGATAGTCAGTCCTTGCTACGGGGGAACGGTCCATATCAGGCCTGAACCCATGGCGGGCTATTATTAGGTCGTGCGAGTTGACGACTGTACTATGGGACCGCTTGGAGAAGTGCACGTCTTTAATTGATTTTATGGGTCGGAAAACGTTGCGACCAAAAGATCCTAATTCTACAAAAATGTTCGTACAGTTCTACGTGAAGAGCCACATCGATAACCCAAGAGTTAAAAAGTGATATAAAATAACGGCAGCCAGAGCAGCCATCTTGACAGCAAAGAGCCGCATGAGCCTAACGAATCGTACACTGTAGATCAATGCACTAGCCCTATATTTTTCCCAGATTTTAAGACCTTATATTATTATCATTACTGTTGTTTACAAAGTCACATGTAATTAATACATTTTACAATCGATCCTAAATCTGAAACAGATTGAGAAGAGATAGCTTTTATACCATAGATTCGGCTGCTAAAACGGCTGACAGTTCCGGATCTTTTAATAATACGAGAGTAGAAATAATGATGCGAATTATGCGAACAAAAATGACGCAGGGCTCAATTTACTGCCATGTCTATCTTGCAGCTCCATGCACTTCCATTACATGCCTGCCGGTCGCATTCAATTAATCATTTCAATCGAATCGAACACACAGCGCCGGCCGATAAGAGTGACATCTCTGCAAATGTGTTTCGATAGCAGCAGTACTCACTCGCCACGATAATTAATTGCGAAAATTTGTGATTCGCAATATATGCCCACATCATCGATGGGTGCATCAAGACCTCCCTCCTCGCCCCCCCCCCCCCTACCTCATCACATTTTCCCATTTCCGATTGCGGCACCGACCGAACGCGGAACCGTGTTGGCACTAAATTGATCCCCATCGATCAAAACAGAGCGTGGCTGCTGGTAGACCAGAACGCTTTACGGTTTTTTTTTTGGGGGACATGGACGACATCCAACACTACATGTTGTTGTTGTTGTTCCGCAAAATAGTTCACCGTTGAGCAGCATTCCAATCCGGTTGTGGTTGCGTCCGGAAATTCACTGCAACATTGGGGGAAATGTGTCTAGAGAGAGGGTGACGAGGCGAAGTAGGGCATCGAATGCCCTCAGTACCAAAGGCACGTTCTCTCTATGCCACCAAATGTGGCGAGCACATGTGCTGCTGCTGCTGCTGCTGCTACGTGTAACCGGATGTTGGATGTTTTGGCACCACCCTCCCATCCCCAAAAGTGTCGTTCGGTGTGAATTCATCAGACTTACAATTAGGTCACAGCGCTTGAGCGCTTATTAGCATCAACACCTTCGATTTTGTTGGCACAAACACACCACGCCACACGATGCGCGAAAAACCGCGCCAGTGCAGTATCGGGTGAAAGTCACTTATCATCCATTTTTGACAGCATGATGCGCTTTTCGGGTAGGTAGGTCCCCACTAGAACACGTCAAGTGTGTTGTGCACCAAATTAAAGTCACGTTAGCATTGCTTTCCGCCATATTGATCCGTGTGTGTGTGTCGTGTGTGTGTGTGCATGTCAAAAGGTTTGTTTATGTAACCTGGACGAAGAGAGGCGGCGTACTGCTACTACTTTTAGAACTTGGCTTTTCTATATATTACGGCGCGTGGTGATGAAAAATGTACCGGACACCGGTGTTGTGGAGCCCAGGTTGCGATTACACCAAATTGCTTATTAAATGGTCGTTAACCTGGATTCGTTTAAGCAAGCCTTTCAAAATCCCCCAGAGATGACGTTCACGTGGCAACGACATACCTACCTGGTCGTCATGGCCAACTCCAGTGATAGAGATGTTGCCAACTGGGAGCTGGAGCTGTGGACAATCGTTTACAGTTTAGGTGTCGCGTGTCCCTTACCGGGATGGGAATTTAATAGAAGCTAGTTTCGCGGTGCCATGTTTCCTCGTTTTAAAAATAGAGCCTCTTCATATTGCTACGCGCGCAGGTGCGCCAAAAGCCCGACAGCGACATGGCAATTTATGTCGATTGGAAAGTAATTTCCGTAGCTGATGTTCCTTCCAATATTCTCCAATAAATTCTTCTTGGTAAAATAATTAGCTGCTGCTGCAATATCCCTTAATAAGCCTTCTTTTTGTATTCCAAAACCTTTTGTAACATCATGTCTATACAGCTCTTGCTTTGTTTCTCTTTGCAGGAAATAATTAATCCATCTACCGACCGGCACACGGTGTGTCGCCTCCTTCTCCATGTCAAACCCGCCGGAAGTACTGCAACAATAGGGCGGCCAAGCTGCTGCTGCTGCTGCTGCTACAGTGTGTGTTTCTAGGCCTAGGAACATACGACCTCGAAGCAGAAGACATGATAGCGGCTCATCCGACGGCCCTTGTCGACCATTGGCAGTATCGGACGGGCTTGCAGAGCGGCAAAAGTCGCCTTCCTTGAGCCGGAAGTGTGCACATCTATTACCTATCCATCATCCTGCGCTCCTCCTCCCCGTCTCCTCCGTTGCAGCTGCACTTTTGTGGAGCCGGCTGTGTGCAGTTGTGTGGAGCTTTTAAAATACGGTTTATTCTTCGCGGAGCACTAACTCTTTCCGTTGGATGAAAATGACAACGTCCGGTGGAACAATCGACGGTGGCAACAGCCAACGCAAAGGTCATAGGTGAGTGAGAAGAAGCTCTCGGGCATGAGGAGATAACATTCGATCGATGTCGCTTTAAAAAAAAGTTTAAATGACCATTTTACGAGGGTCATTTCCGCCCCAAATCTAAGATAAATTTAATTAGGCATCAAAACAGAAAGATGTATTCGTATTCGAACTTTACCATTAAAATGTGTCTCAACGATGAAAAATTAGTCCAATTTTGCTGCGCAATTCCAAAACGGGCCGCACAGTAGTCCTCTTCTTGATGGCCGTGGGTGTAATGTCAAAGCTTGTAATCGATACCCATGTCTGCGTGTTACAACTCTTCTACAACTTCTACCGTTTCGTTGCAGGCGCAACGAGTCCATGTACGCCATGACCGGGCTGTACTCGGAGGCACAGACCGACGACAGCAGTGCCGACATACCGCAGGACACCGAGTCCGAATCGCTGCCCATGTCGGTCAACACGGCGACCACGACCGCCAGCACTACGGCAACATCGGCCACAGCGACCGCCGACACCGTCATCAAGTGCCACAGCCGGCAGCCGTCGAGCAGCGTAATGATGGACCGGGACAAGCCGCTACCGAACGTGCTGCTGATCAACGACGACTACATGCGCGACTGTGGCATCCTAAACTGCCGACCATCGGCGGTACAACATTTCGCCCGGATAAAGGTACGCTTTTGGGTCAAAGGGCAAAAACGCAGAATGATGCTACAGATTGTTACAGATTGTTGCTGTATCAAATGGCAGAGAAAGGTATTTCTGGGAAGGATAAAGGGTTGATGCCACCATTTCTTGGAACCGATTAAGGACAGTAAGACGGTGTAAAATGGCAAAAATGTTGCAATTTTTCCTATATTGATCCTTATTTTAATATCATTTGTTTAAATTAAATTCCTCCTCTTTATCTTGTGACATTTTGTGAAGTGTCATCACCGTGTAATAGTTCTAACTAATCTTTTCCATGCTATTTGCTTTGTGTTAGGAAATTAATTAAGCCAACAAAACTGTAACCGCTCTGCCTCCTTCCCTTCCAGGTGTTTGTCCTGCTCCTTTCCATTCTCGTGACGCTACAGCAGGCGCTCAGCTCCGGCTACATCAACTCAGTGATAACGACAATAGAGAAGCGGTTCGAAATACCGTCCAGCCTGTCCGGGCTGATAGCGTCCAGCTACGAGATTGGCAACGTTATAACGGTCATTTTCGTCAGCTACCTTGGCAGCCGGCGCCACATCCCCGTGTGGATCGGTATTGGTAAGTAATTGGGGGGATTGACCGCACCAGATGTGTCTCCAAACTAGTGGTGGGAGCTACGAATCGGACCTACCCGATTTCGATTCCGTGTTCGGAATCAATTCTGGAGCCGATTCCTATGCTGGAATCGATTCCGATTCCGGAGCCAATTCTGAAGTTGGCTACGGAATTGATTCCGATTTCGGAGCCGACTCCGAAGTTGGCTCTGGAATCAATTCCGGAATCGTAATCGGCTCCAGAATCAGAATCGGTTTCGGAATCGGAATCGGTTCCGGAATCGAAATTGACCTGGAAATTGCAATTTGCTCCGGTAAAGGAATCAGGATTGACTCCAGAATTGGATTTAGCTTCGGAATGAGAATCAGTTCTTGAGTTGAAATAAGAATTTTCAACGTGAATCAGTCTAGGATCTCCGTGAGAAAAGATCATTAACAATTTGAAAAGACAAGTTAATTTTGATTCTTTACGGCTATCAATACATACACCAATACATCATCGTACATCATTGGTCCCAAACGTCTTTTCTTATGGAGGTGCCAAAACCGACTACGATTTCAAAGCCGATTCTGATTTCGGAGTCAATTCCAATGCCGGAGCCGATTCCAATTCCGGAACCGATTCCGATTCCGGAACCGATTCCGATTCCGTAACCGATTCCGATTCCGGAACCGATTCCGATTCTGGAACCGATTCCGGAGCCAATTTCTGAGCCGATTCTGCAGCCAATTCCTGAGCCGATTTCGATTCCGGACCTACTATTCCTGAGCCGATTCCGGAACAATTTCCGAAGCCGATTCTTATTCCGGTGCCGATTCCAACTCCGGACCTACTATTCGGAATCGATTCCAGGAAACTTCGGATCTAGCCGGCATCGATTCCGACGAAAACTTCATTTTTCCCATCACTACTCCAAACACACAAATCTCTTACCCCCTTTCTTCCTTTCCTCTCCCAAGGCGCCGTCATCATGGGCATCGGGTCGCTCGTGTTCATGCTGCCCCACTTTACCGGCGAGCCCAACCCGGGCATACTGATTGACAATAAAACGTCCGACAACATCTGCCGGCTGGTGTCGGTACGTGAGCAGGACATGGGCCTGGGCAGGCTCTCCAACAGCCTGTCCAATCCACCGCTCACGTCGCACAACTTACGGTAAGTGAGGTGGGGAGTGCCCATTTGGGCTCTGTTCTAACAAGTTATTTGACCTTAACCGGGTGTTCTTCCTGTGCGCAGTGGTGACAACTGTTTGAAAAGTAAAGCGTCCACCTTCGGGCCTGTGATACTGTTTGTGATTGCGCAAATACTGCTCGGAGGCGGCGGAAGTCCCCTGTTCACGCTCGGCACGACGTACGTGGACGATCACGTCCGGAAGGAAAGCTCATCGATGTATATCGGTAAGTGTTTTGCAGCTAATCGTGGTGGCTGTCCTCCCCCAAAACGGCCAGAAGAAGTAACCAACACGTTTTATGTTCCCTGAACCCTCCCTTTCCAGGTGCTATGTACAGTATGGCCGCGTTCGGTCCCGTGCTTGGCTTCCTGCTCGGCGCTTATCTGCTGTCCTTCCATATGGATTCCTTTTCCGGCAGCGATATCAATATCGGTAAGTAGTTGTTACTTCGGATGGGCCAATTTCCGCATTAAACGCATTAAAAGAATCGTTTTTACGCGGAAAGAAACATTCCTCCGGAACAACGTGCCATAAATTGTGCCCCTGATCTCTCATCCCCTCTGTTTCCCTCTCTCTCGACAGATCCTGACGATCGACGGTGGGTCGGTATGTGGTGGGGCGGCTTCTTAGTGTGCGGCATCCTGCTCATCATTGTGGCGGTGCCGTTTTTCTCCTTTCCCAAGGTATGTGTTACACCATTGAGTCGCTGTTCACGGTCGTTGTCTGAGTCGAAATGACCAAAATATTGCGCGCCGTGGCAATATCCAATTTCACCCGGTCGCACTTTATTGCGGCCCAATAATTCATTGACTTAAGCTCCCCGGCTCCCTCTGCCCACTGATTATTGGATTTGCAGGTACTGACACGCGAGAAGAAGAAAATACGCATTGCCGAACAGCGGTTACCCCAGCTGCAGCAATTAACATCGAACAACTCGAGCAGCTTGCCCCGATCGCAGCCGAATCTCGCCCAGCAGCAGCAGCAGCAAACGGGCACTCTGCAACAGCAGCCGCTGCCATCACAACAGCAGCAGCAGCAACAACAAACAGGCCACGGTGCCAATAACGCCGCACCGCAGGCAAACAAAACGGGCGAGGACACCGGATATGGAAAGGACATTAAAGGTATGTTTGGACAGGGGAAGGTAGATTTATGATATTGGTGTTTTATTTAAATGACATACATTGTTTTGCTCCGGTGGGGCACGATTTTTCGGAAGCTAACGCCAGGAAAGTTTTGATTATTGGGCCCACCGAAAACGATTTCCGAAATTAAACCCCTGTTTTTGTGCTTTGCTTTCAATGGTGGCCGTTTCCAAGTTTGCCAATATTGCACCACACTTGTGATGCAGGTTGATGCACCAATATTAACTGTGTCGCTGCTGTTTTTCGCCCTCCCTGCAGATATACCCCAGTCCATGTGGCGCCTGGTGACGAACCCGGTGTACATCGTTACCTGTCTCGGCGCCTGCATGGAGCTGATGATAGTGTCCGGCTTTGTCGTGTTCCTGCCGAAGTATCTCGAGACGCAGTTCAGCCTGGGGAAGAGCCAGGCGAGCGTCTTCACTGGGTCGATTGCCGTCCCCGGTGCCTGCATCGGCATCTTCATCGGTGGCTGCATACTGAAGCGCTTCCAGCTGAAGCCGAAGGGTGCGGTACAGTTTGTGCTCATCTCGAATCTGATCTGTTTGTCGTGCTACGGGCTGCTGTTCTTCCTGGGCTGCGAGAATCTCAAGATGGCCGGCACGACCATACCGTACTACAACAGCTCCGCCCACAGCGTGGAACCGTTCCAGGTGAATCTGACGGCGGCGTGCAATTTCGGCTGCGAGTGTCACATGTACGACGTGGAGCCGGTGTGCGGCAACAACGGGCTGACCTATTTCAGCCCGTGCCATGCGGGCTGCACCGCGTTCTCGTCCAGCTCGAACTACACCAACTGTGCTTGTGAGTATATGGAGTGATTGGATTTTTGTTTTGTTCGAATATTAAACAATTTCTCCCGGCAGGCGTTCAAGCAAACGTTACTAACAACAGCATTTACCGAGGGGCGGAAGGGACGCAGGCACAGGCGCTGAACGCGCACGAAGCATTCGCCGAGGTCACGGTAGTGCCGGTGGCTACTGCCGGCGTTTGCAACACACCGTGCCGGACGATCTATCCCTTCCTGATACTGCTGTTCTTTATGACGTTCGTCGTGGCTTCAACGCAAATGCCTCTGCTGATGATAGTGTTGAGGTAAGGAAGGGTTCACACGAAGTTGCGGTTCTGATTAGTAATGGGAAAAATGAAGTTTTCGTCGGAATCCGAATCCGGATAGTAGGTTCGAATCCGGATAGTAGGTTCGAATTCGGATAGTAGGTCTGGCATCAGTTCCGGAATCGATTCCGGAACCGATTTAGGAATCGGTTCCGGAATCGAATCCAGAATCGGAATCGGCTATGGAATAGGAATCGGCTCCAGAATAGGAACTGGCTCCGGAATCGGAACCGGATTCGGCTCCGGATTCGGAATCGGTTTTGGATTTGGAATCGGCTTCGGAATTGGCTCCGGATTTGGAATCGGCTCTGGATTCGAAACCGTACGCAGAATCTGAATCGGCTCCGGAAACGGCTTCGGATTCGGAATCAGCCCCGAAAACGGAATCGGAATCGGCTCCGGAATCGGAATCCGTTTTGGACGTTTGGACGCAATGATGCTGCGTACTGATAAAGAATCCAAATTTACTTGTAAACGATGCATTCTCACGGAGATTCACGGAGTGATTTCACTTCTGAAATTTCTTGTTTCAAATTCTAATACTGATTCTTATTTCGGAGCTAATTTCAATTATGTAGCCAATTCTGATTCCGCTACCGGAGCATATTGAAATTCCCAGTTCAACTCCGATTCCGGAGTTGATTCTGATTTCAGAGCCGATTCCAATTCTGGAATCGATTCCGAAGTCAACTCCGAAATCGGCTTCGGTGTCAACTCTGGAATCGGCTACGGAGTCAACTCCAGGATTGGGTCCGGAGTTAACTTCGGAATCGGCTCCGGAATCGACTCCGGAATTGATTGCGAACACGGAATCGGAATCGGGTATATCCGATTCCGAGCTCCCACTACTAGTTCCGATTGCACAATTTACTAATACACGATGGGGTGGTTTGCTATTTTCGGTAGGTCCGTGTCGGAGGAGGAACGTTCGTTTGCGCTCGGCATGCAGTTTGTTATCTTCCGTCTGTTCGGCTACATCCCGGCACCGATCGTGTTTGGCAATCTGATCGATTCCTCCTGCCTGCTGTGGAAGTCGACCTGCGGCGAAAAGGGAGGCCGCTGCCTGATTTACGACATTGAAAAGTTCCGCTACAAGTAAGTTGGAATGCTGGACGCTTCCAGGAAACGGGATTTAATTTTCCCTTTTTTTCCCCCAGATATGTTGGATTATGTGCGTCAATTAAAATCATTGCCTTGGTGATCTTCATCATTGACTGGTGGCTGGTGCGAAGGCGAAAAAATCTGGACAAGATGAACCCACTGTCGACGAACGAGCTGGTTGGATCGATTATAAGTTTAGACAAATGTGAGTTTGAGATTTGTCAGCGAGGGATAGATCGATTTTTTAACTCTCTTTTATCCGGCAGTGTTTGAGGAGAAGAGTACATTGGATGAAAACATCGCGGTTCCGTTCAATGGTGAATGCATTTCTGGGGACGCACTGGCAGACAACAATAAGCGAATTCTGGTCGCTAGCCGCCATCAGCGGAACGATTCCAAAACCATACAGTTGGAATACAGGTAACGGGCTAGCTGCTAGTCTGATAAAGATTCGTCGGAAAGAATGAAACCAATAACACTATATTTTTCTCCTTAGATACGACGACGGCGTCCATCAACCGTACCGTTTGCCGCCGGCAGCGGCGGCCACCCGCAAACACTACCGCAGCAATTCCTGTGATATCAAAATCCAGCGCAGCAACTCGGCCACCAACCGGGAGGTGGACTTCCACGACTGGAAGCTGAAACGGTTCATGCGGCACCACACGCGCAACAACTCGCACGACTACAACAACGACCACCATCGCCATCAGCAGCAGCAGCAGTCGCAGCAGCAAACGTCCTCTTCCGGCCATCTCGGGCGGTGGATCGCGCTGCAGCAGCACCACAACAGTGCCGGCGAGCAGCCGCCCTCGCTGGCGTCGGGCGGCGCGAGCAACATACGCTACATCCTGAACCATCTGAAGCCGGGCTCGAGCAGTGGCTCGGAGCACGTGAAGCTCGGCTACAGCAGCAGCTGCAGCGGCGGCGGTGCTGGTGGAGGAGCACCGACGAAGAAGAAGCGGCACACGCGCAACTACTCCTACGGGCAGGAGTTCTCCTTCCTGCCAAACAATGTTATCATCCGGCTCGATAACGACATTGCCAACAAGTTCCTCAGCTCCACCGGCGCCCTGGTGACCGGTGGCGGCTCGTCACGGAAAAGTTCCTTCTCGCACGACGTGGCGGTGCTGAAGAACAACAACATCGGGGCGGTGGCGGGCTGCGGCGGTATGTCCGGTGCGAAGCTGAACAACATGAAGCACTCGAGCAATCTGAACGAGGAGCTCGAGTCGAAGTACGGGAAGGGCCATTCGCGCACGAGTTCGCGCGATCTGAACCTGCTCAACCTGGCGCCCGGTGCGCTGGCCGGATCGGGGGTCGTGGAACCGAGCGGGCCGAGCGGTATCCTCGGTGGGATCAAATCACTGATCGAAGATTCGAACAGCATACTGCGCCATCGGCGCACCAACTCGAAGGATCTGAAGTACGGCGGGTACCAGCCGTGCAGTGGCGGCACCGATGCGGCGTCCACCATCGTTGTCGGTACGAATGCGCTGGCGCGTAAGCTCTCGTCGGCAGCCGCCACTACGCTGCCGCCACCGGTCGAGCTGGGCCACGACGGGTCGTCGGGGCGCAGCTCTTCCGTGCTGTCGCCGGTGGTGTCCTCCTGCCTCGCCACGATTGCGGGCAGCGATTGTGTGGGCAGTGTCCAGCCGGAATCGTTGCAGCTACTGCTGGACAAAAACAGCGTACTGCCCGAGGAGGAACCGACCTGCTGCTCTTCGCCGTCTGCCTCCTCCTCCTCCTCGTCGCCATCCGCCTCTTCCGCCTCGTCGTCCACGGCCGGAGCAAACGTTTAGCCGGAGCTAGGATGTCGAAGGGCCACTTGGGAGTTAGGAACGATGGTGGTGCATTTATATTCGTACTGTTTGTCGCTAACAAATCCTCGCTGCCTGCTGCATGCTGGTAGGGGGGCTTGTAGGGATGATGGACCTCAATTTCTAAGCTTAATTCTCCTAACCCAATCTCCATGAGACACGGCGCAGCGCGGGTTCGTCGTCTCAGCATCGCTCCAGAATCGGAACGATGGAATGGTTTCAATTGATTAAAACAAATCCAATTCCACGGGAAATAATAATCATTATTATCGACGTTTTTGGTCGTTTCTATCGCAATTCCCGGTCAGTGAGCGTATATTTGGAACACTTTCTGCTGCACCACGGTGATGCTGCGTGCTACGTGTCTGGAAATTGAGAGAGAAAAATACACAGAAACACATGTCTTACCACTTGAGGAATAGGAAAAATGGGAATGTTACGTCTAGTAAGTCGCCTAATTTCCAAAATTTATTTGGGTAAATATTTGGACGATGAAACGGAGACATTCTTCATTATCCTCTCCTCACTAGAAAAAAAAATAATAAGCGCATTAGAGTGCATTGGCGTGTAATTGTTGCGTGCGTGTGTGCAAGTGATTGCTGTGTGTGCATTTAGCTTTTAAGAAGTCCCATTGCTGTCCTCAAAACGCGGACATCCTCCCGATGGACCTTGGATACGGGACACTAGACTTCTTGTACAGGGAGGAGGAGGAGGAAGAGGAGATACGCGCCCGCCCGCGGGATGTTGCAGGTGAAGCGGCTTATGGACTGATGAACTGATGAGTGTGTAGGGTATAACACAGATGTAATAGCAATATAACCTAGATCCTATAATTAATATGTACACAACTACAATTGATTCTCACGCGGAGGTTGTGTTGAGAGTCCAGCACATAATGTGATGTCGCGATCGGGAGGGATGTGAGTTGAGTGAGAAGAGAGGGAATGGGAGGATGTGTGTTTTCGAGGAATCGAGGAATGATGTCGCGATCGGGAGGGATGTGAGTTGAGTGAGAAGAGAGGGAATGGGAGGATGTGTGTTTTCGAGGAATCACGCGTCGCGCAAGTAGTTGTGTATAGCAAATCGAGTAAGAGAGATCCAGTAAATCTAAAGCAAACATATTTTTTATATCAAACTATTAGCAAAATGTGGCCGGCTCGCGTCGTGGTGGTACTGTAGAGTTGTGCAGTAGTGAAAAAGAGAGAGAGAGAGAGAGAGGGTGCAGGAAGGAAAGGAATGTAAGCAATTTTAGTGAAACGGAAATGTACAACGGCAGCAGCAGCAGGTTGTTGGTTGTTTTAGACAGTCCAGTGCGGAACGGTGTCAAAAACAGAATAGATGAATGCAGTTTATTTAGGTCTTAGTAGAACAATTTGCTAAACAGAATGTGAAGATATTCTAACACCCCACAAAACGAACACATAAACACCACCACCAAGCAGTGAAATAACGCTCCGGAAGCGACAGAAGCATAAATATGCCCTCACTTCGTAGAAAACCCAATCCTTTCTTATTCCTTTCTTTTACGGCAATGGTAACACATACCCTAGTGATTGTTTTTTTAAGAAGAAAGTGTGCTGTTGTGACACATTCATACACAAATAACTACATTTTAATCTCAAAAACACTCAAATGGTAACACAAAACTGGCTCGAATCTTATTAATAGGTGGAAATGATTGCTCTTTCCGTGTGCGTGTTTGACCAAACGCGCGCGCCAACACGTGCTGTGTAATAGGAGAAAGAGGAGAGATTTTTAGAGCCTTTCGACGCAGTGGGCACACACACACACACACACACAAACAAACACATGGTTGAAACTAATGGAGCTGTGAGCATTAATTAGAAGAAAATGCATTACAATACAATAGGCGAACAAAGCAGAGAGAGAATGGAACAAGTGACGGTCAATTGGAATATGAGCAAGCAGAAGGATGTGATTGTGAAGGAAGCGCGACTAAGCAAGGTAGTAGTGAAAGCTTCTTTTTTTGTTATAAATTGTTACTTTTTCCACCACTTTTTTTTCGTTTGTAATTATTAAACCCGTTTCTTTCGAATTATAATCCAAAATTATAAAGACAAAAAATCATACCCCTCCCCGCTGGGTTTGGCTTGGTATCACAGTTTGTGGTCCACAAGTTAAGCGTGAGGGCAAAATTTAACCCTAAGCTTATGTGTGTGTGGGTATGCTTTCGGATTTGGATTAGCAAGTTTCGCATATATAAATTAAAAGGTAGAAGACTCATTGTTCGAGCAGAGTTAAAAAAAAAAAAAAAAAACAAAACATTTGTAGCATTAATTACCACACGTAACAAGTTTTTGTGTAATGAAGCAAACAAAAAAAAGAAGAAAACAAACAAACCCCGAAACAGGACTCGTTGGATTTTTTGTGAATTGCTTATTCTTTCACTCCTAAAACAACAAAAATTATAACGTTTAATCAGGGGGAGGTAAACAAAAATGTTCCAATGTTTGATTGTGAGAAACAAAAACCAGACGAAAACGTAAATAGGTTAACGAAATTAATCTCACCCAATTAACAAACAAAAACAATTTAAAAAAAAGCAAACTAAAACAACATTGTGTTTGGTAGAGTTTTTGCTAGAGATCCCTTTCTAGTTGCAGCGGAATGAAAGAGGCAGTGGCGCTCGCTACACACTAGAGAGAGAGGGAGAGAATTTAAACGTTACTTAGAACAGGATGCTCGTGCTCGTGCGCATTTCGGGCATTTAGTTTTAGTGAGTTTTATTGCTTTTAGAGCGCTCCCTTTTCCGTACGTACGTTCCTCCGTGCGTACGGCTTTGTACGGTGGGATATAGTTTTTACTACAAACTACAAACCAGAGGGTGAAGTTGTTTCTCATTCATTACTTGGCATCGCAGCATTTAGGCAGTGCGCAAAGAGACAAGACACAAACAAGCATCAGGACAATTTGCGTAGAAACATTTGCAAATCTTTCGTTTTTTTGTAGCTGTTTAACATTTTCCTTCAATCGTGGAACAAAAGCCGCTTACCCGCTCCATTCGAGAAATGAATGGTTAAAAGGACCATTTACATAGAAATCCACTCTTGACCGTTGCTTACTTACGAACAAACAAACAACACAACAAAATGGAACGAACACAGTAAAGTACACAAAGAAGCATGGCATAGTAGTAAAACAACACAGAGCCCCTGTTTTCCCGCCCCCAAAATCCGTTCGTTAGAAACTCAGCTGCTCATCAAAGACCGCATACATATCGTGCAACATAGCCTAGTGTCTCAGACGCAGAGAAGAGGAGAGAGAAGAGAGAACCAGTTAAGATAAATCATGTGAAGCTGACGCCCAGCGAGGCGGCAGCAGGTGTGTGCAATTGGAGAGAAAGAGATAGTGAAGGAGAGAGAGATAATGAGAGAGAGAGAGAAGGAGAGAGATAGTAAAATAAAAGAAATAACCCCGTTTCACAAATCCGTGTCCTTAACACTGTACGGCCGCCTAGTACTGGAAAGCGTAGTAAAGCGTTACTAACGCGCAATTGGCGCGCAAAACTGTGCGCAAATCACGCGTCAATCACGCGGTGGTGTTAAAAAGAGCCTTCCTCTTCACCTTCCATTGCTATCACATCCCCGAACGTTGTCAATTATTTCTGACGAGCTTTTCTGGTTTCCTGTGCAACCTGGACAATGCTTTGGACACTCTTTCGTTGCTCGAGAAGCACGGCTGAAACACGCGCTTATGATCCACTCTGCGCAAAGCGTTTGCGTACACAGAAGGAGAAGGAGGCCCACGTGGTGCGCGCGCGCGCACGCTGTAATGCACCGTTCCTTGCAATAGACAGACAGAGAACGTTTTCGGAGGCATTTGAATGTGAAGGAAGTAGGCCGTAGAAACGGCAACGGAAGCTGTGGGAACGTGTTATTCTTTTCGTTTCTTTTTTAAGGTGATACAATAAAGCAGGAAAATACAGATTGCAAATTTACAGAAAAAGTTCGCAAATTTTAAGTTGTGTGGTCCGAAAAATAGAAGAATATTTTAAATTTTTTTTTTATTTTTATTATTTTTTTTTCGATGATTTTTCTTTGCAAAACTTTGCATTACAGTTCCGAAATTCTGTCAGTTATCCCGAATTTTCGCCAAGACGGAAGAAGACATGCGTGTAGGCATATTTTTAAGTTATACCTTCGATTTTTATTAATTTCCCCACAGTTTTTGCGACATAATTGTTGGAGCAGAGCTTTTGCATTATGTTATGGCCAGAAACTCTCGATGGGACGCAGCTAGGGGATGTTGGACCGGCTGACACCATTCTGAAACCAGTGGACGCGATTTCCGCTTCCTGACGTGTATGTTTATGTTCTTCAGGTACTATTTCACTGTTTTTTCCCTGTTACATCAACCACCCGGCCAAGCGAACGCAGCGATGTAGACACATTTCCCTCGCTCTTCCTCTTTAGCTTCCTTTGGAGCTGATTGTCACTCAGGACCGTCGGCCATCGGGAACTGGGCAATCTTTCGATACTCTGATTGTTGTATAATGTTGCCAAGATGTTGTAGACGCCGGAATAGGCTTACACGACGTTCACAAACTGCCACAAGGAATCCGTTTTAGACGCTACGGGGTGTCGTTCTTTGATCACCTTTGATCATCTAAACGAAGTTGCTTCACTCTTTTGGCCTTCACGGTTAGAGTTCGACTGATAAAGGTGTCAAATTTTGGCTGCTGACTCAGGGGCTACTATCATTGAAAGTGCAATTACAATTGCATCAGTGTGGTTGAACATAAAACCTTGAAAAATTGATTTTTTATGTCCTTTTCAATCTTCAACCACATAAGAGTAGAAGGTGCCAGATAGGAATCGAAAGACATTCAATCGTTTTTATCGTGGAAGGAACTCGTCTTACAAGGTACTCGTTTTAGGAGGTTTAATACGCCTTATTCATCCTTCCAGGAAAGGTTGTCGGGGATTAATCATGGCAATAACATTAAAGTACTAGCATTAATGCTCAGAACCTTTGCTCAGTGACAAACCGGTGCAGCTTCTCGAGAAATGTTACCTCTCCATTAGATCGCTCCTTTCCATTCCATTAGGTCATCAATCGTCCATCGGTAGAAGCCGTTTACGTCGTCTAGCCGTTCGTGTCATCGCCTCATCTCAATAGAAATGTACCAAACATCGGTGGCGAAGGCTGCCCAAGTCCACCTGAGCGGTGCATATTTCTTCCACTGCATTATCCACAGTCCGTCCGGTGTGGCATTGCAGCTGCATATAGTGCTGACCCTAGAAGAGACGGAACAACACACGTGGCCTAGAACAATTGCAAATTTTAGAGAGCATCTAGGAGGATTTATTACATCAATCCTATGGGCTGCGTATCTGTTTGTACAATAATTCATCAGTAAAATAATCAGTAAAATTTATTACAGCTTTTTTCTTCTTCTAAACTTATGCCAACAATGCTAGAAGGGTAATCAATAATGTCTAGTTTACTGTATGTATTAATTGGACTGTTGATTAGGAAGTGATTCATTTGTTTACCAAACCATAAATTATTATGTTTTTGTTCAGTGATTATTTACCTACCCATTATTCCTCATATTTGTGTGTTATAATCATTTTCATCACCGGTCTCGTAGTACAGTCGTTAACTCGTACGACTTAACAACATGCCCGTCATGGGTTCTAGCCCCAAATGGACCGTGCCGCCATCGTGTAGGACTGACTACTAGGACGGTTGTTGAGCCAAAAGAAGAAGAACAAGAATCACTTTCATCCCTTTCCCATGCGTTCTCTCTTGCACAGAAAACCATTCAACACGTGCTCATCGGAATAGGAAGCACGAGTATAATGCATCAAGTGCAGCTTAGTTTAACTTTATGCTTCAAAACACACAAAAACCTTCGAATCTTCCTATTTCTCCCTTCAGACCACCTGTTGATGGACAGCAAAAGCATCCGAGCACGTCGTAGCAAGAACGTTAATTGCATTCGCACCGTGCCACGCGCACGCAAATCACATGGCAGCATTGTGTAGCAGGTAGGTGATGCGACGTCATTCCGGGGTACGCCCACAGGAAAAGACCATTGATAAGGGTAAAGGTTAGCAAAAACACAACAAACAAACCGTCCTTTCGTTGGTTCGTTTTTCCACTAAACATTGCAGCGATTTTTCACAACGCCACGTGCGGCGGTTCTCCGTCTCTGTCGTCGACGCCGTTGCGCTGCAGTGCGCAGTAGCTCGAGAAAAAAAAAATGGTGGTGTAATTTTCGATTTTCCATGACGTAACTAAACTTTCGAGGGGATATTTCCACCCTTCCTCGTATTGATTGATGATTGGAGACGAAGGAATTGGAGGGAAAGTGTGATTGCGTCATCGTTTTTCAAAGGAAAAACCGGGACGCAGCCGAACACTCATACGGCACTTTGTGGGACAAGATGGTGGTGAGAACCATTTGCGATGATGAGTCATTGCAGCTCCCAGGTGGACACGAAAAAGGACACGAATGAGTCACCAACGCATGGAACACGTGGAAAATTCAACAGTTCAGCAGCAGCCCATTCTTCTAGCGTTGTGTTATGTGCTCACAGTATGTGGAAAACAGTGGCGCCATCTATAACCCCTCAGACACAAACCATTCGCCCAAAGGAAACGACTCACTCCGTCACTCGATCCACTGGCATAAACCGATTGTGGCTTTGGTCAAAGGTAGACGAAGTGTTTGGTGTGAAGTGGAAGAAAGGAGGGAGACACCCCTCGAAACGAGCACTGTAAGCGAGTAAAGGACGGATAGAGAAAATGAGCGAGAGGCAGCAATATTCGAACGTCAAAACCCCTCGCCGTGTCGTACGGGGGGAGTCGAAACACACATACTTTCACATGAAAATTCCACACACACACACTCGCAGCAGTAACGAGAAGAAGAAGAAGAAGAGGTAGAAGATTTTCCACTTTCGGGTGCGTGCGTCGTGCGAGCAGTTGTGTGAAAATCGTGTTCGAAATCTTCCCGTGTGCGGAAACGGTTGTGGTTTGCGTCCGTCGTCTCGTGCTCTCCAGGCTCGTGTTGTGCAGCCGCCCCTCCCCTCGCCCCCATTCTTTCCATCTACAGAAAGCAAGCAATTGTGCAAGCGATTGGGAAAGAAAAATCGGTCCCCCGGAAGTGTTGCTCGGCACGAAATTTTCACGCAAAAAAGGTGTGTGTGTGTGTGTGGGTTTTATGATTTTGTCTTTGGTGAATAGTGTGCTCCGTCGCCGTTTCTCTGTACGCCAACGAGGCAGCAGACCCCAGGGGTTTTGGGCAAGATTATTGGGCCACTCTCGTGGCCAAGAATTTGTAGGCGCCCTGGAACTCACGTTCCTCCTTCCTGCCACAGGAAATTGTACGTGAAAGTAGGCGCAGAAAAGAGAACGTCATGTTAGGCCAACCGATTTTTCAGCACGGTAGCTGCCACTAGGGAAAGTAGTCACTTTATTGCCGCCATTGTCAAAACCTCGTTCGTAGGCCAAAGTCTCTGGGTTCATCAATTCTGAGGATGAAAAAAAAAACGTTTATGTGTGTGTGCGACACCATTTATCCTTTTTTGGGATTTTCAGGGATATTCCACCATTCATTTTTCCGTCCATTCGCCCGTTTTTTTGTCTCCTCCAATCCAAGTAGGTGTTTCTCACTGGCCAAAGAAAGAGATGGTTTGGAAGGTGGAATATAGGGGGCAAGAGGTAGGGGGAGGTTGTCTTCCGAAGAAGTTTCAGCGTGTTTCAGTGTGTGCCAGTGTGTGTGTGCGTAAAGGTCTCGCCTTGCGTCTGATTTCGTCTGGGCGTGTGTGTGCGCGCGTGTGAGGTTTCCCTTTGTCTCACCGCACATACCACCGCGCGCACTGCTTCTTCATCTGATTGGGTGTAGTGCGTGAAAGAGAGAGCGAGTGAGAGAGAGTGAGTCAGTGAGAGGGAGAGACAGAAAAAAGGAAAAGGATAGAAGCAACGGCATCGCTATAGACATCTGCGCTGTCTAGCACACACACACACACACACAGAGCATGACAACGCGTACAATCCTGTCGTGCAGAGTCAGTCAGTCAGTTAGTTCACGAGTGTGCCCAGAGTGTGTAATAGAGAGAGAGTACAGCCCGAGAGTTTTTTTTTTGGGAATTTTTCCAAATTTTCCCCCTCAATCACCTGAAGAAAAATTGCGCTCGCGCGCCTCTGTGTATGTGTGTGTGTTTTTGTATTTTAGGAGTGTGCATCTATAATATTTTTGCGTCGTCTTTTTTTCCGTGAATGTTCACAGGAGCACGACAGCGTCGCCAAAGGTTTTGCGAAGATCCTCCACTCCTGTGCCGCTGCTAGTCGGTGGTGAAATTAGAAAGGGAAAAGGAAAGGAAGAAGTTAAGCGCCATACTCCTCCGTGCCTCTCGCGCAGCTGGTGGTGTCCAAAACGTGTGCGTGCGTGTGTGTGAGTGTGTCTGTGCGCCGACACTTTGCAATAGAGAGAGAGAGAGATAAGTTGGTGAAAGTGGTGCTGTGTGTTAGATCGGGCAAAATTGCGAAACACGGGAAAGAAAAGCGTGTCGCCGTGTCCGCCAGCGTGTGACAGTGCGTGTGTGTGTGTGCGCGTTAACAAGGTGTGTTGTTAAGGACGGCGGCTTAGCTCGTCCCCGTGCCGTTCTGATCGGTCCTGTGTAAGGTGTGGTGGCCATTTAGCTAAAGTGCGCCTTCCCCCCGGTATCCCCCGACTAGCACCAACAAGGACGACACGTGCGTGCGTGCGTGTGTGTGTGTGGGTTCTTTCGACGTCAGCTCACGCGGTTCCATCCCGTTGCAATCGCTAATTCAATGTGTATGGCTTTAGTGGTGAGTATCAGTCTCTCTCTCCCTCCTGCAATGTCTACTATGTTTAATGTCCTTGTGTGAAAACGTTTGACAAAACAAAGGCCTTCATTTGCCCTAAAACGCAGCTTACTTCGATTGCACGAACAGAAACTGCTAGAAAATTCCGACAGTCTCCGGGTCCACAAACACACCGACAGAGAGGCAGGCAGGCAGGCAGCAAAAGAAGCGGTTCCGCGGCGGTGCGGCAGTCCGAATTGGACGTGATAATGTGTTCCCCGGCGCCATATCACCCCCGCCGAAACATCCACTACCACCACCACCCCTCCATTGGTGATTGCATATTTTGCACGCAGCGCGCAAAGTTGTGTTTAAACTTTTTTTTCGTCTGTGTGTTACTCGCGTACGATCCGCGATAAGAATAAGTGTGTGTGTTTAGTCGTTTAAGGTTTGCTTTTTGGGAGGGGTGGCACGCTGAACGTGTTCGTGTAAAACGGTCTTCTTCTTGTTCTTATTGGACCGGGTTTCTTCCTCCATTCGAACCCATAATCAATGGCAATCGAACTCTGCCTCCCCCCCCCCCTTTTTTTTCTGCCGCCGGTTCGCGGTCACGATGGGCGCAAGTGATGACGATGATTGGTGGTGGTGATGGTGGTGGTGTTTGGTTGTGTTGTGGTGTTGGTGTTCGTGCTGAATCTCGAAATCAATGGGAATTGACTTTAATTCCAGTTTCTGTTTTTTTTTTTTTGGTTTGTTCTGGGTTGGGTGTTGGGCGGGTGAGGGTGTTGTCACATGCTTCCCATCCACAGCGCGTTGCCGCCAGTGATCGTTTTTTGAATGGTTATCACCTCCCCCTTGTATCCATGGGAAATGACGACGAACGTTGGACGATTGTACTTTGCTCATGCTGTGCAGTAGAGGAATTGTTTCGGTAAATGGGAAAATTGAACCGATTTTTACCTGTTTCTGTGACATTTTTTGACTTAAAATTACATAAAAATTACGTCTTTGAACCGGTCGTACTGTTGATCAAATTTGTGATTCTTTTTTGTCTGAAATTGTTGTTCTATTAATTGCAAAAGCGGACACTAATGTTGGTGAAAGTAATAAAAATGCAACTTTGTAAATCAAGATAGATATATTTTTTACGCAACTTACACAAGAAAAAGTTAATCTCCAATGATAAAATCACAATATCTGATATGATATGATAACATATCTCCGTGAAGTTCCGTAAAGTATAATTTGCCGCTAGATTTCTGACAAGATACAGGCATTATTGCACATTAATTTATCACAGCATTTAGATGGACAATCCACAGGTTGTAATTGATATGAACTGGTAATGGGGAAAATGAAGTTTTCGTCGGAATCGATTCCGGTTAGCTTCAAAGTTTTCTGGAATCAATTCCGGCTAGTTTCTAAGTTTTCTGGAATCGATTCCGGATAGTAGATCCGGTATCAGTTTCCAGAATTGATCGAAATCGGTTTTGGAATCAAAATCGGCTTCGAAATCGAAATCGGCTCCAGAATCTAAATCGGCATTGGAATCGAAATCGACTCCGGAATCAGAATTGGCTCCGAAATCAGAATCGGCTTCGCAATCGGAATCAGTATCGGCATCTCCATAAGAATAGACGATTGGATTACGATTGGACTATAAGAATTATGCTAGGCATTGAAGCCAGCAAATAATCAAAATTTACTTGTAAACGATCCATTTTCATAGAGATTCCCGGACTGATTTCGCTTCTGAAACTTCTTATTTCAATTCAACTTATTCTAATTTCCGGGCTAATTCCTATTCTGGAGTCAATTCTGATTCCGTCTTCGAAGCAAATTGCGATTGCCAGATTGATTCCGATTCCGGAGCTGATTATAATTCCGGTGCCAATTCCGATTCTGGAATCGATTCCGTAGCCAACTACGGAATCAATCGGCTCCGGAATCGGAATCGGTTCCAGCATCGGAATTGGTTCTGTAATTGATTCGGAAAACGGAATCGTAATCGGGTAGGTCCGTACCGACATCATTTAGGTGTACGACCTAAAATCCCAACAGATTAATAAATTGAAAAATATCTTCACAATTTCTAGAGGGTAATCCGCAAGGCGCAGTTTAGAGATTGACACCTGATCGATCTGCTGATATGCATGCGACATGCCTATATGTTTTGAGTATCCTCATTTTTATGAAACCTTTATCATCAGTTACTTAATTACTAATGACAATGATATCGGTATCTTTCTGGCTCGTTTACTAAAATTCAAAATTACCTTCAATAGAAAACTACTAAGCGATACAAAATAGTTATCGTTAAACCTGCCTAACAAGACTCGTAATAGGCCAACTAGAGTTCGATTCTGGTTAGAATGCCGATTAAAAAAGTGAATTATGTCATTGTTTATAACATCAATTGTTTTAGCTTTTTCATATCCTTCTATTCTGCTAGGTTGAGTTAATTCATCGTTGTGCAATTTCGTACTAAAATCAGAAAATTGTATGTCTGCAAAATAATTCTTCAGCATAGCCAAACAAAATGCACGCGCACTGTTGCTCTTCTATTGGTGGAATACACCTGCGTCTCGCTGTAACGATTGACCATCATCATCGTAACCATCATCATGGCCGCCTCTCGTTGCCTGTTGTGACGCAAACTCCCCAAAAAAAGCCTCCCCTTCCAAATTGTCACGAAACCGCGTCGTTCAGCCCCTGTCGTTCCGGTTTTTCGGGGATTCTTGACGCGCATGAAAGGCGGAAGGGGGGGAGGCATGTGCTCGTATAAATTCATAATAAGCTCCGAGTGGGTGTGTCTCGCCCCATACGTCTGGACGTTTGGACCGGCTCCATTCCAATTGCCGCGCATTCCTTGCTTCGTAACATCCTCTCCCGTTTAGAGACCAGTTCTCTGAAGCATTCCGCACAATGTTTCGCCCAACGTAGAATTATTGCTCTTTTGCGGGGGGATGTTTGTGGTTGCGCGTGAACCATTTGAGCATCACACACACACACACACGCGTTCGCTCTGTTGCCAACCCGGTTACAGACTGTGAAAATCCCACTCTCGTGTGTCGGTGTGTCCAGGAACGCGGTAGACTGTGACTGTGCTTGATGCGAGGAAGGCCCCCCCGGTTTGCTTTACCAGCTGGAAAAGCGGGGTGGGAAAAACACAACGCCAGATTTGATTATGACACGTTCGTGAGGGGAGGGAAACCTTTCCAATCACGTTCAATTTCCCTTTTAAGTGGTTAAATTTCCCGAAACGGAATGGTTTGCCCGAGAGGAGGAACTCCTCCAGCTAGCGACGAACTCTCTCCTTCGACCATATGGGCGTTGTTGGGATTATCGATCCTTCCCTGTTGCTTGTTGGGACTACCGTTGTGAGTTCGAGAAAGAGAGAGACAGAAATAGAAGATGGAAGGACCTTCGAAGTGGAATTGGGGGTGTAAAGAGGGCAAAGAAGTGCAGGGTTACTTAAGGTTGGTTCGTTGTCGGGCGAAACAAATCTGTTATTCTGGGTGTTATTTTTGGGAACTCAAATTACAGGCTATAAAAGCCGTTGAACTGTTTCTTGACCTTTTTCATAAAGGGGGGAAGTTACAAAGTTGGAGCTTATTTTCATGAAATCTATAATCAATCTGTTTTTATCCATTTTGCCATTCAAACCGTAGTTAACACACCAGAACCACATCAGAAGTTGTGCTAAATCCACTGCAAAGCACTCAACTCCTCAACTTTTACACCAAGAACAAAGAGAGCCCCCCGCATCGCGAAGAGAAACGCGAAACTTGTACCCCTTTCTGGAGCAGCCGAGAGGGGCAAAGGGCAAGCAAACGAGGGGGGCAAAACTATCGTACCGTGTCCTAGATTTGTGGAGCAGAAATTTCCTGGCCGCCGCACCTCACAGTTTGCATGGTGCAGACCTCTCCATGGTCTCTGTCTCTCTCTCTCTCTCTCTGTCCTCGTTTCTGCAACCACGAGGAGAAGGAGGAGGGCCCTGGTGGATCGAATTTCCAACTTATCCAACCCACACCCGGTCCGCCGTCGGGTTGTGGGTTTCTTGCTCTCTTTTTCTCAAGAATTCAACCGCGAAAATTCGAAACGGATGGGGAAGTGGGGGGCTGTGTGGTGTGGCGCTGATGTTGTTGCGGTAGGGTAGGGATGATGAGTTTGGCGAGATCTCAGGCACGGGGTTTTTTAAGGGAAGGATAATGTTTGACGATTGTGGTTCATACGTTGCCAGGGGTAACTCGCTTCCATCGACCGTTTTGCCCCTCCCTCCTTTATCTTTTTGAACTGTTCACGGCCCGCTTTGATTGCTTTGAAGTTGGGTTTGCTAAATAGCATTTTGCGATATCAATTATGAATTCATTTCAACTCGTTCCGATGTTTTGTTCCTTTTTTATTTTGGCTTTATATTTTTTTGTGTATAATTATTTTTTTGTCAATTTCATCAATGTATTATCTCTGTACTTGGTATTTATAATATTTATTGTAAATATAAATCATTTAACTATATGCTGTCCATACTTCTTATTAAATTTAGCAATTTTGTTTGACATTTTTAAGTCCTTACAAACTTAAAACTGTTTTATGCTCTGCACTGAATGAAACAAAATAGGCTCCGGACACGCAACAGTCATTCGAAATGATAAACTATTATCACCGATTTAAAGTTGCAATCAACTTCCACAATCGCCGTTATTTATACACAGACACACAGGCAAACCAGCGCGCTGTGGTTGAGTTTGTTTACACTGGATAAACAATCGGTGCTTTCGGTGTGATAGCATTTTATGCTTCTTTGCTCCGGTCAGCATAAAAATATCATTCGCCAAGGACATTCTCACACATCAAACAGATGATGGCGTGACCAAACAGTATGCGACCATAAATAACTCTATTGCTCTCTCGCCAAGTCTTGCGGATTGATCAAATGCAATTGTGTCTTCGCGATATTGTGTCGTTCGTGTCTGAATTTGTTTTATTAGTTCGATAAAGAAGGATTGTTACAGAGGTTCTGGTGGTTTTATCCATTTTTGCCATGCTTGGGAAAAGTTCCCCCAGTAATGCTTTGCAATGCGTTAAAATGTTCATCAAAAATTGATTAAAATGTTCTCATGCTCGAAAAAAAAACTCCGAACCGGTTTCTCGCAATCCTCGAACGGAACCGATCCAGACGGGGCCGACCCCGTATCCCTTTTCCCTATTTCCCTCTTAGTTCTTCGGGCAGGGCTTCGGTTGGTACACGGTTGAAGTGTTTTCCCTTCCCTTTTTGTCCCTTTATTTGTGTCACGTTCCTCTTTTCACACCCGCTGCACGCATGTCTTGCTGCTGCTGCTGCTCATCGTGGCTTCCCTTTTAACACTCCTATTCTCTCTTATTCCTGTATCGGGGGGGGGGGGGGGGGGACCTCTTTTTTGCCTCTTTTTTTAGTATGTTAAGGTTACAGCATTTTTTATCCGTCTAGACAAAATTTCCCGTCTCCTTCCGCCTGTCGATTTGCGGCCCGTTGCGCGTAGGTCATTCGGTGTTTGCGAGTTCTTCCCCCTGATTTTTCCCATTGAGAGGCTTTTTTTTTGCTGTTTTGGCTGCGAAATGGGCTGTGGAAGGGGCCTTTCGGTCGAATTTCAAATTCAGGAACTTTACCAAAATTTTGGCGAACGGCGGCACAGTTGTGCTGTTGTGTGTTACCCTTGGCCGCTGAAAAGTATTGTATGCACACACACACACACACACACACGCACACACTGACTTGCAGACACTATTCAATTCCCCTTTTATTCCCCGAAAAACTGACAAAGCGCTTCGGGCACCGGTCGACGATCCCTGAACCGGTTGGACAGCTACAGTGCGTGCCATAAAAGAAGCCATACGCAGCGATGCGCTTTAAAGATATAGCTTGACAATTTTGATATATTGTTTAATTTTTTTACCCTGCATATTTCTTTACTAAAAGCGTTGGAAGAAAAACTTTGGCATAATTGATTGGTTTATGTGTTTCCTATGTTAATGTATTTCTTTTTTTACACAGTTAATTTTAACTTACATCAAATTGATCAAACACATTATAATTAAAATATCAAAAAACCTAGAGAACAAAAATTAACAAAAAAAAAAAAATCGGGTTTATTGTCAATCAGTACTTAAAAAGTGTTATCTAATATAGGGGCCCTTCACGATTCTAGTCAGTTTTTTGTATGGAGTTTGACAGTTGGAGGCTGAAATCATGTAAACACTGCATACAAAACCACACACAAAACTAGCCTGCACTTTTCAGTCCAGAAAATTTTAGCCTCAAAGCTAGAATTAGATTCGAGTACCTGCTCGAAAACACGGGTTTGTTTACATTTATTCCAAGGTGTAAAGACATCAGGTGATGCAATATAGAATCAAAATGTATGTAGTCCAGGTGGTCTCATAGCATTTTTTTATAACCAATTTTGAACATCACTTTTTGACAGAACGAGTGAAAACTTTTGCTCCAACGAGCTTTCTGGAGGCTTGACGAATACTCAAAACACTCTTAAAATCTTCATTCAGAAGCAGAAGCAATAAAAGTTAAGTTGAGGTGGCGTCGCTTCTGTAGTCCTATCGTTGTTCCTTTGTTTTGTTATCACATAAAGTACACTTCCCGTAAAACATATTCAAAAAAGTGTCAAAAAGTTAAGAAACCCACTGAAATCTCGTGTATCTATTCGTGAGGTCTATCTTCAGCGTCGTGCGAGTAACAGCATAATGAATGGCTGCTATTTAACAGTACATCCGTTCTTCGCAGATTTGTATGCTTTCTTCAGTGGCTGGCTGGCCCATGACTTCAGGTAACCCTTTTTTAAGGTTGCGCGATGACATCTGTTAATCAACAATTGATAGAAGATAAAAAATATCTTTGCCACGGGGTAAAGTCTTTACACGTTAGTGTTATGATGCTAAACCACCAAAAAGCAATATTTGTAAAGCTTTTTTTTGTCGTTTTTTCATTAGTTGTTTGCTCATATAATACCTTCGAAAATATAAAGAATACATATTTAAATAGCTTAAGATCCTAAGTAGCCAAATTAGATCCTCAAACGAGCACACGATTGAAAATTTGTTTGTACAAATTTGATAGAAATCATGCCAAAAATGGTTCTCAAATGTGTTGTCACACCTCTGGATTGGATATTAAATTGTTGAATAATTTACTAATAACTTTTATGCAGATTTTATGACAAGTTTCCATCTTTCCCGTAATGCCCGTGTTTACTTACCATCCTCTAGATAACGATTTTTGAAAACGTATGATATAATAATAATTAAATAGGAATTAAAGTATCGATAAAACCGGCACACAAAGCATAATAAACCGGGAAAACTCCCAAAATTCTGGGAAAACCCGGGAAAAAACCGGGAATTTAAAATCCTGATTCGTGTGGCCACCCTGTATTGTGATATGAAATCCAAAAATTGACAACCTACATGTCATATTGTAGTTAGACAATTGTTCGTTTGTCGGCTGTGATACCAAGAAGAACATTTTTAAATTATCAAAAACAAAAAAACTGCATTGTAAAAGAAAAACTTGAATTATCTATTTGGCAACGTGGTGATTTATTTTTAGCAACAACTGTAATGTGGTCTAGGCCAGAAACCAAAATCAGGATTAAATTTCGGTCGTCTGTTGTCTGGTCCTACCAGACCCCGGAGTATTGTTTTCAGTACTCTGTCCCCCTTTCCCGTTTGCGTGCTCTTCTGCTCAAATTATTGTCGGAGGACAAGTGTGCTACTCAGCAGACGATGGCGAATGATGAAACCAATGCCGATAATGAATTAAATTATCTTCACTTAATATCTTCCATTGCGACCGCACAGTACATGCCTACTGTAGCGTGCTCACACACACGCATAAAACGGTTAAGAGTAATTTTGGGAATCCTTCCTAAACCTTTCCTTACAATCTAACTCCTCGTCCGCTTTTGTATTCGCAACTGTACACACACACACACTAAAAAAAAGACTTCAAAGAGTCCTTTCGGAGATCGTTTCTCGTTCTGACCATTTCGTCAGTGTGCAAACACGAGACGGCGGCATTGGCCTTGAACCAGGTTATTGCACTCCCCCCCATTTCTGCCCATGTTATGCGTGCAGCGTAACAAAACACTTCCTGCCGAGAGGCAAATGTGCTTCTCCTGCTTCAAAGCATTCCCTCCCCCCTTGCTACCTTGTTGTTGTAATCTTTGATGTACGTTTGTTCGCTTTTTTTTTGATTGAAAATTTTGATTAAATTACAGCCCCGAAGTTGCGTCATATTTATCGTTTTTTTGGTTTCGCTGCTTTCATCCTTTTTTATCAATTGTTTTTTCATTCGATAAAAAAATAAATTATTTAAAAATTTTAGGAAAAATATCAAGAAAATTTTGTTAAAAGTATTATTAACATTTAATGTTTTTAATAACAAACAATGAACAACTTAAACTGTAAACGAAACAACCAAATGGTCAGATTTTCGTCATTGAATGATTTCCAATAAGAAATGGCTGCACCATGCTTGGGGCAACAGTGCAGTACAGAAGTAATTTTGCACCTTTATTCCTTTTCTTTTCTTTGCAAAAGGAGTCATTCACCTTTTTCCCCGTATGATGAGTCCAACAGTCATACTCTGTTCCCATTTCCCATACAGGTGCAAAGGTGCAAGAGGAAAAGTGCAGCGAGTGCATATCAGGAGGGAAAGGATGAATAACACGCCAGCCACAGTGGGATAGTTCCCCATTTCAATGGAAGCCACACGCACACACAGACACACAGGGCGGGAGGGTTGGTGTTGATTGCACCGGGCCTCCTTTGTGTATTGCATCCGACGAGTGCAACGGCCTGCTTGTTTTGGTCAGGTTTATGAATGGAATGCAGGAATGGATTATTTTTTACAATGCGGTTGGCTATTTGCTGGAAGTTTGGTGGAAATTTAATCAAGCATAGGGTTATTATTTTATGAGCGGAAGGATTTTTAATCATTGAAACAGGCACCAAAATGTTCTTCAATATGTTTTGGAACTGTGTTGTTAAACTAAATGAAAAAATATGTATAATTCTGACACAAAATGGAATGAAAGGTTGAATGTTTCAACTCATATTTCTTTCAATTTCCATAACAACAACACGTGCTTAACATCAGGCCATTGAACTTTCCTTATGAAGTCACGTTTTGTTGGCCAAAGACATTCTCCGATTCTCCAATTTGCTCTTCTTACCTTTTGTCATTACTTGCCCCCAATTCCGATGACCCTTGCCAAAGTGTCTGAAACAAACCTTCCCCTTAAGAACTGCACTCCGCCGCAAAGGAGATACACACCAACACACAAACACACACAAAATGCATCGAAATTATCTTCCAATTCGCTTCATGCATGCGTTCTTGCGTGCGCGCGTTCGCTTGTGGAACGCATCCCGACGCGTTCCTCTGTGACGCGCCCCACACACGAGTGCATTTTGCGCGCGCGGTTTTTCGCATTCATTTTAGGGTTAACGTTCTGTTGGGATACGCTCTCGGCCGCCCTCGTGGTCACAGGCAGACGCTGCAGCACTTCCTCATTGGCGGACAAAGAGTGCAATGCAATGCTTCTTCCCGCCCCGGTTGGTGCTGGTGACGCACCAAACCGAAACGTCTTGTACTGCGCGGTGTGTTGTTTCTGCCTGTTGTTTTGCACCGACTTTTCCTTGCAGCTCTTGTTTTTTTTTTGGTTGCATCTTGCACGGAAAAGTTCAATGATCTCCCCCCGCAGCTACTCCGATCGGATGAAGGAGGGCGGGGATGGCAGACCGTGGGATAAAAGTGGCCATGTGTCAAGGGTGTGTGTGTGTGTGGGTTCTGTGTTTGGTTCTGTGTTTTGTTTTCGTTCTTTTGCTCCCTTTGCTTTTGTCGCTGGTCAGGCCAACATAAGCGGGGCAGGCCTTTTACCCGGACCGGGCGGCGCAGTACATTGAACTTTCATGTAAAGTCAATACACTTTGTGATCCATGTGATCAGTGGAGCTGCAATTATGGCAGGATACAAAAGATGGGCGCAGAGATTGAAAGGACGATTAAATTAGAATCTGAAGAAAAGTGGAAAAATTGAAAAGAAAATGAACTAATCCGCATTTTTTATCTCAATTGCCTTTTAAAGGTTCACTGCCTTGCTTAGCACAGTATCAGTTTCTAGTTGTTTTCGGATCCAAACGTCAAGATATCTGAAGAATAGGAACTTTTGAGTATAAAGATATCTGAAGATGTCACACAGATGCTAATTGATGTGAGCTAAGGCAAGTGTTATCATTCTCTTATCGATTTTGGAGAACGAATCTTTTGGAATCTGGATAGTGGTAACAACAAAAACCTGTGAATTCTAAAAAAACATTTAGAAAGTTGTCGAGAATTCTTGGAAAGCGAAGAGTCTTTCGTTTTAACGTTAAGAATCTATACCTACGAAGTAGATGAATTTTGTAGATCTCAAATCTATTCACAATCTTCTCGATTTGCAATGTTTTATAGTGATGGAACTGATAGCGCCTATTCAAACCTTGGAATCAAACTTTGTGATGTACAGGTCCAGTATATTGACTGAATTTTTCGACCTTGCTATCGTGTTGAGAACTCTTAGGTTCTCAACTCCGAGGTATCTTCGTAATCGGATTCAACTTCTGCCTTGATCTTCGATTTGTGTTGAGAATCAGGTTTGAGTACATCTTGAATGTATCAATAACAAACTACATGGTTTTTTAGTCAAGATGGTGGCGTTGCCTTCTTCTGACGGCATGTAACTTAATTACTACCTTATCTTCATTGGAATTTTATAAAATATCAAACTAACCTATTCAAGACTAGAAGGCCGGAGTGCTTTCGAAATAGGATAAAACCTCCGGAAGTCGAAGATCATGACGCAGAAGTTCCTGAAAAGGTATCAACTTTGTCAGATAAAATAAGGAACACAATTTAGTCTCCAAATACAAAGAATTGGAAAATTTGTAACCAATTCCTAGAGTTTCTCACGTTAAAGTTCTTCCTGACAATGCGGATTTAAATTCAATCATCAATAAAATTGAATATATTGAATCAAGTATATCATTCAATAACGAAAAATCCTCCTCTCAACTCATCCTTTTTTGTAGCTTCCCACAATCACTCCAAAAATTGTTCCAAAGAGTACTTGTGAGATCGGTTCTATGTTATAAAAGCAACTGTGACAAAAGTAGAGCTTTTGATTGCAAAGTAAATCATATTGGACTAATCAAATTGAGCTTTTCCCAATCATAAATATTATATTAAGCAATTACTGTATTGCAATAGCAGTTCTGATCGTACAATCATCTCATCTTTTAACATTCAAATAATGATCCACCGCTTTTACTGTCTCCAATTGTGTCCTTGTGTGTACGCGCTTCCCGATTAGGCGATGAAGAAACAAAGATTAACGGCGAAAGTCATTTCCTATTTTCCTCCCTGATGTGTAATCATGTCACGCCACGCCACTCTGACTTGACGTTCATAATAATGATTGTTTTCCTTTTGCCCTTTTTCTCGTTTTAGGTAAGTGTATCTTCTTGGATGGCGAAATATGCCGAACTTGCGGTGTGTTTATGTGTGTGTCAACCCGTTCCACCATCTCTTGCCCCGGCTTCCATCATCCTCCATCTAGGGGCCACCACTAATGGGAATCCATCACGCACCCACCCACGATCGATGGTGATAATGTATGTTGCGTGTGCAAATGTGGGGAAGTGGGGAGGCAACGAAGGACCATCTCATCATCCATCTTCCCGCGGTGGCTTCTCGGTCGTCAGTACACCACAAACACCATTAAAATAGGTCATTCTATCAATGCCCACTTTGACGCGGGCTTCGGGTTGCTGCCGCGTTCGTCCTTCGTGGAACCGAACTGATCGGGAAAGGTCAAATGCGCTCCTTAACGTCGTGTAGCCTTTCCCTCTTCGTGCCTGCGCCACTAGGGCTGTGTGTAACTGCCGAGGGGGGATGGTTGCTCGTTGCCGCGCTCGTCAGCGCACTGATAAAAATATCCTACGCGAAAAAAAAAAAACAAAACAACTGAAAAAAATCAATAATCGGCAGCAGCAGCAGCAACATTGAAAAGGACGCATAATGACTGTAAGAGTGTATTTGTGTGTGTGTTTGCATCACAACTCGGGGAATGAAAAACTGGAGCCATTCGCCGGCCTGTTTTTCCTCCGGGCCAACCTTTGGCATGACAATAATTTCGCGTGCCATTTGATATTTCGTTGTTACATCATGCACCATGTTGGGGCGAGAAGGCGAGAAGAACAGTACCAATAATTGTACGTTACAACATTCCTTCTTGAATGTTTTTTTCCTGGAATTTTTTGAGCCCTAACTTCTTTACAGGGTTTTCCATAGGTTCTCATAGCTGTAGGACACTTTATTGACTCTTTCTTACATTAAACGAGCTTAATGTAATGGGAATTGGACTCTATAGTACTCTTGTTGGACAAATCCAATAGAAATTGCCAATCAGACTTCTTTCCCATAAGAAAGAGTCCATCAAGTGTCTCAAAACTATAAAGACCCCTGGAACACCCTGTATTACAGTCCCATTGAGCGGTTAGAATGATGGATCGATCGTTTCATTTATTGGAAGATTGTTTTAATTACCAACACTCCCCCCGGGAAAAGAAAGGCTCTTTTTCCGTTGCATGACCAGCGAAGGAGGACCTCAGCTAGATCACTTCAAACCAGATAGCCATTTATTCTTCATTATTATGGACGGCTGTTTTTCGTTCGAAGTAATTGACAGATAACAGAAAGCAGATCTCTATCCTCTCTAGGTACGGACCTTTCCCGTCACGTTTTTACCTCCATTTCGAATGCAAACTCCACACCATTCCGGTAGCTTCCGAGCGACTTGACCTTTGGACGACACTGGACTTTCGTCTCGTGTAATGGGCGTAACGTGACAATTGCGCCCTCATGAAAGCTTCAGTGCTGATGATCGTTTCCATTGAGCGTTAGCCTGTTTGTGAGGGGACAAGAAAAACACCTTCTCGCACGCGGACAGGAAATGGAGCCGCTGGCACGTGGCGCCAGTTACTCAGTACCTTTGGATGGTGACAGTTTGCTGCTGCTGCTGCTGCTGCTGTGTGCTTTGCTAGGTGCACATGGAGAAAACGGTGCTGAAAAACATAAAACATGTGCAAAAACATGTGGTGTTTGTGGGATAGAATACAAAGTTTGTGATAATGGAAGTTTATACTTTGTAGGAGACTCTATTCTCAGCAATAAAAATGCATCGTGCATTGCTTGAGTAGTTTATATAAAGCAGGTCGTCCTCATCTTGACCTTAAGCTCGTATTTTAATGTTCTATTGTTTGTTAGGAGAAAACTTCTTGCTTTTCAACAAAACAGTCTAAAAATAGTTCGCTCCGTGCGGCAATTATGCGACGCAGAATCACGCAAACCTAATTTTCCGTTTTCCCGTATCCCGTGCCATTTCCTGGTTCTTCAAGCTGCCCTTTATCCACACCGCTGTCCTTGGCGGTACGGTGCTGCGCGTCCTGTTACGGTGGTGTATGTGTGTGTGGCCTTGGACGAGAAAACTCGATTCGCAACTCGCAAAGCGAACGATAAATTTAGACAATCGCGTCCTGTTTTACTTTGTGTGTGTGTGTGGTGCGTTAAACAGCAGCAACAAAGTCGGTGGCAATTATCTTCACGGCAAAAGCGAGCCGGTTTTGAGATAGAGATGAATGAATTTTTAGATTTTTCATACACCGACACAAAGACTTCCGTCAGCAAAACTAGGCCAACAGAGCCGATACACCATTTTCCCGTGCAAATGAGAGATAAACAGTAAGGAATCGAAATGAAGTCTATTTTGCAAACGCCAAAGCCTGCCGTGGACCGTTGCGCAAAACCATCTTCCCCAAGCGCAAAGTGTCGGCAAATTACCGTCCCAGTGGGAGACTGGGAGGACGTTGTTGTCTATTACGTTTTCTATTTATTTGCCGACCTTTTGTTACCTACTGTCGGGCTTACCGCTCGGTCGTTTCTATCTGGGAAAATATTGACAAGCGGTCCGTTCCCCAGGCCAGGGGTTGTGTAATGTATTTTCTTTGCCATCCGCGAGTGCAAATTGGTGTCGCGACCGGAAATGGGACGCGAAATGTATGTGTTCTGTTCTCTAAACTCGTATGCAAACAAAAACAACTTCCCACTTCTCCACTGGTTCCGCTTCGCATTCGGTTGTAATTATAAGTGCGAGACGCTTCTCCTCATCATCCCCTGCATCCATCGGGTATCGTTTGTGCTGTGGGAAATGGAGGGAAAAGTTTGCCTTTTTGATGCATGTGAAACAATTATTCTTTGCGGTGTAAATTTAAATATTGATGCTTTCGCCGAAGATGAATATTGTTTTGCGTTTCAGCGTCGCCTTTTTTCTTTCTCACCCCCCAAGCCATAAAACCTGTCAATCATAGAAGGTTCGATGCCACATGTCATGCAAAAAAAAAAAAGAAAATCCCGCCTAAAGAGGATCGAAATTGGGACTAATGAAGATCGATCGGTTTTGTGTGGGGCGGTTTTTTTTTTAATTTTTTTCGAAACGCCAAACAGTTTTTCAACTCTCGCGCTCAAACACGAATGCTTAAATTATCGCCCCAGTATGTGTGTGTTTGTTTCGTCTATTTCGTCTTATGATTGACGATCTATATATACGGGCAGCACACGCCAATATCTGCACCGGTCCGATGCACCCCGACCTCCAGGTGGTAATGGCGCGCGCGCGCGCGGAGCTGCTAATCTTGGCCGCGCGTGTGTGTCCCGTGGCTCCGCAAGCTCCACGGCCGTCCCTTTATAAGACCCGCGCCTGCGGTGTGTTTGTGTGTGACCACAAGGGTAAGAAGCCTCATCCCGTTGCACGAGCCGCACGAGCCCCTGCTCCCACGAAGAAGGAAGGATTGGTGATTTATTTTAAGGGCGGGTCGAGCAGTTAAGTACTGCCAGGGAGCGAAAGGTTAAACCCCGTGTCGTTGTGTGTTCTATTTTTTCACCCTTTCCGGTCGTATCGATTGACAGTGAGCATGGACGCGGGGTGGTGGTAGTGTTGATGTGAAAATGACGCTCTCAATGTCAATTGCACCTTTGCAAAAAGCGCGGCACGATGGCGCAGTTAGGTTTTAATTCGTGTCTGCACTACCGACCAAAGGGCTGCTAATTGCTTTCGCTGATGAATCATTGATACTGAGATGATGGATGCTTCGGTGTTGATTAGGTGTTAGAGAGCTTGGGAGGGAGAGAATAGTCCCGATCATGTGCTGGGAAGAATATTTGGTTATATTTTAGAATGTCACAAAAATGGAAAATGGGTTTTAGGGGTGGAATCAGTGGCTGATTTTCCTATTAGCTAACTGAGCAGCAGCGGTTAGCCTTGACCTCAAGGAGGCTCTAAGCTAAACCTCTCTTTATAAGTAATTGATTTTTTTTATTAGTGCAATATGAACGGAAATCTATCTCAAAGTAGTACATTCTTCCAAGTAAGTGAGTGGAATGTGTTGATAACGATTATACCAATCAAAAGTTGTTACGAACTTTGAACTTGAATCCTGACTAGAATTGTCATGTTGTTACAGTGTCCTTTTGGTGATTTCCTTTTGGCATGTTAAATGAATAATTTACGATAAAATCTGTTTCTGGATTTTCGAATGTCAATCCTCTGCCAAATCACAAACAAGTCATAAAAGTATTACTGTTTGACTAATTGATAGTGTCCTTTAATCATGTTCTTATAGTTATTGGTCGCTTACTTGACTCTTTCTTATTAGAATTGAACTTCATATGGTGGAAATTGGACTCTAAGGCACTCTTCTTGGACAAGCTCCTTTGAAATTCCTATCGGATTTGTCCAATAGGAAAGCTATAAAGTCCAATTCCTATTACATTAAGCTCATTTTACGTCATTTTAATGTCAATAATGTGTCCCACAGCTTCTGGCGAGAACTTCTGGAAAACGCTATAAAAATAATAGTACTATTAATAACATTATGGCATCTTTGTGTTCAGCTTCAGTTCTATTTGCTGTTCTATTAAAGAGGAACAGCCAACGTAACATCCTTTTTATCTCCTTCCCTTCGTGTTGCGACACATTAGAGCACGGCCTAACCGCAATCGATCACTTAACGGTGCCGGAACGTGGAAGAGTAACGAGGCAAACCACATGACGGAGCTGATTCTCTAATGTTTCCGTTTATTCCACGCGCGTGTGTGCGTGTATGTATGCATATCCGGTTTTTGTGTAATAATCACGTTTATTCTCCTGACGTTTGGCTTTTTTGTTCACCTTTTTTTTGTGCGATCGCCAAACGAGAACCACACACTGGAAAGATGCTCGTGTCCGCGACCTTTTCCATTGCACCGGCAAGGGCATGGACATGGGTTTTGTGGTGTAGAAAGACAAGTAGAAAGGGGCAAAATGGGGCGAAGCAGGTTGCGAAGTAAGGGTAGCACGTTGCTTTTGCACGCCGTTGCGATTATTACGTCTCTCGCCTTGGGCGAGCTGGGCTAGGGGGTGGGTGGTGGTTTGTGTCATGTGTCGGCAGTTTTGCAGCGTCAAAGTCAAGTGTGTATCGACTGCGGGCGAACCGGGATTCGAGTGAGTTATTGCTTTTACAACGCGACCAGGTAGCTTAGATTAGATGACACATGCGCCCGTCAGGCGTTCTAAGAGATAGAGTGGATTGGGTTGGACAATAGATGAAGGCTTAACGATATTAACTTGTTAGTGATATTGAACATCATACCTTCCATGTGCTGTTTATGTTATTAAACGTATCGCAGTCGTCTTTGCAACTTATTCATATGCAAGTTTGAAGTGTTCAAAAGTAGCTTAGTTATAAAATACTGCGACGGAGAACACATAAATACAAACAGTTTGCAGGTTCAAAGCCCTTCATAACGGGTCGCTTGTCTGTTTTGTTTTATAGTAAGAGACAACGTGCCCTCAGTCAGTGTCTCGTTGCAAATGTTTTGACTGGCATGTCTGCGGGTCGGGTTTCAGGGTTGTAACCCGATCGCTACTAGTGGTTATGATCCACGTTTGCCTTATTTTCCTACTCTATACTCAATCCCAAATGAAACTAGCTGGCATGCGCCAGCTAAACAGTGTTCAGTTTAGTTGTAAAATCATTTACCATGCCCAACACAACCCACTGCAATGAGAAAATGTACATTCGGTTGCAGAAAATGTGGTTTGTTTACACTATTATTTTGTTACCCTCAGATTCTGAGAGAAAACGTTTCCTCTCCTGTTCGTGGTTAATTTTAAACCAATTTCGTACCCATTTCAAGGCCGGTCCGGTTGTTGCGCCCCCGGGGGTTTGTGTCTCACAAGCGAAAATATTGCAAGCTTTTAGAATACAACAGAGAAAAAAAAAACACATGCAATTTGAACATTTCTTAGCGCCAACAGCGCAGCGCCAGAAAAAGAAGCGCAACAATCTGTACGGTTGGTACGACGGAGGGTTTATTTGTTTACTAACATAAAAAGCATGTGCCATCTCTCCCCTTCCCCGAGGAGCGGAGATCATGTGATCGAGGCGGTAGTGTTTTTTTATTGCTGCCTGTGCTGACTTGCGGCACAAATGTAGGGTAGGTTTATGATCGAATGGGTTTTCCTAGCGGAAACATGCAAGATTGTAGTTTTGCGTGCTTTGTTGTGTGACAAACTGCACGTCCGTTTGTATAAAGATAAGTAAAGGAGAAGTAGATAGACAGTTTGTCACATGAAGTAACATTTTTATTGGGTTAGGTTCTGCATTATATCATTTGATGAAATGGAATTCCATTAGGACCTTTACTGTGCCTCCAAAAATAGACAAATGTTGCTCGCTTTGAATTGCATCATTTCTGATGTGTGATGTCGCATCTAGAACAGACTGACCGACACATCCTCAAATCAATCAGCGGTTGACGTTCTGAATACATCACAGCGCAGTACTGCGGTTGGCAAATGGCTAGAATCGTGGTGACAAGCGCAACAACCTGTCAACCGTGCATTAGAGGATTGCATTAGTAGTGTTGCTCTGGAAAGTTGAAATGATCTTCAGAAAGCATGTAGTTTCATGCTTCAATTAACATTTTTTTCATCTTTTGGAGTGGAATAACCCACTTTGATTTTGTTCCTAAGTACGGTTTTGCTCATCTAAATTCCAAATGACCCATTAATTCACCCTGTAAATAAATCCTGTACATCACGCAAAAGCAGCAACGCATTCTGTCTTGTAAGATCTTTTGGCAAAGCTTCAACAGTTGCTCAGAAGTGCAAACAAAACAAAACCAAAACCATCTGACTTACAACAACCCGAGGTCCAGAGCGCCAAAGAATGCTGGCTGCTGCGAAGCACCATCGTACAAAACACACAACACGAATCACCGTTGAGTAGTATTCGTCGCGTCATTAGCGGCATTCGGTTTGTGTTGTTTGGGTGTTTTGGCCTGGGTGCGACTTTTGCCATCATGATGATTGACGAGTGGGGGAAATTGAAGCTGCTGAGATCGAGAAGACGAACCAAAGGCGTCGCTAGGCACACCACCATATGGCAGTCGTTTCGGGAATTGTCGTTGGAGATAGACGCCAGATCTGCTCCCCCCTCCACGCTCTCTGACATGTGATCTTCACTTTACGACTTCGTGTAAGGGCGGAAGTTTCTCGAACTCCTCTATGTCGTACGTTCGATCGTTCGAACGGCATCAACCGTTGGGCAGATGTTTTGTTTGATAAAGCAAACGCGTACTGTGGCGTACTTTAAGATGCGCTGGGACAACTTCCAGTTCTTTTTTTTCATGTTTCAATGCACATCCACTATCTGCAATGCTATGCAAAGGAAAAATTCTTTCGTTGGAGTTCGTTGGTTCAGAGAAAAAAGTATCTTCTTGTCGCTGTTTGCTGATAAGATTGGTACAGTGGTGCTATGGCCACTTCATACATTCCAGTACTATCTGTTGACTGGATGTGATTGTGGTACGTTGCACGGACGAATAGCGTGGAAGTGATCGGAGTGGAAAGGTACATCCGGATTCTTTACTGTATTGAACGGAGGTGGAGCGTGACCGGGTAATTTATATTGCATGTTAGCTGATTGTGGTTGTATAGCTTTTGCAAAGCGATCGTAACCAAAACAAAAATTCTGGAAAATCTTCAAGGTGTTTAGAGGGATTACTTTTATTTGAGTGTCAGAATTGGCTACCTCAGGAATATATTAGTATCATTCTTGTATCGGAACATCTTGAGATCAGAACGTAAAGATATATACATTTTTGGAAATTTAGGTTCTAAGATACACAGTCTCGTATTCTTGAAACTTATATTCTTATGATATTCGTATCTAAATAAGATATCAAGATCTTCATTCTGTCAGATCCAAGTAACAAAGTTAGGCATACGACCTACTTCAGATTCACCGTCTTGCCACTGGGCAATCAACACGCACGTCCGCACGCTTTGCAAGCACCAGCGCGACTAACCGTATTCGATCGAACCTTAGTTCCGTTCTATTGCACACGACGTACTCTACGGTAGACGAGCCGACCGTCGGTTACGCACGCAAACATTGAACTCACTACTACTGAACAGCTGCCACGCTCGCATACACAGAACCACAGTCCCTTTCCGCGTTCTACTACACACTCGCGATCACAACCGGATCTATCGTCGTACTACGCCCAGAACTGGCTGTAGTTGTTTGGGTTTCCCATCCGCCGTAGTGCACACGGATGGCGCTGCGAATAATGTTCGCTTAATTTTAACCCGGAAAGTAACGTGCAACACGGGTGAGTGTGTATGTGTGAGAGGTTTCTACTGCCACAGCGCTCGCATAGTAGTTGGTGCGCGGACTGTGTGAACTGTGAGTGCATGTGTGTGTGTGTGGTCATAGTCACAACCATCAAGCATGAAATCTCCCACGCGCGCCACTCGAACGACCACGAACAGGTTCTAACACACAAGCACACCAACGAGGGAGGGGGAAGGGGGGTTCGTCAGTTGCGCTTTAGCCGCAAGATCAGCGTTTGATAGTAGGCAGGCAGGGCACACAGCGCGCAGTGTCTAAGCACACGTCCCGGGCTTGCCCGCGTAGTACTTGTTCACAGCTGAGATCGTACGGCAGGAAATTGGATCGCTGATAAGCATCTTGTTACCAGTGGCACCAAACAGTGATTGTGCCTTGGCGAATCTAACGGATCTTGTGATTTCTCTTTTCCGTATAGAACGATCCTCTCATACACGTTGGGAGGACTGGTTTTTCGTGAACTCATACGACATTTTAGTAGGCTTCTGACGTTGACGTCTAAAGTCAGCCTGACAGTGAGCGAATAGGGAATTCCCAAACCTCTTTCCGTCGAAATTCTAAACTTGTGTTGTGATATTTTTATTGTTGGCAAGTTATTTGCCTCCTGACACATCATAGTACTTCCCCTGTTTTTGAATAGTGTTGATTAAAATGAAGAATAAACGATTCAATGTGTTTGTATGGGGATTAAACTGAAGTGAAGTGATTATTGTTGTGTGTTGCTGGCGTGTGGCCGACCGGTGCAAACTAAGTGGTTTTGTCGACCTTCTTCCTACCCATCATTTCCATAATTTCTCATCGTGCGTCATCTGCAAGATATAGGCAGAATAAAAAGTGAACCATACTGAGAAGAATAGCTCACCCGTGGGAGATAAACATTTGACAACAAAAGTGACGGACCAGAAGAAGAAAAAAAACACAATCTCAATAGAGTGTGGGAACAAGGGGAAAAAGCATACGGAGGTTCCTCTTCCTTTACATGATTGACAGTAAGGGGCACTGTCCCGACGACATCTTGACCATCGTCAGCATCCGATCGTACTACTGTTTGCACCCGGCAGCAGTGGTGCAGAGCGTTGTTGTGGTTGTCCTGCTTTCCGCGCACCACCGCGAACAGGACGCAACCATTCGTCGCCGAACCGTCAGTGCACAGGAAGCGTTCTTCAAGGAGAGCGTTACATGAGCGTCCATACGCAGTGTTTGGTGAACTGATACTGTGATCTGAATGATACGGTGAACCTAAGCAGAGATTCTGAGTGTACAGTTGAAAGTGCGCCGAAAGCAATTATTGTACCCCAATTCTGTGTCCAATCGTCAAAAAACAAGTCGTGAAGGAGTTCAAGGATATTCATATACAAGGCGGAGGGCCCTCATTGCCGATGACCGACCGATCATTGCCCGTACATACGCCAGTCCTTTAGTGTAAGTGTCCAGTGTGATCTCACTGTAATCAGAATTACATTTATCTTGTATCATACAACCTGCGCAATGCGAACATTTACCCAGTTACTCACCTAAAGCCCTCTTTCAATAACGAAGACGACGGCACAAGCAGGCGAACAGCGATGATTCACGTTGCCCTCGGGTTGTTTCAATATTTTTGTGGTGTGTTATCTACCTTCATTCACCTTGCGGGGGTGACGTTTGTCATATTGCGGTTGATTTAAGCCTCCGTCCTGGTTATCTTACCCCTGGGTTCTCGCTCTCACGTATGCGAGGTGGTCTTTTAGTTTGCCAGCTTTGCTCTGCCGTCACCAGGGCCAGAATGGTCGCATCTATACTAGACATGCAGGTGATTGTTGATTGGCAAGTGGTTGTTTTTTTATCGCACCTTTTGGTGTGAATTCTATCGAGCTGTTGATGGTCTGCTTCTTCTGAGTTGCACTTGATAAGGGTTGCTAAAAAGGACGTTTTTTGTGTGTTTGCGAAGATTTGCGTCTTTGTTCGTGATGCGTTAGAAAACAAAACAAAACCAGTTAATCATCAGGTTTGATTTATAGCTGAACAGAGAATTATTCCAGCAATGCTGCGAATGCGAACGTAGAACGTCATTAAAACACACACACACACACACACAAAACATCCTTCATAAATCGATCACGCGAACAAGATCGCGTAGAACGATCGCGAAAACAAACAGAATGGGGGCCGGTTGGAGTGTTTTTCTTTTTTTTTTTTTTTTGCTACAGTTTTGGGGGCGAATGTTTTGCGGTTTGTTTTTGTTTTGTTCGTGGCTTTGTGCGATCTATTTTCGCACGTTCGCATCACGGGGCGCACCGCGGATGTTCTGATGACCACCACGACGCACAAGCGCGCAAAGGCAAAGTACGCGCGCCTACTAGTGCGCGAACGGTCCGGCGAGAAGATCGTCCGGGCGTATCACGTTGCAGTGTGGTACGCGCGAGCAAAACACACGCGAGAAAATGGGAGGCCCGTGGAGGCGGCGCAAAGACCCCCGGAGCATGGCGGCGTGGTGGTGGTGATCGACACCCATCGAGTGGCGGTGCCGGTGGCGACTTCAGTAGATCGTATCTCACGCTAAAGGTGACCTAGTAGTATATTAACCGGGCCGACCGTAGGCCACCCTCCGTATAAGTGTGTGAAGGAACATTTGTGTGGAGGTAGTATAGAACAAGCGAAAAAACAAATGTGAAAACAGATCCGCTTGTAACGAATTTGCAAATCGACTAGCGCCCGTGAAGGAGGATCGAGTTCTCTCGCGCGGGGTTCTTTCATGTATGTGTCTGTGTCTGTTTTCGTCTGTGCGCAAATGCTGTGTGTAGTACATTGACACTCTGAGCCCCGGGAGTAGTAGAGTAACCACTGGTGGTGTTCCTTGGGCGCGGAAGGCGATCCTTTCTCCCTCGGGAAACGATCGATGTAACACAGCTGAGGTCTATATATATGTTTCGCAAAACCATCGCACGAACCATTGGCGGCCGGTCGGAATTTTGCTTCACGCTCACGCGCGCGCGGGGGTGACACTGTGCAAGATGCGCAATAGTAATAATTGATGGGGTAATGGGGCAAGAATTGCTCTTACGTGCTGGGTTCATTTTGCTGCTGCTGCTGCTGGTTGCTGATGGATTATAAGCGACAGTTACGATCGCTTGTCTTTAATCAACGATTCAACAACGGCAACACACCGACAAGAATCTGATCCATTATGTCTTCTACGATTTTGCTGCTATCGTTTGAATAGGATTTGACGTTTTCGAAGGAAAGATGGAGCAATTTGTTCAAATCGGTTTAGGTTTTCAAAATTGAAAACATGATGACGAACCTTGTTCATAAGGTCCTACATTTGGGTTTGGGTTAGAATTAACAAACTTTATAACCTAATTAGAATTTATGGCTATGCACTGAAATCATGATATTATCGATAGCATAGTAATTTCTAGATCTTTAGTCAGCTGACCTAAAGTATTATTAGGATCTGAAATGTTCTTCAGATCTTCTGAAAACTCACGGCATAAGAAAACCAAAAGACTAAACAAAAGATAGTTATTCTACATTGGAGATTCCTGTGTTAATGCTCCTCCCTGAATTGTCTTCATGACACAATCACAATCCAATAAATTATCAGTTCTACATTACCACATGCAGCTAAAACTGACTGCAAGTTTGTTTTGAGTATAAAGACTTAAAATAAAAGGGACGACTCAGTTCTTGTTCTATTAGTCCTAATTTTGGATAATGTTCCTCCAAGTTTAAGTGGGATTGGAGTTGTTGTGAATGTTGTCAATTCTAATGTTGTGATTCTAATGTTGTGAATTGGAGACATTGATTTTATATTAATAGAAGTTTTGCTCTTTTATGTTAAAGTAAACTTACGCGACATCTTTACTATTCAACTAATACGTGAACATCTGTTCAAATATTATATTTGAGATGTTAGCATTCAAAGATCTTAAAGTTCCATATGAAAGGATTTGATAAGGATTAGAGCAATTGCATTCGCCACAAAGTGAAATATCATCGCTAGAACCAACATGCCATGTAATAATAGTATAAAATCATGCACTTCATTTCACCCCGCATGAGTGGGGGTGTAATCGCTAGCATTTCACAATCACCCTTTAATAGAGACAATTTACACTCTACCCCGATGCATCTAGCGCCCACCATTTGTGCGCACGAAATGTTACAGGGATCCTCCATCCGACCATCATGTGAGAAGCATCAACCTACTCCTCTCATACACGGACCACTAAAAGCTCTCCATCAAACAGTGTGGTGTGGCGCTGGTGAATCAACGGTGAATCCGCGCGTAATCGCTTTCACCGCTTTGCTTTATAGCGTCCATCACTCCGTTTTGTTGCGCAACGATTTGCTGTTTTTGCTTTCTTCCCACTTACATGACATTGTTGTCGTGTAGTGTGCAATGCGAAAGAAACAGACCAAACTAGAATGATGATGATGACGATGATGGTGGGCGGTTAGCTAATGACTAAGGGGATGCGCTGATGCAAATACAGTGAAGTCTATCTAATCTGTAGTCATTTCAAGCTGAATTAGTTGTGCAAAATGAGGCCTTTTTGAAGATCCTGTCATTTGTAACACAGTGTATGTATCTCTAAAGAATAATGTCTTCGCAAGACACCTTTCTCTAAGCTAGCATAAGTTGGAAGGTTATAAACATTCCAATATGTGCTCAAAGAAGGTCACATTCTCCGACGTTACAGCCCTTCCAGGTTCACCTTTAGAGAGACTTCACTGTACAGTATATCCTCCACTCTGCTCGATTATCCTGCCGCTTGTGATTCCAATAGGACGTGATTACAGCTGCATTCTCTCGCGAGTGACCTATATCCCCCTACGAGAGCTGCTGAAGTTGTAATTTTGCAACCCCAATGAAAAGAGAGCGGGAGAGCAATCATGTTGCAGCAATATTGCAACCGAGAGCTGGATTTTCACTAGAGCAAGGCAATTCGAGCTATTACTACGTAGGTTACGTAGATGCTGTGTGGGTTGTTTTGGTGCAAGTTTGTCCTATCCAGCGTGTGGCATCCAATTGGAAATCTCCCGTTCCTACGTCCAATGACGTCATGGTGCGATGGTAGAAAAACACACTGTTGCACACTTCACGGTTGAAAAGTGTGTGGAATGGGGTGATCAATGCCAGTGATTTATTGAATTTTAATTCGATTTGTAAGGTTTTATTGCGCGTTCCTAGAAGGGACAAAATTACTTCCAGTGGTATGCACTGCCACTGGAAAGCATCCTTTCAGTAGCAAGTAGAATGTAGGACCTAGCACCAGGATTGCTAGAGAATGTTGTCAGGAAAGTATTTCATTTGTTATCGGTTGTAGCACTGCTACAATATCAACAAAGTGTTGCAAATTGTTAAAATTCCAAAAAAAGGCAAACATTCCATCACTATCGTCTACTCTGAAACTCTCCATCACTCACTAGCTGACTGTGGCCTCGAAGCAGTAGGAGTTCTCCGCCCGTGTGGGTGCATTTGTAATTGACTTCCCGGGGGAGCTCTTGCCAGGATGCTTTCCTCACTTCGTCCCTGGCTCTCTTTCAGTGCCAGTGTGTCCCCAGACTGGTGTGTGTCCCATTGATGGTGGTGTGAGCGTCGAGTGGCAAACGGTACAATACGCCATCAATGGCGTGTTTTGTGAGGCGTTTGTATTGCGTATTGTATATGCACAACTGTTCCACGATTTGCGTCACTAGCAGGGAGGACAATCGTGTGCTTGACTCTACCTCCTGTGTAGTACCGCCAAACCATCCTCCGCCGGAATAGTTCAAGTAGAGTGCTTTTATACACACAACATAACATGAGTTCCGCTTGTTGTGCTCGGTGGCGGAAATTCTACTTTTTCGCTTTCGATTTAAAATCAACGGCCACACACACACGTCACAACTACTTCCTTTCCGGTTGTCTCCTCTGCTTGGGTCTGTAGTACTGATTGTCGTATTACTTGTTAGTCATCAATCGGTGGTTGTGTGGAGAGTATGTTTTGTTACTCAAACACGAACCATACACACACACACACTGATCGATCATGCGTCAAATGGGTGAGTTCTGGAAGCATCGTCGTGGTAGAATGATTAGAAGCAACGCGCGAAACGAACCTACTACTCCTCCTCCTTCTTGAACCTGACACATCCCACACCCGCATATAGATTTGTTTTGTTGTTCGCATCGGAATTGCACCAACACCAAGTTTGTTCGATAATTAAAACCGAGAGCGATTGTGGGGACAATTATGGAAGCAGCAAAGTGTGTGCTGTTGTGTGCTGGTGGCGGGTATTTTGTTTATTCCCGTTCCCGCCACTTGCAGCTTCAATCAGACCCATATTAATAGATTGTGCATAACATTATCGGCTCTGGGGGGAGTGGTAAGGGGTAAGTTGCGATTAAAATTAATTGTACACAATCAAATTCTACCGCGCTCGCTCGCTTGTGTTTGTCTGTGTGTTGGAATGTCTAGTATAGAACCTCCAAAGCCAAACCTTTTTGGAAGAAATCGCCTTCTTCGTTGTCTGGCTTTAACATGCAGTATGTTCAAGTGGCGTGATTCGACCAAAGCTTTTTTTAACGCAATTTTCTAGAGTGTGCCTGCACGACGAGGCGACGCTGGGACACGGGGTTTTGCGCAATCGCTAGTGTGCAATTCCTGGGGCGTGTTGGGGACTTGGCGTTGGCGACGGCTGGAGAGATAAGATAGAATCGTGTTTGAAAAATGGACGTAAACTGAAGCACTTTCGGTGGGGTTGGCATTCAACCCCAGATTGTATTTATGGGCTGGACGTATTTGTGGTTGCGTTTGTAAGTGGCTATGTAATTATTGGAGAAATTCCTTTCCATTCTGTAATTATTTGGAAAATGATACCTGTATGTAGAACCTCAATTAAACTGGTTTCGAAAAAGATTATTTGAAATCCTGAATAGAACATACAACTGTGACAAGTTGTTAACTGCAGAGTTATCGATATATCTATCTGTTGAATTTCCTGCTTACCCGAGCTCTCAATACGTATTTAAACTTGAATATCAATCTTCTATGGATTTTGGTTGGCCTAGTCAGTGGCAGGATATCCTAAATATAAGAGATAGAGTGAATTTTGGATAAATAGAGTTTTCCTGCTCAAAACTTACAGGGTTTTCCAGGGGTTCTCATAGCTGTGGGACACTTCTTTGACTCTTTCCTACTGAAAGTGAACCTCATACGTTGAAAATTGGACTCTATGGCACCCTTTTGGACAGGCTCCTTGGAAATTCCTATTCGATTTGTCCAACAAGTGTGCTATAGAGCCCAATTCCCATTTCATTAAGTTCATTTCACGTTAGAAAGAGTTCATTAAGTGTCCCACTGCTATGAGAACTCGTGGAAAACCCTGTATTACAATGAATCAATGTTAAAGTGATGGAAATAACTACAGACGAACAACATCGATCGTAGGTTACTCATACAACTCGTTTACTTTAAGATTGGCTACAATAACTTCAGGATGCAAAGACTGGAAAGGCAATAAATGATCAAACTAATCGGTTTATGAAGACTCCTTTAACTATTTTTACAACCTATCGATCTATGGTCATCCAGGGATGCTCTAGCCACCTCTCAAAAGTTTAAGCTTCCAAGTCCAATCCAATGTTTTACGTTGATATCACTGACAGGTATTCCTCAGGTGTTTGCTTGTGTAGTGTCGAAATGGCTAGAAAAACCCCTGTATGCCTTGTTAGGTTCATTTTACGGCATCAACCGTACCCTTTTATCTTGGGAAATTTGACCTTGTAGGAGCCGGCAATATTATCAACAAGACTGCTGGTTCTTTTGTAAAAAATCTGTTTGACTACGTTTGGGTCTTAAAAAAAAACAAGTCGTTACACATTGCAGAGCTGGATCATGGTAAATCGGTAAATGGTTGGGTAGTTTGTGGCTTTCCGCTCCCTTTAGTTAGGATCGTTCGAGACTGTCGCCCATTTATGTCAGGGTCATCAAGGAGAGCACGTAACTCGTGCTCGTGCTTGCAGTTGCATCATCCCATTAAATTAGCTTCTGGGTCGTGAGTTATAGTTGCTTGGCGCCAGTTGGCAATTTGAGCAGTGGTCAGGAAAACAAGCTTAAAGCACATGTGTTATCGGGAATCTTTTGGGTCCAAGTTTGGAAGAGATATTCAGCCCTGAGAAAATTTCATTCATATCGATTGTACTCTTTTTCCTGAATGTAATTGTACCATGATGCAATACGTTGAAATGCTTTAAGATGTTGGTGAAATGCCCCAGAAGCTGCTGCTGCATGCTACAAAAGCTGTACGAAAACCATCCTCCCTGGGCAATTAAATTGTCCTTGGCACCATTTCTGGTACGAGCAGCAGGAAGTGCAGTGCACAGCAGTATTGGGCACATCGCTTTTGTTTTGATACCACTATTTTATCCCACGGCGGGACCGGGGGGGCAGTTTTGGTGAAATGCCAACAAATTGTTAAATTATGACATCGGCTCACAGAAACTCGGTCATGTCTATGTTTCGCTATCTTTGACGCAAGGCCATCTCGCTCAATTCGCACAAAAAAGTGCTTGATTTTCTGGCCCTTTTTTTAAATTTTACAACAAAATATATTTAAACGTGTAGTAGCCCTTCACTAATGTGTCGTTTGTATTTTCTTTTCCCCCATTTTCTCCCTTTGGCAGCTGGTGCGGCTAGTTCCAACCTCTATGGAGTTTCAGCTAGACAGCGCAGAATACTGCCAGGCACAACACAAATAAGCGAAAGGCGCGCTTTTTCCCTGCCACCACCACCATCATCATCACCATCACCACCGCCGCCGCCGCCGACGCCGCCCATCGCCGCCCTATACCTCCCGGGAAAGAAGGATAATCGAGCTGGAGAAAGTTGTAGCTGGACGAGAGAGCGAGTGTGTGCTGGACGAAAGAGTGTGATAGAGAGAGCGAGAGGGCGTGTGAGGAGGTAGAAAGCGAGCAAGGCGAGGAGATCCTCTCGTGAAAGCGCGAATGGTGGTTGCTGCGTAAGGAAGGAGGTCTCGCGCAAGATCTGAAACACACACACAGACACAAGCCACCCGGGTAGCGAAGCTTTTGAATGAGAAGCCCCGAGCTGGAGCGTACATTGGAGAAGAAAGTGCTGCACGTCGTAGCGAAGCATCGTCGCCAGCAGAAGGAAGAATTGCACACGAGCGGTGTTTATTCATTGCCGTAGCCGCCATCACCGTAAGCACCCTCCAAACAAGTGTGAGTGTGTGTCTGTGTGTGTTGGTTACACCCCTCTCCCACACGGACACGCGTTTCGAGGTCCTTGCTAGAGGAGAAAAGCAAAAATAGACACAAAATCGAAAAGGAAGCCACTGGAGCAAAAGCATCGTCATCATCATCACCACGATCATTATCGTCATTACCTCCATCATCAACGCGCAGTGTGCGGCAGGGAGAGTATTGCGTCAGTCAGTGGACGGAGTGAGATCGTCCAAACTCGTATATCCATCCCGCATCCATATCGCACCAATCCTCTATGTGAGGGATTAGCTTAGCGTTATTCGAGCATCATACGTTTTCACGACTTACGTTGCGCGTCGCTTTTCCCGATCGGAAAGTACTGTTCTGTTGGTTTGGAGAGAACCGAAAACGCATCCCTAACGTGTGCCATCCCTTCATCGCCTGGTGGAGAGTGCACTTGTCCGGATTCTGGATTCGCTTTATGATCGATGTGTATGTGAGTGTGTGTGTGTGTGCTTTAAATAATCCCATCGTTTGCTGTGCGTGTGTGTGGCTCTTTACAACGTTGTGTGCGAGGCGTTTCGTTGCAAGTTCTGCAAGAACAAACTACGCTGCTGCAAGTGAACAACCATCTTCGACAACTGCAAGCAAAACTCGGCGGCAGAAAACAACATGTAGGTGTGCTGGGAAGGGGAGTGGGATCGCTCAAAGGGCGCTCCCATGTGTGTGCTACTTCTCTAAGCATTCTTTTGAACCTGATCGTTAATTCGCTTCCCCTCTTATCTCTGTTTTCCAGATTGAGACTGATTGTAAAATAGATCTATTAAGAATAGTAAACAAACAAGCAAAAACCTTCAATCCATTATCATCCAGCCAGCCGGCGACAAAGTGCAGTGATTGAGCCAGGAGGGGGCGGTACGCGGTGTACTACCCTCGCAAAGACGTCGTGCGATCGTTCGTATACAGACGCACTCGCACAGGATAAGATAATATTCTTTGGAGGCAAAAGAACACAGCTAAAAACAATCCCCCAACAACACACAAGCGCCAACATCATCCTGACCAACGTGAACGTAAACGAAGTCCTTAGACACAACAACAAGCGACCCTTCTGCTCGTCTCGTGATCCCCCTTACATCGGACCCGTTTCTATCGAGGGAAAGGAGAGCGAAACAACACACTATTCCACCGAAATTTTGGCCGACGGTTTAGCCGACGTCGCGATATAGTCAACACGAAACAACTGATTAACCAGTAGCGTAGCAGCTTCTTGAGAGCAACCGTTTGAACTCCTGCAGTCTGCTGGGTTTCTGATGAATATAAGTAAGTTGCCAGTGTGTATTGGTTAGTTTTAGTATTGTGTGAATTTGATCAGATTTATGCATCTTTTGTAGGGATTCATTCATATGAATTTTCATGGATGAGTGATTCAAATCTCGAATCGAATCTCCAAAGATTCGTGAATCTCCAAAGATTTGTGAATCTCCAAAGATTCGTGAATCTCCAAAGATTCGTGAATCTTCAAAGATTTGTGAATCTCCAAAGATTCGTGAATCTTCAAAGATTCGTGAATCTCCAAAGAATCGTGAATCTTCAAAGATTCGTGAATCTCCAAAGAATCGTGAATCTGCAAAGACTCGTGAATCTCCAAAGATTCGGGGATCTCCAAAGATTCATGATTCTCTATCGATTCATGAATCTTCCAAGATCCTTGAATCTTTAGAGATGTATGATTTTAAAAATATTTACGATTTAACAAAATGTCCGCCGTTGGTTCGAACCTTGAAAGGATCGAGTCCCCATAGCAAAACAAACTATTCGGCTGTGTTTTAGATGCCAAGAAGTCGCGAAAGCCTCTGTAGGCTTGCATGACCACGTAGATAGTTACGCCAAGAAGAAGAATAATAAGATGCTCAAGCTCTATGATTTTTTGGAGATCTATCAATTCCTAGAGATTCGTAAATCTTTCGAGATATATGAATCTTATGAAAGTCATAATTCCTTCGAGATTTAATCAATCTTTGACATTCATGAATCTTTTGAGATTTGAGAATCTTTGACATTCATGAATCTTTCCAATGGGGATTCAGATTCATTGAATCATTTCAAAGATTCATTCATGTTCATGAGTCTGCATCAGATTTACCCAACACTAGATCTGATGAGACTTTTGAATGTTATAAGAGTAATGACACTTTCAATGAACACAAGGAGCAAAAAATACAATGAACGAGGCTCTATTTTTTTTTAAATTATGCTCATAAGCTTCTGAATTTAAATTTAATTAAATTGGATGGTTATTGGTGTAATATGTGTTTAATCGAATCATCTGCTGAAGTTGATAAAGCACAAGGTTCTTGATGTTTTAAATTGGTATCTTCACACCCTACGAGAGAAGCTTACAAAAGATCACCCGATAAATTGTATCACGCGGATTGTGACAGAACACACACACACCCCCGCTATCGCGCCCAGCTTATGGGAATAATGGAAACTAATTTCATTTAAAGCCATTATCGATTGCATTTCGCACAATGCAGCTGCAGAAACAATGTGCCGGCCGCTTTGAGCTCGTTTGCTTGTTGGCACCTGCTGTACGTGCAGCGTAGCGTATATCAAACACAGCTTTTTGTTTTGCTATTCCGCGTTGCTGTAAACTAATCTAGCATAAAGCCAACAAGTGCGTGTGTGTGTGTGTGCGGGTTTGGTATTGATCATTGTGAGCTGGTTCAAGTGGCTTCAAGTGCACAAGAATGGGAAGCAACATGCATGGATGATTCTGGTGCTGTTTGCCTCTGTGTGAATGTATAGGAAATGCAAAATGCGTCTGTGTTTTGCTCGAGTGCACTTGAGGCGCACTTTGTTGCTGTGTCCTTGAATGTTTTGTAGCTCGTTTTTTGTAAAAATGACACTTACAATGTGATCTCCTTTAGTTTATTAGCCTTATCTGATAAATGTAAAAATGTAGTTTAATCTTAATTCCAATGTTGATTAGTCAATTACGATGGATTGTGATCAAATTGCTAAACACAATGTAAAGCCATCGCTAACAATTTCCAATATTTTTCTTTCTCCATTTCAGATGTTTCGATTGAAAACTACTTTTAGATACGTGTTTCAAGCTTTACTGTGAGGCGGACAAATTTGTCACTTTTTTATAACCAACCTACTACTAACGCGTCGAAAGATTGCGCCCGCGCAAGCTGCTGCATCTGCTGCCTGCTAATTCCGTCACCGTGTTCGGCCACCGTCAGCCGATCAGCAGGTGTGTGTTTTCGGAAGAACGCTTGCGGCTGCAACACAACCCTGATCAGATAAAAGATAAGCACGTGTGTCTGTGTATTTAAAGCGTCGTGGAAGAAAATAAGATAATTCACCGGCACCAGGCGGCACCAGGCGGCACAGACTCCAGAGTGCTCGCATCAGCGTGGTGGTGGTTATCAGCGAAAACAGATTCTACCTGTGCTTGCTGCGTAAAAGTTACTGTGTTACTCCGTTCAACGCTGTTGTGACTTAATAACGGAGCATACATACCTAAGCCGAGCAAAGCAACGGTTGCTACGTTAAATTGTGCTTGCAATACTTCCAATACACCGCACAGCGCCCGAGTGATTCTGCTGACTGTGTGCACAGGAGCATACACAAATTACCGTAAAAAAGTAATATCCATCGTTTCGATTCTGGTTGCTGGTCAAGTGATAACCTCCTCCCGTCAGGCATCAGGCATCTCGGAGAAAGCACATCTACCCCAGCACTACAAGACCGGAAAGATAAGATAATACACACACGGGTGGTGCGTCTGGAATATACAACAAGCTCTCGTTCTGCGGCTAAAAGTTGCAAAACAGATCGGCAAAAGCAGCACACTGCATCTTTTGTGTCAACCATCCCCAAAATCAACCGTTAAAGCCAACCGGGCGCAAGAGATAAAGGAAGGAAAAAAGGCACGCGAAAAAGATTGTGATAAGAGAATTTTAAGTTTTTTTTTGTTTTAAGTGGACCGCATCATCCATCCCCCCGGTGTGCCGCGTCCCCATTGAAGCGGTGTGCGGGCAGAAGCTTTCTGGTTTCGGCCGTCTTTTTAAACGTATATTAGTTTGTACTTGTGATGAAAATTGTATCTATTCGGAAGCAGTAACATTGTATTGCGCGCGCACCACAGTCATTGAAGAAGAAGCATCGGAGAGAGGAGGTTGAGGTTGAGATAGCAACGCGCTGTGAAGGAGCGATTGTTGTGCGATTGTGTTGTAAGGCGTCGTTAGTTTTTTGTTTCCACCCCGTTTCCGTCTATAAGACCCCACCCTCAGAAAAACCGCACCAGTGAACAGACGCTCTCCCTGCGTAAGCTCGCGGCTCGTCTACCCCGTCGGTTGTAAAAAGCGGCTATTACCTTTCGTAGTCGTGTGCAGGAGAGCTTTTTATGACAACCGTCATCATGCGCCAGAAGGACATCAGACCCGCACCGGCGCGGATCGAGTTTAAGGGAATGAAATTCCTGATCACCGATCGGCCCTCGGATGCAACCATTCTATCGTACATTGCTGTAAGTATCAGTCCAGTCTCTCAGTCATTGACTGTGACCAGCAGAAAGAGCGACCTGGGCCGCAATTAATGAATCTCCTTTTACCCACCGCACAGGAGCTGAAGAAACATAACGTCTCGATTGTGGTGCGCGTGTGCGAGCCAAGCTACAAGATCGAGGAGCTGGCCAACCACGGTATCATCGTGCGCGATCTAGCGTTCGAGGATGGTACCTTCCCGCCGAACGAGATCGTGATGGAATGGTTCGAGATCCTGAAGCAAAAGTAAGTTTGATCGATTCGTACGGTGGCCGCGTAGCTCGCGACCCAGCTCAGGGTAGAGAAGCGCAATTTCCCCCCCAATAAATCGAAGCTTTCTGTACAGATTCCAGGAAGATCCGGAAGCGTGCGTGGCGGTCCATTGTGTGGCAGGGCTGGGCCGGGCACCGGTGCTAGTGGCACTGGCTTTGATCGAACTAGGACTTAAGTACGAGGCAGCTGTAGAATTGATTAGAGAGTAAGTAGTGACTACAACTTTATCCTCGCCTGTGTGAGCTGATCTTAATGTTTTTTTTTTCTTTCTCCTCTTTATCTTTGCAGTAAACGAAGAGGTGCTATTAATGCCAAACAACTATCTTACCTAGAAAAGTATAAGCCCAAGTCACGGTTAAAGCACAAAAACGGCCACAAGAACTCGTGCTGCGTGCAATAAAACTATCAAAATTCCCACCAGTTAAAGTGTTCATTTTAAGCAAGTGACAGCAAGAGAGAGCGAGAGAGAGATAAACATATAAACTTGATATGGCGTGAAGGTAGCGCGAAGTATCGAAACGCGAAAGAAGGGACAATTTCGTGGGGGAAAGAAGAGACACAGACAGACAGACAGACAGTATGAAACAGAGAAGAAACAAGGAACAAGGTTACTCAACAACACAAACACACATACATACACCTTAAACAGTGTGAGACACAAGGCTTTATGTTTTACAAATCCATGCCTCGAAGGGGTTGTTCGCTGCCTGTGTGAATTGTGGATTGAGGCGAAGCAAAAAAAAAAGGCTCATGCCGAGGTCGGTATCTAACGTTGGCGGGCCAGAACTGCCAGGGGTATTGGATGAAAAAAAAAAATACTGTGAGAAATGGGAAAGCAAATGTGGGAGAGCTTTATGCCGAATGGAACATCCTGTGCAAGCGGGTCGAGTAAGTAACATCGCAAGTTAAGTAACTGCAAAGCAATGGAAAGAAAACTTGGAAAGCTTCCTTATCACACAGCTCATACACAAGCTTCTATTAATTAACGTTAACTCTTCATGAGCTACTGAATTAAAAAAAACCGTAAACATTCTGTCATTCTTTTGAAAAGAATTGTACACATCAAGAAGCAAGAGAAGGTTAGCTTACTGCTGCCGGTTTAACTATTGCTGTATTAGGTTCTTTCCATCGTTTGACTTCTGAAACTGAGACTTAATTGTAAACCGGCAAACAAATCACCTCTCCCCTTGCAGTTCGTCCGGTTGCCGGCGTTAGATACAGTCGGCACGTACCATGATTCACTTGGGACACGACAAGCCACGACTACTAACTTCCCCGCCCGTAGCAAGGAGTGGATTTTGAAATAGAAATTGTATCAAGTACTTTTTAGGTTATTGGTTTTAGAAAAAAAGGGGGCTGCGCACTAGCCGTGGTGTTCCTGCTGCCCTTCTTTTATGTTTTTGCTCTATTACTGGAGGGAAACACGTACGCGTGGACAGCGACACTGTGTGATCATAATTCGCCGACGCGCCCAGTGTCTGTGTGTCGGACCGTAGATCATTATTAATATATTGTAATAAATTAAATAATTCAAACTAGAGAAAGAGATACGGGGGATAGGGAGCAGGCGAAAGCAGGAGAGTGAAACGGAGGATAATGGTTGATTTTGTGAGCGCTGACACGCGTGCTTCGAGAGGAAAGTAATGGTACTACACAAAAAGGCCCCTCTTGGTGGCCGTCTAAATGACGCACCGTAACACTCTAACAATCATCTTGAGATCCCATCAAAGTGTGTGCGTGCGTGTTATCCAGTTGATTAGGCGACCATTATCACACGCGTCCTTTTCTTGGTTGTCGGGTTGTACAAAAAAACTCCAAGCGAGAGAGAGATCACCAACAACGCTAACGTGAAACACAGACACACACTGTACGATATGTGATTGAATTCGATTTCCTAATTTTTGCGTACTCTATTTATTAAACAAGAAAGCAAGGAACAACGGCGACAAACTTTACTGCAATGAATAATGTTGTGAATCGATGAGATAAAACCAAATAACACAATAGCACTGGGGAAAGGCACTCGGAGGGAATGCGAACAACGGGCCTAATATTCGCTACATCCTACAAACACATACATGCTCACCAATTTGCATTCGTCACAGGCGTTACAATAGCAGAATGGATCCGATTTACCATACCATTTTTGGTCGAACTATGGCTATCACACACACGTATACGGCATGCTGGCGACTGACAGAGTTAAATGTTTTTTTTTTTTTTACAACCGAAGGCTTTACATTACAAACCATACCAAACCAGCACGCATCAACGTGTGTGCGTCAACAATAGCAAATTTAATAGTAAGACATTTGTTACTTTTAGAACTTGTTTTTAGAATGGCTCTTACAAAACAAAAACAAAAAAAACAAGGATCGTGCAATAATGGCTTTTGTAGATTTAGCTCGTCCGGTTTCACAGGCAGTGAGACACAGCACAAGGACACCAGATTTGTCTCTGTTTTCGTTTGCCATTAGTTTTAATTCAGCTGCGACGGGCAACATCCTAAACAGCTTCAACGCGCTCCCCCTACACGCAAAGAACTCTGAAACGCTGTGATCGTAGCGATATATGATCCCCACACCAAGAACCCCACCCCACATAGGACCAGCTTTTAGTTAAATTATAATAGTCAATACCCGAACGCGCACGGTCGCAGTCTGGGTTTCTTCCCAATAAGCGCTTTAGTTCAATTTTGTTCGTTCCGACAGTAGACGGTTCTCCTGCCGTGTGGCGCCTGGCCCTTATAGTTTGGACGTCCATCACTGCCCCGGAGGAGGCACGTTCCGAGAATTGGCCACTGTGCGCGCGCTCTGCATTATGTCGACCATTCCACCAACGTTTTCGTTAGTTAGCTAATCATCACTATAAGGTAGCGTGTGGACAAGCGCGTGACGTTCGCTCCTCCACAACCCCTCTCCAACCCCGCAAGGTATCAGTAATTTATTTTCCTTTTATATAGCATAGAAACAACCCGTAACTCAAGTTAAGCCCAAGATACACACGATCTTCAAGCGCCTAGACGTTTTTGTTTTGTTTTAAGTATTTCACAACTCTGTTTCACAAACACAATCGCCGTACGTGTCGTCGCCCTAAAAACATGCCAATGCAAAACCAAAAGTACAGCCAGCCTAACACAGCTTTATATAGCCGAAGAGAGAACTATGTTAGGTTCAATTGTTTCCTTTTAACTTTTACTAGGTTTTCCAATGGTTCTTATAGTTGTGGGACACTTCCTTGACTCTTTCCTATTGGAAGTGAACTTCATATGGTTGAAATTGGACTCTATGGCAACCTTTTGGGACAGGCTCCTCGGAAATTCCCATTGGATTTGTCCGACAAGGGCGCTAGTGAGTCCAATGCCCACCGCATTAAGTTCATTTCACGTAAGAAGGAGTCAATAAAAGGGTCCCACAGCTACTCAGAACTCTTGAAAAGTCCTGTATCCATCAAAACGCCTGTGATGAGCATCCGTACGTATCCTCTAAACAGCTTTAGCAATGCGATCTCTTTCCGTTGTAAACACTCGTTGGGCAAGAAGTGATCCTTCTCTTCGATGATTTTAACGAACTCTTTTGCAGTGTTTTATGTTTCGAACGATTGCGCTTTGGAGCAATTTATTCAAGGAAGAAGTCCATTATTGTACACTATTGGAAAACAATTGTATTGATAAGTTTTTTTAAGTACGTCAAGTGAAATTAATATCGGAAAAAGAACTATTAAAGTTTGTGCAGCGTCTGCGTTGTGCCCAAGAAGGAAGCTAACAGTGTGAATGGAACAGATAGGGCTGAACACGTTTGCTCGCTTATCAAGCCTTTTCCATTTCCTTTTTTTGTCAATTCTTTTCTGATTTTCGTATACTTTATCGGTCGCCTACGGGTTAATATGCTCAAAAACCACTTTATTACCAATGAGTCAACGCGTGTGAATGTGGCCACAATTTTTCTGTGATACTATAAAAACAACCATTATAGAGGGAGTGTGAGAGAGAGAGAGACAAAGAGATGTAACGAAGAGACGACTCCAACCATTACTAAAAGCTGCGGAACAGAATTTGCCTACGTGGTAGTAGATACTTATTTGTTTTAAAGGTACAAAATAACAGTTTGGTTACATCCATGTGCGACCTCTTTTCATGGTATGGTTTTGAGTGTATGTATCTTTGAAAAATAATCATCATTTGGTCTGTGCAGTGAAGAGGGACTCTCAGTCACTGCCAAAAAAAAAACAAAAATGCATCCCTTGGGCACATTTGAAACGCCATTCCGCTTACGCTAGCAAAGTAAAACACGTGCAAAAAATCATCGAAGGTGGAAGAGGTGGTTTGCAATTGCGCTTCAAACCACACGGAACAATATATTAATTTATCGTACCCTTTGTTTCGTTGCTGATATACAGTCTTAAGTCTTCAATTTCCCAAGCCTTTTCCGTTCTATGTCTGCATCTGCGTACGTACGAAACGGGAATATCATCTTTGTAACTACTTATACGGTGAGGAAGAAGCAAGAGGCACGCAATAATAACGCATACGACGACGCCTCTAACACCTCTACACAGCGTACATTTAATTAGCAAAATGAAACGACGAACCCCCCCACAAACACACACATACACGTGGTGAACTAATAGAAATAGAGAAAAAGAAAAAGAGAGAGAGAGAGAGAAGAAAGAAGAAGGAAGAGAAAAAAAATGTGACGTATAAATGCAAGCATCTACTACATGTATTGATAACACAAATAGTCATAATCTATATGGCTGGCCCTATATACAGAAGAGCGAGTAATATTACCTTAAATCACGAAACTATACAAGCAAGCACTTAATAGAAGGAAGAAACAAGAAGAAAGAAAAGAAACAAACGCAAATATAAATAATATAAAGCAAAACACACACACTCTCTCTCCTCTCACACATTCTCTGGAATGGGGGTTTTCCGTTGGGGTAGACGGGGTGGGAGAAAAAGGAGTGTGCGGGTGTGGGGATGGGGGGTACGCAGATATTCATATTTTATACACACACAAAACCGGAAACAAAACCCAATCAACAAACCAACAAAATCCCCCTTTCCCTGGAGATGGTATTGTAGAAGAGGAGAACATAACAACCCCGCAATCAATCGCAATCATAAAACCAAAATACAGTCAAAGTACAGTGGGCGTGTGTGCTAGGAAGTCGGAAGAACACACATACGGATGGAAAAAACACGAAAAGAAAGCAAAACAACACTAAAAGGAAAAAAACACTAAAAGAAAGGAAGAAAACACTAAACGAAAGGAACAAAAACACTAAAAGAAAGGAAAAAACACTAAAGAAAGGAAAACAACACTAAAAGAAAGGAAAAATAACACTTAAAGTCTTTACAAGAGAGATTGTATGTGTGTCTCTGGAAGAAGAAAAAATCTCTTGAAAGCAGTTGGAACCAGTAAAACAAACGATCGAACGGAGGATGTATCGTTGTGAGCCCGTTTACTGATAATATGATCACTTTAACTGTTGCGGTAACTTAGATATGTGTAATTTGTTTTGTGTGTGTGTGCGTCTGTGTGCGTGTGTGAATATTTTGTAAGTGTGCATTGATGATAGTAGCAATCGTCTGGCGCAAAGCATTGGTTTACATCTCCAATCATGCACAAATGCACATAACACCATCATCATCATCATCACGACCAACAACCACCAACAGCAACCGGACGGGACGGACGCTGATAGGAAGCGGTAAGGAGGGCAAATGTGTTACAGAATTGTCCGCCATCGAACACATACCAAAACTACAATTGCACACAGACGGCCGGGACACAATCGGGGGTGGTTTAGGCAATTGCGCTAAAGTTGACGAACCGAAACTCTTCTAACCCTTCTAACCACGTGGCGGCAAATTCGAAACACCGTACTGAAGGGATCCGCAACAACCACAGTAAGGAGCAGTAAGAGCGGGGGATTTACAATCTTAAGGATCGAACGAACGATAGCCATCGCAAGCAAAACAAACGCGCCCCTCTTGGTAGTATAACACGAGCGAGCAAGAGAGAGGAAGAGAGGGAGAGAGAGAGTAATGTGAAAAGAAGAAGAAAAAAAAAACGAAAAACAAAACCGACGAAAAGTCCAGTTAAAAAGAAACAAAAAAAACAGAAATAGAAATTAAAGCTAAAGCAACATAACTGTGAAGAATGATGCATGAAGAGAGAGAGAGAGAAAAAATAAAAACAAAATTTAAATGAACAAAAACAGAAAAAAGCCACTCAAATCACAAACAACCAGCAATCCCCCGAAAATTACTTGAAAAGATCGGATGAGATGGAAGAACAAAAAAAAACAGAAACGGAAAGGAAGCAATGCACTACAGAGAGCGGAGTGAGGGAGGATGGGGGAGGGGGTGAGGGGAGGAACCCCAGAATGGCAAACAAAAAACAATATTATACTGAAATAGATATTGTAATTTTATGGAATGATTTGTATCAACGATCTCTCCCGGGTGGATCTTATACTTGCTCTGCAACTGTGGCGTTTTTCGAATGATGACAGACTTCCGATCACTGTACCTCTTCCCCAAGGGATGTTTTTAATTGTTATGTCCTTCTTTAACATCCAGATACAATGCCAAATCAGTGTCTCTGTTTCTGTCAATGTCTTCATTGTTAAGTGCTCTTCTGGACTTTTTTTATTAAATGGTAACTTGATTTTAGTTGAATACAGATCTAAGCCTGTAGATCGGAATGAGCTATGGAACACCATGCAGCAGTACGGAAGTTTCCCTGGGAAGCTGATAAGGCTGTTGAGGGCCACTATGCACGGGGTGCAGTGTAAGGTGAGAGTGACGAACATGCTTTCGGAATCGTTCGAATCTCACCGGGGTCTGAGGCAAGGGGACGGACTCTCCTGTTGGCTGTTCAACGATTTTCACCCGATCTCGCCAATTCCTTGGCTTCGCGGATGACATCGACATCATCGGACGTACATCTGCGGCGGTGTGCGAAGCGTACACCCGACTGAAACGCGAGGCCGAGAGGATTGGATTGAGGATCAATGCGACGAAGACAAACTACCTGCTTGCCGAGGGCTCTGTACGTAATAGAGCCCGACTTGGAAGCAGAGTAGCAGTTGATGGCGACGATCTCGAGGTGGTAGAGGAGTTCTGCTACCTTGGTACGATCGGACAACAACGTAAGCAGCGAAATCCGAAGGCGCATTGTTCAGGGAAGTCGTGCCTACTACAGGCTCCACAAACTCCTGCGATCCACAAGACTCCAGCAACACACGAAATGCCCCATATATCGCACACTGATTCGTCCTGTAGTCCTCTACGGGTACAAGTCTTGGACTATGCTAACGGAGGACGCCAATGCACTTGCCATTTTCGAACGGCGGACTAATCTAAGGGCTAAGGACTATCTTTGGTGTGTGTGGTGTGTGCCAGCAGGGCGTGTGGAGAAGGAGGATGAACCACGAGCTAGCTGAGCTGTTTGGCGGTGCAGATATCCTGACAGTCATCAAAGCCGGAAGGATACGATAGCTGAGGCACGTGATGAGGATGCCGGGCTCATGCCCCACCAGGAAGGTGCTTGTCAGCGACCTGTTCGGCACGAGGCGTAGAGGAGTACAGCGTGCTCGTTGGCTGGATGAGGTGGAATCGAACCTGTCGGAGATGGGATGCAGCCGTGGTTGGAGGACTGCAGCCCAGGACCGTGTTTCCTGGAAACGGATTGGCGATCTGGTCATGTCTACTAGACGTGCTCGTACATGAGCAGGCCAAGAAGAAGAAGATCTAAGCCTGGGAATGATGTTAAGAAATTACGATCTTAACCTATTCCCAAATCCTAAAAACTGTTTAACTGTCTGACCTATTCCGGTCAAAGAAATGAAAACGAATGAAACAGATAACAGTTATCTAACGGCTCCAGAACATATTAGACACTTGGAACAGACTCTTAACCTATGTCGGTCTTTAGGAAGATCAAAATGAATTGATCCTTAACTGATGCCGATATCAGAACATTCCCTGAACCTATTCTGATTCGGCAACGCTTCCTAAATATGTGACTTGGATAATCCTGGAACAAATCCTGGACTGATCTAAGTCCTGGAATAACTCGTGAGCATATTCCAGTCTTAGCTGACCTTTGACCTTTTGCCTGCTCCGGTTTATGATCTGGTGTTATACCTATGCATGTAGTGTTATTGGTCCTGCAGTAGATCCCGAACCTATGCCGAAGCTAGTACCTATTTGGATCTTACGATCTTACACTGGTAACTGGAAGCAATGTATTGGTCAATATGTAAACTTACGATACAACTGTGGAATAGGAGGACTAAAATTTCGGCATTGATAAGACAATTAAACAAAGAAAAATAGTGTTGAGCCTCTCTAAAGCTTCGTCTAGACTTTTACTCCAAGATCATGCTCAATCTACCAGATAGTCAAACAATTTACACAGCTCAACCGACAGTCGGTACATCGGCAACCCAACAACGGTGAAATAATCGCCTTCGATTCGTTCTACAAAGTTGCCACCCAACCCCTGGATGCCGTATCCACCAGCTTTATCCCTGGAAGGAAGAAAAAAACGTTAAAAATCTCGATGCAAGGAGTTCAGGCTCCCGGGACTTACAGTGGTTCACCTGTGTCGACATACGCTTGTATTTGAGCATCGGTCGCTTTACCAAACTGTACATTGCACGATTCGGTAAACTTGACCTCCCGCTCGCGATACTTTATGACCACCCCGGTATAGACAACGTGCGTACGCCCAACGAGCCTGTGGATTGAAATTATATTAGTGAAGCAGCTTTGGCAAGCGATCATTTAGTTACGCACTTTTTCAACACCTCAAACGCATGTTCCGGTGTCTTTGGCTTGCCGTACATCTGCCCATCCATCGTAACCATCGTGTCGGCCCCGATCACCACGTCCGGGCCCGTTGCATCATCCTTCGAGAGCCGTTCATACACTTCCCGCACCTTACCGAGGGCCGTCATGGCTACATAGTCGCTGAAGGAGTATTGCGCTGGGTCAAGGTTTTCCTCGAACGTCGATGGGCAGAGCTGAACGTTCACGATGCCCTGGAATGGGATTGTGGGGCATTGTGAAAAGGGTCATGCTTTATCAAGCAAATCAATCTTTCGCACGCAACGATTACGCGTACCAAATTCTGTATCAACTCCTGCCGCCGTGGAGATCCGCTGGCAAGTACCACCCGCTTTCCTTTGATTTGATGGAGGATAGGTTTTAACATGGTGATAAAAGGGCTAGACGAATTTAAAATCTAGGCACATAATCCACGTGCAGTGGGTCACTTTTTGAACGAGGGAAATGTTTCCGCCACGAGAGAATTCCGCTCTGCCGATTGTTTACAAAACAAAGCTTGACAGCTGATGGCCTGCAGCACGTTGACAGATAAACGATAACCGAATGGGAGAAAAGGGCTGTTTGAGAAAATAGAAACAAAAAAGTTAAAAAAAAATTATTTATGCAATAAAAACAATTGAAAAAATAGATTTATTAATTTAAGTTAATGCAGTCCATCAATTTTTCTTTGTAGGTAAAATTTGCAATAAAACAAATCAACCTAAAAGGCTTTTTTTGACGGGCCCAATTGTTCAACACAAAAATGTTATTTGGGCCTGCGAAAAGGCGCGCGCGCTTCGCAGCATTTGACAGTTGTTCGATTTGAATCAAACCGAAGCCGCTTTGAAAGGTTTTGTTTACATATTTTCATTCTCCTGCTGCCGCATAGATTTATGCAAAGCAAAAATGAGCGACCTAGCCAACGTGTATCAGCTGTTCCGCAGTAAATTCGAGGACAATGATTTCCAATACTACTACCCACCGTCCTACATCCGTTCGCTGACCGAGTGTGATGATAAGATCATATTCGCCTTCCGCAAGGTAAGACGATTGTTTGCGGTCCGTAAGATAAAGGATTAACTTTAATCCCTCCTACAGGTGCAAAACCACATCCTTTCCTCGGAGATGGACGCGGTGCGGCCGAAGCAATCGCCGAACAGCAACGGTTCGGCCAGCCTAGACCTGACCGGATCACCGCTGCGGGACGTAAGCTTCGAGCAGTTTGAGGAGATGAACCTTTCCAAGGAGTACCACGAGAGCAGTGTGCAGAACCTGTGGACGATCGACGAGGAAACGTACGCACCGCTCAGCACGGAAAAGGCTCGCTCGCTGCTGCAGGCCTTCATCAGCCTGGAGTGCCGTATCGGGCGGGGCAGTATCTGGGTGCTGTGCTGTGGTACGGACAGCGAGCAGAAGGTGCTGCTGCAGCTGTCGGTAAACGCAGCCTCGAACAATCAGCGTCACTTTACGCGCGGAGTGGTGCGGTTTAGTGGCGTGCAGCCATCGAACAGCATTACGCTCGGTCAGCTGATCGACATCCACCGGCAGCGGGCCGGCGAGGGGATGAAGTTTAGTCCCAAAATTCAAATCCAACAGTGGTGCAAGCTGCATGCACAGATTACGCTTCGCCTGAGCTGGAACGCGATGGGCGAGGGGTCCACGTTTGCCATCGAGCGGAATGCGCGGGTCCGCTTGAGCCAAGAGTTCCCGGTGAACAATGGTGCGTTTAGCCGGAGTTCACCGGCCGAGTACTTCTGGCAGCAGCTGCAACGGTTAGCGATGATGAGGGAGCGGATAATGGACATCCGGGCCAACCGGGAGTCGGGCTACGCGCGGAACGATGTGTGCGGCGAAGCGTGAGTAGCTGGTGAGCATTGAATTATATTCTGATGTTAAACCATTTCAATTTTACAGCGAAATGGATCTCGAGTACATTAAGCAAAAGGTGAACAATATTCTGTCGTCGTTTTTGGAAGTTGAACCGGTGACGTATAATTCTTCCACGATCATCGACATGGTATCGCTAGTGCAGAAACGCAAGCTTACCGACGTGATGGAGCGACTTTACGATGCATTAACACGTGAGTGTTTATCGGAAAATCGTGTTTTATTTACTATTTTGATAATAAATGCCTATTTTTCCATTTTCAGTGTGTTCTAGCTATGAAGATTTGAAAGCCGCAATCGATTACATCTTTCATCTATCCACTCATTCCAATATTGTGGTAAAGTAGTCAGCACAAACGTTCGTTTTCCGGCGTGATGTTGCTAATCATTTTTCTTCCCACTTTCCATCCCACACACACACACACACACACACACACAGAACGTACCCACCAATGGTACCCGCTTTTCGCAGCTCATACTTGCCATGATTCAGGACCGACTGGCCATCCCGCTGCTGACCGGCTCGGAACCGTACGAACTGCTGCTGGAGTGCGGTTTCAGCAAGCTCATGAACGACTACCGTACCATCTTCACCGAGGCTGGCATTTACGAGCTGGAGTTTGAGAAGCTCTTCCAACCGCAGGTAACCAACACCCGCAAATCACGGTACGCAACGGGCAACGGTCCACAGCTCGATGCGCACCACGGAGCTCCGAGCAAACGGAGCGCCACGCAGCTCTTTCAGTCGGCGGCGGGCGACGAGCGGGTACGCGAAAAGTCCATCCTGCTGAGCAACTTCGACGAGGACGAGGTGAAGCTGCGGCTTAACCGGCTGGCCCAGGTGCATCTGCTGCTGGAGCATTTGCTGCTGCTGGAAAGTGCCGTCAATGTGCCATCGATTTATGGACGTGTGTGTGAGCTGTACCTGGGCAGGGCCCCGTACAGCTACGGCGAGGTGTACAATCGTCGGACCGATCTGCTCGAGTTCGAGCTCGATGAGTTTATGTTGCTGCGCAAGGCCGATCACGTGTTGCCCTGTGCCCGGCGCGTAACGATGTCGTCCGCGAATATGCTGCAAAAGCTGGAGACGGTGTTTTACCAGAACGTGAAACCGATCCTTCCCGGGCGGTTCTATCCACAGTTTGAGTGTAAGGAGCTCGACAGTAAGCACGAGTTTTGGTGCTACGAGTACGATCGTATTGAGAGTTTGTGAAGGTGAACGTGGTAGGTTCAATTTTTGAATGGGAATGGGAATTTATTTCAGTATGTTTTGTGTGTGCCTTTTAGGGCGCGAATATCCATACATTGTATTTGCTATAGTACTGTAATAATTATTAAATATGTTTTTAAAATCATTTCACGTTATCTGGATGCAGTTGGCAAACACGTTGCATGTAAAATGAAGCTAAATGTAGTCATCACGTTCGCATCTCATTGATCCTTGATGAATTAAAAGCGACCTCAAGCGTACAAAATCCGATTCCGAAGATACAACAAGATCAAAATACATGCAAGATAGAGTAACGGGTTAAGAGCATGAAAGTCTTCGAAACAATTCATCGTTACATTGATATTATAGTAATAGTATTCTTAAAAGACGTATTGTGATTCATGAAAACTGTAAAAAAAACATCCGAATTAATTTCACACAACGGAGAGGAACAAAGCACATTCGACCTTGGAAGAAATGGCAAAGTATGGAGGAAGCAACCAGAACTGAAAACCAATGAAAAAAGATTATTGCATTTTTAATATCCTTATTATTTTTCTGCATTACAGGGCTTTTAAATACATTAATCGAAATCCACAGCAGTACATAATGCTTGAAAATGTTAAATCCGGGACTGCGGAACTGTTTTCCCAAGACCGCCTTGCCAATATCTCTTGGAAACCGCTCCGAAAACCACGATTTACGTAGAAAATTTTAAACAAGTTACAAACGACTGAGAAAATTATCTTGCTTTGGACATGCCCTGAAAGAAATGGGAACTTCTCATGAGTTATTCGTATCAGGGTATGGGAGAACTATTCACCACGACATGAACCTTAGAATGAATATCATTTCCGGAATCGACAACTGGATTGAGTTGGACACTTTCAGCCGCTTAGAAATTGTAAAACGAGGAGGTATTACTGATCATCAGTCTCCGACAAGATCATCCGAAGTTTCCGATCAATATCTTAGGACCTATGGAGCAAAGATCTTCAAGAAAGATCATTGTATTTTTGGAGTAATTTCGAGGATTCTTTATCATGGAAACTAGCAGTTATTTTAAACCTTGCAAGCCGCATCATTTTAGGAAATGTACATCTATAGAACGATTTTTACGTAAGTAGAAGCCTAAGAGCTCTTCCAAGCAAGAGATCGACTGTTACCAGTACCTACAGAATTGTGTGGGTAAGCGTGTGCCCTAAACATATTTCCACTTTACTTTACGTCTTCAGGTCCCACCTACGGAATTTGCCCAAGAAGTTACTGCTTCGAGTGGCCACCATTTATGCCTACGTGTGGGAGCTACTAATGATTATGGTGTTCATGAGCGTCAACTCCAAACAGTAGCAGAATGAACGAGCGGCTGAGATCAAGAGCTTCCCTCTCGCACAGTGATCGCGATCATGTCGCTAAAGGTGCCGTGTGGGGACCGGTAAGTGTTTCGTGTCGGTTTTGCAATCGGAACAGTCTCAAGGCGTCGTGACCCAGTTCGCGATTCAATAGAAATTCTATATCTAAGCTATATCGACCAGATATTCTAGTTACTTGCTTGTTTAAGATCAAAAAGATCAATATAACCTCACGTACATTACTCTTTACACATCTACAAGATTGATTTTAACGGGAAGATCTTCTACATCGCGCCATCCGTGTCTCTTTGGTTGAATACCTTCCCTTGTGTGGTAATTGTAGACCCGTTCTTGTGTCTTACAAGCAACCTACCACGTTGCCATGTTCTTCCGTCAGACCAACTTTCACCTGAATGCTGCCCAAAAGCCGAAAATTGCTAGGTGCGAAAAGGGCGAGCTTAAGCAACAGAAGGTGCAAATGCACCGCACTGTGAACCGTAGCGGAACTTTCGCAATGTAATGTAAAGGGCGTGTGCTGGTATGCCAAGACCGGAAACATCCGGCAGGGCAGCCGCGAGTAAAACGAACCCACAGGGCTGCAATTAAATGTGCAACGTACGGATGCACATGCACAAAAACGCAACTACACAGCTGCTGCCGTTCGATTAAAGGGCTCCATTACCCACACAATTCAAATTACCGAACCGGCGCAGGGACAGTGGCGGCCGGTGATCTTGTGTGGGCAGCCGCGGAGAATGGCCGAAGCAGGGCTGAGAGTGTTGTAGGCAGCGCGTGGGTTACAGGGACGGGCCTGATTTCATTCATAAAAATGTACAACCTTGCCCTGTGTGCGTGTGCGCTCGAGACAGGTGTGTGCCGTCGTAGTAAAAAGCAGCTGGGTTTGTGTGGCCTTTCCAGCCGAAACCGGTCGTGTCTCATTCATCGATCGGCAGCGGCTGTCTGGATCAATGATCGCGTGGTTACTATCCGTGGACTGTGAGCACGTGAGCATTTGGGGCTGAGGGAGGGTGTATTGATTGCTGCCTTCTGGCTTTCCTTGAAGCTTTGATTGCTTCGATTTGCCATCGAATATGCAGGTGGTTAACGAACCTAAGTGGGGTGTCAGGAATTTTGAGCATGATTTGAGTGCGTGAACAGCTTGGAATGGTGCGATAGAAAGGAGGAACTGAAGTGGTTCGATATCTTACTTGTTACAAGTGTTGGAATGCCAAGATACAGAAAAATGATTTTTTAATACTAAAGATTTATTTTTTTGTTACATTTTGACATAATTTGATTTATTTGACCTAATTTCAAAAGTTTTAAATTTAATGCTGCTGTCTGTATCTATCCTTTATGCATTTCATTAAATTTTATTATTTGAGATTGTTTGGCGACAATTTCCATGCTTAACTAGTATCAGTAGTTTAATACGCTTTTGTATGAAATTGTTGGGTTAATCAAAGCTTACTCTTAATATTGACTTTACAATAAGAAATGCTCCACCCCAAACCGCTTATTGGAGTAATTTTGTAAAGCTATTCTACCGTGTTATGTACTATGGGTTTTATTTTGTAGTTTTTAGTATAAGAATAGAAAATCATTTCATATTTTTAACATGTTTCTTCTATCTTTAACTATTGATTTATTCTTTTATTTCAATCTTACAACCGTTCTTGCATTCGTGTGGATTTTCTTCAAGTAGTTTAGCGACTTAATTAAGTTTTGAAATCCAACCGGGATCCTCTTAAGACACCAAGCGACGGTTTCGGAAGGTAAAAGCTCGAAGGATTATTATATTATATCTCCTTACTCTACACCCTATATTTGCATGTAGCGTGCATTTGGTGATTGAATGAAAGGGATTGTAAAAATTAACAAACTACGCGTTATAATAAATGTACATGCTTTCTCAGCACTTATTGAGAAGTGCCACCTAAACGGATAGTCACATATTTTCGACGAGAGAAAAGACCAAAGCACGATCGTTCCCTTCCGACCTTGTAGGAGCCGGCTCGTCGACCTTAAAGACTTCCGTGGGCCGTCCCAGTATTTACCAAGTGAAAGGACACTTTATCAGAGAATGTTGAGATAAGGAGTTACGAAGTCAGTTGGTAATGAAGATCAGGTAATATTGATCAATGTAATATCTAATGAAGATCCTTTCATTTGGCTTTCAAGACATTCTTATTATTTTGAAGCAAAAACTAAAGTGAATCGTAAAATGAACTACAAATGAGTAAATAAGAACTAAGTTTTGTTGATCAAGGATTGAGAGATCGCATCATCGCAACAGTTATCTTTAAAATAATGAGGTTTAGATGATCACACAACAGAAAAGATTGATTATTTTCAGCTATTCATCATCATCATTAACCAAATTCCCGAAGGCGATCAATATAAGAGAGAAATATGCATATTAATATCTCTTCCAAAAAAAGCCTTTCAAAATATTTAAAATTACAAGCAATTACTGCATATGTTGCTTGATATTGGGGAACTTTTCATTATCTTTGTTCTCATAATTTAATTTCATCATACTCCGTGGTGACTTCTCGTGAAACACCTCAATTCATAGCGCAATGATCGTAAATATCAGTTTGACGTTAATATTTCTCCGAACAACATTACCACTTACTCGAAAAGCTCGATCCGCCGTCCAACGCGTGCCAACGGCGTGTGTCATGTGGATCACAAAACATTCACTGCCTGCTTACTTGCTCAGTGCTTTTGCCACCTTGACGTTCCCCAGCGAGACCGGTTACGACCCCGGACCTATTCGCTCGGATTCCCCCCACTCAGTAGCTATTCCAGGCCAACCTCACGTACAACCTCGCGATCCACCTGAGCTTACGAATTGCAAGCGCCGGTAAAACCCAAACCGCGCATTCCGATCGGAATGCAGTAGCCATCGCCTCAGATCAGCACAGGCAGCAATGAAGCCAATGGCAATGTTTGCTGTTGTCAACTGTTGACGACCCATTAGCAGGCCGACCGTTGAATAAATACATAACAAATGTGGTATAGGGAATGTTTTTTGCACCTTCCTCTCTCTCTCTCTTTAGTGCTTCTCAGAACGATCGTCACGTCACTGTGATATTCGCGCACGCGTCAGTCGCACCCGTTTATCGATGGTGATTTGTTTTTGCACCACAGGCTTTGACGGAAGGGTGAAGACGATTCTGGTTTTAGTAGTTTTGGCTAGCTTACATGTTTGCTTGGTGGCAAAAAGTAGAGGAGAGGGTGCTACAAAAAAGGAAGGTAGATAAGCTACTTTGTATCCAGGTAGCAAATTATGCTCCAAGTGTGACAATCTTGAACTATGGGTTATTGTTGTTTCGAAAACTGTGTGAAGTGCGATGGTGAAGGGAAAATGTATAACTGGAAGAAATGCTAAACTGCTGCAGTATTGCAATCGATTGATCTTCATTTTATCATTAAATTGTGTGGGAGCAGTTTGTTTAAATTAAAAAATAGAACATAATTGCAGCTTTAGCACTGATAAGATCTGGTGATCTTTAATTCATTTAAATAAGTTTCCAAAAGTATTTGAAGATTAAAACAAAACTAAACTAAATATTCGCCGAAATGATCCTCACTTATACGACCGTCCAACTAGTAAGCCTGTGTTTTTTTAATTATTTGTTGATTGTCAGTCGTCAATTTCACGACATGGTTCAATTTCCCTGCATGGTTTGGCGATTTCTGAATGGCTTAATTCATGTATTCCTCTACCACAAAATTGCAACGTTCCTGTTGGTGCCTAGTTGGTTGGTAACTTCCGCATTCATTAAACGATCGTGCAGTTTTCAGATTATTAGCTTTGTGATCTTGTATCTACACTGATCTACTTCATTGATGTTCATTTACTACATTATAATTCACTTACACTTATAATTTGAATTATCAAACATTTAAGTCTACAATAACTTGTACATTTTTTTATACTAGTTCCAATTGTGCCAATTTTGATTTTTAACTTAAAATTGTAATAAATTCTAAAGTTAAAAAAAGGATGCTTAAGATCTGTTTTGTGGCAGGTTTCTAGAGCCAAACTGATGATGATAACGTGTTTCTAATAAAAACTTCATTATTCTTATCACGTATTATTATCAGATTATTCTCTTTTTTATCGTTATTTTTTCAAACAATCATTGGCTGAAAGCTTTCACATGTATTTTTTAAAATCTGTTTCATTTATTTTTATTATTATTTTGTTTATTAATTCACTGGACGATATAAGTCCCGGTGAATGATCTTAATACAAATATAGTATATATACATAGTTTACACAAATCAAACAATTACCCCAGGACCAGGGCCAGGACCGCCTTGTGTACAACCGGTCTTTGAAGGATTATAAGAAGTTGAAGTCGAACAGCGAGTGAACCTCATTGTATGATCCGCACATGGAAGTAAGTGGGTCACCTGATCCATAGTTCAGCGACGGGTGATGGCAAGCAATGGGCGTGGACATAGAGGAACCGCCGGGGTATACAGATCTAGCTGTTGAAGCAGTTTAGTTTATCTCTCATTATACTAAATTATTTTAAACGATTCAGTCTCCTACCCTCATATTATTTAGGAAAGGTCCTTTTTAGTACAACTTAGCTTAGCAAATAACGTTAGGGTAGGGAAGGAAAGCATGTTTGGGCACAAGAGGACTAGACAATACACATTGCTCAAGTTAAAAAAGAATAAATTTTAGGGATCAAACGAAGTAATGGTTCATTGGAGCCAAAAACTAGCGACAATGTTATCTATACATGAAGATACATACAGATTTTCTTGTGATTTCACGCTTCAGCAGTGAGTACACAACTCTACACCCTGTAAAAGAGCCGAAGAATCTATTTCTTTTTCTAAGAGACTTGCAGGGACGGATGTCACCTTCCGTAATCGTCATCTTCTCCGAGTTTCTAGGATCTCTAGAATTGGGGCAATGCCTCCGCCCTCCAAGAAGCAAAACGCTCTACTTCTAGACCATTTTCCCTTTACTCTTTCAAACCCTTACTTGATTTTGTTTGTGTCCAAGCAAATATTTTGATCGTTTCGATCCGTCCCTATTTGGACACCTCAACCGGGTATGAAAATTGTCCCACTGGCCGACTATTTTCCATCCACCAGAAAACAAGTGACACCTTTAGCTACCACGGTCCACTTCTCAGGTACGATCCGGTGACCGTTTTGTTGCCGACAAAACGATCGCGACAAATCTGCCACACTCGCCACTGTCTTTGCCGACTGGCACGATTGTGCCGAAAACATCAGCACCACCCATGGTCACTTTCTTCCAACCCCTCGGGCTCGAAAGTGGCCTTGACAAGTGGTGCTTTTTGGATTCGTTTTGGCAAAAAAAAAAACAGCGCCGTTTGTGGCGGCGGCACGGTTTTTTACGCCATGATGCGCCGTCAACCGTTCCACAATCCTTCCATCGACTTCTGCTGTTTTTCCATCGATAGTACTTTTGTTTTAACTGTTATTTTCTCTGGCTCTGCTGGAAGTTTGTTTCTTTTCGGTTTTTGGTGTCTGGGTGCTTATGCAATGCCGGCATCAAACAACGGGCAGCGGCCTTTCACTTGCGGTCACGGTTCGGCAGCCGTTGAAGTTCGTTGAAGTGTCCGGAAAATTGTCTCCCATCGGATCGAAATCGGATCGGATTGGGTGCGTATCCCGTACGATCGGGTGTGAACGAGCGTTTCGGGGGTTTTTATGGTGCAGCTAGAGCGAGGGCAGTAAAACCTCTGCTTATCATGCTATCCGGGGTGTTTGATGAGATTCGCACCCTTGTTAGGTTCAGAGGGCTTTAGGTGCTTACCGATGGTGGGTCCGTTCCGGCGGCGATGCTTAACGAGGGCCAGCGTCGGAAGTCGATTAAGTAGGTTTACGCTGATGCATCATCGGCGTTTCAATGCTGTGTTTCCCTTCCGGGCTTAAAATGACACGCAGGGTGGGAAGTTTTGTACTTATAGCCGATGGAGTGGTTGAAATTTTCATAAAAAAGCATAGTTTGAATGAAAGTAAATAATACATAGAAAAAACTAATCAAAAATATACTAGTTGGACGATCATGTGCATGTACAACCACTTAAATTGGCCCTAAATCAGTGCAAAACATTACATTTCTAGGGCGTATCGCAGTTTACTGATTCGGAAGACTTTTTACGAAAAATCGTGCCAATATTATACCTTTATAAATACACCATTATTTCAAGGTTAATTAATCAACCAAATTTTTCATTCATTCGTCTCATTTTATCAAAATACTTATGGAATTATTTTTTTATATTGATTATAAACCAAAACTTGGATAAGAGAGAACTCTAAGAACCAAATAAAGTATTGTTCTATTGGCAATGAACCTTATTGTGTTGTTACAGTTGGGATGCTGTAGAACGAAAAGAACAGTCTCAATTGATTAATTGTTCAATTCAATTGTTATTTAGGCTTATTCTGCCTTGATTTCAATCGGAAAAAATAATCTTTTAAGTGAACTTTTTCATATTAATGAACTCCTCTACGATATAACTTTATTGTTGGTTGATTAACGAGGTCCGTGTAATGGGTTTAAGTTCACGATCGTACCAATTTAAGGACAGATATGCCAGAGACAACAATATTCGCTTCAACAACCTATTAAAGTTTCTAAAATTTAGCTCCCATTAACATAAATATTTGGGAGCTCGAGTTAATATTTATTGTTTATAATAACAAACTTATTATTACATATTGTTTGTATTTCCTACAATTAAAGAGATAAGCTAGATGTGTTAATATTAGAATTCATATGTGTTTTCTAATATTTCGAAGATTAGATAGAGGTTGTGAAAACAATAATTATCGTGCATCATAGCTGCATAACATTTCTTATTATTATCTTATTTAGGTAAATTGTTTTGTTAAGTTAAGATAGCAATAAATTTGAATAATCGCAGCATTGGTGAAATTTATTGTGATAAGTATGCTATAATTTTATATATTCCTGAAAACTACGTAATTAATAACTATAACATATATTTGTGAAGAATAAAAACTGCTTATGAAGTAATGCGACAGAAAGATTATCAAAATATCCTATACTAAATATACCTTAGAACCCTACACTTAAATTTAATACTTAAATGAACTATTTTAATCATTAAGAAATTTATTCCACAGTTTTATGCTATAAGTTTTTTGTATTGAAGTTTAGGGCTCGACTCCTTACGGAATCGAGACGGACAAAAATTCTCTATAGACTCATTAGAGTATCCCTCTCCACGGAAATCTTTAGTAAAAGGCGAAAGATTTATTCGACAGTTGAAGAGAGATCAGAGTGCCGGGAAACGCTCCGAACCATTGACCGCATGCCACACGAACATGCTTCTCTAGCGATGCATAAAAGTATGTTCTTTGCCTACCTTCTCAAACACCTTTCAACGAATAGAACGCAAAGTGAGAATAGAATAACGGTAGAGAGAATCGAAAATGCGAGAGAAACGTGTTACCCGTGTTTCGCGAGCATTTCGCAACACGGGTGTATGAGGACAGACCGATACAAACAAAACCACAGCCACTTTTACCCCGCACCAATCTGTAAGCTTTTACCTTTAATCGTCCTGCATTTTTTTTACTAACATTTTTGAAATCCAAATGTACAAATAAATAAAAAAAAGGAGTATTTATATAAATAAAATGCGCGCATATGTGAGGATTGAACTAAAGCATACACTAATATGTATACTTTTCTCAACCGTCGCTACGTCGTGTACTATCAAATTCTCTTGCTTAGTACCAGCAGATAGTCGTACAGATACATCGTCCGAACAGCAAATAAGGATTTGATTATTTTTCCAATTTTAAAAATCGAAACATAAATTTATAAAATGCTCGTTTTACATTCAATTTTGTATGGCTTCTTCTTATCATTTACTTATAATCATAGCATTCTTTCCGTGTTTTCTTATGACTTTTTCTAAATTGAGTTTAAATTCATGCACACAATTGAGCTTCCCTTTTATCCCAAAGTATTCCCATTCTTTTTTTGTGCCTCGCGTTACCGATCCAGTGATATTGTGGAATTTAATCTACGACAAAGAAAGGAACGAACACAGCATCAGTATGTAGATATGTAAATGTGCTATTATTAGCTATTGCCCCAGATAAACACTTTGTGTAAGGTGCTAGCGACACAGCATCGTAGCGAAACTGCGCCAAATGTAGAATAGTTTTTGCTTGTATTATTCTTCCATCTTTAGTTTGCTTACAATCCCTCGATTTTCATCTTGGCATTGGCACAAGCATCTTTAAAAAGGGGTGCTTTGAACTCCTTGCCCTATTTTTCTCTTATAAATACGGGTACAGTTCCTTCGCTGACTTGCTATTTCAACCCTCAAATGTTTGTAAGGAATGTTTCACCGCAAGGAAGCTCAAGGACAACCGCAGTTCGCTATCCTTTATGCATCGCTAGAGGAGCATGTTCGTGTGGCATGCGGTCAATAGTTCGGAGCATTTCTCGGCACTCTGATCTCTCTTCAACTGTCGAATAAATCTTTCGCCTTTTACTAAAGATTTCCGTGGAGAGGGATACTCTAATGAGTCTATAGAGAATTTTTGTCGGTCTCGATTCCGTAAGGAGTCGAGCCCTAATTTTCAAAATAAAACGTTGACCTATTGACAATAATTATTATATACATGGGAGTTTTAATAGTAATCCTGGAACAAGTCTATAATAACTTACTGAATCGAACGAATATTGATTTATAAAGATTGTCATCACATGTACTTTCTTCTGAGAGCAGAATCTCTATTTTAACTTATAACTTGAGCTTAAGTTATGTTAGTTGGTACGATTTTTTAAGGGAAAATGTGAAATATTCCCAAAATTCAAACAAAGGGCAAACCAAATATTTTTGGACATTTGCAAATTGCATTGCAAATATATAAAATGGCGTAAAAGACTCTCTAGGTTAAAGGGATTTTAAAACAATAGCATTGAAAAACGCATGGAGAAGCTCGCATTCAAACAAAGTAAGGTGATTGTATACGTTGAATAATTTTATTCAGTTAATTTTTATCAGTTATTCTTGTGACTTTGAGCTTCACAAAAATGTAAACATGCATCACACACATACCCCACCGTTTAATGTAACCAAAAACCGGTTCCGGACGAGTACAACCTTTGAAAAATAAATCCCCCCTACAGCTCCAAATCATCTGCCCAAATCCGTTTGAAAGTCTAATCGAGCAAGCGGAAAATCTCACGGTTTCCAATCACGATCTTTCCCTGGCGATCGATCGTCGATCTCCTTCCCCTCCACTCAAACAAAGCACGCAGATTTATCAGCAGCGTGGTGGAAGGAAATCAAGGGACTGCCTCCCGATCGGTGCCGGTCACCGGTTTCATTGCCGTCGGGACCGGAACTTGAAGCTCGTCGGCCGCGGGAGACGGCCTTCATTAGATCTTATACACCCCAAAAACCTTCACCGGGGGGGGGCATCCGACAAATCACATCGACAAAAGCATGCGTGCAAATATTTGGGTCGCATCCCATCGACCCAGCACCGACCGGCCGACCCTTACACGGAGCGATCCATCCGATCATCATCCGGCGGTGGTGGCAACCTCCTCCTCGCAACCGCAAAAACTGAGCACGCACGCATTCACAAAAAACACGAAGAAAGAACGCCGAACAATGTTTGAAGCTGATGAAGATGATGGGCCGGAAGTGATGACCCGCGAATGGGCCGAGGGATCGTGTTCAGATGGAATTTTGCAGCCGTGGAGACGAGGTGCAGACGCTGATTTCCACCCCACACCGGTCGTTGCAAAACTGGCGTTCTCGCGTTCGATGACAATTAATTTGAAGGAGAGGAGCGATGGGACAAAAACAAGGCGACAGGTGGTATGGGCGTAAAAAAGCATCATTGATATGGGCTTCCGGTGATGCTTTGGATGGTGGTCAAGTGGGTCAAGAATGTGCGTGTGCCTGCTCGCCGTGTGTGTGTGTGGTTAATGGGTGAGGAATGTGAGCATTGGATCGGAAGGGGTTTTAAGCGTTCTTGCAGGGCTTTGATAAGAAAGCAAACTGAACGATGTAGAGCAATAAAGAGTGGAATTGTTTAATAGTTTCCTTTGCATTTCCGTTTGATAGTAGGGAATGTTGGCTAAATGTTTAAATTTCAATAGAATCTAGACTTTGTTTTTAATTTTCTTTCAAAGATGTATTCCTTATTTCAGTTTAAGCATAAACAAGCTTGTGATGTGTTTTTGGGCAATTTCTATTTTGGCAATAGTCAGATAGTTTCTATTTTTTATTTATTTTGATCATGCATCAATGTCACTTTCTGTATTCTATTTAATATTCTATAAGTAATTTAAATAATATTTATCGTTGCTTATGTTCCAGCATTAGCTTGACCATATTTTTTTCATTTTTATCTTTTTCCTTGAATTGTAAGAATTATTTTTGAATTGAATTGTTTCTCCCGGAATTATGTTATTTTCTCAGGTTATTTCATTGTTTTTTAGTTAAATGTGTTTTTTTCTGCTAAATTGTGTATTAGTTTTAAATAAAAATTACAGTAAATTGGTTCCATAACAGTATCTTGTTCCTGCAAATATAAAATTACAGTTTTTTTTACAAATATTTTAACCTATTCCCTATCTTTGATTAAAACTTTTGATGCCATTCGATAGGTTATGCTTCTGTGCATCAATAGCTGTTGAAGTGTAATTGTTGTGTGACATTACTAAATAGAACAATATACTTTAACGCAACTTTAACGCATACTTTAACGCGTAGCAGCGAGACCTAGTTATCATGCCCGGTGTTTAATTTTTGGACTTGAGTCTGTCGCTACTCGTCGCGAAACGGCGCAAATCTTGTTTATGAAAAAAATCATCCTAGGAGAGATAGATTCACCGGACCTTTTAGCTAGAGTTAATTTCCACGTACCTGCTCGTATTTTAAGAAACTTTAGGCTACTAAGAGTTGACCAAACTAGACGTGCATATAGCGATAATGAACCTTTGACTGCGATGGCTATCAGATTTAATGCACATTATGACTCTTTTGACTGGAATTCCCTAAGTTAACCTGTTTTTCTTGCTGTGATACTCTGTGTTATTTATTTTGTGCTGATGTTACATTGTACTGTGATGCTTTATGTTATTGTAAGTTTAGTTTATAAGATCAGTGATAAGGCCAATGATGGCCAATCACTTAACATTTACAAATAAACAAATAAACAAATAAACAAATAATAATGAAGAATACAATACTTTAAATTCTATATTGCAATAGGGTTTAGAATAATAATTAATTATTTACATGTACAGCCTGAGAAGGAATGTGGGCTTCATTCCTCATCAAAACTTAATTATGAGCTCCACTATGTTATTGTTTTTTATTTACTCATAGGTGACAATGATGGTAGTTTTGATTTTTTTTACCAGAATAGGATAGTAAAGGTATATTAATGCTTTCTTTGAAAACTTTAATAGCGCTCAAAACATTACCAATCCAATGGCATCGAAAAGTTTAAGTAAGCTTGAAAACTGAGATGTTTGCAAAATTTGGCAAAAAATTTGAGAGTGGTTTAACTTAATAAAGCACTACATGTAACCATTACTTATCTTGTTGTAGTTAGATTCAATTGAAGACAGTGTGAAAACAAAAACGATATCAAACAATCATTTGTGATAGAAATCATTTTTTTATTGAAAAATAAAAATCAATTTTACTGTCACTATAAAATGTAAAGCATCCAGAGTGAATTCGCATTCTTGACTTAGTACTAAATCTCCCCTTGCTATCCCTCTCTCCTCATCATGCACACATAACGATACTGAAAAGAGATCTGTCATCGAACCGAATGGCACGATAATTGATTTCCTTCCCATTTCGAACGAATCAATTTCATCCACACATCAACCTCTCGCTTTCGGTTCGGTTGTCAGTAGTAGTAGTATACGCTGGAAATGCTATCCCGCAGTCCCATCCATACGGTCAGTGTGCGTTCAACGTGCAATGTCCGGCGCATTTGAACGCGGGCGTTTAATTTTTCAAAACCCAATTAAACTGCTCCCGGACCGTGCGTGATAACAGGCGTGCGACGGTGTTCTACTATCGCTGAAAGTGCCTGTCCAATTTCTTTTGTTAGGATTGTTTGGCTTTTTTCCACGTTTCCTTTCCTTTCTATTTGATGACATTTGATGACTGAGGTATGTATGTTGCCTCACACACACATACTTACACGAAAATGTGGCGTTCTTGTGTACTTAGTTGATTTGTTTCGCATAATTGTATTGCTTTGAGCTTTTGGGGGAGGGTCAAACATTGTCGTCAAGCAGATGGTTTGAGGATGAATAGTGGCACTGATTAGTTAGTATATGTCCAGATGACAGTTATGTTGACACTTTACTATATCATTGATTTCCTTTTATAAGATCATTAAACGTCTTATTGTATCCGTTAATGGTCTGATATTGACTGTATACGTCTTATTCTTTGCTTTTCATGTTTTAGGGCTCGTTCTACGATTTATTCATGATTCCAACAGTTTTTAAATAAATGATACATAAAATGCCCACCAAATAAACAATAAATATTGGAAATAATCTTTAAAAATTTATAGAAGAATGTAATCAAGTAAAAAACAAATCAGAGAAACAACTAAAATAGAATAGATTAAAAACTAAAGATAATTTAAATTAATTATTTTTTCAATTATTATAGTTTCAGTATTTTTTTCTTTTAGAAGTACAATAAAAACACTTTTAATTGTTTAAGTCGTAATGATCAATTCAATTAAATGATTCAATTGAAAAAAAAACATTATTTTAAAAAACATCAATATTATTCCCAATAATCCTAAAATTGATTTTGCTCTATTTTCTAACCGTTTTATCAATATGCCCTATGAACATCCCACTGTTCCTTTGATCCCGTTCTGATGCGTATTGATATCCGGTAGATGACGAACGGCCGGTTGGCCAGCAGCTCCCTTCCCTTTGACCACAAGCCCACAGAAGGTCCAATGACCCAATTACGAGCATGACTTGGGACAAATTATTATGTCAGCGCAAGCGACCCGAAGGCACGTGCCTATTAAAGCTCGAGCAGGCAGGCACGGCGTACGACGCCATCATCGCCGCTTGTCGTGCGCTTGTTTGCCTTTATTGTTTTGGCTACATTCCCGACCAAAAAGGCCCTTCACTACTGCTGCGTTTTTTTCGCTCTCATTACTTTTGTTTTAACTGTATTTATGTCTATTGTTTTCCAACCCTCCTCCAGCTTTCCTGTCCCAAGCGTGTGGGGTGTGTGTGCCAAGCACTTAGATCTTTCGCTTCCCATTGATTGCTCATGAGATTTATGCTCGCGTGTGGGGTAATTTTCCCATTGTCAGGGTAGGAGAGGGACACGTGGGGTGTAAAAGTTTTTGTTTTTGTGCCAATCAAATTTTATTACGAAGCCACACACGCCGGCAGAGGGAGGGACAGCAAATGGAGCAGAATAAGAGACAGTCGGCCACTTTAAAGCGCCTAGATGTACTAGAGCGGGAGGGGTTCGTCCGTTGGTTCGTTCGATCGATCGATCGATCGAACTGTCTTCGGCAAAACTAGGCCAACAGAATCTTTTCCGGTCGGTTGGTTTGGGTTGGGTTGATTCCTTTTTATTTTTCTCAAACGAGCACATTTGGGTGCAATGGTGTTTTTGTGTTGTTGCTGACGAGTAATAGGGCACCCGGTGCCCTAATGGGAGTTTCCGGCCCGTGTAACACAATGTCATTATGATGAGCGCGTGTTTTGGTTTTGGTTTTTGGAGAGATGTTATGGAATGTGCGTTGGCCATTTAATGCCCGGCGAAGGGAACATCAATATGCGTGAATGTGCAAGTACATGCGAGTGTGTGTGTGCTTGTATGGAAATGTAATAATTAATATTTGCTCTCCTTATTCAGCAGTACCTGCATTTGGCCTTGTGGTCATCTTTATTACCCTGAAGAAAGGAACAGCTTTTCTCCCCTCTTTTTTGCAGGCAAAATGCTTGTGTTATACTGCTTTACGGTAAGGATGCCGAAGGACAACAGTTTGCTTTCCTTTATGCATCGCTAGAGGAGCATGTTCGTGTGGCATCCGGTCAACGGTTCGGAGCGTTTCTCGGCACTCTGATCTCTCTTCAACTGTCGAATAAATCTTTCGCCTTTTACTAAAGATTTCCGTGGAGAGGGATACTCTAATGAGTCTATAGAGAATTTTTGTCCGTCTCGATTCCGAAAGGAGTCGAGCCCTAAATCTGATGTAAATATGTTACTGCAAGGTATACGTATATTATTTTAAAGGTTAAGCAGTAAGCAAAATTCCCGAAAATTGGTATCATATAATCAGCAATGTTTCAAAAGGGCTCTTCTTCCATTTAGCATAACGTTTTACACGTACATGCTGGCCTGTACAGGTTTCTATACTTCTCAGAAGGCTTTGTGCGTTAATTTAACTGAAGGTCTGTACTGTACAGAATCGTTATTAGTCATGCTCTATCAGTGAGTAATATTTCCTTTTCTATTCAAGTGAAAATATCATCTATTATCAAAGCACATTCTCGCGTAATCACGCTTATTCGACTATCACTCTTAAAATTATAAGTTGCCTTACATTAAACTGTTAACATTAGCAAGAATTTTGTGCTGTTACATGAGTTCTCTATTATCAAGGGTTCTATATACTTGTTGCATACTATTAGAAAATTTCTATTTGATTCAATCGATCCTATTAGAATTTCAATACATTGCTCAAGAACATGAGTTTGTTGTTGAGATTGTTAATTGTATAGTCGTTGCCGTAAAAAAATTAGACTCAAAGGCATCCGTTTTTGACAGTCGCGCCAATTGTTGTGTGTAAGTCAACAAATTTTTACTCTCATCATGATAAATTTACAAGATATTTGAGGAGATTTATGACTTTAAGCAGATTTAAAAATCTAAAAATACTGCAAAAACTGTGTAATTTGATTATCTTTGCGTGAAAAACTTATTGCTGATTGAGATTCAATGAGCAATGAGATTCAATAAATTATTTGTCTATTGTTTACATTGTTTACACTCGAAATTAAAAGACAATTTTTTTTCACTTTTTTAAATCTTCTAAAATTTGAAAAATAATTTTTATACTTAAAATTTCTTGAATTTAATTATTAATTGCTTAACTTAAATGGAATTATTTTCGAACACACTGATTCAAACATAACGTTAAAATATGTAAAAAAAAGACTTACAGCCAAAACTGATGCACACTGTTAAAAATTGATGCCTAACAGGCAAATGCTGTCGAAATTTGAAAAAATAGATGACTTACAGACAAAAAATAGCCTCAATGACAGAAAGGTTTGTTTTTAAGTTGTGAGTATTACACTTTAAAAAAGTTTAAACGAAGATATCCGATGATTATTTACACTAGAAATACGTTTTTTAGACCTATGGTAGTCCTTCTAGTTAGAAACAAAAAAAGGCATTAAATGGCAGGTTACTTTTTAAACATTGTATCTTTATTTTACATCGTGTATGACTCATTTATAATTTTATTCATAAAAGCTATTTTTTATTTGATCTATTTCCAATTGCTGTTGAAATATAAGATCGTACTTATCATCTGCTCTACATAGAATGCCTAAAATTATACCATTCAAAATAGGGCAATAGTTCAATTGGTTTCTTTTTTTCAATTAAACTGTAACCTAATTATTGCTCGCACAGAGGGTACATCACTTCCTAGCGGGCACAAATCCATCGCTTTATCGCACAAAAATCAACACCCTAAATGAACATCCGTTTGCCGGTCAACATTAATTCCTCATATCGCACCGGATGGCCCCGTGAGATCTTTACACCTTTCTCTTTACACCAGTGATCTTTACACCTTTCTCTGATGAGTGTTATTCTTCTCTGCTTCCTAATTTTGGAGGCAAAGAAAAAAAAAACTCCACTGCAACCATAACACTTTTCCACGCTTTTAAAGGCCAATAGATGATTACGTGCATATAAAAAAATCGGTATCAATCCCGCCCCATGGTGCATCTTCAGTTTCGATAACCCCCGAAACAGGTCGGTTTCAGAAGCTGGTTTCTTCTGACCCTTTTTTGCTGCTCAATATATCGAACGAAGGATGGATTGGTGGTTAAGGTTGTGAACCGTTTATCTGAAAATGGTTCGGCTTCTCCGGTTTTGCCTGCACGTACACCGAAAACCATGTGAGGCCGGCATGACACGGGAGGTCAAAAACGGGTTCGCGGTTTGCGTCCATCATCCATGGGTGAAACTAACAGAAACGGTAGCATCTTCTCAAAACTGGACAGGCGTGCAGCGTGTTTACGGTCGATCACGGCATAAAGATTCTTTTTTTTTTGGTTTTGGGTAGGATTTATGAATGATTCTAGCTTTCAACCTGCCAGTCAGTGTTGCCCACTCGAAACAGTTTCATACGGTTGACCTACTTTTCAAATGGGAAAAACCTCATCGTTATCGATTTGTTACAATGGATGATGTTCTTTTGGGAGTAAATTAACAAAATCTTGCTATTGGATTGATGGAAGGTATCGTGTGTATCCAATAGAACGGTAAGGTTACGCAATTTCTTCGACAGAATACAAGAGAAAACAAAAAGATAGCGTAGAAATAGTTTATTTAAGAATTTAAACTAGTTATTTAAATTGCACATTATATATCATACAGAAATAATAAAAAGCAGTTTTAAAGTTTTGAAGCAGTCGGCTTGGAAATCTTATGGAAATGAAATATTGCACGGAAAAGCTTCTGGCATACAAAAAGATAGTTAAGGAACGATATTTTTAAGTAATTAACAGTAATCAGTAATTGTCCAATCGGATGATTATGAAAAACAATCAGACTAAAGAGAAAAGAAGAAAGAGCCTAGAATGATTTTATTTGATATGGCATGAGTTTAATCAGCAATACGACAATATCAAACTTGGTTCTTATTTTTGTTATGAGAATTGTTACTGCTGTGACTGATCGGGGTTTCTTACGTTGGAGTTCTTTAAATGATTGCTTCAAACAGCAAAACCCTCTGTGATATTGTGTACCGCGCTTGTGATATCAAGTGATGACGTTCTGAAAACAACTGATGCGCTTGTCCTGTCATATACTGCAGTTGCGTTCAACGTTGCTACGCTTGCGAAATCATGTAAAAAACTCTGTAATATAAATTTAATTTTTTGTTGATTTTTCTTGAGTATGGGCACGAGAATGTTTGTTCCAAGATTGGACTTTAATTTTCTCCTATTGGACTTTTTTATATATTATCCTTTTTTTGTTCATTTTTTTTCTTCTGTTTTATTGATCATACAAAAATGTATATTAAAATTTAATATTAAATTTTACTTAAAATTTAATATTGAATATTAAAAACTTTTACTGTATTGGTAGAATTATGAGTTCTTTTTAGGAAAAAACCATGCATATCATGTTGCGGATATGAAGTGTCGTTTAAAAAACATCACCAAAATCACATTCCGCAACATCCCTAGCGTAAACATTGTTACCAAAAATGTATAAAACCCCGGCATGTTGGCACGTGTAAACCCGAAAGCTGTAAAAACTATTAGCTTCTGCTCGCGAAACAAACACAAAAACACAGCAAATAAAAATGGAGGGCGAGGCCATCGATTGGAATGATATTTCAATTTACTGCCGAACGCTGAACTCCGAAGTGCATCAATCGGGCGTTTGGTGGTGGCGGTATTTGTATGCAGATTTAATTGAATCCTAGATTCTAGTGTAGCCGTTCCACCGTACCTACCCGTCTAGGATAAATCAATTGGAATCAATTTAACAGCAGGGAGCACTCCAAAGGTAGGGCGAAGCGTGGGTTGAATTTGGGTTAATGAAATCAACTAAAATCGGTGCAAAAATGCATCTGCAAAAAAAAGGAAGGGCTCGAGTGTTTTTTCTGCTTTTCCTTTTGGTCCCTAGTTTTGCTCACTCTAGCCAATGTGTGCGTGTATGTGCATCGAAGTGCAGCCAAATCGAGATGAGAACTATTAATCTGGGGAAATGCAATTTTCCGTAGCATGAACGCAGCGGATATGCAAATTGCCTGCGCCCGAACGGACGTTTGTGAAAAAGTTGACGGGTTGACGGTGATAAAAAGCAGTCACAATGTCACATCGATCGTTGCTGTAACAAATCACGCTAGTAGGAAGGGCAATTGTTCTCTGCCGAAAAGAGTTCCCAAAACACACGACGCGGGCAAGTGCAATCGATAAGGAGGATATGAAGAGGTCCCTTTTCATGTTTGCAGCGTAAATTTAATAGCACACACACATAGGGATAGTATGAGTAGAATCGTTGTGTGCTTTGCTATCATTTTGCACCAACACAAAAAGTAGTATCGCAGATCGTTTAACTTGAACTATACAACGTATAACCCAGGAACAACGCTGTAGCCTACACGGTGGATGAACTTTGTGACGTTGGTTTCATCCATCACGACTCGGTTCGCGATTTTTCCAATCAATTTTCACAACGAATCTGCTCGGAGCAGTGTGATCGACGAGATGTGTACTTGCCCTCATGACTAAATTGTAGCTCGTCGGTCGGAAGAAACGGATGGATGCTGTAGGTTCCGCCTGCTGTCAACCTGTAGCACGTCAAACTTGATTTTTGTGTGTACAAAAATGCACCGTCCATAGGATCCAAAAGTTTCAAGTATAGGTTTTTCCAGTATGCTAGTACTGTTTTGGAACAAACTTATCAAAGTTTTTCTTTTCTTTTTTTCGTTTCTCGTTTTCCTTTTTTTAGAATTTAGGTTACTTTATCAGTGTTTTTTTGGGATTATATTTTAGTTTTTTTTAATAGTCTGTTATTCTTTTTTGAGTTTTTATGCATTTTTTATCATTTTCTATTTTTGTTTGTCTATGTATCTATGTTTGATACATTTTAATTTCAACAAGCGTGATTGTTATAATTTAGTTCTTCATTTTGTTTCATATTTAGAAGTTTCTTTGGGTTTCTCGTTATTATTCCCTTATTTTCTTATATTTACTTTTTCTTTTATTTGCTTTTCATTACTTGTTCCTAGTATTATTAGTATTGGTAATGTAATTATTCCCTTGTTTCTTCTTTTTTGAATTCTTTGCTTTGTATCTTTCTTTATCTCTATACTCTTCTCCGAAACATTGGTTTTGAGTTTTCATTAATCAGAAATCAAATGTTAGCAATAACTTCAACATGGCCACAATTAATATGTAAGCATCCTATAAGACTAATGAGTGAACCTGGCGTTATTTGCTCCATACTGGTTTCCCCGACTTCTCGATACACTGCATCCGGTCAATCATTGCGTCAATCATAGCTCGAGCGCTAGGGTATCAGTGCACTGTACCTGTACCATAATTCGGATTCTCGCACGCTCGACATGCGGAGAGCTTCCAGAACCGGAAAGCGGATCGGTGGTACACCGAAGAATCACGGTGCAAAAACTTGCACCAAAACCAGAATGCATCCGGCCGGATGTGTCAAACGAAACTAATTCAAACCCGGACTGATCGGAAATGAAACGGACCCGTTGGCCCCATGCTCCATGGCGCCTAGAACACGGGAACGGCCGGTCTGGACAATCATCATCATTGTCATAGCAAGTGGATGAGTTCGTTGCTCGTTGTGTTATGCTTGTCTCGCTTGTATTGGAAAGAATGGAGAGAATGAAAACGGAACGTGGCAACAATGTTCATGTAAGACCGCAGCACGCACGCACGGTACCGAACGATGGACGATGTAACGGACGATGGCATGGTTTGCTCATTTAGCAGAAAACCAATAATTACGGAAGATCGGTACATGTGCAGCTTGCAGCTTGCCGGATCATGCCTGCTATAAGGTGGTTCTGGTCAGCATCGTCGCGCTCTGATAAACGCGGAGCGCGGGTATGTTTCTGGTTGACTTTTCGGTCTGTGTAGCACATTTGTACGAACGAACAAAACAAAACAATGCAAAAACTACACGGCAAACACGTTTGGGGGGGGAAAAACAATAGCAAAGCGAGAACGCTATTATGATAGATGGATGGAAATTATGACGAACTGAAGGTAGTGGGTTTGTGGTTTGGTTTTAGTTGCGATTTCTATTTTACTTGCTTTCGATGGAATGACGGCTTGGAGCGCAGGACAGCTTTATGCTAACATATTTTTACAGGAAATGTATCTTGTGTTTTAGACTGGAACCACAACATTATGTGACGTTTAACGCATTTATCACTGTGTCACGGTTCTTATATTTTGTGTATTTGATCTCAGAAAGTTGTTTCGTTGCTTAATATCCTTAAGTGACAGTCTCCCCGTCAGGATGAAATATAAGAATGAATAAGAAAAAATAAACTTAACAGATTATTGAAAATTAATGTAGTATTTGGTGTATTTTTAACGCGATACAGACCAGCGGAGTTTTCCTGATAGTAAGGGTTGTAACCGGTCTCGTAGTACAGTCGTCAACTCGTACGACTGAACAACATGCCCGTCATGGGTTCAATCCCCAAATAGACCGCGCCGCCATACGTAGGACTGACTATCCTGCTATGGGGGGGAATCAATTAGTCACTGAAAGCCAAGCCCACAAGTGGGTGCAGGCAGGCCTTGACCGACATCGGTTGTTGAGCCAAAGAAGAAGGGTTGTATACGGTACTATCTGGTCCGGGTGAAATCTACTACCGATCTTATTGTTAGATGCCCGATGACAAGAACAATATAATTCTGATTCTCAAATATCACTTGAATTGAAGTTGCTATAAAAAGGTGTGAGTTTCGGCATATGTGGTTTGACAGTCATCCTGAATTCTCTCAAATTCTTTGGAGCATCCAAAGCATTGTTCTATAAAATACCCAATAATTACAGTGGTGATCTATATACACTGTTTTCGTGATCGGTTTACAATATTTACAGCATTATTCAATGCTCGCAAGATGTTTTTCAGCAATATCGCTATCACAATTAAATGAAAGCTATTGACCCGGAAGCAGTGTAACGAAATCCGGGATTTGTAATGCTGTTCATGATATAGTTTTAATTAAGATAGCATCACTTCTACATAGATCATTTCCACAACAGAAGATCGATCGTTAAATTGGAAACACGTGTAAACAGGCAAGCTGGAAGATATGTCGTTAACACTGAAGCAACTTAAAATTCGTTAAGTTTTAACGACTCGAAATTTGATCGTAACATTCATGCTATCGCTAATCATATCGAAAGAGCTAGCGTAAGAATAACTGGAAAACTATGATACAGCAGTTGTCTGTAAATGTTGTCTCTAAGGCATGATGTTTAATGACGTCCTTTTTTATAATTTTGAGAGAAAATTTAATAAATTGTGATTAATTTTCATAGCATAGGAGACTGTATTCATTATTGGCAAAATAATTGTATTACTTTAAGCAGAGATATACAGCTTTAGATACAAAATACCTAAGAACCTTACCTTAGTCATTTCAATCCAACAGAAGAGCGTATAGAGCACAAAATGTGTGTCATTGAGTTGAAATTTGATGATAGTTTGGCCGCAAATGGCACTTTCCGGTGTAAAAATTGAGAAACTCACTCGAAATTTGATTCTTCCAAAGCAATATTTTCTCATGTTTGGTTCGATATGTTTTATTTAAACAACTTCCGTACAAAATCCTACATTTTTGAATAGTAAAATTTATGTTTACATCATGACATTTGCATCGTGTTTTACACGAAACTGTTGCCATTGCTGTGGTCGAAGTTGCGTCACGAATCAATGTGGAATGAATATTTGCACGATTCCTTCGATTTCCATCACATTCTTCACCCGTTTGGGGTAAAACCACAGCACAGCGGCACACGGAAAGTGCGCAAAAGTATCGATAATATGCATATCCGTTTGACAAGGTCGTGGCTTTATCAACCCCCATCACCACCGTCAACTTCACGACGCGTGTTCCGAATTTCACGATCAACCGATCGGTTGACGGCATGAAACGCGTGAAGCGATGGTGAAAATATGAACTCGAATGGGAGCTGAGGGAAGGGAAAAGGAATTGAAGTGCAAAAGTATGCCAACGATTTTGCAATAAGCTACCGGCATTGCCATCGATACAGTGGCGGCGAAATCAATATTCAACGGCTGCCTGTCACCTGCAGCCATTCGCAGTCGAACGTTGCCCTCGGGCGGGTGCGTTCGCGAGCGAAAAACTTTGCGACCGACTAACCGGCAAGACAAACCGGGCTCGAGTTCTTGGAACTGCCCTTCCTCAACACCGCAAGAAAAGAAAAAAACACCACAGCGTCACAAGAGCGTCAGCTTTGGCGTGTACACACAGGCCGCTCTGATGTCGCTGATGTCATCCGGGGGACCACAGCTTTACAGTCTTTTCGGCGCGTCAGGTGAAGAAAGCAGCAACTTGGGGCTTGGGTTGGGACAAATTGGATTTACTAAGAAGATGGTTTTGGACGAAAGCAACGGGACGGATGGATGGAAAATTGCTTTAATTCGAAATCTGTTATCAAATTACGTTTACTCAGCCACTCGACACAAACCAAGAGTCCTGATGATGAAAGGTGTGGTGCAAATTGTCCAATCAAAACCGTGTGCCGCTGATTGTTGCACCTTGAAGGCGGGAGGAAGTGTGGCGCTTTGCAGGGGCGCACAGGCGACAGTTGACTACTGCGCAGTAGTTCATAACGAGGCTGGAAAGGAAATTTGATTAATGTGACCCAATAATTCGGGTGGTTTGTGTAATTAGGAACAACTCGTCACAAACGATAGAGGGAGGCATTGGCAGGGTTGATAAGATGCAAAGTGAGGATTGCAAAAGTTTTTGCAAATGTTAGCAAATGAGCTGTTGTATTTCGGGGTGTTGGAGCTTTTTCAGAGGCTAATTAAAGACGGTGTTTTTTTGAAGGTTGTTTATTAGTTCTTTCTGTGACAAATCGTTCTCGTTAGCCTTTGTCAACATTTTTAGAACCATTTACCAAAGCATTTCTGTGAAACTGTACATGAAAAAAAACATTATAATTATCAAAGGATGGATTGGATTGATTTATGCTTAAAACGTAGAAGTAAAATTCTATCATAAACAAAAATTTAAACAAATGGTTGGCTGTAACACTACATGGACGATGTCATCGTGCAAACTATGTGCAAATGGCATGGATTAACGATGGAATATTGATTTATAAAAAAAATGCTAATTTTAAGATTCGTTTCACGCTATTCGAATTTTAGTTTTTTCTCTTGTTAAACACAGTTTTGTGACATACAAGAATCAACAGTTCGTTAAGGGGAAACCGTTGTGTGTGAAGTTATATTTATCTTTTATGACAAGTGAAATAAGCTGCGTCATGCCATTGTTCTTTCCATTAAATTGAAACAATTTTTAATTCATAATAATAGTAAAAAAAAATCTACATAAAGGACGCTCAGATCGTCGTAAAATGGATTAAAATATGTCAGATGCGTCAGTTGATGGAATGGCTACAAACATGTTGCTAAAGTGAATGAAGTAAATGAAACGGAATAAATTAAGTAAACGATGGCTTAAATACTTCAGGCAACTTTTTCAGAAAAATTCCCAACAATTAGCTCTTTTTTTCTCTGTTACATTTTGACACAATTAAAGAATACCACAGAAGCTTTTCGAGTTTGAACTCCTGAAAGTAGATTCAAATTAGGTAACGAAATAGTTACTACAAATAGTATTATGTTATCCAAAATGTGTCCAATTTTCGAAATCAATTTAAGACATCAGAATCACACTTTATTGCCCGTAACAGTAATCTTGTTCAGATATTCAGTCAAGTTGCATGATAAAGCATTGGCTGTCAACTAAAAGACGAAATCTGCAAAATATTTACCAATATTGCCGTAGTATAGCATTTTAACTGCGATTAACATTTAAAAGCGTGGATTTAAAGCGAAGAAATACTCCAATTACTTTCGTAGTATTTTTACAAAGTGGCGAGTTTAAATGGATTATAAATGGAACTAACTAGAATAGAAAATTTCGTCCTTATTATGTACCTTAAAATAAATAAAATAACACAAACTTTAAATCGTGTCAAACAACGAATCCAACTATAACTTTTTTACAGATCGTGGGTAAAACACCATAAAAGTAGTGACATTTTCAGAATTAATCCATCGATTAGCATTCAGTGGTAAAGAGTGATTCACTGCTTTACTCAGTTGAAGCTGAGGCTCGTTCTAAAGTGGCTTCAGTCACAACCGGTGCGCTAATATTAACGATTGATGACTATTATTTCGTGGAAAATTAGCACCTGATGCGAGGTACTTACGTATAATGAAGTTCGACACGATTCCCTGTCATATAAACACATCTCAGACTCAGTAGCATGACGCTTCGCTTTATTTAGCACAATATGTTGTTAAACCCAGCAAAGCACATGTCATCTGGGTAGGTTTAAAGGGAGATCGTGCATCGTGCAGCATCGTTCCTCTTCTCAAACTCTTTTCGCAATCGGTTTCTCATCATCCAATGGCTTAGCAATCTGAATGTTCTCCAGTTGTATATCGACGTCACGTGGCGGTGGAAACCCTTAGTTCGCTCGCCATCGACAGTGTGCGATCTTACGGATGTGCTGTAGCAAATATTTTATTGCCAAGCGAGTGATAAAATGCTGTTCTAAGGGGAATTCTAAGGAAGGTTATTTCCTCTAGCAACACACACGTCAGCAAGCACGTGGTTGTAAATGAGAGGAATGATAAGCTCGGCTCCGCTTAGTGAGAGCTATTTATGTAAATTGTAGCTCATTCGAAGGAGATGAAGTTTTAAGCATATATGAAGACTAGATGACTCAGCTTAAGTGAATAGGGATGTTAAAGTAATCATGCAACAAAATATAATTTATTGAGTTGACTCAAATGATATCTAAAATTCAAACTGTAGTTTAATAGCTTCAAATGAGTATCATCCAAACACGTACGTCCCGTGCACGTTGCCATTCAGTTTGCTTAGTTATGATATTCATGCTAATAAATGTGATCCCTCCACGTGGCGTCCAACTAGACACTCTCAGCAACTGACGCTTCTCGCCACCAAACCCAAATGCTCTATACTGCTTGACTTTTAAGCCTACTGCACTAAAACTGTGGTCGATTTGTGTGTTATCAGTGTAAACATAGTTTCAGTTTTCCAATTGACCCCAACTTGTACCATTGGCCCTGGGAGGGGGAAGCCGGTTGGAGGTTATCTGAGACGAACGTGAATGAGATTATTTATGAAAATGAATTGGGAGGCCTTCGCAAACATAATCATTACTAGAAGAGTCCACTATCTCCAGCAGGATGGATGATTATTTTTAGTTCTTTGTCCGAAAAAAAAAAAGACTTTTAAACCTCCGAATGTTTATTTAATCATTTTTATGGGATTTTTTTGTTTGAAACACTTCTTTGTGGCATCCTCTTGTGCACATAAAATACGATTCCCAAATGTTTACCAAACCAATTTGGTCGCACGTAATCAGCTAATTGGATCTAGTTTTACATCTGCCCGATCGGCCCGAGGGTCTGCCCTATAGTGGGTGATCTAAGATGGGGACATGGACAAAAAGCCGAACCCATCCCTTGCACAACGCACGCAACGTCCTATTTAATAACACGCAGCACATTTGTAACACAAAGGGGAGCGATAGAGGGGAAAAAATATGATTAAACATGTAAAAAATGTTTCCCTCCTTATAATACATAAAAACGCCACATTGTTGCATTCGCTGTTACTCAATCACTTATGCCTCGTTTCGGGCCAGACACACAAAGTGGTTCCAAATGGTTGTGTCGGGTGAGCGGAAGCATTTCCATGCCATTTGCTGGGTGCCCGATTCCCAAAATCGTTTACTCGCACTGCCTCGCTTCATGTGTTGCATTTTCCGCCCGCTGAGCAGCCGTTCTCTGTCCATTTTTCCACCGAGTGAGAGCACTTCTGGGGGAAGGAGTAAAGTCGAAAAGTGTAAAACAGCTTCCAAATTAAATTGAAAATGCACCCGCGAAGCGACGCGTCCATCAACCATCGATTGACCGCGTGCGCGCGTTACGTCGTTATCATCGAAACGGTTCCGTTCACTTCCGCGCTCGATTCCGGGGTTTTACGGGGGACGGGGGGTCAAAAGTGCGCCAGAAAAGTGTTATTTCGACTGGCCACGTGGCCACTTTTGGGGAATGAATTTTCATTACACATCTTTTTCGTCGCCGGAAAGTGATAAAGCTTGCGGTACGAGAAAATTTAAAGCCAAAAGCAAACGGGGTAAAAGGTGAAGAAATGATAATGAGCGAATGATAATAATTTTTACACCACCCGCAAATGTGAAAGTTTTTCCACACTTTTGGGGGGAGGTTGATTATCCACAATTGGTGGAATTTCTGTTTCGTTTCAGCCAACAAACAAAGAAGGAAAGTGAAATGGTGTGCAATATTGTTCAGTGACGAATTAAAACCCAGTTCGGGTTTTCCATCGCTGATGCTTAACCATTATCTTTCTAGCGTTTTTTTTTTCATATTATTTTTGTTGCGTGTTTTTTCTGCTTCTTCTTCTTCTTTTATTTTTCCGTTCCATGTTTGCTCTTTATTGTTTATCTTTAACGCGAGCGAACCAAAACTATTTGCTGTGGGTTGCATCATCGTATGGGAAATCGGGCGGTTGTTTGTGCGAGGGTGGTTTGCCTTTTTTTTTTTGGAAAATGTTGTTCACACAATTTAATTCTTTTATTGTGTTTTCGCTGCCATCAGTGGTTGTCAATGATTTGAGTATGAAATAGAAACAATTAGACTTTTTTGTTTTTTTTTTTACGACTGCAGTATAAACTCTAAACCATTCTAAAGTATTTTTAAGATCGAGTTTATATTCTTGCATGATCTTATAACTTTTAATATGTTCAAAGTTATTTTTAAATGGTTTATTATAAAATATTCGAAACGCGAGTATTGCAAAGGGGACGATTTGTTCCAGGCTTGAACCCACGGCGGGCATGTTATTATATTAAGTGAGTTTATGATTTTTCCATGGGACTAACCTATAGGCTATTCCTTTATGGCTATGGAAGTTTTTCTGCATAAAATGTTGTTATTTGCCGATCTAAATAAGTTCATGTTTTGAATTAATAAAAAATAATTGCTAAAGATCGAATTATGAGCTTGTAAAAACACAATTATTAAATTTTTGCTTTATTGTAGACCCTTTTTTCACAAAAAATAAGTATAATCTTCCAATTTGAAAACTATCATTATTACAACAAATATACAAAATAATATGCAAAGAACGAGTTGCCGGCCACTGAATAACGGCAAATGATTACAATGTTTCATTTCGAAACGTTCTGTTTATGCAAAAAAGAAGAAAAAAAAAACAGATTATGAAACGCTATTGAGCAAACAAGCCAACACTCAAACAAAAGAGACAGCTTATTAAACAGTCTGGTGTTAGTTATTCTGCGCTCAGTATTTGCTAAAGCATAATGCATACTGATCTATGAATTCAAAGTGTGCACAGATAAATTTGTAAATAATAGGCCTACGATTCCAGTGGAGTTGACCTATCACCGGACAGCTACATATTTATGAAAAATTTGTAAAATTATACAAGAGTGTAGGTAATTAGTAACCATTTTTGGAGTATTGCTGATGCTTATTCAAAGCAAACTATTTTAGGAAATAAGCGAATAATTTTATACGTTCATGATCGCTGATGATCGTCTGGTGTAAATGACAATTTTAAGTTGCTAGAAAGTTTTATATTTTATCTTGTTATGTGTCTGGTGTACCTCAAAACACTTTCATGTTTTCTGTTGAATAAAAAAACGCATTTTCGGCTTTTTATTCAACGCTCTTGATATGAAGCTAATAATTACCTACTTCCAAACTCTGCTACGCATACCTTGCATACATTTCATACCAGTAGCGTGTATTTTAAAACATGCTTTCCCTTCGAACGTGGGCTGAAAATGTTCCCACCATTCGAATGGTTTCATTTTCGATGTTGTCTACCCTTTTCGATCGGACACATCGCACGCAACGCCGACCGATCGGTCCCTGTCTCATGTCCCCTTAATCTGCATAATGAGGTATCATTTAGCGGCTATTAAGCGATTAAAACCTAATGCGATCGTAAGCATCCGTTGCGGAAAAGGGCTCCGATGCCGAATGTCGGGAACCAAAAACAACGAAACGAAACCGTCACCGGGAGCTTGCAGGGGGAACATTCCCATTGGGCGCCATCGAGAGTAAAAATGGGGCTAGCCAGCGTGCTAAAAATAAAACCCTTTCGCATCCCGTATTGCCACCAAAGACAGAGGGCAGGTGTTGTCTATCGTACCTATCCTGGTTGATGATTTGGTTGGTCCCGGCGCGTCCCATAAGTAACCGGAGTCGTTTGCCTCACCGACTCGGTTCACCACATCGGAACAGAGAGGCGGTAATACGCAGGCTTATGCAATTGCTGCTCAGTGCGTCCGTTCAATTTGTTCGTCCGTTATGTTATGGGGGGCCCGAATCGAATGTCTATAGACGCACACGGGGCGCACTCAAACACACACACATACACACAGACACACATTTCCGGTCAGTTTAACGACCGTGGTGACGGCGGCAGTGTCATTGCCTTCGGTGGCCACCGCAAGCATCAAGCGGGCAGCAACAGCAGCCGATTTGTTGATCTTGGCGATAAGGCGTTTAGAGGCAAACGGTTTGCGGTTGGTGGTGCTGGTTGGATAAATATTTAAATATTTCGGGGGACTTTAAAGTGCGTCGCGTGTTACGGAAACGCAAAGCCCTGGGTCGCCGCGATCAATTGGAATGCTTATATGAGGGGGGAGGGCTTTTGCTTTTCGTTTGCTTCGTGCAACACGGGAAGTAATCACTAACGCGGGAAATAATCAATAAATTTGTGTTGGACCGTATTGGATTTTATTGCACCCTTCGTATTGGAATGTGAGAGAAAAGTCATGAAATGGGGATTTTAGTGGGAAAATTTTGCTGTGGAGTTAGGAAATGGAACGAAATGAAGTTACGAATGCTTGTCGATTGATTTTTGAGTTTTCAAATGACTTAATAAAATAGTATGATAGTAAAGATGTAATTCAATATTTATACCCCAATCTATTGTTATGGTAGTAAAGAAAAATTCATGCTTATTCTTTATGAATTACTCTGAGATTACTGAATTATTGCCCTCGATTTTCTGTATTTTTACATCATTACTAAATGCTTAATTTATTTTTATAATACTTTTAAGGAAAAAGTTTGTAGCTAAATTTGTGTAAGTAGTCGCATTTACCTTATATAGATCTTCATTCGACATTCCTAAGTAAACTTCACCAAGTCCTCAGCATCCACTTTCCCGTGATGTCGATCGACACAAATCAGATCCATTAAGAATCCTTTAGTTGACTTAATCCTCTTGATTTACACCAACTTTAAATTACCTTAAGATCATTTTGAACTTACAACTTTAACACCAATTTCAATGTTATTACTAAGAACAGGCCAAATATTTCCTATAATAATAAATTGCAATTTCAAAGAATTAACTTGCTGTTGAAAAGATAAAGCAATTTGATCTCAAGGTAGACAAAATATCTGTTCTATCAAACTAATATACGGTCAGTTGGAAGGGTGCACAATTATGAATCCTTTTTTTAGGTTATATTCTATCTATATTGATATTCTAATTTTTTAATATTAAATTCAATGCATAATTAATCAAGGAATATCATATCAGAAAAAATGACTTCATCGAACGCTACTACTCACGTTAATAGCATTATATTACGGAGGATCATATTGCAAAGTTTTTCCGATTCAGGTTCCAATTGGAACATAATGTTGTTCTTGGCTCGATAGATAGATAGTTGTTGCTGTTCATATTGGATATTGATGTTGTTATCTTACAGAATCATAAATCTAAAAAAAACCTCTATTACAGACATAAAGGTAACATAAAATGCAGATAAAGGCTTGATGTTCGCGACAGCTGGCATAATTTCACATCTATCGCTATTACTATGTTTTAAGGTAAATATGATGTATATGACATTTCACTATTATATAATGAAACTCTTTTCAGATTTGTGCGGTGTAAAAAAAGCAAAAATCTTATCAATCACGATCACACCTCGAGTGCGATAATGTGTTTTAACTATCTTCCCTACCCAGCTCCAGACAACGAGTTTTATTGTGCGCAGTGGTGCAAGAGTTTTGTTTACATCCGTGATTTTATGCTTCTTCCATGTGCCGTAGGGTTTCCACAAACTGGACAAACGCTGTCGTTGTCAACGGCAGAGCAACGGGGTAAAAATGAAATGGAACAAATAAACCGTGGAACAACCTGGTGAGGCTGGCCGGGCCCACAGGGGAGCAAAGAAATCGACGGACGCCAAACACGAAAATGGGCAAACTATTCCCCAGAGCTGGCCAAAAGGCAAATAAACGGGAGACGAACGAGATTACCGGTGCCCGATAAGGGATGAATGCTCGTCACGCGGTGTAAGGATTCCCTTAGCGCCTTTTTTTTCTCTCTCTCTCTCTGCGTTGTAGTTGCTGTTGCTACCACAACAGGAACTGGTTCTGGTAGCGGAAAGGTTGTCGTTTCGTATTTTTGTTTTTTGTTGTGGAACACATTTCTCTGCCCCGAACGGGGTCGATTTGATAACGAACCATCGCTTTGGGTTTTGTTTTGTTTTTATACGGTGCAGATTTATGCTGCGAGCTTGATGATTGGAGCTCGGGGTGGAATTTTTTTAAACCCCAAAAAACACTCCAAACATGCCCCGAGGGTATGATGAATATCTCAATCAAGGTCCAGCTGGGGGTTTCATGGGGAGAAAGAAGAGAGAGAGAGAGAAAATAAAAAAGCGACGTCAACGTTGGTATTGATTTCCGATCCGTTTGATCCGTGGGAAATGTAATTTATTGCGTGATTTTGCTTGCGGTTTGCCGTTTAGGTGTATCGGGAGCGATGAGGGAGGAAACACAAGGGAAATACAAATCGTATGCATATTTACGTCATAAGATTTGGAGCAATCAATGCAAATGATAGGGTTTCGGTTATTGGGCAATACGTTTGTGTAGCAGTGTGTTCAAACAAATCGGGGGGAAAACTGTGAAAAAGGACAAAAAGCTTGAAGTTGTTGTTGCGCATAAAGAAATCAACCTTTTCTACCAGTTGCTAGTCTTATCGTCTGACTCTGCAAGCATTATGTTTTGCTCTGAACCCTGCAATCTTCTTTAATTTATGTGTTTTAAAAACATGATTTTTCTCGCTTCAAATTGGGTCCCTGCGTCCTTTGAATGTTTGGCGGAGCTTGAATACACCTGGGACGTGTAAGAAAAGCAACAAAGACGCAAATAATAAGCCACTTATAACAGCGATCCCTTTAAAACACACTCACAGCACATAATAGGCATAATAGGTAAATTAATTGGTCTTCGCGCTCATTAGCCTGTCCAGTGCGGGGCACGTGGTAGTAAACAACGCTTCGCTTAAAAACGGGAGTGTTTGATTTAAATGGTTGCTCTTAAATTTCCACCCCAACTGTCGGTAAAGAACAGGTAAAGTTTGTGTGTATTTGAGCTGTGCGTGCTGGTGGTGCTTTCGCCATTTTTTAAATTAGGTCACTAATCGCTTGGACAGAGGAAGTCGAACGGTGGCAGTAGTAGGGAGACAAAATGCGCAGTTGGCTTCATAGGAAACTGTATGCTAACAACAAAAGAGACAGCGGAATGAAATTCCGGCTCAAGATTGCATAATTTAATGAAGGCACACAAAAAAACGCTCGAAAAGAATGTCCGGTTAGGAGGAAAGGAAAATGAAGCTTTGGGCGTTGATGACGTTTTTAAGGGGGCGCTACTGTTGTAGCTAATAGATATATGGCACGAGGGAAGACATATTGATTGCTTGGACGCTTTAATTATAATTTCATCTTCGCTGAGGGGCAGCATCGATTTAGCATCAGGTGTTTTAGATTCAAGCACAATTAGTTTTAACAAAATTTCCAATTTTCTTAACAGTCAGTAAGATGGAAGTGGTAATAGTGTAACACACCGGAGGCTGTTTTATATGTAGGGGTAAAGTCTGACATTTTGGCGTTGTAAGAATGGTTGAGAATGATACAAATCTAAAAGAAATGTGTTAATTAACTGTTATCCATTCAAATGATACGATATTAGATAACCATAATATTAACATTGTTATTCAGTCAATAACAGCAGAATTAACATTGATAATGGTCCTCAAATTCAAATGATACGATATTAGATAACCGTAATATTAACATTGTTATTCAATTACTAACAGTAGTATTAACATTGATAATGGTCCTCAACACGTTGGAACGAAGGACAAAAATCCGTTCGTCGCTTACGGTTTTGCGTTGCCGATACAAAAAATCATTTATAACATTTTTTTTTCTTATAAGAATGAAATGGTGCTCTTTCTGACTTACACAGTCTACAGTGTGCACTGCTAAAAATACAAAACTTGGCTAAACGTTATATGCCATAAGGTTTTCAGGATACTCATATTCACCTACAAATCAATCCGCTATGAATCTGCAGCTCCAAACCTCATGGCATTCTCACTATACAAATGAGAACGAACGTTATCGTGTAGTATAGTTCATTTCCTTCGTGAGTTCCCTTTTACAAAAATCCTCCCCAAAATCAAGGAGGATGAAAAACACGCCTACTATGATGTGAGGAAATGTGTGTCGCGGCGATCGGATTTTCGTCGTTCGTTCCAACGTGCTGAGGACCACTGTTTTAAACTCATACAGTAGAAGTAATTTACTTCTTTACTCACTCTTATAGCGACTAACTTACCTATTCTGTTGAATATTCACTTAATGAATTACTTCCTTGAATGTTTGCATACTTACTCAATTATTTATTTGCATTATTACTCCCTTACTTACCCACTCATTTACCTATTTGATAAAATACCTAGTTTCTTTTCATTTGAATAGCGGAACTTGGGGCAAGTGTGCCACCTTAAGCATTTCAAGTTATAACTCACTAAAACGTGTTTTTCAAAAACCGATTTAAATCTCATAACCATTTTACATCTATTTCCTCACTTATAAATGAGTTTCGCTTGAAAAAAGTACAAATAAAACAGTTTTTGAAGCGTTTTAAAAAGGGTCCAAAAAGACGTTGTTTTTTGGGCTATGGGGCAAGAGTGCCACTCGTATGGGGCAAGATGGCCACCTGGTTAAAATAACCGTATTTCTTAGATAATTGGAAATTATTACGTTTGTACCACTAGTGTATGTATTACTACATGTATTTAGTCACCAATGAACCCTTTTTGACCACCAACTGTACCACAATATGGTTTGTTACTGTTCTGTTTTTCTGGCGTGGAATCCGCTCACAATAGCGCACCATTCCGCAGCACGCTACAACAATGTTTAAATTTTTGACAGCTCGCGCCTATGAAAGATGGTGGCACACTTGCCCCAAATAGAGATGGCACACTTGCCCCAAAAGTTGTAACTTTTTTAAAATTGAATTTTTCAGTGACAAAAAGAAAGTTTTTTTCAACTAACCCCACACAAAATTTCACGTTTTCTCAGCTATACGGTGGTGTAAATATTTTCTCGGTTGATTGTTCGCATGATTTTTGAGAGCTTATTTGATTGGATTAAAAAATTATAATATTCTGCTCAATTTTGAAACTCAAAATTAATCAGTTCAAAAAATTGGGAAATATCGATTGATCTATATGAAATTTGGCTCAGTATACCCAGTCATTGGAAAGCAACCAACTGTATACAAAATTGTCATTAAACTAAAGTTTTCAATCATTAAACTAAAGTTTTCAAGGAAAAATGCTTGGTGGCACTCTTGCCTCGTATGGCACACTTGCCCCAAATTCCGCTACTTATTTTCTTCATAATTGCTCATGCGTCAGGATTTATCTTAACTATTACATGCTCACTTAGTGGTTTATTTAGATACATAGTAATTATTGATAGTTACTACTTCCTTAATTACTCAGTAATTCATCTTTTTGCTTCTTATTTGCGTATTTCATAGCTTTCTTACCAAGTTACTAATTGACATAGTTTATATCATTTTACTGATTCATTTACTCTTTTTTTTGTTATTTGCTCAAATATCTTACTTAATTATTCACGTCCTTATTTATTTATTTACTTACATATTTTCTATATTTCTTATTTACTTATTTGTTATTTTTACAACAATGAGTATTGCAAACTTCTATAATTTTATCGCTTTATGAATTAAATATTAACGTAACCGATTTTATTTATTTTGTTTTATGATTTCAAACTTTGTTTTGGAACAATTTGACTGTATATAGTTTGACTTAAAGTCATTCAAATGCCTTTTTGAGAGGACCTTTTTGGGAGTGGTTACGCTATTTAACTAACTACCGCCAGTCAATGACCCATCCCACCCAAGAACTTACACAAAATGAACCGTATCTCAGTAGCAAGACGGATCAATTGTTACAATGGTTCTATCTTTTATCGTGCCACAGATGCCGCGCAAAGAATCGATCGGAACGATTACAGCGCGCCATTACAGGCAGCCACAAAGTCTCCGAAGGAAAACTATCAATTTTACGCTCATTATTGATTGCGACCATTGTTGTGTGTGTGTTGGGTGTTGGGTGCATAATCTGCCACCCCTTTCTTCTTCTCGCAGCATCCGCACGCGCAACTCCCGCGCAACGCCACAGTGCTGCATTTGTCGCTGCATAATAGAGTGAGGCGGCGGGCGTCGGGCGATTGAATGCGCACCAAACTGCACACTGTGAAGTGCAATCAACGGGAACGAGACAATGGTGGTACGGCTGCGGGTCGATACGCTAACCGGGCGTACATCCGTACGGCATCCGGCAATCCGCGGTGACCGTGGTGGGTGGCTCGGGTGGATTGACTGTAAGTACGCGAGTCACGTCGTTGGTTTGTGCCGGTGCGTTCAGTGTCTAAATGTTGCCAAACCAAGGTCACCGTTGAAGCGTAACCGGCCGCACCATTGAATAAAGAATCGTTTGCGGTTTTTTAGTCGGGAGGGGATGGTTGGCATTCGCAAAAAAAAAGAAAAACGGTCCCAATGTCTTGGTCTGTTGTTTTGTTAGCAGACACTGAATAGATAGATATAATTTATCGTGTGTCATAGCGATTGTTGATTGTGTACGAATCATGTTACGTTCCTTTTTGTCGACAGTAATGCTTTAACGATTAATTTGTACTGTGTCTAATTTCATCACTTTCAATAGAAACTCTTCGAGAATGTTTTCCTGGCGTTGGTGGTTTCTTGAGCGTTTGAACCGGTTGGGTCTTGATTATTGCTCTGGATCCGGGACTTATTTCCGTTGTCTCCTTCTGGCGATATTTTGGTTCTATTTTATGAGTCGGATTATTTGTCCAGTCTCTTTTTAAGTCCCTGTTTAAAGACTTGGTCTGTACTTCAGAATGTAGAATTTCATATCTTGTTTATGAAACTGTCCGAATAATTGCCATTTGAATTTTTATGAAATCCAATTGTATTAATTGAGAATATTTGTAGCAATAATAGAAAATAATCAACAATGAGAGCATTTTGATAACAAAAAAGATTTAATATATTTGCGTCTTAAAAATCATCCTTTTCTTAAAGTCTACGTTAATAATACAACGAGTGTAAACAGATATGAACACAGTTTTGTCATGTCAATGTAATTGCCTAACGACGCCAGTTGAATGACACATACGCGCGCGCGGTTGCAACAAAATCAGCAACACACTTCCTGTACCGATCTCAAGGGTGAACGTGAGCCACTTCACAGCCCTTTGCAGCGACAAATCAATCAGCGGGAAAATGCGGGCTTTAGTCATGTAAGTCCGTTCGAGCAATTGAACAATTTCGCACGAGCGAAACCACCTCGCCGGTCTGACCGGACTAAGCCGGCCGATAAGCCGTGGCAGGCTGAGTTGGCTCGCTTCCCCATAAATCATCGTTTGGCAATGTGCTGCGTGGTAGCGTTGTTGCTTCGTTGCGGTAGCGTTCAAATGGCTCGAAAGCAGCGCCTCTAGGTATCGGTTGGGTAAGACACATGTGTGCCCACGCGCACCGCGAGTCGGATATGTTAGGCCGTTGGATTGTTTTATTGCTATTTACGATCGGTTCGGTCCGGGTCTGGTGGAGCACCGAGACAGTAGCGCACGTTCCAACGAACCGCGCTTGGTTCCGCTTTGAAATCTCCCTTCGGAAAGCCCTTAACACACGAGCGTCCTTTTATGGTTTTGGTGGGTGGCCACCAATGGTCAAAGAATGTCTGGTTAATGAATTCAAGCAGCTTCGATCTCTTGAGGCCTCCCGGACTTTAACAAACGGAGATGATCGTTCGTTGGTCAAAGCCAAGTTCCGAGCCCAGGAAGGGTTAGTTTTGGTTTTGAAAAAAAGCCCTCCCCATAAGTGAGTGATGATCGCCTACCATTAGCGGTTGCCTGTGAATGATGTCGATAATTGAATGCTGATCCGAAGGTAAAGCCCTGTCCTCCTGGCTGTTTGCCCATCAGCCGACCCCATAAATGGGCGCGTGAGCAACATGTTTCCTTTTTTTCGTTTTGGTGCTTCCTCATCCCGCAACGGGAGCGTGTGTCCAGACGAGCCACACGTTGGCGGCGCCACTGAAGAGATCGGCCGTTTCGATCGAAACGAAGTCGACATTTGATGGATTTCCGCCGCACTGAATACGTCGTGTGCACAACTTGCACTATAAATGATTGGACGGACACTTCAAACAGGCGTTTTTGTTTGCCTTGACATTAAGCAGAATATGTGTGATGTTTGAGCAGAGGTGGTGGACAGGACACACGTTATTTTTTTTCAGACACTTCTGGGTCTGAAGCATGAAACGAAAGTGAATTAAAAGCATAGCGAAAATACCTCCCTGTAATGCCGTCCACAAGGGCTCATTAATATTAATCTCAGCACACTTCAAGCAAAAAAAAGAGGCAAGTTTGGCAGCAACGGTCTGGTAGGTTGATTTTGAGCAGTGCTTTATAAACATTTGCTCTGCGAATCAATCGATATTGGTCCATATGGAGGGAAAGGCATCTGTACGCTTTAATGCATTTGCGATGGAACGAAATCGATTCCCAGTAATGTCCAAATAAGATTGCCCATGGAATGATGGAATGAACATGGATGGAATTTTCAGCTACATATTCATGCTGTTCAGACGAATAGTGCAGTGGTGTAGAAACATTTGATCATTGTATGCTTTTACTTGCATGTTGTTCAGTTTGTTGCTTTACATAGAATATTATGTTGCATTATGTTTCTTCGCTCATTTTAAATAATATTTTCTAAATTATAAAAGGTCTAAATAACTTTTATAAAATAATCCAAATTGTCATATTTGCACTGAAAAGATCAATTTTATTCTGTTACTCAAGACATTTTCGTTGTATAATTACAAATTGTTTTGTTTGAAACATGACACATTCACATTTTGCCTCAATATTGCGGCTTTTTCAACATTTATCTAAATATGTTTTTGTTTTGTTATTTGTCTTACTGACTTCTTACTTACAGACTAAAAAATGATTATTTTCTATAGTTAGACATTAGGTCAGGGCTATATTCGGCTATAGATCAATGCACTAAACGTTGCAGCAAGAGTCAGCTTGGGTTTCGTTACTGAAGTTTAATTATATGCTATTGTGACTGATAGTGTATGGATTTTAATGAAAATAAATTGGCAATTAAAAACACATCTTCTGGATCCTAGGGACTGTTGTTGTCTGAGTATATCTCTGAATGCTTATTGGGACATTTTAAAGTCGAATTAACCGTAGTTTTCATTGAATATGCGACAAATGGAGGTTGTTAAAGGCTCCGTTTCACCAAAATGGGTTCTAAAGCGAGGTACGGTAAGGAATTCATGCGGTAGTAAGTGTCTATATGGAGCGTTAAAATCTATCGACGATAGCAGTGCGGGAGCATCCATCTGTTTTTTTAGTTGTGTGCGAAATTTATGTGCAATTAGTATGCACCAAGTATTCGCTGAATAAATTAAATTAAATTAAATGTAAATAAAATACATTCAGTTTTTTTAAATAATTTTAATCCTGATTTGAAATCTTAACGTCTTAAATCTAAATATTACTATATTACATGATCATGATCATGAAGTATTGGTATAATCCTGGTGGCCCAAACCATTTCTCGATGCTACTATCTAATTTGCTACAGACGGTAAAGGCGAATATGCAAACTAAATAATTAAATACATTTAACGTTGGCTGATAATATATCCAAGACGCAGAAATTAGGCCAAGTATGTTTTTCAAAACTAATGATGCAGCTTAGTCATTCGGCCATGTTGGCTTTTGTCCTGTTAGTAACTAAATAGCATGGAAAGGCTAAAACAGCAAGTGTAAATATACTTATTTGCTATCAAAAGCTCAAAATATACAATTTACATTCTAAACAAAGGCATTGCTTGTGTTTGTTTTGCTGTTTAATATTAACCCATGAGTTACTTGAGCTACACTAGCTAGTGTGCGCTTTTCACAACTTTCACCGACTGTCTATTGCCAACTGTGGCAAACATCTCTCTCTCGACAGGAGTTGACTGTGAATGTACTCTAAGATGGCTCGTAAGAATGCTGCTACAAACGCATTTCATACGTGTCCCTAGCAGCCATTCTTTCCAGTGAAGTCATCCCGTAAGTATATTGCAAAAGTTTTCAATAGCTTGCTCCAAACTTGTACATCTCTTTTAGAAACATCACACACACGTTGCATTCTCGCCCATCTGTTTGTGGAGAGGAATATCTCTACCGCGAACTGTATCTCTTCCCCAGCTCCAGCCCACCCGATCCCATCCGACACCCGGAAGCGACCGATTTATGTTCGAGGAGATTGAATTGTTTTCATTTTCCCGCTGTAGTGTGTAGTTGCAGTTGCATCAGCCTTCCCCGAAGGTTTCCATTTCCGGGCAGGGGCCGAACGCACCAACACAATGGAATGCATTGGAACAGCGAATCGGCTGTTTGGTTTTAGCTATGATGTTAGTTGTTAGTTATGATAAGCGATTGTCGGCCGGCTCGGATGCTCGGACAATTGCTTTAGCATTTGGGCCAACGTCAAACATTTACCGACCCTGTCTTTGGAGAGTGATTAGAGTGGGACGAAGTTGTTGTCAATCATGATTTACGTACCGTTGGGCTGCACTTGTTACACAAACACACAATGACTGTGGCTGGACTATATCTGTTCGGTGGTAGAGGTAGCAGCTTGATAGCTTTGATTTGTGTTTTAAAGGCGCTGTCTCGTTGAATAATGGTTCCTTCATTATCGTGCGAGAAACAGAGAGGAACTTTAGCAAATAAAGCAGACGTTAATATGACACTCAGCCCACAACCGACTTGTGTGCTTGTGAGGCGGTGCCGAAAACGTTGTTTTTTCCCCTGCAACCGGCACTGTGGAAGGTTGTGGAAAAAAACTGGAGTACTGACTGGCGTTGGCCAGTTGTTTACAGCGTTACCGCAAAACACTCTTTACGGCCACGACACTGTCATTCATTTTCCACCCTCGTAGGTAGCGTTTTTCCCTCTTTTCCCTTCCATTGCAATTGTCACCCTTTCCGACACCCATCGGCATGTGTACGGGACCGCTGTAGACAGACACGATCGTGCTGTTGCGATCGTTGTTGTTTTTGCGCCCACATGACACGCGTACCTTGAGGTTTTTGATGCGCGCGAGAGAGCAAAGTGTTAAATCTTTCTCCCACCAGGCGCGCGCGGGTGAATGCATTTCGGGACCGTACGATACACAGTACACCTTTTCTTTCCTTTCGTAGGAGTATTACATGTCGTTGGCCGTCGTTTGAAAGATATGAAAAAATACGTATTACATGATGGTTGCGACCATATGGGAGGTGCTGCGGGTGTGCGAAGTTTATGCGGCTTGGGATGTTCTTTGCGCTGTTTGCGTTGTGTGAGGCCAGATGGATGGATGGTCCGTGAGGCGAACGCTAGCGAAACAATACAATGTGTTGGCTGTACCATCGTCATCGTTACAGAGGATGGGTTCATCGTCGGTGTTTTTTACTCTTTACGTTTCGTTTGCTTCAACACCGTCGTTAAACTGTCGGCAGTGGAGACGAGACGGGGTTGTGTAATGTTGGCTTTAAAAATTAAATTGTGGTAATTATTATCACATTATTTTCGGACACGGAGAGCTATAAATTAACTGTAGTAAGGGTTTGCTTCCTGATTTGGTTGTGTAGGAATAAAAATGCTGTATTATTTTCCTGAAGAATACTTCAGTTGATTGATAACGTTATTTGAAATAAATAGAACATTTTATTATAAATGTTAATACAAAGACATAAATGACTTTTATGTTAAAGACTTTAAAGGAAAATTAACGTTATGAGATAATTCTCAATTTATGGTCTCCAGATGCAAAGTAATTTAACAGTAACTCATCAAGCACTGGACAAATGTTACACTTAACCTTAACCTTTGCTGGTGCTGTGTTCCAGTCGTCAAGCCGTACGACCTTAAAACATACAACATACGTCATGGGTTCAAATCTCGGTTAATACAAGCCTACGCATTGCTGACAGCCCTGATGTGGATATGCCAAACAGTTCCTGACAGTCAAGCCTGTTAGTGACTATGGCAGCATTGGACCGTCTAAGGATGTTGCACCAAATAGTAATAAGAAGTTTTGGAACTCTGAACAAACTGTCGATGTTCAGAAGTTTCCGCTTGACAGGTGATTTGTTCGACTTTGACATAAATCTGGCCGCTTTCTGGGAACGCCTACGTCTGTCTAAGCTTAGGGCCGTGTAAACCGAGTGAATGTGTTTTGTTAAATGTTATATTTTTCTTGTATAGGTGTATTCGACTCCTTTGATTTTACATCACTCGATTTTGCCATTTTGATAGATTAATTTATAGGCAAACAAACCATGCTAAAAAATGTGAGTTTTTGGGCTTCAGTGGTGTTATAAATTGCATTATAAAGGAAACTTAAATGTTGAACGTACAATATGATTCACCTTAAACGCAACAAATCAATAAACAATACACCATTCTGCTTAAGAAATAAAACGACAACTTACAAGTGTGGAACTAGTTGCATCTTTCAACTAGGCTTCAATTAGCTGACAACCTCCTGAAATAGAAAAAATAGTATAATACCTTGTACTATCAACGGTACTTCCCCCAATTCGCCGACTTGCACAGTTTGGATAATCATGATGAGCTATGGGTTTTTTTTAAACCTATACGCTTGGACCAGTCGCTTGGAAGCACCGTTTTTTTGGGCAAGGCACACCAACCACGTGGTAAAAATAGCCTTCTCAAGCATACTGCCGTGATCACCCTATCATTTTAGATACAAAAGTCCCTCACATGGCAATTTACCTCTCATTAGCACAATTTGACGAACCGCGGCCGATGATGAGCGAATAAGTGTGTTTGATCGTTGGGTGAACTTTTTTGTTGTTGTTAGTCAGTTGCTTTGCTTATTGCAATTCACATTTACACCGTGCATGTGCCGGTGGTATCTGGTGCCTGGTTTTAGGTGGGCGAAACGGTGGGCTTAAGTAGGTTAGCACGCGACGTAAAGCAAAGGCGCGTGCTGGAAAGGGTTGGTGATAATGCCAAAAAAAAAGAAACACAGCTCCAACACACTCCAATCCATCGGGGAGGTAAAAAGAACGGCCACTTTGAAGCTGTGACACTGAGCCGAGCTTTTTCTTAGCACCCGCTGCTAAAGATGGTGTATGGTACGGCGTTTGTCGATTGTAATTTTCGACACAGTTGCGCAAGGAACCGGGCAATTGTGGGTGTTAGATGCGTTACAAGGGTTTTTTGGTTTGGTTTGTGTAGTTGGCGGTGTCGGTTGCTTTTTAGGCTCCAGATTCGGGGGAAGAGTTGGTGGCTTAAAACGATGTTAGTAGGTATCATAAGGTGTGTGTACTGTGCTTGTAATCTGTCTGTGGCTGTGTAGAATTAAGAGGCTTTGTAGAATCAAACATTTTTCAAGCTTAATTCATCAGATGTTTTTATTTATTACATTTAATCTTACACACGAAATTACAAAAACTCGATTTTATTCAAAGTTCAAATATGTATTCAAATAAAAATAAAAATCGAATTTGTTGTAAAATGGCAAACTTATTATTATTGATAATATTATGGGAAACTTTTATCAATACCGACAAAGCCACATAATGTACATATAAAATGCTATTGCCCAGTATTGCATTTATTACGTTGTTCTGCAGTGCAATATTTTGATTCCATTTGCAAACCACAATTTTACATATGATTGAGCAACATCAGACGCACTGGGCCGCGTAATTATTTCATTAATGTAATTAATTTTATCCTAATTACAACGGATCAAAGGATTAATTAACATCACAAAGGGTAAATGTGGTTGTTTGTGTTTCTTTTCGCTTTAAAATCAATCAGTTTGATTTAAAATTGGTTGTAATTGTGTAACCCATTAACTAAACAGTAGCTTTTTAATCCCATGAAGTTGTTAAAACACAAAAAAACTATTAACTTATAAAAAAACAATTTGCGCATTACATTTAGCATTTCAAATCAATCATTGCTTTCGCATGCTTTGTGATGCGTATTTATTCTATACCAGCAATATGAACCTGTCAAGGGACTTTCATACCAGGCGTTGCGTGCAGACTGCTCTTTGGGATGTTGTTATAATACTATTGGTTCGGTACATCGTTTCAAAAGTTTGTGATCTTTGACATTTACACTGACGCGGGATGTTGATGTGGTTTGGCTGATGTTGGTCCGGTGGGTCAAACAGACTCCGTGTTATTGATAACGCACTGTTTGATGTACGGACATGGAACGTGACCGTTTCGGGAATGAAATTAGCTTCGAAAAAGCATAAAGGTCAAGTGTTCTTGACGCGCCATTAGTTGAATGTGTATTTATTTGAAGTACTGCCAATGAAAGATTCTGTTCCCTTTTCTTTTCAATTTATCTTTCAATTAAAGCATTACACCCTTAAAAGACTCTTTTTAAGAGAATAGAATACATCATGTTAAAATAAAAATGAAAAGCCACAAACTGAAAAGGCTTTCGTTCACTTATGACTTGTAAAAACGTCCACCTTTTATATGTGCTACCAATAATTATTCAGGAACTATGAAATTCTAAAAACAGATTTTCAATGATCACAATCTATTAAAACAGCGAGTGTAAATAGCGTCACAATTGCTACACACAGCACACACAATACGCCCATCAAATCTCGCGAGCCTGCCATACGCGTGAGTTAATAACTAACCACCCTCTCTGCCCAATCGCCCGATCCATCAGTTCCCGCTTCTAGCTGTTTGTTTTTGAGCGGTCAGCGGGATGAAGGCAATAAATTTCCATTTTGTATTAATTGGATTACGCGTGCGAGATGAATGGAACGAGATTGGAAAAGCGTTTCGCTTCCACGCCACGCTACTCCAACGCCGAGATTGGCCGAGCACGTGGAAACGTGCAATTATCGGTTCGGAAGCTGTACCGTGGAAGCTGGGATTGGGAGGCTTCGATCGCGTCGTTGATTGATTGGAAGCAGAGCAGAGTGAAGGAGCCCAAAAAAATTCAGGCGAAAGTGATGAACGAAAAATAAAATCAATCCGAACGAGAGCGATGGAAATAGGTTTTCGGTGAGCTTGCTTTTATTTTGTGCTATTGCATTTCTATCCTCGATCGGAATCTTCTTGACCATCATACCTATGGGGTGTGTTTGATAGGGGGTACTTTGAACTAGTTCTATAAATTTCCACTGCTCGGAGTGTTTCGTCGTTTCGGACGATAATGATAGGTTTTGGCAACCAAATGAGGGCTATAATTCCTAGCAACCTCATTTGGAGAAATGAAAAACATTTCAAAATAGAACTGTGGGGGGAAAAACAACCTCCACCTTAAAATGTGTCTTTTTATGTGCCAACCAGGAACACCTGGGACACCTGACAAAAAAGGACGAAGAACCTGACGATCGTTTAGAGGGAGGAGCTGCACTTTTTTATGGTCATTCGTCATGAGGGGTCAGCAGTCCTGTTACAAGCACTAATTATCGGTTCCAATTCGGCGAAACACATGTTCTCGTTCGTCCCTGTGAGACATTTTGGGATCGATATTAGACCGCAGATAGCGCGTTAAATGTGGTTGTGGTTGCGCTGTAATTGCAGGTATTTGAGGGCGATCGTTAACGTAGACAGTAGCTTACGGTCACTGCATTTGAAAATATAGGTGTAATTGAGGTGAGATTAAAACACAGCACAGATCTGTAATCCACTGTAAAACTAGATGAATTCAGCGAAACATTTAACGAGATTGTCATTTTCAATAACAAATTCCAAGCAACATTTAATTCCCACGACTTTTGGATCAAACAAGACGATGTTTTCTCAAGAAAAAAATAACGAGAACATTTAATAGCACGGATAATACGCTTAATCATACATAATTATGATTAAAATTTTCACCACCACTTAAATAATATCACTAAAATACGATTGAAGCTCATCAACTCGCATAAATTTTGGTTTCTTTAGTGACAATATCTAGACGAATTTTATAAAATTTCAAAAATTGGTGTAAATAATTAAATTATTAATTTTTATATTGATCTCAACAATAGGCCTCGCCATTTAAATAATTTTTATGTTTTTTTAAGGTTGATTTTTAAGACAAGATTGTGAAACACTACAAATAAGAAACTAAGAATTTAGATTTTTACCATCTTTATCAGTTAAAGGAACAGTCGTCAACTTGAACGAATCAATAACATGCCCGTCGTGGATTCAATTCTAGAATGGACCGTCTCCCCGTAGCAAGGATTAACTATCCGGCTGTGTGGTAATGAATTAAGTCTCGAAAGCCTGTATAGGCCGGCCTGTTCCGCGTAGGACGTTACGTCAAATAGAAGAAGAAGATCAGTTATAGTAAACATCCATTTTTACTTGATCGAGCAACACAATGTTTTCTACTAGTTATATTATAGGTAAATAGGATAACAGTAGTCCACCAGATCATGCTTAATTGATCACAAAAGACATTCATTCTACAGATTAATTTCTATCCAATACAGCGGGTGGAATAGAACATCGTATTTCACATGTTCTTAGGCCTTTTGTACATGTACCTTTGGAGCAATAGCTCATAATTTATCGAACAATGTTCATTTCCTCTTAGCTTTAGCTCATATTAGGCAACATTCTTCATCTTTCGGTTCATTCTAATGTCTTGTAATTGATGAGAAGTTATTTGCTGAGATGGTACAAGTTTCTTAGTGAGTTCTTAATACATTTGTGCTGGATCATCATCAAGCATCGTCTCTTGTGTCCCAACCTCAAAATTTTGGGACATCATCAAATCATATTTCATATTCCATATGTTTGCAGAAACTTATCTTTCGTTTCTAAGGTTACTGTTGCAAAATATCTAACTGTAGAAATAAGTGCTTACGGAGATGTTAGATGAAAAATTAAAAAAAACAGTGCTATCTGATAAAAAAAACAGCTGATTTACTGAAACACAATGAGATATTTAGCTATTTTAAGATGCAATTATGCTTAAAATATTACCTTTACAATCATTTAAAATGATTTTTTGCTACGCCAATCAAAACACGTGCGTGAAAAAGCATTACACTCCACTGCCCGGCACACAAAAGGAAGCAAACCCCAAAATGATGTCCACAGTACACATACACCACACAATAAGCAGGATTCAATTCCATGCCCGTCATTACGCGCCATAATCCAAATTGGAACGCATCCCCAAAGGAACAATAAAGTATAACACACACTCGCTTTGGCTCGTTCTGCACCGCTAGATTTTAGCCTTTGATTTCCAAAACTGCCTCATTGAGGTTCCCTTTTTTGCAGCATTTCGGTTAGGACAGCTGCGGTTAGGAACGACCGAGCTGAAGTGCTGTGGCCGGCAGCCGAAAACCGAACAACAATGCCACAATGCTCCGGCTGCCACATCCTGCGTTCCTGTGCAGAGATCACGGTGGCAGCCTGAGCGCGATTTAGTGCGCTTTTGATGAAGAAACGGCAGGCCTATTATGGCCCGAGCTGCTGCTGCTGCTGCTGCTGCTCCTGCTGTCAAATGCTTTCTGCTCCCGGGGGCAACCTACCAGCACCAGCACAGAATGCCAGGTTTTTATTTATTTATTTATCGTTCCGTTGTTACGCTTCCAAAACCTCATCAGGAACATAAAAACACGGATGTAATGAGCGCATCGGGCATTTTGGGGGAATCTAGAGAAACACCTGACATCGTTCGCTCTCCGGCCAAACTACGCGTAAATGTTGCCGTGCTGCAGGTTGCCTGCCAGTTAGAGCATGTGCCCCCGGACGCAAGCTTCCTGCGTGTGTGTCACGCGCACGTCACGATGCTCTAGTAGCAGGCTTTGCGATGTAGCACGTGCGCTTACCCATTTCTATCTAGCCCGTAAGCTGTCGGGTTCAATTTCCTTAGCACCGGCTGAAACTCGGGCATACGGCTTTGGCCGGTGCAACCTCCGGGGCAGACCGGCTGCAAACCAGAACGGTTCCGGTCGGATCTTGCGGTCGTCGCTCGTCACCGGCGCCCCTGTACCGATCCTTTAACCTTAATTTTCACCCGGCATCCTCCGTGCGCCGATTAATACACCATTAAAACAAATGTGACGTGATGTTCGATTTTCGGTTTTGTTTTCGGAGGCGTATTTTCATCTTTGTGATACCTTTGCTGCTGCTGCTGCTGCTGCTGCTGGGCCAAGCGGAGAGATGCCCGTAGGATCGGCGTGGGCTTACTGTCAAAGATCGGCAATAATTTATCCCTCACTGGTTGCAGGATGTTACCAGGGGATCCTTTTTATTTCGGTCGGGATCGGTCGCTTATGCACCTGTGTTTCGATTTTCCACTGATTAGCTTGGTTTGGTTGTGTGCTTTCGTTCGGGGGAAAGCTAATTGTTGGCAGTTGTTAGCTCCTGAACTATGGCAGGAGTTTGAAGGAAAATAAATGATTGAGGCTCATTGTAAAGTGACACACAATTACAATTAGAAAAACAGAGTAATTGGAGTTATTGAATGTGACATTTTTAATGATACGGCCAACCAGGCCGTCCTTACGAGAAATAAAAAAAAAAAAAATAAGAAACATTTTTAATGAAATATAGATAACTTAATTTCTTTTACATTTAACCTACATTTGTGTAAATACTTTACTTCTATTTTTAACATGATTTTAAGAAATGGTCTTATTTTCAACCTAATGACAACAACGTTATTATAGTCATAGTAAAGGTACACGTAAATCATATTATTTTCATGGAAGTATTAAAAAAACCTACTTTATTATTAGTCTTTATTATTAGTCGATATCTTCCCTCCTGAATGGTAATAATATAAATATTAACATTAATATTAAGTATTAAAATAAAGCCAATAGGCTTGGAAATGCCTTCTAAAACACATAGGATGCAATTATATGATTTCATAATATTTGTTCTTTCCTTTAATTTAATAAAATTATTAGAATTAGGAGAGTTCAACAAATATGTTATAATTTATTAATCTTTTTAGATGTTGAATTGAATAAAATCTATAGCGCATTAAACAGTTATAATGTAAGAAATGTAAATGTTTCGTCTAATTCGAAAAGTATGTAGAAGTACTGATCCTTTCCGTTGAACTACGTGTTTGATTATCACGCATATCCATTAGATACATTCGCATTTTGTAGCCTTTTCAAATCAAATGTCTTCTATCATATGTTTTGAAGGTGCCGAAAGGACGATCCTTTTAGTTATGCTGCTCACTGAGTCTCCAGTCCTACCGGGAAGGTGTTCCCCAGCAATTCTTGGAAATTAACGAGACGGGATAGCGAATGACCAATGTTAGCATAGACGAAGATGATAAAAAGCTTTTTATCATCTCAAAGGAACACACATGAGTCCGACCAAACATTGTTTATGCATACTGAATAAGTAATTCAAACCCAACGAGAATTGTATTCAGGGTTGTTATAGCTTATAGGAATTTCGTCAAATTGTTCAATTCAATTCAATTTCCCAGTTTTGCTCCCTTTCAAGCGCGATGAAATCAACATACATACCCTTCAACAGACATGTCAAATCGATAACTTTCTCAATATTCAGCTGTCCACGTGCCTGGTTCGTTCTCTCTCTCTATCTCTCTCGGTGTGTTCCAGAATTTCTACTTGTGGTTTTGACCATTGTTCTGCCTGTAAACCGAACCCTTTTGATTGGGGGAAATGGATTGATATCTTCACAACTCAATACAGATGACGTAGGTATATGTTAGCAAAGCACACACCTTTGTCTTTAAGTAAGCCATTCAGCAAAAGTATCATTTGCAAACCAATCTGTCTGATTTGAATCGGAAACGGTCCCAAGATCCAAGGGGTCATATGTCCCCCCCCCCCCCTTATACTCGAACTGATTGAAATTGCACTTGTCTTGTTAAGCACCGGGCAGTCTTTGCAGATGCCAGCACAGAGAACCCTCAGCTTCAGCGATGAACGATGTGCAAAAACAAAAACAACCTCCCAGTGGTTCATCATCTGTTGCCGAACGGACACTTGTGCTCCCGAACTTCCGACTGCCATGTGGTCGATCATCAGAAGTTAATCGAATCTTTCTCTCGACCCTTAAACCGACAGCGTTTCGTTCGCTGACAAACAGTGTGTGGTTCCATTGGTGCACGATTCAATCTTGCCGAACGCCAGTGCGGCAGGAAGTTGTTGCTCTCTCAAGCAGATGGTTTACGATGAAAATCTTGAAGGTGAAGGTGTGTACGTTTCGTCCCTTCTCTCGTCCCTTCAAAGCCCGTTTTGCTCGTATCGAATTCAGCCAAAGAGACCGGGTTGAAGGACATTCATAAAGCGCCGTTGCTCGGCTGACGTCTGGTGGCAGGTGCAGATGAACGTTGTCGGATTCAAAGTTTTAGCTCGAGCCGGCTGTGCTGGCTGGATGGGACACTGAACGGAAATACGCTTCTTGCCGTATGCTTTAACATTCAGTGCTGCTTGCTGGCGTTGCTTGCTCCTTTTCGGGCTGAAGCTCTGCGCAGCTAGCGGTTGGTTTGAGCGGTATTACAGGATGCATTGCAGATGAGGCTTTAATGAAGTTTTGGCGGATGCAGTCCGAGTACACGACCGGATTAACCGACCAGTAACCGGTCCGCTTCGTTCTTTTGTGTGTGTGCATAGGATTTTTGGAGAGAGAGAGAGAGCGGGGAAAGCTGTGCACGATTGAAATGTGTGTTTTCAACCCGTTTAGAATATTTATCAAGCTGAACAGGAATCAGATTGCTAATGCTTCCCAGGGTCGCATTCACAAAATATCACATCCAATTTTGATCACACATCGTGTGTGATTCTAATGCTCACGGCGGTTTACTTCAAACGCCCAACCAACCAACGATCCAACCATCCATCCATCCATCCAGCCGTGCTCTATCGTTCGTTCGGCACAGGTTTGAATGGAATAAAATATACGCTTTCGGATGCATTAGAAATGCTTGTCTGCTTGGGTGGAATATTAGATTATAATCTTTCGCACAACGGGTTTTCGCTAATGCGCGTCCACCGCAGCCAGCATGCTAAGCAGGTTAGCACCGGGGTTGAACGAAAATTGTGGACTTGTGGACTGCCTCACCATCAGCGCAGTTTCGGGATCGGGCACATCAACATAAAAGGAAGCAATTTCGGTGCATCGTTCTGCAGCACCAGAAGGCAGCACGTTCGGGGACAGAGATTTTATGATTAATCATGAAGCTTTTATGTGCAACTGGAAAGGGACCGCCAAATGGACTGGCAGGGTCATTGCCAGCTATGATCGGGTTGGGGAAGATCCTTCTCCTGTCGTTTCTAGTCAATTGCAGTATGAGAGAGGAGTTGAAATTAAATCAAATCTTGTTCTAAGATCTTTATATGTATTTGTAATGAGTATGTATTTGTAATAACATTCGTGGTAAAGAGTCTTCTAGTAGAGAGAAAGATTCATTAGGAAAAAAAGGTTCATTTAAAATATGAAAATTCCTCAATGATTGTAAACAAAAATTTTTTCTTTGATTCCTTGTTTTGCATCGTTACTAAAGAATAGCAAAGTTTCATTTAAAATAAAATGTTTTAGATTAAAATGTGTCAATAGGATTCATTCATCATCGTGATATTCAATAGATAAAATAATGCACTATCAAACAAATTAACAATAAACGGACAACTTAATGCACAATCGGCATGCAACTCCATAAGATAGAAGAAATGTCATTAATTTTTAGTTTAATTTGCATGTAGCTTACTTCAATTGATTAGCTTGAGACTCTTAACCTCGAGATATGTTATAAAATATGTATTACAATGTACAGTCTTGTAGGAACTGCTGTCTCACCCAGCATACCACAACGCCACCCATAAAGCTTACTTTACTGTGTCCAAATAATTGCCAAAAAGAACGTGTTACTTTAAAGACACTCCGAACGCTCGGAAGTTGAAATTTCCTGTATCTCACGCCCGGAACGAAGCGGAAACGCCCTAGGCGTTTAGGGAAAATGCTTTCCTAATGCTTTAAAATTGTGCTGGAAATAAATGCTCCCTTGGAGAGGAGTGAAACCACTCCGCAGAGACGCTTCGCGCTCGTTTAATCAGCCCAGCACTCACATTAAAGACCATCGCCAGCCCGGTAATGATCGGTATCATCAACCATTTTAAGAGAGCTTTAATTTATCGCCAACCAACACACGATGGGATGCTTTCCAATCGCCATGCCAGGCAGGTGTGTCTGTGCCGGTCGAGGTTCAATTTTGGAATCGGGTAGGGAAAACTATATTGCAAGCGCGGGGAAAAAACCGCTGCCCAGACACTGGTTGGAAAACTCACACCCGGTCAGTTCTCACACCCCGTGAAAAGGAAAGTTTAGGATGGCGGAAACTGTTCGACACTGTTGTTCCGGATATTGAATCAATACGCAAGCTGGTACCTCGCATGCCCCATCTCCCGCTGGCTGGACCTCGACGCTGGCAGCGTTTCGACTGTTGGTGCTAAATTATGCAGCTAATTAATGACCAGTACCAGAGAGTGTTGAGATGGAGATTGGCGTTCGGTCCTTTTTTATGTGTTTCTGTGTCTGGGCGTGTAAGTGTTGTCGCTTCTTCGCCGCAAAACCCACTGACTCCGTTCCGGTTCGGTTACGCTCGCTGGTTTGGTGCCGGCCCCTAGCACATTGGGCGACTGATTAATTGCGCCAAAAGTTCTGCTTTCGGGACCGTTGAAAATGAATTATCGTCACGTTTTTTTGTTGTTGTTGGTTGGTTGGTTACGGTGGCAAAAGATAAATTATATTAGGACAATTTGAAGCGCTCGGCTAGAAGTGACCCCCTTTTTGCGAGCAAAAGTTTTCTCCGCTGTAAGTGGTAAGTTTTGTGTGCTCTGGTACTTTGGTATGTAGCTTCTTTTAGCTAATGTAAGCAAAGTAGCTAGCGCAGAGCAGTTTCGTGGAATAGATACTTGATAATTGAGCGGTGAGTGAGTGTTTTTTGTTGCCGTAATAGTTTTGTATTCCTATGGTAAATTAGCCTATAATGTCCCATCGCAACATTTGGATGACTAATCGAGATTTTGAGCACTACTTATTGAAACTGACCCTTATTTTAATAAAAAGGAACCGTTTGGTGATCCATTTCGCTATGCCGTCGTTGGCTGTTTACTTTTTAAAAGCGTTACTTGTTGTCCAGCAGACTAGCTATGACAGTTGGGAAGTGTGCTACTAGAACTATATTGAACCTTATTTTGAAAATGTATTCTGGCTTATATATTATTATGTCTGGTTAGGAATGAAGTGCAGGTATTTTCTACATGCTTTATCTCTCTAAACGAGATGTTCGATTTAAATCAAACTGAGAGAAGTTCTCGTTCAGAATGACATTGCTGTCGATTAGGTCCTGGTGTGACGGAAAAGTGTTCGAACTAGGATTATACTTGTCGCCATTTTGGTCATAACTTGTGGGCTAGGACCTGAAACCAATTCGTGAAACTGGTTCTGTAAACATTTACAAATAAAAAATGAAAAAAAGAGTTATATTGGAAATTGTTCCATCTCAAGAATTAAATAAAATATTTACTACTATTACATTTTGTATTTAAAAGCTTCGAGACGCAAAAACCGTAGTTAGTCTGCCTTAACCTCTAAGCTGGGATTATCTAGCAATATTTTTTCTTCTTCTTTGGCATAACAACCCTTATCGGCTATGCCCTGCCTATACCAGTAGTGGGAGCATGGCGTTCAGTGTTTTATTTATTAATGTTACCCATAGCAGGATAGTCAGTCTAACGTATTCGGGGCTTGAACTCGCGATGGGCATGTTGTTAAATCGTACGAGTTGACGACTGTATCAGGAGACCGGCCACCGACTATCAATTACTTGATTGTTTTATCCAAAGTCGTAAGACTTAATTGACTGCATACGCCATAATTCTCCCAAGCCGTATAGCCAAGAGGCTTTCGTCAGATTATGTTTCAGAGGCATATGTGACTATTGTTATTATATAAGTGCTATATAGTCTCAGCTTCGTCCTTCACGACAGGTTCTTTGAGGTGAATTGATATCTCAGGCATGACCCGAGATAGGTGAATTGTAGGACGATTTCAAAAGTTCACCTATCTGTACGTCACGTTCACGTAGGTTTGGATTAGTTATTGGTAGGGCTGCTGATGTTGCTGATGAGCTAGTTTTGAATAATTTAATAATTTGAATAAACAAAATTTTTTGATCTACTACTACTACCATTTGGTACATCCAAACCACTTGCCAACGTTGCTTAGTTAAATTAGTTCATTAGATTAGTGGATTAGTTAAATGCAACCATTGTTCAATTCATTATAATTTCAAAAGCTTGAAGAGTAGAAAAGCACGTAATGTAATGACCGATAGAATGTTTTGATTTCAAGTCAAGTCTCTTTTATATCGATCGTCGAGCATTATAATCACAGACAACTTTCTTCTGTTGCAGCTGTTACAGCGGAATATAAGAGCACGTTAAAGAGTTGTGAAGTCATATTCGCTTTATTTTTTCTTCTTTCCATTCATAATGAAAAGAACTAGCCAACGGCCACCAAACCCCCAGGATGCGCATCATGATCGACAGTTATGATAATCAAAAACACGCCGACTACCAAGTTCTTTCCTTCAATTTTTCGTCTCCTCCTCTTTTTTCTACTGCTATTTCTGCTTTCGTTCCTGATGAAGATGAATTATTCAAAGTGCATGAAGAAGCGTAGTGCGCGGTGGTAGAAATCTCGCTTGGCGCTCAACACAGAACCAATCTTCTGTACGGGCTGGAGGAGAAGTTTGTTTGTTTGTGAAGAGCTTTTTCCTTTCTTCCTGTCCTGTTCGATGATTTTGTGTGTCGGCTTCTTTCACCGGCTTCGGTGTCGGACAGCACGTCCAATTTGATGCGCAGCGTCAGTGGTCATCGTCCCCGTACTCATCCGATGCGGGGGAGAAAAAAGCGCAATATTTCGATTATGTAAATGATGCGAGAGTTTTGAGCACTGGAGGAGAATGGAGTAAGTTTACGTTTTTGATCGTATTTTTCGCTTTTGGATGGCTTTCCGTTTCGTCATTCTTTCGGGAGAGAGAAAGAGAAAGATAAAAAATGAAGAAAGGCATTCGGAACAGCAAGTAGAAACAACAAAAAACCACAGCACAGCAAGAAGTCGTTCGTTCACTTCCACACGTATGTCAGCTTCCGGTTCGGTGTTAATTGGTAAAGGGGGTTAGTTCCGTACGGTGACCGCGCCACGTGCCGGGCCGGGTGTTAGGTCGCGAGGATGAGCTGTCATGCCGTGAAGCATGAAAGCTCACTCATTTTTTCCCTCTCTCTCTCCCATGCCTGAACGTGACTGGTCATCGCGAAGTAATTTGAGTGAAGGTGTCGGATTTCGCTCGTTTGCTGAAATCGCTTGTTTTATGGCGTTTTAATAAATGTAACGTACTTTGCAGGTTTTTGTTCTTGCTAGCATGAAGTAGAAGATGAATCACTGGTTCCTCGAACAGCACTGATAGCTTTTCAGGGGAGAGTGGAGTTCTTTAGAGCGTGTTACGTTTCGGAGTGCATTAATTAAGGGTTCTGATTTGAAAAAAAGAGCTTCTGCTCTTAGTCATGGCGAAAATTTTGGTTTTTAGATTCAGCTACAGTAAACAGGAGCGATATTGTAGCTAGCGGAGCTAGACCAAAGGTAGGTTATGTATAAAATGGATTAGATTTTATTAAACCAATCGAGAATGACTCAGCAGCGTATTGTTAAATGAATTTAGAGAAGAAATTGTATTGCTTGATGAACGATTATTATGGTTGATGGCACAACAGGTTGTAAATTATACCAAACCAGTTTCTATGTAGTTTGTTTAGTTTGCGAGTATTTAAAACAAAACTTATTCCTTTAGTTTAGTGTAATGTAAATTGGAATTTTTCGTCTTAAACAATTATTTCTTGAGCTAAACCCCAATTGCAAAGTCTATTAAAATCTTATTAGAACGTTTATTTAAGTGAATTTAGATAATTCAAACTTATCTTACGAAATGCCACAAGGACAAAGCCATTAGCGCTTCAAAACGAAGTTGTAATGGAACAACCATCACTTTCTCTTCTTTTGTAAATGAATGCTTTCGATTGACGAAAATGTTTAAATTGAGCCTGTGAGTAGCAAAATATATGGATAAAGGCTCAAAACTTTCCAACCAAAAACAAGAGCCAGTTGTATCAAAGTGTCACCTAACGGCGCTCTATCAAATTCATAGTTTTAGCTTCAACGTCCCATTTAACTAGATTGAATACACACAACACACACACACCCACAAAGCTCTGCCCTTTTTTCTTCAATTGTGTTGCACGGAACAGTAATTCCAAGAAATTGTTACGATTATGATTCCAACCTTATCAGATCAAACACTGCATAGGGCGACCCTTGCCTGCCTATCCCAATGATTCGGCACACAATGGGCAACCGTTGTTAAAACTGTCCTTCCTGCACACATCGAAGGTGTGGCTGAAGGTGTTTCATTTCCCCGCTAGGGACAGGCATCATTCTTTAAGGCACCTTTCGTTGGTGCACATTAATGCATCTTTATGCACCTGATGCAACCTCCTGTTTCACCGCCACGATGCGTTTTCTCACGAACCAACCAGACGCTGGGAAAAGGGACAATACTTGTTTTGCTTCGTTGCGTTTTACCTGCGGTGGACAGGTAAACAAAGGTGACTGGTATCTACCGTCGGTCCCATAGGTAACAAGCCGGGACTGAGTGCCTTGTAAGACTGTAAGCCACTTAAAGGTATCGCTGATGGTATCTCCGGTTCCGTGTCGTATGCTGATGGGATTCTAGAGAGAAAAGAGGAAGGATATTTTGAAAGGACTTAGAAGCCGTTATGGCACATTCAGAAGGTGCATTCGCCGTTTTGAGATCCTTTAACACGACATTCGCTAGAAAGAGAACAAGCAAGTGCAGTGAAAAAGTATTTATGAAATAATTTAAACAATGCTTTGTTTATGATTGAATCATGTTAAATTATTTAATGCTACCATAAACGAACACAGTTGAGCTTTACTTTCATTTCTGTTATGCTTTTCCTCGCTGTAGTAAAATCCCTAGGCAGGACATTACGGGTAGTAAAAGTGACACTTATCGTGGGAAAATGCATTCAAAATGAAGGTGTGAGAACTAACACGCCCAAAAAGGTGGCCTGATTATTGGACACTACTTGCAGCTGGAGTGTACGAAGTGCAGAAAGTTTGTATGCTAATTCCCAAAACCCTCCCGGGGTACCATAAAATCACTCCAACCAGGTGGAAGGACAGCGTAAACGTGTCTCGGGAAGGATTCGGGAATCCTTCCCACCGTGTTTTGCCTCGGTTGGCGTGGGAATTTTCCCCTTGTGTGTGCTGAGAAAATTGCAATATTCGTTTTATGGTGCTTTAAACAGAACCCCTGAAGCCCTGGTTATCTATGAATGGGTGGCACGAAGCGAAATATGATAAATTATGCAAACGCCCTCCCTGAAGCCAAAGTTGTGTGCTAGATCGTCGTTTCGTTGGCGTGTAAAATTTATTGAGCGAAGATAATTTAAGGATACTGAGGGATACTCTCCCCATTCTGTGTACGTGATCGTTTGAAAAAGGTCCGTTTAACAGATATTTAGGCGGGCTGATCTGGCGGGAAATTGTTTTGTTTCCGATTGGATGAAAAGTTCGAAAGGGCTCTTGATCGTTTAAAGTGTCTTAAATTAATTATCATGCCTTGATACCTTAAAAATCAATGCCGGTGGAGCACTGGAGATTTTACATTGATTAAATTAGCAAGGTTTGAAAGTTGAACGGTCCATGCAATCAAGTTTGTGTTGAATTTACTTTAATAAGGCTAAGAGTGCTTCCGTAGTGTTGTGGCGCTAGTGATAGGAAAGCAACACATTCTGGAGTCGAAACGTAACGAGATTGATATTAAGCTGGTATTTGTGTTTCAATTTAGTTTTAAAGGCAATCGAAAGGGTTTCTCGAATAGTTCTAGGAATATTTTGCAGAATTTTACTTCGTGTATCTACGTTCCGTCTACAAAGACGTATCAAATGGAATGCGTCTCCTGGGAAACTCCGTGATTACTTGGTTAAATATATATTTTCATTGGAAGATGTATGTTTTTCCGAGAAACATAATTGATTGATTCTACATAACGAGATAATTGTACAAGTCATTTTGTTTATTAGTGTTTGATTTCAATAGACATTCTATCCAACGATTTTGAATTGAATCTAAAAGCTCCTGGTAATTTGTGTCTGACAGAATTTACTTCTACATTCACTCTTACAACTCCAACACATAGCTCTTTGTCGGAAGCTCCACTCTTGGAAGAACATATTTAATTTGGCCTTTTTCAAAATCATCTAGAATCAATGAACAGTTTCATTTTTGTATGCTCTTTGTTCCTTAATTCAACCTTTATATTCCTGGTATATATTATTGAACTCAGTTTTTGACATATTTTGCGAAATATGAAATAGAATAGAATCTCTTTGAACAGTCTTTAGTCGTTGATAGCAACATTTGACTGAAAACTTCAAGTACAAATAGAATTTTATATCAAAATTATATATTATGTTTATCTAGTTTCATAGCTAATGCAACTCTATCTTCATTGTGTCAATGTCAATACAAATGTAATGTCAATACAAAAGTGAATATTTTAAAATTTTAACAAAATTCATCCACATTCCCAACGCAGCTTGTTGAAACTACTGATTAAGCAATGCCACAGGAGATTGGGCGTCCAATAGCAATAGCGCATTGATTAGCTTTTGCCGGTGCCCTAGAATGCAAACCGAAGCTCCTGCGAATCGAATTCTCCGAATGGAATCGCCTTAATCGAATCAAAACACCGCCATCTGTCGTATCATCGCCATGCTGCTGCTCCCACTCCCCAGGGATTATGAATATATATTTGGAAGTAATTCAATTTTTCCCTTTTCCACAGGTTTCTCCTCCGTAGGCATACTTTGTCGCTTGGAAAATGTAACCAGCACAGGCTGCAGGCTTCCGTTTCAGGTAGGTGAATCGATGGAGCTTTAGGATTTTTGGCCCAGTTGGCCCACTGGAGATGGACACCCAGGAGGCTGAGCTATGAGGAAAAAACACCAGTCAGTAATCAAATAAAGCCGGATAATTGCATTCGGACGATCAACGAGTCCAAATCAACACTCCCTCAGGGGGAAAAGGTCAGCCTTGGACAAGGTAAGCTTCGCTGCTTCTGTTCTGTTCACCATGATCATCATCATCAATTTCGCCAGTATCACCGGTTGAGCACCAAAAGGACGTTCGCGAGCGGCACAACATGGAGATGGGGTGGGTCTACGAGTGGTTGAATGTCGAGGATTTCGTCTCAATTATCTCGAACCCGACCGCCAAAGCATCCTGGTAGGTCAATCGGGCGATGTTAAAGTTTGCGATTCGCTGCACGCTTCGCTGCGACTCCGCGCAGATCGCCCTTTCTTTTGTTTTGGCTTCTTCATTCATGCCCGTCCGGGGAATCACTTTTGATGCTTATTCAATTTGACAATTATGTTGTGAAGTTTACGAAAAAAATATTCCGCTCGAAACACTCGGAACAGGAAACTTCAAACCACATCAAACGTGGAAACCCGTTTGGACGTTCGGATGGTTCTTCTTTCAGCAGGATCGAACGCCTGATGTATGCCAGGCTTGTTTACGGTAAAAGATGAAAAGGAACGGTTCGTCGGAAGTAAGCGTTCCTTCCACGGGAAGCAGGGCATGGTTCATGGGTTCGGCCACACTTTGGGTGTGTGTGTTTTGAAAAACAATGTGAACCGATACGTTTGGGAGTTGTTTGTTTGGATGACATGAATGGAAGGGTGTGAGATTGCTTCTTTCTGAAGTCGTTCGTTGAAGATGGTGAGAGGTCAAAGGTCAAGTAACGTGAAATTTAGCGTTGATTGGTATTTTCTATCAACAAATTCAATTTTTAAGAATTATACAGATCAATGTTTGAGACCAATGATTGATATAAATAATAAATTTTCATTTTAAATGCCCAATTTGCGCTCCTTTGGTTACGGGTAAGCGCACCATGGGCATTGTTAAACCAATTATTTGCTGACGTTCACCAACCCACTGCTCTGACATTATAAAGTTAATTTCCATTTCATTACTGCAGTTATAAGCGTAACATTTTTATAGCTTTATTTCTCATTCTAACTGCATGATATCATAATTTTATCACCTCTATTTGCTTGCCAAACCCCCCACCGAACCCGACGACAGTGCGCGACACTCGTAAACACACGTTTTATTACGTCTGCACACCATTCACTTTCACGCGCCTGTAAAGAACAACGATGCCTTTCGGCCAATTTCATTGCACCGCGCAGGATGTTTGCTGGTCACATTTTCATGCCGACTCGACAGTGGTGCCGTAAAGATAACAGCTGTCTCGGCCTGTTTCAAGTACCGCGCACCGTACACGATAGCAAGATCCTTCAGTTTCCTGCTGTGCGGAGCAGGACGTGAGTATTCGCTTAAGATCTGTGTCAGTGGCCGAAGAAATAGAGCATTAACGACAGGCTGATAGACAAATGGGGTTTGTCTGCTCACCTGACTCCTGGCCAGGTCTGGGGACCAGGTCGGCTGAAAGTAATCGTTCCGGCTGACCGGGCCCCGTTGGTGATGACATGGAACCGCCGGCATCTTGCGATGCCGGTGCGCCATTAATTATGCGTGTACCAAAAGGGACGCACAGTGGGCGACCAAATGGAGTCTAGTGGGCACGCAAGCAACCGCAAATAGTCGCCCGTGGTAGTGTGTTTTGTTGAGGTTGGTGCCGTTGTGCACTCTCTGTGGCTGCGTGTTTGTTGTGCTGGTAGTGCAAAAGTGTGTGCTAGACCACACGGAAATGAGAATGGATCCCAAGAGAATGCGTTGGCATTTGGAAAAAAAAAAAATTAGGAAACATAGTGCTTGCCACGCATCGCAATTTGTTTCTACGCAAGGCCTATGCTTTATCACGGCCAGAATGTACCCACTCACTCACACGCACCCAGTGGGACTGAAACTAACACTTCGGAAGCAATGATAGATGCTGGTTAGACTGCTGCTGCATGTTCTCGGAGGTGCAAATAGTGTGCCTGTCCGGTGACAAGGTTTATTCTTATCTACAACCACCTAAACTTGTAACCGGACCAAGCACCAGGCTGTTGCCAGGCTGAATGCACTAGAGAGCAATGCAATGGGTTGTGGAAGTTGTTGTCCCGGGCTGGTGGTAGAGATGAGGGGCATAGCATAAACGACTGTGATGCAATTTATGATCTATGCAAATTTTGCCACTACGACTGTCATGGTCGGGTAGTTCATTTTGGTAGTGGTCGTACGATCGTTGTGAGTCGTTTATGCCTTTGCAACGAGGATGCTGATGTTTCTTGTTTTGTTTGCCTAACGGTGGCCAGTGGCGGAAGCTTCGTTTGCATGAATAATAAACGTGATTTTGTACAGAAATGTTTGCGCGCGGCTTGAAGCGAATAAATAAAAAGTGGAGCTAAATGACAAGAACACTGAAACTAGCAGCAGGTTAAAATGGAGGTTATGATTGTAAAAAATGTTTGTATTGTGTACATATTTGCATACATTTCAAACAAACCATGTCCACAATTATAAAAGGAAAAACAACTTAGAGATTTTTTCTCAATATTTTTCGCTAGTTTAGCTAATATAGTTTTAAATTAGGCTTTTGTTACTTATGTCTTTTAAAAACATTAACACAAATGGATTATGGATTATTAATGGAAAAATACGATAGTTCAGTTTATTTGATGAATGTTCGAGATCCTACAATGCCAGACACGATCAATTTTCATCCACGTCGTCCTCTCATGGTAAGGACAGTCTATCTGGTGATATCTAAATTGTAAAAAAAACTTTAATATGCCTTTATGACTCCAAATTATTGAGGAGGTCTCGTGGTACAGTCGTCAACTGGAAAGACTCAATAACATGCCCGTCATGGGTTCAAGCCTGAAATGGACCGTCCTACCGTTGCAAGGATTGACTATCGGACTTGCGTGGTAATGAATTGAGTCTCGAAAGCATGTATACGTTGGCATGTCCACTTGGGACGTTACGCCCATTAGAAGCAGAAGACGAAAACTCTCCAATAAGATTGCTTAAATCTAACTTCAAATTATGCAAAATATCAACAACAAAATATAAAGTTTATTGAAAACTTAATACAGAAAGCCTATAAAGAGTCGCTAAGAAGAGAGATTAGAAAATAAAAGACTGAAGTAAAAAAATAATAATAAAAATTGAAGTCATGTAGCTAAAAAAAGCCTATAAATACAGTATAAAAAGTTGAAAAACAGAGAAAAAGCAAAAGAAGAAGAAGAAGTAAACCATTGCAAAGAAGAGGAAGGAGAAGAAAAATCGAAATTTGCATTTGATTTGCAAATTTGAAGAAATAAATATTTAATTATCGTTTACATTTGATATGGAGTTTAAAGGAACTTATTTGATTTATATTTATTGAATGCATTTCATGTTATTCGAAAATTATTTAGGAAGATAATCACTGATTTTTTTTAAATGCCATTTTGATACATGGAGTTTATGTTGTGGTTAGCAATGCTTAATTAATGATTTGTGATTTTTATAGTATTTTCTTCTTCTTCTTCTTTGGCTCAACAACCGATGTCGGTCAAGGCCTGCCTGTACCCACTTGTGGGCTTGGCTTTCAGTGACTAATTGATTTCCCCCCATAGCAGGATAGTCAGTCCTACGTATGGCGGCGCGGTCTATTTGGGGATTGAATCCATGACGGGCATGTTGTTAAGTCGTACGAGTTGACGACTGTACTACGAGACCGGCTCATAGTATTATAGTATTATATAATACAAATTATAAAAATATGCTTAAATAATTACGATCAATGCATTTACGACCGTACCAAATCGGAGATGTTTGGAAATTTAGTTCTTTCAGTTCTTTTTCTCTTAATTGTGGTTTGCCCAAAGACTTCCTTATTTCTGCCTGGTTATACAGGCAATTGTTAGGGTTGTAGTTTTAGTCAATTTTTAATATGAATAAACTAGAAGATCAGTGCTGCAAAGATTGATCTCTTCCACTACTTACACGCGTTTAGGCTGTACATACAATGCAACAAACTCATCCACTCGTAACGGAAGCCCTTTAATTCGATACCAGGATGTGTGTTCTGGTATTCGCCAAGTAGATATATTGTAGAAAACTTCTCACCGCCACCCGATATTGCATTCGGTATCGATTGACGGGGCTGGGGCGTATCATCAACACACAGGGATGCACACACACACACACACCGAAAACCGCACGCCATACATTCCAATCGCAAATCGGAAGTAGCGCGGCTATTAAGCCGGGAAACACACAGGGATGATAACCCGTTCGTCGGTATCAAACCACCCATTCCTGGCGGAAATGGTTTCACCTTACACGCATACCGCTCTTGTCGCCGTTCCCAGGCCGCATTGTCGATCGTCGGTTCGGAAGGGCCACAAAACAGAACACGAAACGCTAGAAGGATCGCTGGACAGTTATGTGACAGGGAAAGGTGTCGTGAGGGTTTCAATTCGCAAGCTGTGCCTGTGTGTGGCTGTGTGGGATGAAGACCCAACGAGACCTGTTTTGCTGTCCGGAACACCTGCCGATATTCGAGCCCTAGAAACAATAGTCAGTGTATCGGGTTCGTGTAACGCGCACACGGTCGAAGGGTATGCTTCCCACGGACTGTGCGTAAGTTTCGCCCTGCAACGCATACAACATGCAAACGTACTTTAATACGTACAGTAGTGTCGCTTGGGATAGAGGAAGATGAACCCAGCGACAATGGAAGGGAGAGGAAAAAAAAGGAAAATGGCAAAATTCCTCAGTTATGCGTTGGGAAGCACACCGATCGAGAGAAAAATGCCATTCTGCGAGGGTGCCGCGGATGAGTAGCTATGCTGCGGCCAAAGATATTACCATCACTCACTCGTCACCGTACCGTTTTCGTTCGCCACGCCAACGAACAGACCCCGACCCGACCACCCCGTTGCACTCCAACCGTCCACTGTTTTGCTGGTAATTCGAGCAAATCTTGCTCAATATTAATTTCATACTCATAATTCAGTTACCTGTTTGTTCGTTGCCGCAGCATTCGTCGTTGTTGTTGCTGTTGCGCTGAAGAGGCCTCGCCTCGGCGAACCATGGACGGGAGAAATTGCGCAACTATCTATCTGTGCAAGAAGACATTTCGCCGGCTCGTTCAGCTGGAACGCGCATAGCCAAGAAACCAGCTACCAGGCGCTTGGGAACGAGATTTAATGAATTGAAATGGTTCACATTTTCGTGTTTTGCGTTGCAGAACAAAAATGTGGCGCAGAGATGATGATAATAAAAAGAAAACAAAGTAGCATGCAGAAGAAGAAGTTTTGCGCGTTTGTGATGGATTTCGCCGATTTTGCTTCGGTGTGCCATTTTCCACGGGACGAGCCCTTGGCCGGGAATGTACGATATGATGATGCGCACATGATTGATGATGACAAACACATGGAGACGCGGCGGTGCTTGAGGAAAGGCTCGGGAAAGGAAGGTGATAGACTCGAAGATAGCGAGCGAGCGAGACCAAGAAAGGACAGTTAAAGGGCCATCGTTTTATTGTGCCGTTTTTTTGTACTTTTTGCTACTAACCGTTGCAGAACACTTTGCTCCGAAATTCGGAATCGCTGCTGATTAGGATAAATGGTTCTCGGTATTCACGTGGACTATTTGTCGACGAGGCTTTAGCAGCCGAACATCGGTGCAGCTTGTATCGTCATCGGTGGGTGGGGAGCGTGGGTTAAAGGTAAAGCGTGCTGCAACTTTGCGGTATAACGAATGAAGTGTATTAGCTTAATTGTGAATTAAATGGCTTGATGAAATTTATGGTGCTTAGAATTAAAGACCGATTACCAACACTTTGTTCCACGTGGAGTTGCAATAGGGGAAGGTGATGATGTATTTAGAACGGAAAAGCTACTAATAAATAATTTCAAAAGTTTAGCTTGAAGGGTTCCAGCATTTCAAAAGAGTAACATTATAGTGGCAGATGAATAATAGTATGAATAGTGTATAAGTACTATCTTTTAATTTGTTGTCATTTTCAGAATTAATGTACTATTTAAGTTCTTCAGAAGTTATGTAGTTTACGTATTGTACTTGTGTACTTATGTTTGTTTGTTAAATTTGATTTTGATTATACTTCTGCTTGTTCTGTTCTGTTCTGTTGTGCTTACTTCTTGTGTCGGAAATTGAGGCAATATCATTTTTAATCATTTAATTATCATCTTTAAATTTGATAGTTTGATTTGATTTGGTTGAATTTTTATGTATTTGATGTATTGATTTTCAAATCTGCTTTCTTGCTTAGTTTGCTTCCTTTGTTTTGGGATTTGGATTTAGTTAATAATAATTCATTTATTGTTTAGAGTTTAGAGTGTATTAGTGAGTGGTATAATGAGTTAGCATACGATGATTGTTTAATTCAGTATTTATTCATTTACTTCTGTAAACTGCGCGTAAGTTTTTTTTTTCTATCATTTACGTTGAACCCTGTAATGTTCTTTAGTTTGTACTTTGTTGCGATAGCGGTAGTCGCTATTTTGTCACTTAGAACAAATTGAGGACCAGTTAGAATAGTGCATAATTCGAAATTTGTCGGTTGTGTTAGAACTACTTTTGAATTTGAAGAATTACTACCGAATGTTGCTCTTAAACATTAATTCTTAACATCAGTTTTTCAGCTTGTTTTTAAAGTATTTTTACTTTTAAACGTAATACTATTATTTGTGAAATTGATGTTAAAGGATTTATATGAGCATTTCCTCTTTGTGATGCATGATGGAAAATAACAAACTAAAATAAGTAGTAATAAAGTAATTCTTTTAAAAGGAATGTTCTTCCAATTCTTCTCGAATCCAGTCCACTATTTCCCGATTGGTTTGAAAAAGTTTAACTGCATACCCTTTTGAGGCAGCATAACATTTAAACCCATTTATTCAATTTCATGTATCAGCGAAATCTAACCACCATGGTTTAAAAGTAACACGTAAGAACACATTCACAACGCTTTCCTCTCACTTTCACTCTAACCCCCTTTGATGTAATTTAAATTATAATCCTATTATAAACTGCACACGAGACATGTTTTTGCAAAAAAGAAACCCCTCACAACATATAATACGCTGTGATGCAAGCGGATGCTTTCCAAAAACCTATGACCCACGAACATGTTACTCAATCGCTCTTTTTCTCTAACCTTAAATAATGTTTACATTAATCAACGCTGACTCGGGTGACCACGAACTGAATCTAGCCCGCTAATGTCACACGAGTGCGTTTGGGGACGTTTTCGTTTTCGGTTTGTAAACACAACAGGCAAAAAACGGGCAAGAAACGAAGACGATTTTCTCGTGCTGCCAGTTAACGACTCCTTACCCATTCCCGCGCAATGCTCCGGCAGGTGCGAAATAGATCATTTGTTATGATAGCCCTGTGGCGGAGCTGAGGAGGCCGTCGGTTTTTCTCAGGTAATTAGTTTTCGATTTCGTCTTACCAGAGTGTGCGACAAGCGATGGGAGCCAATCGGCGAACGTGGGCCAAGTAGGGAATGGCAGCAAAACCGGGTCCAAAGAATAGAGGGTGTCTGTATGGTTGACGAACGGTTCAGATAAAAAGCAGATCACTTTCATTTTCTCATCAGCTGTTCGGCCGTTCAGCCAGGGCTTGAACGGGTGCGTTGTGTGACAATGCAACGAGCCTCATCTTTTCGGCCGGGCCGGCTTGATGATTATGTATCGATTTTCCCACGATCTTACCCGAAATAAACTCGCTACTGCAATAGGCCCACTAGGCAGAAGAATCACCCACATGATGTGACGGGGGGGCTTTTTCTATTCGTTCGTTCGTTCGTTCGTCTGGTGCTCATTGAAGACTATCATCATCGGTCGACCTTTGCAGCGGGCTTGCTGGATGCACCCGTTTGGCTGCACGCGTGTGTGTAGCAAGGCCTTTGGACCGGAACGACGGAAAGAATGTGACCGTGCGTACTTGTGCGGAGCAATTTTGGACGTGCTGATCGAAAACGCGATTAAGCAATTGAGCGCCATGTCGGATGAGGCACAAAGCGCGTAAAAGACAGACATTTTGGATCATCGTTTGAAGCATTGAAATTTAATTGAGATTGAGCTGATTGTTTTGAGGGGGGAGGATGGGGGGAATTGATTGTGGTCAAATTTTGTAAAATGTAAGTAAAGCTTTATGTGTGAAGATGACAATTGTTCTAAAAGCAGATCAAGGCTGCAATTGCACGAATAAAGTGTGTGAATAGCAGTGTAGTGTAACAATGCGGTGGTTAAAGAGTAGAACGATCGTTTTTCTCAAATTGAGCAGTTTTAAGCGATGATTGAAAATTGCAAGTGATCGCTTTCAATAGCAGACATTCTTACCATATAATTTTATGATGCAGTAAAATTTAGGCCAGTACTTTTCCCTTAATACATTTCATACAACAATCATATATGCTTGTGCATAGAGAATAATTTCTGTTCTTTGTAATAGACTCCGTTATATATTTTTTTTATATTTTGGTTCCGTCCGTCCGGTCTATGTTCTAAGGTTTGCAGACCAAGAAGCATGCCCCGTGACAAGTAATCTCATTGTTGTCATGATGCTTATTATAATCGGTATATTGCTATTCTGGAAAATCTGTTTTGGTATGCTTTCTATCCTAGTCGTTCACACGAGACAGTATGGCGAGAAAAGAACTGAATTAGACTCTAGGATGGATCGTACTAATGCGGAATATAATACTTTCAGACATATTGGATCTTATATCTCAATAGTTTACCTGATTATAAATCCGAACATCATATAGGCCTTGGTAATTATAGAGTGATATTGCTCGTGAAAGGATAGTGATGAATCAAGGACCACACCAAGCTCCCTGAGTGATGATATCGCGCTTCATGTTACTGTGTAAGGAATAACAAAAGTTTAAAGGGTTTCGTTTCCTGCTGAATGTAATTGTGCTGCATTTATCCACACAGAGGCTTAGTTGGTTTGCCAAACACCAAGTACTGAATAGGGTGAGATAGCTTTATTTATTTAATTTAATTTAGTTGATCTACTTGATACGTTTACTTTTATACTGTACACAATGTGTCCGACATTAAAATGGGTTTAACATAAGAATTGATTATTTTATTCTTTAAATCAGGATATAGATAATCAGCAAACTAGTAAGGCATAAAGCTTGATCGGATTTTAATCGATAACTTCACCCTTAATAAGCACAAAGAACTTATTTAAAAACTTATTTATTTAAGAACACCTTATCAATGGCAATCAAACGAGATTTATTCCATCGATCCTATTCATCAGTTCATCAGAAACTCCTGAAGAACATTGCATAATACGGTACATACATTACCGCATTAAAAGCAAAGAAGTCATACCAATGTTCACAATCATACCGTAAAACAAACTAGCTAAATAAATGAGAAGAAAACCTCCAATGGCAAAGAGAGCGGTTAAGAGTGTTTGAACAAAAACCACCAATAGCTAGGCCACTGGATGATGATTTTCAATCAGTTAAGTACGCTAGTATAGTGCTGTTTGATTTCCCCGCTGAAACCGATAGGTCTGATAGGAGTCGGAAAGGATCTAAAGGTTAAATCGGGCCAATAGTTTAACCTACCCACGGTCTGCGACGAGTGAGAAAAGAAGGACGAACCAGCGAATGAATGCTGAAATTATCTCCGGTCCCGTTTATCGTTAATGTCGGTGCACGCGCTATTAAACTGAAACCGATGCCGCCGGGTCGTCCTACGCGGGTACGATCCTTTTGCCGCCCAAACAAAAAAAGGATCGGTAAGGATAGATAAACGGGTCCATCGACGTCATTGGACGGTGTATGTATGTATGTATGTGTCTCACCGGCAAGGATGTTCAATAATGCCTCAAGCAGACACCATTAACGCGAATGTCCACAGTTACGACTGGTGGTACTTGTTCCTGCTCTACCAAGCTGGACTCTTCGAATTGTCTTCCTTCGCTCGTTCGCTTCCTTGTCTCGACGCACTGCTTTCCGGTCACCCGGTCGGAGCACAATGCATCGGAAGTGAGCACAATCGAAGTCAATTTTTACGATGTTTTTTGTGTGCGGGTGCCGGCTTAAAATCGTTCGATTTCAATTGCACGGTCGTTGGATGCGTCTTGAATTCTTCTGGTTTTCTTGGTTTTGCGGTCCCAGCAGTGGGATTGTCCGGCATCGGTATGTCCCTTCATTGTTACATTTCTACAGGTAGAAAGTTTTAAAGGGGAACAGGTAGCATCGAGAAGGTGCGTTATCGAAATGGAAGCTGGCAGCACTTGTCGAGTTATGTGACATTTCCGGAGGCAAACGAAATGGATATTAAAAGACACACAGCGTTGAGTGCATTTCTCAACGCACCTTGATACGATAGCCATGATTGAATGCGAAATCAGACGAAGAGCATAGTCCAATCGGTAACACTGAAGCATAGTATAGATAGAAAGTGGAGCAAACCTCTAAAGGCCATTGACTCGCTGGGCTTAAGTGAACACCAAGAATGATTCAGCATCGTGCTGCACGCACACCGTTCTACGGTCTTCCGTTTTGATTTTCGTGCTAGTTTGTTTTCCCCAACTTTAGTACACATTTTTACACAAAACTGTTCACGGCACATACAATATCTATTGCCTTTGCATGATCAACATCTGTTAGCACAGGTTTTGCGATTGCCTAATAGTGGCGGTAGTTTCGAGTTTGGTGAGCGGAAAGCCACCGAACCGCAAGCCAGTCAAACCAGCTGCAGTACGTACGGATGCAACCACATCATGCAAACCCGCGCACAGATGAATCGGAACTGTGCATGTGCAAGGAAAACGAAATTCATTGAAGGCGGAAATCAGCAAAGCTGCACTGGGTCGCGATTGGAGCGAGTGATTCGTATTTTACCAGCTGCTGATGCTTCAGCGATGGCTGTGCTGCTGCTGCTGCTACGGTAAAGTGTGAAGAAAACGGGGCTGTAATAATGGAAAGCAAATGTTTATTTTATCGTAATGAAATAATTTCGCGCACGGCGTGATGTGGTGGCGGAATGCATTCGCTCAATGCGGTGCCCGAGGTTTATATTGTATTAAATCGGAAAACTGTACTAATTGAAGGGGTTGTGCGGAATGTAGCCTTTTTTTTGGTGGAGCTTTGATCTGGATCTTTTAGCATTGATTGGTAGATTTTACACTGTACTATTACATTTTCTTGTGATTTGGGAGTTTGTTTAATGAGGATTAATGAATGAAACATGTAGAATGAAATTTAAATGTAAAGGATGATTTAAAGATTTAAAGAACGCTGATTTTAGCTAATCGATATTACCGACATTTTTAAAATGATTTAATATATGTCTTCTCATGAACGTTATTGTAAATAAATCTACACTTTTCCATTATTTTGGTTGGAAATGTGTACTCTTTAATAATTTTTATGATAAAATATGGCATTATATTGTATGTTGGGGGGCAGGGTCATTTGCAAAACTTGTTCAAAAATATTTTTGAGGGCACGTCACGGTTTGCTATCTTGTTCAAGTAATCTGCAAAATTATTCAGCCACTTTCCCAAACTCGATCGAAGAGGAACGATAGTTGCAGTGGCTTAAAAACAACGGCTGCTTTAATTTATTTCATGAATGTCCTGATGAGTTATATCTACAATATGTGCAAAAAGTTCTAACACCATTCAAAGAAAGCATAATTTTATGTTATGCTTGACAACCCGCTTCGATCGAGCTTGATAAAGTGGATTGATGATTTATTGTTTCATTTAGATTTCAAAATAATTCAATTTTTACCACTTCCTTCGAAATAATATTTTTAAATTCCGCTTCATTACCAATATTTTTGATCGAATTGATTCATCCGACCAGATTTAAGTTTAGCTATGAATACACCTTCAATCAATTGTATCCAAACTATAGAAGATGAAATATGAAACCCGGGAATATCTTCCTTTACTTAATACTAACAAAATGTTTTAATTATATTAACAATCAACAGTGAAATAATTATTAAACTTCGATTAGAAATCCAAAGCTCGTATTGGTAAAAGGGAAGTAATTTGAGGTTTTATCTTAATTTTTATTCAGAAAGAATGGTTTATTCGGTTTTTAATATGTATTGCAGGGTAGTAGAAATATAAGATATATAAAATCGAGCATCAGACAGTTGAAAATGGATAACTGATAGATCACCATAAAACATCGATTACCTCTAATAAAAAGATCAAAAAATTGTTTCCTTTGCTGATTGATGACCTTTTCGTTACTAACCTTTTTCCCTGTGCTTACAATCTTCAAACCCATCCATCCGCTAAGCATTATTGTAACAAAACAAACAAGCAACAACAAAAAAGCATCCCAACTAGAATATTGTTGAATATTGTTGTGCCCAAATAGCGAACATACCGGTAATCGAATTAGAATGGTTTGATTGCACACAGCTTGGCTAACGATACGCGCAGCACTGTGGAGATGGTGGTGGATAATGCTGCTGATTTTCCGACTGATGATCGGCTAATAAAAATTCCACGAAGCGATGGGTGGCCCTTGGCATGGCTATGGGGACGGGGATTTATGGGGAGTTCCTAGAATTTCCCTACCCGTAACGTTTTCAGCATCGCCGGCATAAAGTTTATTCGGGAGAAAATTTGTTTTTGCTACCGCCAAGCCTATTTCACGCAAATAAGCAAACAAACCTCCCCGAAAGCCCGTAAGTGATCCTTTTTGTGCACTTTCTGTTGCTTTGCCGTGTGTTTGGAAGTGTGGAGAGTGTGCAAAGGAGGTGCAATATGACACGATAAAAAATCATCGTTATCATCGCATCCGGGGAAAAAAGCAAGAATAAACAAACGATATTCAATATTTTTGCCCTTTTTTGGCCGACAAACATCTAGGTTGTTGGGGTCGAATTGACGTCAAGAGCAAATAACAGGCGTTTTTTTCTTCTTCGTACGCTTATCTTGTTCGAGATTGTTGGTGTTTATTGGACTGTTTATGTGAATCTCTAGTAAGGAAGTGTTGGGTTTTTGTGTGGTGTGTGCAATTGGATTTCCATGAGTCTAGCGTCTGCCAGGCAACGGTGAAAAATTCACTTACAGGGCAAGCAGTTTTTTCTCCTATTGCCATAATGGTTTTGTTTCACATTTTCCCCACGGCTCCTAATGCTTGTTGCTTTGTTTTTCACCTGCTTCTTTTGTGTGCGTTTCTTCGATTGATAAGAGTGATCTACATTTTCGCACGCACTTTCACCGACCGACGGTGGAAAGCCTTTCGGTTCACTTTCTCTACCGAAATGCAAGCGTAAATAGAAATAGAACACACACACACATGCACGAGGATGATCCGCATGCAGTCGGATTGCAGTGGGAAGCAGGTTGCAGTTGTATGTTTGTTTTTGCTCCCCCGTTTCTGTTTGCCTCCATGTGCTCTTGTTTTCCAGCTCAGCTGCAAGCGTCTGTAAAACCTCTTCCCCGGAAACAGATTCACTTTTAGCAACGATCGGTAGGAAGGCGGTGTGGCGACGGTGTGGCGTTTAATTTCCTGAACAAATTCTCAAAACATACCACCCCGTTGTGGGTCCGGTTTTCCGTTTCATTCCCATTTGCGGCGCGTTCTCAGCCGTTTCCCATGAGATACCCCCATTTCCCTACAATGCGGGGCGGCGCCAAAGGGGAAAACGCGTTTCGTTTAATTTCACCCCGAGGTGTACCGGTAGGTGCCGATGCATAATTGTGCGCACAGGTGTGAATGAGGGATGAGCATGAAAAATCGAAAGTGCGCCCTCGATGGCCTCGTTTTCGTACGCCACCGCTCCTCCCTCCAGTGAAACCGAAAGGGGTTTGCGAGGGACCGGGGTCTGGTTGAGGGTTTCATTTCATTTCCATCGACGATTAACCGTGGGATGAACTTGTGCCGCGCGGCGGCTGTCGAAGTGGGAATTGGTTCGCTTTCTATCGGTCGTTTTGGGCACGGTGCGTCTTTACAATACTTTATGGCGTTTTAATTGATGAGACCCTGGCACGGGCGGACGGGGCGGGTGAACCCCGGTGCCATTGTCGCTTGCGCCTGCGCCTAACGAGGCTCACTTAACGTTGGGTGGTGCCCGTGTGTTGGTGACAATGTGAGTTAATGAGAATTGGGTGATGATGCGTGTCAAAAACGAGTGCCCGTGACGGTAATGGTGTCAAATTGGATGAAAGCTTGCGAATTTTTTTGATGGGATTTAAAATGAATGTGAATTTTATGGTCTCGGGGTAGGATTGGGGCTGGGATGAATGGTGTGAAAAGTGTTGAAAATGGCAATATTTTACAAATACAGGGTTTTGAATCATATAAGGGAATAGTTCAACCACTTAGGGGAATGTTGCAAATCGGTAGGGGAATGTTGCAAGCAATTTAGTTTATCATGCGTACAGCAGAATCCCACACGAAAACAACTCCAAACGATGTTTTTAAAAAAACATCATCGGTATCAATTCGTAGCTTTTTACACCGGCACCCACAGTCTGATGACAGTACGCTTGCAACATTCCCCTAATCGAATGCAAAATTCCCCTAAGTGATTGCAAACATCCACAGCTTGCATGCAATATTCCCCTACCGATTTGCAACATTCCCCTAAGTGATTGAACTATTCCCTTATATGATTCGAAACCCTGTATACGAAGATGAAATTTTGATGTTAAATTCTCAATATAGTCGTTGCCACCTAATGTTGTCTCTATAGCATAAATTTTTGATAGTGCGCATAAATGTTTGCCTATAAGGCACCAACTTTTGAGAGTGTGCATCAATTACTGAGTCCATTGCACCTATTTTGGTCTGTTAGTCATCACTTTTTAGTCATCACGCACTCTTATAGTAATCAAGACGATTTGTAAGGTATTTGAGCAGATTTTTGCCAATTGTAATTTTAAATTACATAAACAAGAAAAATTTTGGTAATTTGATTGTTTTTTGAGAAAAAAATTAATGAAATTTTATAATTTCTAAAGCTATTGTGTACACCTGCAAATACATGCCATTTTTTACGCCATTAAAACTGCAAAATTTGCATAACAGCTTGTTTTTTGGATTCTATCAATAAATTTATTCTCTTCTTAACTAAATTTCAATCATTTCAAAACACACAGTTTCATAAATTACTTTAAGTTTTGTAAATAAAGCGATGGACTCACAGTCAAAAATTGATGCCTTCGAGGCAAAAATTGATGTGCACTGTCAAAAATTGATGCCTTCGTGGTAAAAATTGTAACACACTGTCAATAATTGGTGCCTTCGAGACAAAAAGGGTGAGTAAGAGTCAAAATTTAGCGCCAACGACTGCAATACACAATAAGTGGAGAAATATAAAGATATTTATATGAATCAAAATATAAAGTGAAAAAAGCATGCGTTCAATAATATGTAAGACAAAAAGTTGTAAAGTAAATGAAGGTCACCGTGCTTTTGGAAAGAAGAATGAAAAAAATAGTGCTACAAATTAGAAAAATCATGAAACACATTAAGACCGTCGCACAAAACATGTCAAAATAATAGAATTAAAAAACTAAAAATAACATCGTTCAATTCTCAATAAATTCATTTCCACAAATATTTTTTAAAACTATGTAAATGATATTTTCGATTTTATGATACAATTTAATTTGTTATGTAGACAGTATATTGTCTAATAACGCAAACCTAAAATAAAAAAAAAAATGTTTGAATACATATTTTTAAGCTAAACATAGATAATGCAATAAAACAACTCCGTTAGAAGTTCAGCACAGCAATCAAAACGTTAATTGTAACAACAACATTGGCAATGAAATGTTTCAAATGATAAAGTCCACGAGAAAGGTTTGTTTATTTGGAAAAGTATAACCCAAATCTCGGTCATACAAAACTCAGTAATCTCTCCTGAACAAACATAAATCAAACTAATCTGTCTCGTATTCAGCACGACCCTATTGAACCGAAAGCAAAAGGATTGAACAAAGCAAGAAACAAATTCACTTGGAGCATGAATGAAAAATGTACAAAAATGGATCGTTTCCGAACGGATCCGTTCCATCGCAGCATCTAGCAAACCCAAACACAACCGTAATTGTATGCCAGGTTAATCATCTTTTGTAAGAACGCACCAGGGATTCACCCAATGCTTCGATTCAAAAGAAACGGAAATGACCTTCTTCGTAGGAGAGTTAGAAAAAATAAGAGAGCTTCTCCCTTAAGGGCAAAGGACCGAAACGATAGATGATTCGGAAGAGAGAAAAAAACGAAACAACAATGGCACAGCAGACACCCGTGAGCGCTACACAAATGAACAATTTGACAGTCCGTAGCATAGAACGGCGGCACCCAGCCGCGATTACCGGATGTGTGGGATGTTTTGCTGTGTCGAGAATGGCATCAACCTTGCAATCCGCTGTATGCACTTTTGTCCCGAACCATCCGAACTCCGGATGAGAATAAGATCCTGCAGTGCCGTAAGGAAGTTGGGAAATAAGGAGCACCCGAACGGGCATTACGGGAAACTCTCGAGTGTGGGAGCATTCGCCGTGCCTGATCCGTCTGCCCAGCCGGAAGTGTTCCTACTCGAGAAAGTGTGCCCATCGAGAGGCTGCACGGCGGGCAGTGCACTTCCACCGCAGCAGCAGTCAGCAGCTTTTCTCCAGGAAATTGTCCCGTCGCTTCACAGTTTGGCGTACACTTTGAGCTGTCCTGGAGACGGCGTTTGGTCGTTGAAGTCGTGGAACGGGTCGATTGCGTTTAATTTTTACTTCCTGCTTAAAAGTGTGTCTCATTGCCGGCATGCAGTGACACCCGCCGATTGGCGCAGCATGATAAAAAAGCGCACGAGCACTCAGCATATGTGTGGCTGTGTGGTGCAAGATGCAATGAGTTTAATTTTGCGATTTTATTTGCTCTCCTCTGGACGGTCTGGACGGATGGCTGGAGGAACAAGAAGTGTACATATTTTTACCATACGCTAGCAGCGCATATGGATGGCGTAAACTGGTCGGAATTAGACTTAATGCGAATATCCCCTTCTCGGTTTGCCAACTTCGTTCCGGGAAAGAAGTTTTGCGCAGCGGGCACACAGATTAGGTTGGAATACGACTTGCGTTTCCTTATTTTTATAATTCATTAGCTTTACTCATCACCCGCTCGTTAGGGCATGGCTCATAAGGAAAGCATGGTACTTCGCTGGATGAGTTTAGTATTGATTGTTTTAATTGTTTTAATTACTGCATTTGCTAATTGCATTCTTCTTTCTTTGTAATCCCTTTTAAACGTAACAAAGTAACGATGATATATGAACGGTTAAGATTGGCGCTTAGTATCCTGATGTTATATGCAAAGTTTTGGAATCTGTATAGACATTCCCATAGTGATTGTTGAATAAAAAATAGCCTTTCATGAAAGACAAAGTCGAAGAATTTAAAATCTATTTGTGTGAAATCTGTCCTTTACGTTAGCGTCTTAAATCGATCCCTAGCACGATTCACGCAAGAAGCATAATACTTTCACAATTGAAAAGGATGATAATTCTGAGCAGTTTAAAAAGTTTGAGTAATTGACTATTTTGTATGAATCTCTTTATTGTTTAGAATACCTTTTCCTTGTTTAGTTTTGGAAATATGGCTTGATTTCACTCTCAAAAAATGAATAATTTCAGTATTACATGCATAGTGTTCATATAAAATCAAGAATTGTTTCTAGCAATTTAAATTGCGATTCATTGTATCTACAAAATTCAGTAAACAGTTCAATTAACTTACATTTGTATTCAAATTGAATTAGCTATTGTTTATTTAGAGCAATTGCATTAGAATTTCATATTAGAAAGTGCGTGAATTGCATTTGGCCGTATTCAGTGTGCGAGCGAAATGTGCTTATACACTAAGAAGAATGTATTTGAATAATTGGAAAATAAGGATCTGGTGTAAATATTATGATAATTTTTTCATTATTATGACTAACATAGCAGAGCATGCAAACATCAAATGGCAATGAGCAAATCATGAAAAACAAATACAGGGTTTCCCACGATTTATTGGTCAGTTCCCATAATTTTTTGAACTCGTCTCACGATTTATTCATCATATCCTATAGATTTTTGGTTCGTTCCCATAATTTATTGGTATCGTCCGATTGGATTTCAATACATACAAAAAAATCTGGGAAACGGTGAAAAAATCGTGGAAACGCATCAAAAAAATATGGGAACCAACCAAAAATTCCTGGGAACCAGCCAATAAATCGTGGGAAACCGTGTAAATCTATCTAAAGTTGCAAAGAAAATGGAAACATTATAAAATGTACAACGGCAAATAACTTAACAAATGCAGTAGTGAAGGATTATTAAACGATCGTTGAGCATCTTAAATTTCCCTTCCAGGCTCTAGATACAAAACATAACCAAACACGATTTCCGTTACAGATGGAATGTTTCCGTAATCTCCATCATCTCCATTATTATCATCATAAACAACACCATAGCTGGCCAAGCATTCAGAAAGATCATCTTCACAGCTACTGCACCTTTGATCTATTGCCCCTTTTCCATTTTATGTACTCCGAAAAATGTCACTCAATGAAATATATTTGATATCCCTTTAGCGATTCCCTCAACCCTCGAAAACAAACACTGTGGGCGGTAAAGGCGTGTTCTAAACAGTGAAAAACAACCCCAAACCCCGTTCTACCTTCTATCAAACCCGCCATCGAGCACGAGCATCGAGTTTATGTTTAGGGTTCCGGTGACAACGTGCACGATGTCACGTCGTCTGTCACTACCACTTTCGCTAACACTTTCCAACGGTCGTTCCTCTCCGGGGGGAGGGGATGGCTCCCCATAAACATCGGACCGAACCTTCGATCTCTGCACTCCCTCCCACATTTTAGTGTCAATTTTCCCCGCATTCGAGTTCACTGAAGCTCCAGACGATTTTGGAGACCGTTATTTTCTTTTTTCTTTCGGTTTTGTACCGAGAAGTTCGAGCAACGGAATGCAACGGAACGGAAAACACATGTTCGATTACGATCGCAGCCGGGGCGGAAAAATCGATCAACAACGATGGCGTTGGTTGGTTCGGGGTTTGGTTGCTTCCTCTCCGGCTGCAGCATCATTAACCGGGGCGGCAAGCAATAGACAAACCACGCGTTCGGTCGCTGCCGAACGTGCACAGTTTCCCGGAAAGGTTGGCGTTCGCGACGCTTCCGGTTACCCAAAATATTGTGACAGTGAAAGTGCGCGCCATGGAATAACAATTATGAGGAAAATTGAATGAGAAATGTTGTCGTTTTTTTACTCTTCTCTTCTCGTTTTGGTACCATACTTCGTTCTTTGGGGGTTTTGTTTTGTTTTCTGTTGTGTGTGTGTGCTTCTGCTTCATAGGAAGATGACAGAAGGGATTGATGATGGGTACTACCGTGTCGCGTCCGTTACCATTTCCCGTACTTAACCGGAAATCGGTATCATCATTAGTAATAGGAGTCAAGTGTCAAGCAGGGCGCAGCATTCACATGCCACACCTTATCGACTGAGACAGGGATATCTCGTTTTACCACAATCCCTACCCTGTTGATGGTGTGTTTTTAGTTTATTTAATCCTTCTACATCGTTGCATACCGTACCGGTGTTATTTAAATCGACTCCTTTCTACGAACCGTTTGCTTTGTTTTGCTTGCATGGCGTTCATGCCACACATCGTTCCAGTCCGTTGTCGTTGCTCGCTCGTCATCAGTTTTGGGCGTGACACAATAACAGGATGTAAAGGAGGAGAAGCCTTTTCGGAGGAATTAATTCAACCGGATTATTGTTACTGTTTGACAAACTCCTTTTTCCTGGGAACGGTTTCGGGAAACTAGGGAAGCGAAACACAGCGCGCTCATAGGTTCCCAAGAATTCCTTAGTTTCGTGTAATTCATTTCTCAAACAATTTCCAACACAAACCGAGCAAAATTGCTTAACAAAAGCTCGTTTCATTTGGTAGTTCCCGTGAAATAAAAATTTCCCTCACACAATGCTACAATCGAACCGACTTGCCTGCAACAAAATTTGTTCTACAATCAATTTTTCATACGAAGAAAACAAATTTCCCAAGTTCGTACTGGCAAAACTTTTTCCCCTCCTCGTTGCATTTTATTTCCCTCTCACTTTCCCTGTACAGGCTGGTGTAAGATTTTGCTGAGTGGTTCAAATGTCAACGAGTCTTCACACTGGCGCTGCTCTCCCCCATTTCCCACCTACTTTGGCTGACCTTTGGTAAGTTTGTTTGATTTTCGTTTGAACTTTTGCTCCATCGCAAGTCAGACACGGACAGGGGTGAAACTTTCTTTCCCCGTGCCGAAAATAGTCGTTCCGGCTCCGGTCCGGTGACGAAACAAAGCGCTGACCTCGGCTCGGTGTTGCAAAGATGAACCGAATATCCTTTTTTTTGTACGGATGTAGGCGTTGAGGTTTGTTATTGGGCGAGGTGGATGAAAGAAGAAGGATTGTTGTGACGATTAGCACGGTAAACATTGGCCAATTAGCTTTGCGTTGGTGTATTTGATGCATAACAACGGAACAAAAATGTAGCAAAGGGTACACAAAGGGAGGTATTACTGCTCTCTTTAATTTGAAGAAAAGCTTTGTTAGCTTATCAGAAACAAAAGAATTGAAAAGTGGATTTAATAAACAACCGTATTTGTTTCCCTAAAACTAGTGGATATTGACATTTTATAGTTTTCAATGTATTACATTTTTTGCCCTAATTCATTTTCTCCTTAGTTAATATATTTGTGTTTGTTTGTTTCATTTGTTGTATTTAACTTAACTTATACATTTCATTATTCTGTACTGCTTGTTTAAATGAACTTTACTTATGCCCTTTATTTAATTTGAATCATTCTTACTGATTTTTTCTCGTAGATGAATTTAAATGCTATTAAACCGAAAAGAATTATCTCCTTTTTCGGTTCCTTCTTTAAACTTTGATTCAATTTTATTTTTTATTTGCTTATCACTTTCTATACTTTTTGTACTATTTTTGCAATATTGTTTATGTTTCCGTGTTGGTCTTGTCTTTCTCTATAATTTATGGGTACTATCGTTATGTTTCTTTACTTTAATAGTTTTTTTACTTTTTTTAGTTTTCCTTTTTTCATTGCAAAAAGTATGTCTTTTGTTTTAGCTTATATTACTTGTTATTAAAGATGTTAATATTGTCTTAATTTGGATTTGATAAAATAACTATTTTTTCGTTTCTATGGATAGTGGTGTTACTCCACATTTTAAGATCCGATTTGCTGTTTCGACAATTGAATTTTAGTCTGAGTAAAAAAAAGTAAAACATCATTAATGATTGGACTGTACAAGCCCTGTTTGTCTTTATGAGATTTAGTATATTCAATCAGAACCTTCCTTATGTGTATTTTAAAGGCTTGGTTTATCATAATTGAAAAGCTAATAATAAACATACCTTATTGTATCGTGCATATTATTAACATCATCCTCATCACACAGTAAAGTTCTAGCGCTAACTCATCAAACTGTCGAGTGTGAAACGTTGCAAACCAACTTGATCATCTGATGCTTGCGATAAAACAACGAAAACAAAACTATCAGTGCGTGTAGCGTGGAGCATAAAATTGCCTTCACCAGCCACACTCCCCCACAAAACCACAAAGTAAAGCAAGAATTTATTCTTGAACTAAAAAACCACAAGCTTTGGAGAGTAAAGCGCCCGCCAAAGGTAGAACGCTTGCCTGTGTAGCAGCGCTCTTAGAACGCAGCGGGAGGTAAGATAAAGTAAAGAAGACGAAAAAAGTGCCCTAATAACCGGAAGGTCAAACGAACTGAAGCGTTACCGGCAATCTGGCCCCTGGGGGGGGGGGGGGGGGGCGAAATGGTGCGAGGGTAGCCTTGGGGATGGTAGAACACCTGCCCAAACCCCCATGGCAGGAGAAGCCCAATGTGGACAGAAAGAACAAAGCACTGCGATGCGATCGTTGGTGGTAGCAAGTTTGGCTGGTGTTTGTTTGAGAAGTTAGCTCGAGAAATCAAGAAGGTGTTTTATTTGATCCATCTATTGAGCTAATATGTGGGCAAGCTAATGGCGTTCGAATTGGAAATTTAGAACTTATTTCAGATCCATCAATTTCGCAACCATTTTCCATCAGACTGAAGATATTCATATTCATCTCGTCAAACAAACAAGCTCAAAATAAAAGCATTGAAGTGTTTCGCAAACTCATTAGGGCTTTTTGCATTGTGTTGGTAGGTGCCCGGAATTTGGTTCAATCTGCGTCGGACGTGCAGAAGCCATAATGCAACGCGCAGCTCCTGACTGACAGACTGACTGACTGACTGTGGCTGCATGCAGATTAATTTTTATTTTTTATTTCATCGCATGCGTTTAATACTTGTAAACTTTAGTTATGAGTTTCCCACAGCACACACCCACACTTACACGTATTGTATTGTGCTCACCTCACATCTGCAGTGCTCGAGGGGGACTTTGGAGCTTGCCAACCAGTTCCACAGTCCATGGCAATCCAAAACTTGCTGGGAATGATTTTCCTTTTCGTACAGAATCCTTCACCATGCCGTTACTCGTTGCCTTTCCTGCTAAATAAAACATTCCTGCTCTTTGCTCAAGGATCATTTTCTGCACCAAAGTGCACCTCACACGCCCGGCACGTGTGTGTGTGTGTGTCTGTAAAGCTAAATCCTCACGGAAAACTTTCCACACACTTGTACGGAGTAAAGTATATGCCCTCGAGAGCGTGAAAAGGGCGAACGAACCGAGTCCATATTCACACAGGCACATACGTGCCACTGCAGTTTTGCAGTCAGGAAAATGATTTTTCAAACCTCTCACTACTCTGTTCTCCAGCGAGTGAGTGTGTGTGTGTGTGGTGTTCTTCTTGTGGCGCAAGTAATAGGGTGCAAGTGGTACTTCTGGTACATGGGTGGGAAGTTCAGTGAGAAGACGGTTGCCCAAGATAGCGCCTGTAGCGAAATTCTTTGCAAGATCCAGCAGTACGGGCATGTCTTAAGCACCCGTGTTGCGTGTTTAAAGAGGAGGAAAGTTTCACGTTTTTTTACCTTCAGATGATAGTACTTGTTCTGTTCAGTTCGCATGGTTGACTTGGGCAGATACACCGACCGTAGAATGTGTCCGAAAGATAAATCGCCAACGGTCAATGGCATTACCGTATGGGTGCTATACTTTGGAAAGCGCACTTATCGAAACAGTGGTCAAGTGAAGCGGTTGAGCGGCAACAGCACCGAATTGAAGCGAAAAACATGCCAAATTTGTTACTGATGTGAAAGACAACAGGATAAATCTAATGCATGTAAATATTTTTTTTAATTAAGAAGAAGTTTTTGATAGCTGTCAGTAAGTATTTCAAGTTCGGTAGAGTGATTTCAAGAATGTTGTCCTTGTATTGTATTTTTCTGGAGAGCAATTGTCCTTTAATTTCTAAGTCTTAAGCAAAGAGCTCTGTAGAGAAAGCTGGTCTTTCTTCATAGAGCTTAGGACTGCAACAGAACTGATCCTAGCTGATCTATATGTATAGTTTCCATTTAAATTTCGATATTGTTCCTTGTTAAACTTGTGATTGGATTATTATTCCTTGTTCTAATTCAAAGACAATAATATTTCTACTGACTCATTCCTAACTTATGCTGATCCTATCTCCTTCCTGGTCAGGTTTTGGTATTGGATAGATGTTTGATTATGAACTTTGGAGCATTTCCCGAATTTTGTTTCTGCTTAAGTAACGATTTTGTTCTAAGTCTTGGATTCATCAATTGGCTCAAGAATTGATTAAAAAATAAACTTTTTTAGGTTAATGTTATTTAGTATAACTTTTCTTTAAATTCTTCCTGGACCATTCTTTGTACTTTCTATTTTATTTCATTCTGATTTAACATTGCGTCCAATTGACAGCACAAATGTCTGGAATATCCTTAATATGTGGGATTTATTTGTATTTCATCAATGGGACTATATAGACAAATGGTTGGTTTATGGCTCCGATTTTGATCGAAATGATGGATGAGAATGTCAATGAACATTAGCAGAAGCTGCAAAAAGTTTGATGAGGACTTTCTGTGAACACTGGTTCTCCCCGACTGTCGAATGAAACTGAAGGTACTGGCCCATTCAGATATTGATGTACTATACTTCTATACAGAATTTGACCATTCTTTCAAGCGGTACTATAATTGCCACTACAACCATAGATGGTCCAGGTATATTCAAAACCTTTCACGGTCTTGACTATCAGTGACATATTCGAACCCATAACCTTCGCTTCGTGAGACTAGTTCGACACGGGGGTTAAACCCATGACGGGCATGTTGATAATTCATCTGTCTTGGCGAATATACTACTAGACCTGATCCAGCATATAGGCAAAGATCAATAGTGAAAAGCATTCTAGTTGTGTTGCTCTTAACTGCTATGGTATGCATGATGGCTCAGGGGAAGCATGATTTCGAAATAAGTCCTGACCAATAAATCAAGGTTCAACTAATGACTTCGTACAGTTTCCAAAACCGTAGATCCTATGGTTGCTAATCCATCATGCCTTGACGCGCAACTAACGCCATGAAAGCGTATCAAAGACCCAGATTTCCTTCATATGATACAGATTCCACCACTTCCAGCTGACATATGGCGGTGGGATCATCATTTGTGCATCCTTGTGAGCGTTTTAGAGTGACCGAACGCATGGCAGTGGTAGCTGCAGCAAACAAAAAAGTGAGGCAAAAAAAGTACACTCCTAATGTTGATGACTTCCTTCATCCGGTGGTAGAGCTTGAGGATCTGCTTTTTTCTCCTTTTCCTAACTTCACAAGCGCCCATTCTAGCTCTATGATTGAGTAAAACAGAAAAAAAGGATGTAGCAAGGACTCATCAGTGCAGTGGCATGATTGATGGCCGGAAATAGGCAGGTGTCAGGTCGTGCTACACACACACACACTGACACACCGAAAATGGTCGCGTTTGATACTATTTTGCTATGGCAACAGAGAAGATGAAAAACGCTTTCATGCACGATGCTCGTAGGGGGAAATAGAGGGAAAGGATACAAAGCGCAGATCCTTCCAAGCCGGAGACAATGGCCGCAGGCGCTGTTGGCACTGGCAAAAGGAAGGAAATGTTTCATATTAATTAAGCGAAGAAAGCAAACGAGCGCCTGGTTCGCAGAAAAGGTTCTGTGAGGTGAGTCTCCAACACAGTCTCTCTCTATGTGTGTGTGTGTGTATGTTTGCCCCTTTGGCCCCGTGTGTCTGTCCGTGTGGTCTCTTTGATGTGACAGTCCGAGCGCTATCAGCGCGATGGTGATGAAAATGTGCAAAACTTGCCAAAGAAAACCCCGAGATCCTTGTGTATCGTATGTGTATGTGATTGTGTGTGTGTGTGTGCTTGTACGTGAGAATATCATCAACACATCGCGAGAATAACCTCTTCCCTGATGGGTGGTACGTAGACCGATCTTTTGAAGGCATCCGCACGGGATGAAAGGTCGCCGGAATGACCAGTCAAGTGGACCACCGTCTCGAGCGCAAAGTTATCTTATTCGAGAACACGTTCTTGATGGGGAATATTTTTTTCCTTTTTTTTTAGTTTGGCAGACATTTTTGCTAGTTGATAAGAACCCTTTTTGAGATTGTTTTTTTTTACTTTTTTTTGTTACGTCGCATTCTATATTGCTACAGTTTTCAATTAAAGGAGACACGTTAGAAAAAGTCGCCGTGAAAAAAGGTTTTTGTTGGTATACTTTAAAATATAAGGTTTATTTGGCTTGGTCAAGTACTATTTTGAGTGATTACAATAATAAATATCATTTGTTGTTACTTTTCTGTGCAATTATGCAGTGAATTTTATTTAATAAAAATTAAGGCTAAAACGATCGATTATAATTTGATTTTCTTATCATTCAAAATACATTGAAAGCTTCTTCTACGTATCACAAAGCAGAACTATTTTTCGTCTCTCTCTCTCTCCTTTTATATTATTATTTTTAAATCCTTGGTACACCCATAACCCATAAAAAGGAATAAAATTTACCATTACAACACTTGGCCAAACCAGCCTCATGCCAGCGCTCAACCAAAGCTTGACGACCTTCGACGCTCTTTTTGGCAACAGATGCTTTACTTGTCCACTCTGTTCTATCACTATTCCTTCCTCCTCCCTCTTCTTGACCGAAAGTGTTGATGGTGAAAGTTTATCTCATTTCCCAACAAAATGATTTTCATTTGTTCGCTCGATTGCTTTCCACCGTTTTTCCTCGAAAAGGGATCGGAGGAGCGCAACAAAGTCACGAAATATTGGACCATTTTTGTGCGATAGGTTTTTGGAGTTTGGAGTTTTTTTTTAGTGTCATTGACTGAACACAGAACATAACACACCGATTATCACGTCCCGTGTGAGTGTGTTGCTTTGGTTTTTGCTGAGCAAGAAAAATGTGCTTAATAAGAGTGTAAGAATTGTGTAGGTAGTATGGATGGGAGCAGTTTTTGTGTGTGTGTTTTTAATACTTTAGGAACAAAATTTCTTAACCGGTACAATGAGGCAAATTTCCCCAGTGGATAAGAAAGGTCCGAATGGAGGTTTAGCGATTTAGAACAAAGTGAATGTCTAGTACGAAAGTTTTACTTTAAATTTCCAAATATTTAGCTACAAATGTTTGAGGAAAAAATGAAACCGATCTATCCTTTTACAGGCTTTTATCATTTGAATGGTAAATAGAATTAGGATATTTGGATTTTTATATATATGTATAAATGCTTGGTGGCACATAATCCTCTCATCGTATGAGCTTAAAACGATAGAAGCACATTTTTTGGGCTGTTTTATTGATAATTAATGCTATTTGATTTTCCTTTTGAAAAAAATCTAGATACTTTCTCTACCTTAAACTCACATATCGTGGACTGTTTTCGACGCACTGCATTCAAAAGCAACATGTAACATTTAAAGACCACCAAGCTACACTCGGCCCTTAAACATTCCAACGATTTGTCTATGGAAAACTCCCTAAATTTCGGTCAAATTTACTGCCCTTCCGGGAGACATCGTGTGCATCTTTCCGAATCCTTTCCATCGTCGGCATTCCTTGGCCGAAAGAAATAAGTTTACCTTTTTCTTGCCTTACAACACCGCCCACGGGCACTCTGTGTTCTTCGCTTCGGGAAGAAGAAACAACATCGGCCAAGCAAAGCTTGATAAAACTTCACCCAGAAAGAGAATCAAATAGCGAAGCGTGAGCTGTCTTACTGACTTGTGTGAACTCACTTACGTTAAACTCATGGGCTTCTTGAGTTCCATAAATCCTGCCCTTGCCAACCATACCGGCCCGCGGATGCGGCAAAAGCTGTAGGAAGGTGTTTCGGTAACTTTGGACTTTATTTATTTTATCCCTTAAACCGAAACCTTGCTCGCTGGTTGTACGGACCGCCGTACCCAAAACTGTGTGGTATGCGCATCGCCAGACCGGAACGAGGGCGACGATCGAACGACACCTTCGAGACCTTGGGCAAACGTCCTGGGCCGTCGGGCTGGTGGGTCTTATGCAATGCGCTAGCCCTCGGGTCGGCCATCCGTGCCCGTAATGCACGATGCAACTGATGATCTCCGCTACCATTCCCGGCGTTTGTATGTGTGTGTGTGTGGGACAGTGTGTTTTATGTTGCTTCCCTCCGTACCAGCCGGCAGTGTTGTCGTTGTTGGAGGAGGATTTTTAATTACGGGATTGTCACCACGGTCCAGTGGTGGTCGGGTTTGCTTTTTTAAAAGCAGGAAAGTAGGAAAAGGAAAAGCAAGATTGTTAATTTTCGTTGTTGCTAGCCTTTGCAGACAATGTAAAAAGTAGCGCTTGACGCTTGAAAGGAAGATGCGACCGGCGAGATAATCGGAAAAGTTTTAAACATGAGGCAGCAAACCCACGGGCAATGGCAATGGGCGCAGGATGGCTGGTTGGCGTTGGGATTTGTGCGATCGTAATACGATTAGGATTGTAATTATTTCGCTAATACATTACATGCGGGGAAGCTATTGCTGATAAAAAAAAGTGTACAGGGAGAGGGTATTAAAACGATGGTAGAAAAGAAAGAAAAAAAAAGTTAAAATATAAAATTGCATTAGAATCAAGCGTTGAGATTAGTTAATTAAAACGCAATGTTTAACTAATGTCCTTATCTTTGCTGTTTTGTAGTCCATTGAACGCTGCGAATTAAAATTCTTTCTTTTACAAACCGAGAGATTTTTAATTTTATATCTTTGCAGAAATTTTCTAATGAATGTTAAAAAACTAATTAAAATATTTTGTGTCGCATGTCTAAATTATTTTATTTATTTTAATTTTAATGAATAAAAATTGAATAATTAATCCACGTCAACCGAGTATGCCCGGTGTAAAGCATGTCACAAGAAGGAAATGTCTTGTTATAGAACAATGTAAATTCGTATTATTGGGTAGAATACGGCTGTGCACATGACGCAAGAATGGAATAGAAAATAAATTATCAAAATAAAATAACTATATAAATGAATAAATAAATTAATCAATAAATCATACATAAATCGTCAACAAAAACAATGATTTAAAGATCAAAAATTCAATTGTTTTGGTGACTTTTGGTCCTTTATTATATTTGAGTACTTTAGCTCTATGCAGACAATCAAAGTTCTTAACCAACATTTTAATAAAAAAGAAAATAAATAATCACAACAAGTCTGAATCAAAATCGTGTTAATAATTATGAAAGCAACCCTGTTTAAAATTCGAAACCCCCTGTATCAATAATGGACTTATTATGTTACATAATTCATCCGAAAGTTTTACTGCAAAGAGTCTCCTATATGCTGGAAACATCTATAGAATGTATTTACGCCAAAGTGCTCTTAATTCATGCGATTCACAACAACGCACTTCCGGAACAGATCGTTCTCATTTTCCTACCCAACCCCATCACCGCTTATCGCGGTAGCTCTACCATAGCTCTATCAATTGAAATTTCCATCCCAACGGAACATCCGGCTTCTAAACAAAATGCCATTTCCATCTCCCATCCACCGCATCGCTCTCGTTAATCATAAATTCCCTTTGCACCAGATGCTAAACCGGCGACGGTGCCGTGTGGCAGGATCTGTTAGCACCTTGCATCTGGTGATCCCGTTGCATGCAGCAGCCCATCGTGTGCATCGGTATGCCGGGTTCCCAGCCACCACCACAACCACTGCAGAATCTGTCTCTGTCTCTCTCTCAAGCTACCGTACACTCATCTCCAGCACCGGATCCTTTCTCACATCCTTCTCCTTCACCACATCCTTGTTTGTATGCCGGGCCCCAACAGTGAAGCCGGCTCAAAAAGGCGCGTTCGTTACACTTTGCGCCCTTGGGAATGGGTCCGGTTTGCTTCCCACGACCGACCGAACGATGAGCATGGTAGCATGGTTTGATCTTCTGTTTTTTGTCCATGTGAGAAGGCTGGGAAAAAAATTGAATAAGTCGCTCGCCTCAGCCGACCGGGACCAAGCTCTCTAATGTACGGTGACGAAAAAGTTAAGAAACTCCCGGGCAAGGCACGGCAAGGGCACATAATAAACGCGCTGCTGCCGGTAGCCATATGGATGGGCTGGTGCTGGTGGTGCTGGTTTTTGGAGTTGAATGGCAAATTGGTGGTGGGTACTGGTTTTATTTTTGCTTAACGGTGCACATAATTGCTGAAGGTGTAAAACGGGGGGTACGATTGTTAGGCTGTGGTTTTGTACCGGGTAGAAGGGTTTTTTGGGTTCATTTCGATGGGAATCATAATAGTTGCAATATGACAGGCTGATTGATTTCTTTTGTGGGAAAACGTACACAACAGGAGATTATGAAACAATTGGAATATGTTTCTATAATTAATGTTTAAAAAAGGAAATATCCTTTTTTTATCTAGATAAACTAAGAGCAATCAACGGAAGCTAGAGCAAAAAAATGGTAAAGGAAGTAATGTTGCTTCCGTTCGTTTAGGAAAAAGGAAATAAGGATCTGATTAGAAATGTGGCATGTGCTCAGACATTCCTACTGCATGCATTTGTGCCTTTTTTAAGTATCACCATAACGCCATCGAAAGCGGAAACGATTGGAAAAAGAAGAAAATAGAAAAAAACCCGGAATGAAGAAGACAAAAAAAAACAATAACCGACACACAGAAAGCTAAAGTTGAGAAAATCCTTGTAAACAACCATATGTTTCACAGCTTCCCAGCCATCGCTCGCCAGTAGGTTGGAAAGTACGCAGCAAATGGATGCGAATGCGAAGACGAAAAACCGTAAGGATGAACCAACCGAGCGAGGACAAGATAGTTTGTATTCCTTCCTTTCTTTCGTCTCGGCGTGGGAGAACTTATGAGTGGTGGCATGATTTTTATGCATCAACACCGGGAGATGCAACCTTTTTTTCTCATCGTTATGCTGCTGTGCTTACGATTGCGGTGCCCTGCTCCAGATGCTTGCAAGCAGGCAAAGGCACTCGAAAGGTTATTCCTTACCGTGAATAGCTCTGAGAAGCTGACCGCGGCGTCAAGGATCGGTTCGGGATGCTGGTTTGGGATCCTGGGAACGAACAAACTGAGCGCTTTTAGGATTGGGTACTGTGCGGTTTTTCCCGAATCTCTTATTTCTTTCGAAAAACAGTTCCATGATCTGGCTGGCAGACTTCTGGTCGGTGTTGGTGTTGTATGCTTCATTTGGCAAACATAAGTTTGCAGATAAATTGCAAATGGAAAGTGCGGCTAAGCTGTAATGCTCATTGATGATGCTGCAGGAAGAACAAAGTAAACAAATAAATAAAATGACTTTAATGGCCGTGAACGGTTTTGGTAAACCGGCTGGAGTTTTGCCAACCATGCTAACCATGATTGCACAATGTGACTGATCATACTTTTGGGAAATATTAATAATTTTTTGAGGTTTGTTTTTATTAAGCGACTTTGTTCGATATTCGATAATAGTTTTGTTTATTAGACTTAATATTAGATAATAGTTTTTATAGACTTATTTTCTTAATTTTGTATCATTATTCAATTTAATGGATTTCTCTATTTTTGCATTTATTGCTTTTCTTATGATTTGTTGCATGATTAATTTATTACTTTTAAATTGCTCTCTTACTACTTATTTAAATCTTATTTTAATTTAATCTTCTTCTTTTGTTAATATGGATTCTCACAGTTTATTTCGTTTATTTTTTCGTTAACTTTTCCGTTTAGAAGCTATTTAAATTCTATTCAATCATTGTATTAATTCGCTTTATTTCACTGAATCGTTGAAATTATGGACATTGAAAAAGAAGCACATAGCAGGAAACGGTGTCACACAATGTTCTGCTCGCTGTATTGCAATTACCATTTGCTTTCATTTGCGTAAAATCAAAGAAATGGTTTAATTTCTAATTCTGTTGCTTCCTAGAACTCATACTTCAAATGATGTTCAGCCGTTTGTTCTTGGTCATAAAACATCGTAAAGTGGATGTTTGTCTAGGAACGCTTACCAACCAAACAAAAACAACCGCAGCGAATAGAGCAAACCGGAACTACGGTGGATCGTTTGATGTTCATCAAGTACTGGCCAAGTGTGCTGCAATTTCGTACTCAAAAAATACGTGCAACAAATTCCACTTTTGTACAAAATTGTACGTTCTGCATGCAGCCACCACAAAGGTTGTATACTTTTTTGGTACATTTCTGGGAAGGAAAAAAACGAACAAAATTTACCAGTAGCCTAAGTGGCCGAACCTTTCCACGAAGTGTAGCAGAAAATTATACAACCTTAGTGGCAAAGTACGGGTATCCATCTCATTAGTGTGTTCAAACATTTGCGTACCACCTGTTGACGCTGCGGCTGCCGTTTACAGAGGATGTTACAACGCGAGCATACACGTCACGAAGGTCAGGACAACTCCTCCCCAGTGAATGGTAAGGAAAAGTCAAGAAGATGGTCATCGTGTATCGTGTCATGAGGAAGCAAAAAAACAAAAAACTCGCATACAGAAAACGCAAACATACCTAAACCCACATTTACGCACACATGCCTATGGAAGCAAAAATAGTCTCCGTGTGGACTGTAGCATGGACGACCTATAGTCGAGCAAATGATGTGGCGTTATCGTCGCTGTATCATTATCGAGCGGGAGGATGGAAAAAAACAAACTTCCCGCCTAGTAGTAGCGTTCTGGCGACCGCTTTATCATCCAGTGGCGCAATGAAGTAATGCAGCAGGGCCCCTAACGCATCAATGAAACCAGTGGAAGAGAGTCAGCAAAAACTACAACGCGACAACAGGCACCAGCAAGCGGCAGCAGCAGCAGCAGAAAAAAAACCCTCCTCCAAACGTACAGATGAATCTATGATTAAGATGATGTCATACGAAATGGATGGCGTCTGGGTAATGTTTACGTCTCTTTTGGCTTCCAAATCGCGACGCAAATCGCTTCAATGCGGCTCGGTATGGGTATAACTAAAAAAAGAGCACGTTCAGTAGCACGAGCTGCAGAAAAAAACAAACAAACATCGAACAGAAGAGGAGGAAGAAGTAACAACAACAAAAAAAACTACACCGATAGATCCACTTACAGGGCCGTAAAAGGAATTAACATTCCATGCTGCTGCTGCCGCTGCTGCTGCTGTGAGTGATGTTTGCGATGCTTTGCGCAAAATGCCATTATCGCACACAGAACGGAATCAAGTTCAGTGAGAGGGAGTGCGTTTAAAAATAAATACAAAGTGTGCTCGTACTTTGTAACGGGTTTTAAAGTAGATTGAAATTCAGATGCAAGAATAAATTTGCATTATTTGCAATTTGCATTTGCATTTGCATTTGCAAAACTGCCAAAATTAATGCCAAAAATGTGAAATAGTTTAATGATATTATTGAAAAAAATATATAATTAATATTTCCTGTTTGCTTATCTAAATAGAGCATTGGAGTATAGTTGTTCAGTTTTTGATAAAATTGGTGATTGTTTAATCGATTTCTGATTTTCGATTGTTAATATGATATTTGCTTTAAAACTTTCTATGGAAGTCTAGTGTGTCTCTCGATCATTTTCCTTATCTGTTTATCGTTATCTGTATATTTGGTCGTATTTTACTTCTATATTGTAATTTTTTTTATATATTTTCATCAATTTTATTGTTTACTTCAATATTAATAATTTTTGTAATTTTATAGACATTTTGATTGGTTTTTACTTTATTAGCTATCGGTAGGTCAGCTAAAACTTCCTGATACTCATCCAACATTTGTGACTAAACTAAACCTATGTTTGATATTGATGACATATTGAAGCTATACATTGAAGCATACGTAGATTATACTTTTCTTTGGTTTTGCGAACCTATCACACACTTAAATTGCATGAATCATTCTGTATAGCGAAAGCACTGTCTGTTTAAAAAGCTTCCATATGTTTCGTTATTTATTTTATTCTCAATATTTTGATAGTCTAAAATGTACAACTATTTTACCGCAGATTCGTTTTTTTGGATTCTAATCATTGTATGGACTGATTAAACCCTTTTTTCCACGGTCTGCTGAATCTTGATTTCAAATGTAATCAATGTCTGTGGATGTTTTCACATGAAAAAAATGTTATTCTTCTTGCTGAACGGGATTTATAGCACCGAAAACAAATTAAAAAACTATTATTCTATCATGCTATTCCTTTCGCAAAAGCTTGCGAACATAAATAGTAAATCATCTCGTTATCCTGCCTGATTGCATGAATACGCTTCATCCGATCGAAGGCAAATTATGAAGGTCAAGAGTCGTGTCCTTTTACCCGGTATCATGTTGTTATTAGTCTTTTCAATGGTTAGTAGAAAGGGGGTAAAACGATGTAGCAAAACCGGCTAAGCTCAATACCATTATGAGAATATCTCGATGGAAACTTACGGTACGTTGTATGGGCCAGCGGAAATAATGAAAAAATGGAAATGAAATGCCCTGGTTCCATGATCATTTAGAGTGTGTGTTACTGTGGTTCAGTGTATGTGTGGTTTTTATTTCCTTTTTGCAACGATAGCTGAAATACGGCAAGTAATTTCCTTCTCTTCGCAGCGGGATAAGCGAGCATCACAGTGGACGGTGCACAAGCATCCATATCCGTTCTTCCATTGTTCGAATTTCGTTCGACCAATGATATGATTCCCTGACCAAAGGTCAATGCAATGCAATTCGATGGGACAGTGATCGATCGGAACCGGGAACAGTGGGGCGGAATTACAATATGACACTGATTATGGGGAAATGGAGAATGGGTCACATACTTTGTCACATGTTTGCGGGCTTGAGATGAGCATTATGAGACATTTATTGTGTTTCAAGAAGGTTTTCTCGTGAATATTCACTTCTCAGCTTCACATTATGTTTTATAGACATTATTAATATTGTGTTTTTTAACCGTTGGTTTTATTAGATATTCTTACCTTTTCATTTTATTACTTACTTACTTACTTCTCCCTTCTGTTCTTTTAGATTGTTCTGCTCTACTTTAGTATTTCATATTAATTTGAACTAATTTTATTTCATATTTAAGACCAATTTTATCTTTCTTTTTCTATTTGTGTTTTATTACTGATATTTTACATTTATTGTGCAATTTTGTTTCAATTTTGTTTTTTATTTAATATTTTAATGGGTACAATGGTAAAATTTTTATAAATTTCTATAAATTTCTTTATTTTACTATTTGTTGTGTTGCGTGATTTGTTACCAAATTTGTATTGTTATTTCTTACTTACTTGTTACTATTATTTGCAACCATTATATTTTAAAATTATCTTCCGTCTGCAATCATCGATCGGCAATGGTGCCTGTTGGCGGTGCAGATTCGATGCGCCGCTGTTCGTTTAGGACACTTTTACAGCCTCCCAAGCGCCTGGCATGGGTTAGGTGCTTAAGAAAAGGCTTGCAACAATGTATAAAGCGAAGCGAAATTCGTCCTCACTACCACATGGACGCTTCCTATCGCCGGCTGGCTGCTGTGGAGCAAAAATTCGTTTCGCACCGCCTCTTGGCCGTAATCTTGGGCGACATTCGCGTTTGCAATAAACGCGTCACATTTTTTTTTCTTCTTGCTCTCGCTCTCATTGTACCCTTTTGTCGCACAAGGGTAAGCATTCCGGCGGCAACCAATTTCCCAGCGCGGTAGTTAGCGTGGTTTGCGCTTACGCCCCTGGCTCCGTACGTAATGCGGTCGCAAACGCGGGTCAACAGGGATCGAAGAATACGTACAACTTGCTCTCTCATATTAAAAATCTACCAGCCGCGCTGGATGAGGAAAAAAGGGGAAGCTAAAGTCCCCCCAAAAGAAGCAAAGTGGGACCACAAGTTGCCAGCGAGCGATGCGCTCTTGTCGTCCAAAATATGGACACGATCAGGGACACGCTGCGGATGGTGAGATGGCGCAATGTCCGCTCCCGCGCGCAGCGAAAAAACAGCGGGAAGAATGCTGTGCGAGTTAAAAGCGCCGAATGGAATGAGATTCTTTTCGTGTTTTGCTTTTGTTGTTGTTGTGGTTGCTGTCCCTGATGGCCCTTCTTACGGGTCGTATTTGACGGCTTTGCATTACATCTCCGTCGATGATGTTCCGGAACACTGAAGAACACGTCGCTCCCCGGCCGGACTTCAAGACGAAGCATCTTTGTTTGCCGTCGTCTCCGTCACCGCAAATGAAAAGTGGAAGTGAACGGGTTAAACCCCGACGAGGAGCGATTGAGATTGGGTCAAACGAAAGGAAGAAAGGGATGAGCATGTTGGTTTTTTTTCTTCACTGAGTTTGGGGAGAAATACATTTAAAAACATCCGAAACCCGAGCCTCCCGCTCTACTGAAAAGGGATGTCTGCCGATGATGGTGGGCAAGGGACAAAAAACTGGACCCTTTTTTCTGTCGAAATATTTTAGCCCCGTTTTTTTCTGGGTTTGGTACTATGATAGAACACAAAACTCTTCCGCGAGTAGGCGTGTGGAATGGTGGATTCCATTCTTGGAGACGAGGAAGCTGGTCTCAGGGCTGAGAAATTCTTCCCCAAAAACAACTCACACCGCACATGCTGCAAGACGAAGATGAAACTTTTACCCACAGCCAGTGCATTCGATCCAATTATGGGGCAGCGTTCGGTACCGAAGGGTCGCAAGAGCGTCTGTGTTTCTGGTTGACAAAGTTTATGTGCGATCGTCGTGATGCGATAGAGCTGATGATGCGGCTGCGGTGCCTGTGCCCCAAGCCTGTGGAGTAAAATCGATCACCCCACGCTGGGCGGCTTTCGGTTTGATTATGAGTTTCAATGTCGGCTGGATGTGGTGCTTCGGTGCAGACGGGAGGTTTTTTTTTCGAGGAATATGCAATCAATCAAAAGAGAAAATCGAAATCGAAAATGAAACAGAACAGACTTTTCCAGCTCATTTGGAGTGTTCATTGATTGAAGAAAATAAAATTTCATACGTGATGCGTGAGTTAGTAGCAGTCTGGTAGTAATGTTGAAGTAAGTTCGAAAGGAAGTGGTCAGCTGTCTGGGATATATTGAGATTAGGATATGAAGGTTCAATCATTTGCTTCTGATTTGTGTGGAGGTAGTGATTTAGCCAATAAATCCTTTAGTGTTACATTGGTTTGTGCCAATGTATGCAAGGTTTTCCTAGCTTTGCCGTGAAAAGCTGGATTGAAGACACATTAAGGCATTTACTACATTTATTATAGCAATTATAATCCTGCATGTCCTGCATATGTTTTTGTTTTATTGTTAATTTTGATAGAGCTTCACAACAAAACTGTCTTTATTTCACTTGGTTAACTACCTTAACAAATACGAGGATTTGACAGTGTTTTACATAAATTGACCAAACCGAGTTGACGGCGGAACTCGGGCCAGGCCACGCGAAGGAAAGGCCTTCATTGTCCTAAGTTTCAACCGAAAACAAGATTATTGGAAAAGATGGGTTTCTGCCCGAAAGCAGTTATTATAATCAATTGTGCATTAAACTTTCCGCTAGTATTCACGGTTCGTGGGAATCTATGCTGCAAAAGTGGCACAACTTTTCGGATGGGGCAGAGTGACCCGGATGAGACCTAAAGCAAATCCTAGGAAAGGCCAAGACGTTCAAAGAAAATCGAGACGTTCTCCGTTCAGGTTCTGAAATAGATCTAACGTTTATTTAACAAAAATTGGTTCTTATATACTAACATGTTTGATGGTGTTGAAATGTGTCCGTACACGTTGTTTGAATGTATTGGTGCCAGTGCGTGTGAAAATATTGCGCCTTTTTTCGGAAATCCATGTTCCTTACAGGGTTTCCCACGATTTATTGGTTGGTTCTCATCAATTTTTGGTGGGTTCCCATATTTTTTTGGTGCGTTCCCACGATTTTTTGGTCGTTTCCCAGAATTTTTTGGTCCAATTGTATTGATATCCAATCGGAAAATACCAATAAATTATGGGAACGAACCAAAAATTTATGGGATACGACCAAAAAATCGTGGGAACACACCAAAAAATCATGGGAACTGACCAATAAATCGTGGGAAACCCTGTATTCCATGTTATATTCCTTATGTTCTCGTATGCAGCTATGTTTATGCTTCAGTTTCACGCATTCTAGATTGATCCTAATCTAACTTGAAATTTTACGACCTCCTCGCTTTGGATTGGTAACTGAAAGGATTCATTACCTTATGCATATGCACGTTTCGTCCTGCATGCATTTTTTCCTAATTTCTTTTCATCCGTCGGATGTACCAGTTCTAAAAATATTTTTTATTACCATCCGCTTTGTCCGTGTTGCTTACGCTTATCGAAGAACTCAAGAACGGGCCGTTCCCAAAAATGTATGTTTATTTAGGCCAGCGATCTTGTTCTCATACGATAAGTGACAGTAGTTTCAAATTCTACCCAAACTTAACGGCAAATGAAACTTTTCGTTGCAATTTAAAATCGCATCAAACCTACCCTTTGCTACCGCAACAGTGAGATAAGACAAAGGCATATACTATCTGAGGCATACGCTTTTGTTAGGCATAACAGTTGTTAGAATTCCCAGGAATCTCAGGAATACATCATACTTTCATAAAACAAATATTTCCATTTTAAGATAGAAACAACCCCTTCAAAGAACAAAGTGATGAGGCAGCATATTTACAGATGAATAAAATACCTATAAAAATCCATGCTACTCATGTGCTACTGCTTCCCAATCCAATCAGCCCAATCAGTAAGACAAACGTAAGAGGCATACGCTGCCACATAATCCAGCCCTTCTGTTCATCGATACGCTTGCATCAGCATCTGCACGGAACGAAAGCGAAAGATGCCGGAGCCTATCAAATTTGTAAAGAAACCGGTATTATTATTACATCCGTCCGACTAAGGGGAGCTACCTACCGGTGTGTTTGTGTGTGTAGGCCGAGAAACCAAACCAAGCGATTCGCATTCCTTTGCCCTGATCGAATAATTCGTGCGAAATCAGGTCCGATCCGATGTGGTGCTGCTGCCTATGGGAAGCAAATCAGTCCCCGTTATCGTTTGCCACCGGAGAGCGTTCTAGAATAGGATTGCACGCTCTTCACACACTAGGGCACATTGTTCCATGGTGTGAATGGGAACGTCCTTCGATGGGTAGTGTCTTAAATTGGCATTGGTTTTACACTGGGGCTGGTTCGGGCGTTCGGGGTTTCGGGCGGACGTACTCTGTGGCAAACCGCAGCCATCTTCCGCAGCAACGTACAGAGGACAGATAGTCAGATTCCCAGAGAGTACGGGAGCATGTCCTGATGTGCAGGTAGGAAAGCGAATGGGAATGAAGTTGGAGGTGTCGAAATTGAGATGTCGCTCGGAACAGGTTTCATTCTCGATACGAAAGCATTCCTCTCCTTTGCCTCAAAATGTATGCCGGTGCATTTACGGTGAGTGATCGAGAATGGGAACAGGTAGGTGCTATTTAAATTGTTGCATCCATTTTACATGAAGGTGTGTTTTATTGCCGAACCAGAACGTATTAAACCCGAGTCCAGGCACGTCTTCAACCCTGGAGGTCAGCGGTTTATCGAACATCGATAACGAAGTTGAGTTTCATTGCCTGGTAGAACCACTTTTTGTAGGTGTTTTCGAATAGTTTAACTTTGGGGATGGTGCAATGGTTCTCCCTTCCAACTCCTGTTTCCCTCTTCATCCAAACACCAAACACCCACCTTTTCGAGCTGTTCTTTAACTGCCTGTTTTTTGCTGGCTCAGGTGAATAAACACGTGCATCGAAAAACGTTTGCGTTGTTTTTGCTGCTCCAAACCGGTGGTGGGCGAAAGCAATGGGAAGCCAGGTTTTGGCAATTGGTCAGTTTTTATAGCCAACGGTTGCAAAAATGTGCATTAACCGGTCGAATACTCTGACTCAGGGTGAAGGGAATGCGATAATGTGCATCCATCACTGTGTGTTGTTGCTGCTGCTGCTGCTGCTGCTGTGTATGTTTGGTGTGGTTTTATTCACTGCATCAACTACACCGACTGCCCCAGCCCATATGTGTGGTCATGTTGGGGAATGTTTCGTTTTGCCAGCTTTTTCTCTTCCTGCCCAGCTCTTGGTAAAATGAGGTTACTTTTGATGGGATAGCTTTTTGGCATTTTGCTGTTTTTTTTTCTACTGCCACTGGCTGATAAATGTTTCAACAGTGAGATGCATCGAATTTAATTCAATTGATTTTTATATTGCTTAAACTTTTTGATTTTTTATAAATCCACTAGATAGTGGCGTAACTGGAGACGAGTTAAAATGTAGTATGATGCGTTGTGGAATAAATTAAGTATTGAATCGTTATTTAATAATAACTATGTTGTAATTCAATGTTTTCTTCAATGATGTACTAAAACATGGTTCATATTTCCTATAAAGAAATCTTAAGTCCTATAAGTTTCTATAAAGAAAATCATTTAAAGAATGTAAAAATTATTTAAAAACTGTTTCAATATTTAAAGCAAATGATATCAGTTTTTTATAAAGGTTTTTTTTTAACTTTTGAAAGAAATAAATATCGTTGAGCAAATGATTCTGAAAAGTCTTAGTGCGAATATTGAAAAAAAAAATCAAATTAATCAGTCTATTTTAGACGGATTGATAACAGACTATTTTTTGGAAAATTATAAATACCAGCAAATATGAAGATAATTCGACTTTTATTTTTTGTTTATTAAAAAAAGATCCAAAAATTAACAATCTGTTTTTCATGAATACTCTTCTAGTTTCTGCATTTTTTCGCATTGAGACATAAAATATGAATTAAACTAGATCTTCTCCTCGTTCGAGCTATTTTGTTTGGTACCTAAAAGGATCCCTGCAAGGCATAGATGAATTCCTTGATGATAAACTTTATGCGGTAATACAGTAGTGACCGCTAAATTTTGGCTCTAACTCACCAATTTTTGTCTCTAAGGTACCAAGTTTTGTGTGTCAATAATTTTGCCTCAAAGGCATTATTTTTTCTGTAAGACAATTGTTTTGTTTAAAGAATTTGAACTAATGTTTGAAATTGTGCGTTCTAGAATAATTGATTTTAAGGTAAGTGGTTAATAATTTAATTGACATATTTTTAAATTTAACTATTGTTATGCCAGTGAGTGAAAAAAGTGGGCAAATTGTAATTGTAATTTCAGGCATAATCAAAGTCTTGAGATTATGTTAATTTTCATTATTGAAAAAAAAAAACAAACAATTCACATAATTTTTAAAGCTTTTTGTGAAATTACAGTTGTCATACAACTCATCAAATCACTCATCACCTTGCAAATTAATAATGCTTTCTATAAAAGTAAGAAATTATTAGCTTACAGATAAAAATGTCGTTGAGTCAAAACTTGATGCGCACTGTAAAAATGGGATGCTTTAGAGCCAACATTTAGTGGCAAAATCAATACACCGATAGGCATTAATATAGATCCAGTTCACCAAATCCTGCGTATGCTGCATATACTTTAAAACCCACATCAAAACTTAAATTGAGCTATTGTCATTCGATTTTCGCCCCCGTACGCCCGTTCACCATAGCCTGCTGGTGGGTGGAACACGAACCTTCACGAATCCTCCGTGCTGGTGCGATATCATACATGATAAAACGCACGTTCCCACACCCGAGATAGATTCACTTGGCGCCAGTGGTCGATGATTTCATCAACCAGTCGGCGAATAAAGTGAACCTCTAAACCCACGTCGAAAGCCGTCAAAATTGCGCCGTTAGTGCCAAGCCGCAACAAAAGAGCAAACGAAACGAAACATAAACAACATTCGCCGCACAGACTAGCATGCATCGGGGGAGAGGCAAACACCAGCCAAACGTTTGACAATGCCGTCGGACACATTAAAATTGAAAATTGACGGCAAACAAACCGGGCACCGCGTCAGCAGCGGCGTAGTGAACATATAATTACCGCCGAAATGGCAAATGGTGCAAACGACCGTCAGCAGTTTGGCACCCAGTTTTGCTTGGAAGGAAGGGAGTCAGATCATAAGAAACAAAAATAAAGCAACACCACACCCGAATCCTAAACGTCTTAAACCGGGCAAAACAAAAGCATACAAACAAGCCGACAAAAAGAACAACCCTGTTGGTGTGTCGAAAAATGGTTCCATCCATCAGCAAATCTCACGCCATACCCGATCGGCTCTGTCTTCGGGCATCGGGTTGGATTGCAAACGGCAGCATAAAGCATGCCTCGCTCGACGATCGGTTAACTGTAGCACGGAACGATGGGAGGGCGTTTGACAAGTCAGCACGTTTGACACCTTCCGTCGCGTGGTAGCTTCCTGGGTGTGTCCGTGTTTACTGTGGCGGAGCTCCCGCCGTCGGAACAACCCACGTGCGATGACCCGTCCCGAGCCCGATTAGCATAACCGATGGGTTCATCATAAAAGTCCATCAGAGCGCCGAGGGCGTGCTGTCGGCTCATTCCAGCCACCCACCACGGGGCACAGGCAGGCGTAACTAATCGTCGATTATGAGCTACACAGGCAGTAGATTAGAGTCGAATGCGAACGACTGAAATATGTCAGCCAAGCTTTGGCGATGAGCTTTCAATAAGCAATCTCGGTATGCAGCGTGAGTTTTCCTTAGCTTGCTCTCCGACGGGACGGGACACCGTTGCGATGCGATTTGTCATGGGAAGGAGTATCTTTATGGCCATTATCAACGCATCATCATCCGGCTGCGGTCATGCTGTGGGTGGAACCGATTAGCTTTTAGACCTACTGGAATGGTTTCGTTCGTACGGTACGGGACTGGTTGATGAGCTTCCCGCGTTCGATTGGGACGAAGATGAGATGAAATAATTTTATTACCAATACCATAAATTACCATACAAGTTCGGGCAGCACTGTTACGTGTCGTTCACAGTGTTATTGCCACTCGGTTCCGTATTTATGGAGCTTTTACAGTGGGACTTATGGGCTGGTTTAAGGTTGGGGAGATTTACGAACGGTTGGTTTTAACGATAAGAATAAAGCTTTTCTGGGGAATGTATTCTCGATTGATTGCAAATAAAATGGAAGTGCCTTAAGCTTTATTAATTCATTCTCGTGTTTACCAGTGTTGTGGTGCCTTTACAACAAATTAATTGTTAGTTGTTAATTGAAAAAAAATTTCGTCTTTTTCAATTTCCTCCATTTTTCTTTTTTTATGGCAAATTTTCTTACTTCAAAACTAATCTATAATTTTTAACGTTTATTTTTTTTTCCACTTTTATAATTCTAAAATCGAAAACAAATTCCATAAGATGAACTTGCAATTATAACAAAAAATGTCAACACATCCTTGATAACGTAATAAATTACTAATATCAGCAAAATGTGTATCTTTATGACTTTTGTAAATGATTATTTTGCAAATATAAAACATATTGGAAAAAGGATTTTGTAAGTGATACTAAAACTACCATTTTTAAGGTATTTAGAATAATATGGTAATGTTTCTGAACATTGATTTCAACTCTAAAAAGGCGTGAATTCGACCAAAAAAGCTAAGGATAATAATAACTTTCCTGTGTTGGTCAAAGATTTCAAATTGGTATATAAGAGTATGAATTTGTTAATAAATATATAAAATTCCAACTAGAGAATGGTTTTGATGTTCTTAAAAAGATTTAGTGTATTCTATATTTAAAGCCAATAATAGTTAAAGTGGAACTGTATCACGCCTGAAAGCCATTTTAAAAAGATCCAAGATTGTAAGATTATAATCAAAGTCTCTTACTTATTTAGATTCACCAAAACCCTTCACCTTAAATCACATGTCCTGCTGATCGCATTGAAAACATGTCCCAACATGCAAACACATGCTGACCATGCAAAGCCTAACACCTTTCGGAAGATTTACTCTCCCAAAATGATGGAGATTTCCGTTTCATAATCCAAACTAACCACCCACCCAGCCAATGCATCCCGGGGGCGAGAACGGGGTCAGTACATCATCCTACGCCGACCTTGGAGCTTGGAGCAGGCGAGCCCACATGTGCCTGCGCGGGCGGACGTGGGAGATGAAGACAGATGTGCCCACGGTGATGTGCCCTGTGCTGTTGTTTTCATCATTCGCACCACACCGGAACGAGGCTAGACAACGGCAACGACAACGACGACATTTTCGGCGTGGGCTTTAATTTCTCTATCCGCCTGCCTACGCGCCCAATAGTCGGGTGGGCTTGGTCACGTGCTCAGTCACAAGCGATTCGGATCCATTGCGGGCCGGAACTGCAGTTCCGCACCTTGCAACTGGATAAACCTGAAGCAGGAGGAATATTATTAGCTTGGTCTTATCTTACACTGGAGGATTGTTCTTTGTGTTGAAGCAAGGGAAGCAGGGAAATCCCTTCGGGACATGCTCCTCTTTCGGGCACGCTTCCCAACACTGCACGCACTGACAGGGAAAACCCGTGCGATGGCACGTGAAGCATGAAATACGAATCCAGCTCCAAAACCACGCTCCAAAACGGGAGCGTCCCGGAAAATGGAAAAACACACAAACGCAAACCAATTCCTCTAATGGGTGTGTGTGCGATTGGCAGGGGTAAACATCCCGGGTGGGTTCATGTATTCCCACTGTGGGGGATCCTCTACCTGTACCAAGGGCGTGCCAGTGAAGTGAGAAGTGGCAAAACAAAGGCGAAAACGTTCAGCAAACGCAAACGTTGAAAGTAAAGGAAAACCATTTTCCAACGAAGCAAACAAACAAAAAGGGGGAAGATCGCGACTTTAATAAACAAAATGCTGGAGAGAGAGATAAGGGAAGCTTAATTTGACTAATTGCATTACTGCAGCGTGAAAGGGGAGGGAAAGAAATTACATTAGGGAAGAACATTAAATTGACAATATTTAGTTAATAAAAAGTCATTTTTACCTCCAAATAACTATCTAACAGGTATTTTAAATGATAAATCTACATTTATGACTCAACAGCTGGGATGGGGTTCGTCTGCCAAAACACACCCGTAACATCAACTCTCCTGGCGGAACAGTGGCGTGCTGGGTGAAGTTTATTTGTTTTCCTTCTCCATGCACACGATAATCCGATTTTGATTATTATAAGCCCTGGGCTGGACCTGGCCAGCGCGCATTCAGCGTTTAATGGTTGCGCGCGTTCATGGTGCAAGATCTTCGATACGTAAATCCTGCGGCTCGCTCCGCGCAGCTGCCATAAGCTGGAAGTTAATTTTTATGAGCTTTTTTTTGGAGGCTGGCGAGCTGAGTTGTTGTTTGATAGATAAGCGGATAGGATGGCCATTTAAGTAAGCCCAATTTTATAAACGGGTCTTTTATTGATAACGTTGTAGCGCTTTTGTATATCAAAAAGCTGTGTTTGAGTGCGATTGAATATAGCTAAAGCAGCACAGTTAACTAATGATTCCCATTCGGAATGCTCATAATGCTTTCCAATTAGCTTGTAAGCTGTTCTTCTCAAATCTTCCCACTTTGATTACTACTTTTCTCCCCTTGCCGAGACCTTACAAAGCTGCCCCGCCACGCTGCCCTATAAAGCACCGAAATTGGCTCATTTTGTCCGAGAGGGCAAACAATTTGCACGAAAATCGCCGTACACCGGCTCGCCCCAGCCGATGGTGCGCTGGAGTAAATCGGACGCACAGTGACGCACCGAAAAGCGCAAAAGATGATTGGCAATCATCAGGCGGTGTGGCAGTAGTAGTGGCGTGGTCCGGGCGAAATTGTTTTGCGGTAGTTCATGCGCCATTAATCCAGCGTCAATCTAAATTGGAACATTATGTCAAAGGCATGCGAACGGTGCGGTGCGTTGCTCTGCTTGCTGCTTGGAGGTTTCCTTCATCGCATGCGATCAGTGCCCGGGAAGGCCTGGGCAGTTAATGCAGTGGCAGTGACATCGTTTCATGTTTTGTTGTCATTTTTTGCTTCTCTTCTCTGTCCAGTGCCTTTCTTTCTGCACGCAAACATCAGAGCAGCAGCAGCCGGTTTAAGCGATGATGTGACGAGGGAGTTGCCAGTGCGGCCAAGTGCAGCGAGCTGCGCTGCTTATGCACATGCGACGGGGGTGACTGCACATATGCGCACTTGTTGTGGAAAGATGTTTTATAATATTCCACGCAATGCACGTCGCGCGTGTGTTTGTGTTGGTTTGTTACTGCCTTCCCCGTCTGTTTATCCCCAACGGGGGCTTCTATCGGTCGGGTAGAATGGCTTCTAGAATGATGGTATATGATCTTCAACGCACACATACACACAGACGCATATGTGCACCATACCCGGTTTAGAGAAAACATAAATACCACAGCACACTCGGGAGACCCGGTATTTTCCACGCCGTTTACGCACGCAACCATCTCTAACAGAGGGGGAGAGTGGAAAGGAAAAGAATGGGAGAGACAATTTTTATTTCTGTCCCCGCTCTGTTGTCGTTGTCGTCGTCGTCAGACGAATCGGACAGAAACCGGAAACACCGGTGGATAAATTTGTTGAACGCAGTAGAGCACACGATGAAGCCGGCATCATTATAAACTTATCATGAAAATCTGTCCAGCCCGGGTTGATGGGATCATATTTTCATTGCAATACACAGCGGCAAAGTCAAGCCCGGTATATGAAGCAGCAACGAGCGAATAATAATTTTCAATTTAAAAAAATTACGAGCGAAGTTGAATGTGAAAGCCGGTTTTTTATTTCGTAAAGCTCGGTGAATTATCAAAAGCATTGGAAAAAGTGTTCAATTGTTCATATAAATCAACAAAAACGTAAGCTTAAGATTATAGTAACATTATTTAAAGGCTGTGTAAAAATGTGTTAATCCCATTTACCTACACCTAAAGAAAAGCAAATAATGAAAAAATAAAAAATAAAGAAAACAGTGTTGTAAAGAGTCTTGTCTTGTGTATATAACAAAAGAAAATTATGGAAATTATGAAAGCAAATTAAAGTAATAAACTTCTTCTTCAATGGCTCAACAACCGTTGTCGGTCATGGCCTGCCTGTACCCACTTGTGGGCTTGGCTTTCAGTGACTAATTGGTTCCCCCCCATAGCAGGATAGTCAGTCCTACGTATGGCGGCACGGTCTATTTGGGGATTGAACCCATGACGGGCATGTTGTTAAGTCGTACGAGTTGACGACTGTACTATATAGACCGGCTACTAGTAATAAAAAGTAATAAACTAGAAGAAAAATATATTAAAAATTAAACTTAATTCAATCGAATGAAAACAAAAAAAAAGTAGCTGCAAGAATTGCATTAACAAATAAAAACTATACTGAGAAAACTGGACAAAAAACAAAAAAAATAAGTTAAAAATCTGCTGACCATTTTGGGATGAAAAAAGGAATTAAAGAAATAACACTCTGAACCAAATTCAAGTTTTTTTTATCTGACGGACAACAAAGCTGCCATTGATTATATTCTAATAACCTTCAAAAACACATTTCTTGTCCTACTGATGTTTAAGTAATTTTATAAATTCAAAACAAAAAGATGAAAACAAAACTCAACAAACTAATAAAAAATCACTCCGAAAAGTCACATGGAATTTACCCTGTACACGAAGCATAGTGCACCCCATATTACAAAATCGATGAAACCGCACGCATGTTAGTCTGCCCGGTACAGACAGAGAGCGAGAGAGGGAGAGAAGCAATTAAACAATAAAAAATCGATGAAGAGAGAAGTAAAGAGCTGAGCATTTTCTCTTGCACTCTTTCAGGTTCCCTTTGCATTCACGCCTACCCGTAAACGATCCATGCTCGGTAGCATATTTTTATGTTTAAGCCAGCAATGGAGAGAAAGAGAAAGAGCGGAGAAGCAACATACAAACATTCCACAACGCTACGGCTACCCTAGCGAGCCTGCTGAGTCGATGTTTTGTTCTCCCTGTTTTTATGGCGAGGTGTGTGAGCGAAGAGCGAGCCCTTAATCGACCTAGAGAGAGAGAGAGGGAGAGCCGACTCGCAGACGAGCAGCCGGGCCCGGGGCTAAGCCTGCTTTTCCAGCTAAGCCATCCTCATTCCTCTTAAGTCGATCGAAGCGCGCTAACGTGCCCGCGTAGTGTCCGTGTATATGTGCGCGCGCGCGTTCAACTAAACGAACGATTTCAACGAGCAGCGACTACAAAAACCGTTTGTTTTGCTATTGAAACATTCTCGATTCTCGTGTGCGTTTGGTGTACAGTGCGTGTGATCATGTTTTGCTGCGGAAGTGTGCTGAATGGAGTGCTTTAATTGCATGCAAAGAAATAAGCAACACTATCAAGTCGCACCGCATTCGCGTTCCATTCTGATAGTAACGCGATAGTGACAGCGGGTGGCGCCTCCCTCTATGTGTGTGCAACAATTGCACTGTATCGTCTGTGCCGGGCGCGCGCTGCACACTTTATCAGTTGCAGTTTATTTTCGCTCTGACCTTCCCGGTCGTCTCCCGTTGCTCCCGTGGCAAGAGCAGTTGTGTGTCCTGTGTAAGGTTGTGCGGGGTGCAAGTTCTGCCGGTGGTTATTGAAAACGGAAAATAAAGGTCCAGACCAGTGTCCAAGAGCGATAAGGGTGAGCGAACAACGGTGCTGCTGAGGCTGGCCCTTCGTTTCGGTGGCTGGTGTTTGCTGATGATCGGCGTTGTGCTCACCGATTCGGCGCGGGTCGCAGACCGGTCGAAAGCAAACTGACCACAAAAGGCAAGAAAACAAGTGCAACATAGTGAGTGAAAATAAAGCGAAAAATAAAAATAGAAGGTACCAAAGCTCTATAACAGTTTGTTTTGCAGAGCTGTGCTCCGAAAACAAAGAAGGCAACGATTGTTGCGGTGACATCGCAGCAGAGTGAACAAGTGAAGTTACAAAAACGAAACAAAACGAATAGAAAAAAGAAGAAAAAAACATAGAAGTAAAACAAAAAGCACTGTTTGTACAGCAGATGTTGGTGAAAATCGCTATCGCCCCGCTAGTGGTTGGCTAGAAATAATAACATATTTGAAAGGAGCGTCCCTTTCGGGTGATGTGAGTGTTTGTGCATTTGTGCATTGTTTGTCCAAAACCAAAATCAAAGTGAAACATAACAATCAAACAGCAAGGGAGAGTTGGCAAACAGTTGATAAAAAATCATACCTCTGAAAAGAGAATCTAAAAAAAATATGTGCAATCAACTCTAATCGAGCGATGTGTAGAAAGAAAGAAATCATATTACAACAATACACACACAGTAATAAAAAAGTAACCATCCCAAAGTGAAGGTTATCAAAACGGATGTGCAAAATTTCCCTGATGTGAATTATAGTATGAATGAGGCGTAAAAAGTGTACAATAACACCAGCAAAGTGTTCTAAATTTGTGCTGATAAGAGAAGCAAAAGTGCGCAAAAAAAAGTCGCGATTTAAGTGCGCAAATTCAGTTCCAAATTGAAAAGAGAACAAATTGTTGAAAAATTACTTTCGTCGTGCGGCCACAGCTGTGTGCTATCAAAAAGCCGCAGTTTGTGATCCATCCGAAACATCCAAGCGAAGCGAAGCGTAAAGTGGCTTTGAACGAAGCCGCCAATTAAACGGTTTCTATCACCAGACCCGAAGGAGCAGCACCAGCAGCAACACAGCACACAAAGGTGAGTCATGTTGCCACGAACGATTGGCTGTTATGTTATTTGCGCCTTATTGGGACGGAAGCTGCGCGGAAGCTGAATCATGTCGCTATTTGCTGTCCGGCCGTGTCTGTCTGTCTGTCTGGCCTCTACGAGTCTCGCACGCGCCACCGTGCAAAGTATGACGACACCTGCACATAGACGAGCCGCGATGGGACAGACCCTGCCGATGGGTTGAGGCGCGAAGTTATGACATCGTGCGCCGGCTGCGGTTTTCGTGGTGGAATCTGTTTCTGTTAGTTATGTTTTTCATTTTCTCACTCTTCTGAGACGCCCCGTCGCGTTGGTACCGAGCCGTGAGCCGTGGTGGTTTCTTTCTCGATTGAAGACGCGAGCGTGGCAGCGGGTAGAACACAAGCACCGAGAACTTAAGACAATGGACACACCATGGTCGGTGGTCGGTTGGAGGTGAACCTTTCCGCTCCGAAGGAATGTGTGTCCATGTCGTGTTTGGGGCGTAATTTATGGGTAATTTATGCGGGGCCAAAATTCCATCCCGGGCCCAAAGAACGCCGAGGTTCGTGTGCCCGAGGTTAGTGAGAGCGCGTAGAACTCACCTGCGGATGAGGTTTTTTTTTCGATGGTGCTGGGCAATTTTCATTAGAAAATGAACGAACAAGTGGCCTCACCGGATGTAACGCGTGCTGTTTCACTCTTTCGGACACACACTCGCCCAGTGTGCGTCCCAGCCACCCGGTTGAAGTTCGTGAACCGTGGACGGAATGCAATAAAACACACGCCAATCTCTCCATCTGGATGGCGTGGCCTCTTTACGCCCGTTTGCGCGTGGTTCTAGTGCTCCAGAGTGGTGGAGAGCGTTATGCACTGGAGCATGGAGAAAGACGCCGAAAAGTTGTCCGAAGGTGTCCGCAAGCCGTGGGCCCCACGAGCGCGTGTTGATTGAATAAATTACGGAACGTTATGGTCCAGTTTCGGACGCAAAGGAGGCCGCCCTCAAAGCCCTTCTTGATTGCTGTCGGCAGTACGACCCTGCTCATAATGGTCCTCAAAAACTTTTCTTCCCGACGGACGGACATTGAGATTGTTTAAAGAAAAGTTGTTGGTAAATTTTTATTTAAACAGTGTCTTTGGTGTTTTCGTCCCCTGTTTTGGGCAATGTTTGTAAATCTTGCCTCATATTTCAAAGACGCGGTCCCTTCCCAGCGAACAAAAGAAAAGGAAGATCCATCAATCTATCCATTGCTCGAGGATCGGTAGCGTGGAAAATGGACGCCCGCAGCGTTCGCTGCTTCCAACATTCTCAAACATTCGGGGTGTAAATAAAGCCGTGGCCGTCTTTAATTGGGAGCTCGGGCTTGGGCAGAGTGTTGAGTGGTCGAGCGCTCACGCAACCCTTTGATCGGTACCCTTACGCTCAACTCCAGGTGTTACACATCCGTTCGAATTCTGAACAAACAAGCACCGCCGTTCGTTCTCGATCTTGTCCTTCGACCGACCGAATGCGCTCGACCGGAGTGACGCAAGCGATCGAATGCAATCGACACTCGAGTTGACCTTCAACCTTTGTTTGTTGGTTTCCATTGAAGATCGCTCAGTGATGGTCACCCTTAGATGGTGGGCAAATTTTCGGAGGTCACTGGCACTGCAACTGCGCCAATGCGTCGTTTGGACGTCGAAATTCGGAGTTAAAGAGTGCACAAAACCGGTGATCTGCCGCCGAACGCACACCGCAAATGGACACGATCGCGTACAGTGGAATGTCGAAATTGGCCGCTGCGCGATCACCGTGTGCGAGTGTAATTACCAGCCTGCCTGCCTGCGGATCATTGAATGGGGATGTGATGATCCGCATATATGTGCATATACGACTCACCAGAATTCTCTTCCGTACTCGCGCTCCACTCGCTTAATGGTTCGTCGGCCCGGCTAAACGATTCCATCGGTTACGATTTCTAATTTACATCTCTCGAGAAGATGTTTAAGGTTCTTCTTTTTCTGGGATCATTTTCTTTCGGATTGCTGGTGGGGTGGTTGCCCAAACGATCGATCGTCCGATCGGTCGGACCTCCTTTCCGGTCATTTGTTTTAACTTCTGACCTGGCGCTATTCTTTCTCTCTCTCTTTAGTGGCGCTGATGAGACCTTCATGAGCTTCATGTAGTTGCTGCTGATGATGGTGATGATGATGATGGGTCAAAATGGGCATTGGAATGTGTTTTGTTGGGTAGAGGAGGCGAAGAAGCCGCCGACACAACTGTGCCGGCGATTTGATATATTGGATGCTGTACCCAGAGCCAGTCGGTGCAGGCTGTAAACCCAAAAGATCCCAAAACGCGCTGTTCGGTTCGCTTCAATTATCGATTCCAATTCCGGGGTTTTGTTGTTTTTTTCCTTCTACTTCTTCTTAGTTTCTCTCAAGAACACTTTTTTTTCTTTCCGTGCTCCTCGGTTCTTCGTTTGCTTGGGAGAAAATTCGAAGGTAATTATTAAAAAATTCCTTCCCTCTAAGTGGCATGACTTTTCCAATTCTAGCGGCGTCTATGCTGCGGTCGAGACGCTCGAGAGGCTTTAGGATTTAGGAGTCTTAGGGCTTTAGAGCTCAGCAAGAGCCGAGGAAAATTGCGTACGAAGAAAAGTCACGACCGGGAAGGGACTTGCCTTTTTCCCAATCCATCTTCCGGGATATGCACGTGTGCATATTTTTAGAATACGAAAAGCAGCCCCGTAATGACAACGATAAACGATCGTTCGATTTTACGGGAAAAGAAGGCAATCGTTCCGCTTCATTAGACGTCTTTTCGGTCGAAAGTGTTTGTGGTTGGAATGGCTCCATTGAGCAGCCTTCTTCTTGGGTGGCTAATGCTTACCCTACCTGGAAGTCTGAGTGTGAGTGGGCACATTTGGTTTTTTACAGCAATTATCATTACAAAAAGGGCAAATCACTTGCATTTTACCGATTTAAATGGAGCTCCGGCAGTTCTCCAAGCGCCGGGCAATCGAAGGGAACAAAAACACTTGTCAGCAGGAGTGTCGGATTGCGAGCTTTTCCAGCCAATCGATTGTGCCATCCGGGTCCGCTTCCGGACAACCAGACAGCTCACGAGAACGCCCCTGGGGTACTCGGGGTGACAAATAAAACAGCAAGAATGTGAAAATAAAAGAGTCCAACGAGACTGGAACGCCACCAGCGGGCGGAAAGTCGTACGCGATGCGGCGAATGTCGCCTGCCCCGCCGGACGGTGTGTAGAGTGTAGAAATGTAAATTATAAATTGGAACTTCCTGTCAACCGTTCTTTCTTTCTTTTATTATTATACGGATTTTCGTGTCACTCGTTCCATTCCGTTCCGTTGGCAAGGGCTCCGAAGCGACGACTTTGGTGACGATTGGGACAGTATTTCGACGAGGTTTTACCGTGAAAGGCTCCCGGACGCACGGACGGACTTTCCCACCTTCTCGGCGCGGTCAGAAAGAAAAGGGTGGAATGACTGTTTTCAGTGGGGTTTTCGTGTCCCCTCTGGGTTGAGTTTGAGATAGATGGGAGGGGGAGTTTGCTGGAATTTCTTCCCAAAACCACACGAAAACGCGCCCCGTGCGTTTGCCTCGAGCGTTCCGGCGGGGTTATTGGAAATTTATCGATTTCGTTTCCGTCTCGCAGGAACGCTCGATCGACCTCATAAGACAATGAGAGAAAGAGTAGAAGAGAACAGAACAGAGAGAGAGAGCGAGAGTGAGAGAGATAGAGCGAACATTGGGTGGAATTTTGATATTAAACATCTTTACGATCATTCCCCGGGCCCGTTTTCCAATTTCTCATCCAAAGCGAGAAGGGTTTTTCGGGACTCCTCCGTTTTCGTTTCGTTTCGGACTAGCGCTAGGCGGAAGTCGCAATAGAAAGAAACACTGTAGCTGAGGGGCGGCCTTTTAAAGTGAGTGAAGGAAAGAGCCAGAAGAACGGGGCATTGAAGATCACACAGACACACGCGCACTGCTGGAATGCTGGACAGAACGCACACACATCACACAACAAAACCAGCCAAGAATCAGCTGCGGGAGGAAGCGGACAATTCCACTTGATTATGATCGCGAAGCACGGTAGAAAGCCGATGAAGATGACGATAATAATGATTGCCCCGCTCTCTCTCGCGTTGGTTCTCTTGGGGGGAGGGAGGCGCTGGTACTTGCCATGGTCTGTATCCCACCGGCCAAATGAAGCCCGAATTTCTTCGTCTTCGGCGATGGTGGATTATTAGAGCAAACGTTTCGGGCTTCACGGCGGAACGTTTTCGAACCAACAACGGGTAGAGAGTAGGGAATTATTCTAATGATCGGCTCCGTGATTTTGGTGCGTAAAGTTTTCATGTCCATATTCCACCTTGAGCCAAACCCTGCGAGAGGTCAAGGAACGAACTCGGCGGGCGCCTTTTTGTGCCTGTGTGTGTGTATAAAGGGTACCCATTTTCCTCCCATTAGGCCGAGAAGCAGAAGTCCCGTTTTCAGGTGGGGGCCAAATTTAGCAACCGAACCCCAAAAATCTTCCACGCGATCAAGCCCCGTCGGAGGAAAATTAGCTTTCCTTCGTTAGTACGGTCCCTCGTCGTACTGTCTTCTGCACCGGGGTTTAGATTTTTGAATTCATCCCGCATGCGACAGGGTGTACATGTGTGTGTGTGTGTTGATTTATGATCACTTCCCACGTGCCGCGCCTAATTTTGGCACCCTCTTTTCCCTACATCCCCACTCCTCCGGAAAGTGACGCTCATTAGAAACAACTTCCAAAAAGGGAGATAAATTTGGCAATGCATCGCGCTTTTTCCCTTTTTCAAGGTTGATGGTTGGTTAGTTTGGTTCGGTGTGGATTTTTCCCCAATTCTTCTTTTTTTTTCGCGATCAACTCATTTGGGTTGCAAACTTTCCACCACACTAAACGGTTTTGCAACAAAGATTGGAAGTGCGCACAAAAGGGAAAATCGTTCCGCTGCAAATGGAAAAACAAGAGTAGCGCACACCGTCACTTGCCGGATGAACGTGTGTCTCATTAAGGTCTGCACATTAATCACAATGTGGCAGGGGATGGGAAGGGGAGGGGTGCGAATTTCAAGTGGCCAGTTGCTGCTAGACCACCAAAGCCCTCTCCGTGAGCCGTGGTGCTCTACTTGTGTTCTCAAGGTGTACGCTTTTTTGTCTATGTGTGTGTGTTTGGGCTCGCTTGGATGACTCTGGCTACAGCTGTTTTCGCACATGCCAACATACACCAGAAAGAGCCGCCTGTGACGACGATTTATATTATGCCGAGGAACACAGTGGAGTTTGGTCTTCCTTTCTCTCCCCCTTAAACACACACATGATCACACAATTTCCCATAGCGTTTGCTTTCCGGGGCGGGTCTTTTTTTGGTTCGGTATTTGCAGCATTGGCTCAAAAAAATGGCATAAAAGATAATCAGTGAGCAGCATTGTGGAAAGCGAATAAAAAAAAAGCACCCAAGAGCAACGTTACAAATGAGATGATGAAGGTACCATTTCCCCATTTTTGCTTCCCTCTCGTGACACACACCCAAGCTGGCTTGAGGGGGGGGGGGGGGGGGGGGGGGTTATGTGTGCCGGAAATGTGTGGACAGCTAGTGCTGGCTGGCAGGGATTTATGTAGATGAACCAATACGAGAACGAGCGTGGAAGAGGAGCGTGTGTTTTTGGCTTGCAAAGAGAAATCAGGTATCGCACACACCCATAGAGACGCACCGCCGGAACCTTAATGGTTTTAATCCCGGACACATTTGTCGTGGCGCTGTCTTGGGAGATGCGCGAGTAACTTCCGTTCTGTGGACCAGTATACTTTTTTTTCGTTTGGTACCAAACCGTTGTGAGGCAGGAAGCGAGAAGGTCCCATTTCCGTCCCAGCTATTATCTGGAACTGAATGTGACACTCTCCAGGCCGGGGTTTACGGGGTGCCCTAGGCGTCCTCATCATCATCATCATCATTATGATGATCTTCTTCGTGCCGTCTTTCACACCCCGTTCGAAGCGTCCTGGGACCTCCCGGGACTTCGGGCAGAAAGGAAACGCTTTGTTCCGAATCACCCTCTCCACGCCTCTACCTGTAACATGAAACCTTCCAAAGCTGTATACAGCCACACAAATCCTGTAATTAACCGGAGGAACAGTAGTGAAACCACCCGCAGGTTGCGCTCGCCTTCTGGGAGGTAAGAGTCCCGCTTTTTTGGTTCCTTTTTTCTGTCACACGTCTGAGGGTATTTTTCAAAATTTAATCCTTTATTTTTGGCTCCTTTACTCCCAATGCTGGCATATGTTGCTCGGGTGTACATATGGCGTGTATTTTGCGCAATGTTCTAAATTTAACGCCCGCATTTGCATCCCGGGATGTTTGCTGAGCCACTCACATCACCCACAAGCCACCCAACAGGCCACGCAAAGACAGGAAGTGTGAACAATTTAATTCCCTTTTCGGTGTGTGTACTTAAGGAGCGACAACAAAGCAAGCAGAGCAACAATACACCACCGATACGCGTGCAAAACGGCTTTCCATGTTCGGTGTAGCATGCAAAAAGGCGCTCACCTCACATTGACTGACAGCTGATTGGGTTTTTGCATTGGCACTTGTCGCGGCGTCGCAGCACGGCTGCCGAAATGACGATAACGATCGATAAGCTCTGGCACAATGCCAATGGGAAGCCGGGGAAGCGACAGCCGAAGTTAATTTGCGTCCCTTTCACCCTTCTCTGTATTCGGGTGGGGACGGAGGAATGGTGCTATTTTTACATCGTTAATGTGTGATGGAGTAAATACTCTGTGCGTTTTTTTGGTTCCTTCGCTTCTTTTACAGTACCGTATGGTGTGCTTGTTGGGGAAGGCCCCCTAAAAGCCTTCCCGGTGGAACTTGGTGAATGGATCATTTCCATCGGGTGTGTGTGTGTGTGCGCCGTACAAAAGCTACGCGCCCGCGTGCACGCTTGTTGATCGATGTCATTTTCCGCCCATTTTCCTCGCATTTGTGAGGGTTTTTTTGGTGTTTGCGAATACAAGAGTACATACGCAAACACATACGCCACGAGGTTTTTGGAGTGCGCTGAAGCTCAATTTTACCGTCGCACATTCTCTCAAATTCTCTCCTTTTTTTCTTCCGATTCGGGAACGTAATTTGAATGGCATTTGTAACGCCGGGATCGGTCACAAAAAGGAGTGTGTAAATGTGTGTGTGTGTTGTGGAGGCTGAAAAGAGGCTACTTAATCTCGTGGAAGGTGAAAATTCGAACCTCAGCTCGTAGGGGCTTTGCTGGCTGTCAGGCGACATTCAATTCGCGGGTAGTGGGACTTTGGCGTAGTTTGAATTGAGGATGATTGGACAGAAAAAGAGGCAGACCAGACAGAGGCGAAATGTTTGTTCGTGAACTAAACTCGAGCAGCTTACTTTCACTCCAAGCTTTGATTAAAGTTAGAGAAAAGAAAGAAAAAAAGACGCACAATGCTTTGATTCGCAATACACAGCACGGGGCAAGTTTTATCGTAATCAATTCACTTTGTTATTGTAACATTTTAATTTTATCCCCACCTTCAGACGCTGGCTAGCTTTGTGTTGCTTTCGCCATTCTCGTCAGCGACACCTTTAATTGAATGTATTTAGCTTTGCTGAATAAACATAACAATCTGTTATCTAAACAGTGCCAACACCCCACACGGTCGCTGTTGCGTGACATAAAAATTAATGAAAATTAAATCATTTTCTTTAATACGTTTTCGACCTCTGACTTCGGCTTCGGCAAGTCGATGCAAACGAAGGCAGCAAGCAGACGGATTGTCTACTTTCTTCCTTCGCTTGCGCGATTGTCTCCGTCCCAAGGTGCAGCTTCTTGATTATTTATACATGCCCTACCCCCATACAACTTAATTGTCGCTCAAACCGATGGAGATGTTGTACATCGCAGTGTCACTCCAATCAAGCTCACCAAAACCCTTTCCCTGCCTTTCTTACCTCTTACATCCTTTTCGAGCTTTCCTGCAAAAGGGGCTCGGGTTGATGGCACTCCCACCGTACGCTGTGTGCTTTGTGCCCGGCCAAATGCGTGTGTAGGTGCGTTGTTTTTGCCCTCCTGCTGCCGCCTTTGGCTTCCATCGTTTCTACCGAGCAATACACCAAATCCTAACCCACCTCGAGCCCCGAGTGTTCTGCAGTCGAGCGTGTAGAAATTACTTAAGAAAACAATAAGAAGCGGCTCAATAAGAGAAAAAAACCCAGCAGCGACAGCGTGCGCATATGCTTAGCATACCATTTGCATAGCATTCGGTGCAACATCACCACCACACGAACGCGGGGAGTTGGGTTACCGGATTGCGGATTGGGTCGATCGGTGGAGCCCTTTTTGCGAGTGTTGCACTCCCAAGCAGGGGCAGAAGAACCGGCACAAACACACACACTCAGCTGTGTGGATGGGGTCGGGCAGGGTCATAAATCAAATCAATCGCCATAACGGCCCTCCACGGATGAACGTGTTTGTACAATGGGTGGTGCCCTCCCTGGGATCGCCGCCAACCCCTTGCCAGTTGGACAGAGGAGCACGCGTTCAAGCCTGCAGGGGCAAAGAGTTTGTGAGTCCCTCTGTATGTGTGTGTGTATGTGGAGGGGCGATTTTTTTTGCGTGTCCATCCATCCCCATTCTACGATGTTTGCATTCCCAAGCGAACTTTGTTTGCGCATGAAAAAAAAACGCCACCTCGCGGTTGCATTCTAGGAAGGTTTCCACCGGTCAACAAGGAATTATGGTTTTCTTTTGCTTCCTCCTTAACCAATGGCATGTTTTTTTTTCGCTGTTGCGCGGTTATGTTACGTCCCCGTGTGTTTGGCTAACGATCCCTCTGCTAAGCCCTTCCCGAAAATCGTATGGGCAGCCGCAAGGGAAGCATCGGATGACGGCGCGTTGCTTCTGTGGCCACTTTTGCGCAAAAGTATCAGCTTTCGGTTGGTGTGTGTGTGTTTTTTTCTTCTTTCTTCTCGGTACGCTGCAGAAAAGGGAAGCAAAACTGGCGTGCAAATTGAGAGGGCCCAGAAACATTGTGCAAGACTTTAATGCCAAAAAAAATGAAGCGCTGGACGGCGTTAGTGGGTAGTCACCACCGAAACGGTTTCGGGTTTTCGCGGCGACCTGCTTGATTTCAAATCTTGAACAACGTTCATCAGTACCCATAGGATACGCTCTGCTTGACGAGTTTTTTGTTGCTGTTGTTAAAGTCATTCGTCTTTGATTGGGCACTTAAAAGCTGGGGGAACCCGCCAGACAGAACGGGTTGAGAAGGCTGTAAACGTATAAATCACCTCACCCGAACTTGCACTGATTTTAGGTTGAGCACAAACTCAACAGTTGAAGTGCCAATTTCAATGAGATCCCTCGGAAAGTTGTTTATCATTTTTTTTCTTCGTTTTTCTTGCTTGGTCGGCAACTCTCCAAGGAATAATGTATCCCAAGGTTGGCTGCCCGGTGCACCTTCGAAAGCTGGCAAGACGGAGTAGCAGCTAAGATTTGGGTTAGCGGACTTAATCGTTTTGCAAACTCACCCGAGTGTGAATTGATTCGGTATTCCTTCGGGGTGCGTTTTGGAAGGATGAACCTCGGACAACGAACTCCCAACGCAAAGCGCATTGGATTGATGAACCTGCTGGAAGCAGAAAGGGAGGCCATTCGCATTACGGGGCAAGGTCGATGAGTTTTGAACGATCCGAGAGGGTAGCACGCCTTAATGCCTTAATGTCTTTCTTATCGTTTACTGGAATGGTTTTGCACGGTGCAACTCCCTTGCGAACTCAATTCCAGCATTGGAGATCATTTATGTCTCCCAATTGCACGCAAAGAGCACATGCATCGGGTGAACAAACATCAGGCTGCTTGCGTTTGTTGCGTGCAAAAGCCGGCGCAGGCTAAAAAGCAACAATGGCTTCTCAACACCTGCATTAATTTAAATTCTTTACTTGGTTCACCTACCTTTACCACGTTGAGGTGATGCAATTTTCACCTTCCACCTTGCTGTCAAACAGCAAACCCTGAACCCTCCGTACCGTCCGTCCGTCCAGCCAACCGAAACCGGAGCTGAGCTCTAGCCCGACCACATTCCAAACCCGCTCTTTTGGCACTGTTAACATGAACTTCTTTTGTACGTGTATGCTCACCAATGCTCTGACCCTTCCCCGTGGACCGTGTAGAGCATACGCATGGGAATTTCGTTTTTTTATGCTTGAATTTGTTTGTTTCTTTGCAAAAAAACGAAGCACTTTGCCGTGAGAGGGTGCGATGCACCAGCTGACACCCAAGCGCAGCCAGTTGGCAATGGCGAACTGTGAACAGGACACTTCAATTCGGAGCGTTTGGGACAACAGAAAGGGAACGGATGTGAAAGAGCATCCGGGACAGTGGAAAGACAGTTCTTTGGAATGTAATTTAAAATAGCTTTCCTATGTTTTGTTTCTTCTCTTTCTTACCGGTTGTACGGTTCAAGATGTCTCCTGAAGCTGCTTCTCGGTGGCATGTGTTTTTGGTGCTGACAGCATTGGAATTGCATGCTCAGTTCCTCCTTCAAGGCAGGCTCCAGATTCAGAATATCGATTGCATGTTAATTTGATCATTCCTATAGACACACACATACACGCTCCCGAGAGCTCCAGAACATCCAGAGTTCCTGGTCGATTCCATGGAGAGGCTTAAAGCCAAACCGTGCCTACGTCCACTATCGAACGAGCTATTCAAACTCCGTCAAGCGCAAATCCTCCCGTGCGAGAGGAAGTCCCATTCTAGCACCGATAGGGCGCCGGGCACCGGCAATGCCTTCGTAGGAGATTTAAAATACGATACTTCCGGCTTTTCAGGCTTTTGTTTAACGGGTACTTCCTCTCCCCAAATTCCGGTAGTGTTCTGAAGAACGAACACTATGGACTGAGCGACCGGCTCACTGTTTTACGCTTCTGTGCGTTTCAGCTTCTCAGTGCGTCCGGGCTGGTACGCTGGAAGCGCCCCGAAACATAAACAATGGCCTCATCAAAACGGTGTCTCGCGGTGGTGTGGCCTTCCGCCATTTCTGGACACAAACACGGACGCATCTGGCTTATGGATGAGTGGACGCCTTTTTTGGGGTTGGTGCAGTATCATAATTTCAATAAATCCCAAACAGTCGGGTTGGGCGCGTTCTATGTTCCTCGGCAAACCCATTCGGGCATGAAACTCGCCACCAACAACCACAACCAGGCAATGTTCCGTTCAGAACGCGCATGACGTTGATGATGAAAGTTCTATTGCCGTATCCGGTGTTGAGTTGCGAGCAGCCACAGTCTCGGCAGCAGCAACACTGCCCGAAAAGAACTTTGCAACGCCCCGGTACGGCTTTAACTGTGGCTGTGTAATGTTTCCGGTACGAGGGATGGCTTTCTTTTGGGACGGAAAGAAAGGGTAGAGAGGGAGCGAGAGAATGTATGGGGTGCGCATTACATTTTTATGTTAATTTAATTGTAAACAATCGCGTTCCATCAGTTCCGCTCAGTTCCGCAAAACACGCGCTGAAAGGGGACGCATTCCTTTGTGGCGTTTTGTTTCGCTTCAAATCCGCCCCAAACGCACGTGTGTATGGATGAAATGGAACTTTATTTCCAGCATGGAAAAGCGGGAGCTGTCCATCAGCTATAAAGGGGGTAAAGCAACAGGAAGCATCAGAATTATGGCGAGGAAATCATAATTTTAAACCGGATAGCCCTTTCCCTGTCCCAGAGAACGGAGTAAGCCGAAACGAGTTGTTGAAACAATCGCGCTTCTGAACGCAACCGGAGGATCAATGAAGCTCCTGAACCTGAACCGGAAGCTGTAATGTTGTCGTCGTACCACCCAGCCCAGTCTACAGCGAGCCTACACTCCGTCAATGGGCACTGTTGTACACCGAGAGCACTCCATTTCGTTGTCACCGTGTAGAACGGTAGCCGTGGTTGGTCGTCAATTCTGACTGCTACAAAGGGAGTGGTGTGCCCTCTTGGCACAAAGGCAAGCTAGCTCTTGATAGGCTCCGGAAGCTCTAGCAGCCTGCTTTTTTATGAAGTGTTCAATGTGTTGGTCTGCTTATGACGTGAGCTAATTAAAAGAGGAAGAAGAGCAAAACAAAACAGAAAAAAACAACCCATGGGGCGGGAGTTTTCATTCCAGGCGGCAAACAACCCGAGGTTGTCATCTTTCGCTGATGGCATCCTTCCGGTTCTGCAAGGGCCTCAGTTTTGTATTCGCTGGAAGTGACACACACTCGATTGAGCGGCAATTATTTGCCGAAGGGTGCCGTATTACAAGCCGCCGGAGGAAGCTTTGGGACGTGGGCAACAAGTCGCAGCAAGAGTTCAAAAGTAAGGTCCCGTGAGGCCTACTCCTCGACTCGTTTAGCATGTGAGCTGTGTGATGTTTTTTTTTGCTTATTGCGAAACAAACACGACCTCTCTTTGATTGGTGTACTCCAAGAAACGCTCACAGTAGCAACAGAGCCTGCGGAACGGATGCAAGCGATCGGTTTCATCCGCCCAACCGACAAATCCGAACCCAACGGAGACGGGATTTTGAGTGCTACAATCCCAAGCTCATCATCATCATCATTGTCAGTCCTCAAGATCTTCGTGTGTGCAAGGTCGAACCCCTTTGGTAGGAATGTTCGCACCATAAAATCGGGATCTTGTCTTGATTGTGTCTTTGCGCAAAAAAAACGATCCCCTTCATGCATCCGTGGAATTCTATCTCACCCTCGAGCTCGCTCACGATCTCCAGCGATCTTGTGAGGGTCGCAGAAAACGGGTTTATAAATTTATACATCCCATCCACACACACACACATCCCTCCTCATTCTACCATTCACTCCCCCTCCCCAGTGGGACAGGAAGATGCACACTGGGGTGCCCTCTGCCATATCCCCCTTTCCATTCTTTGGTTGGAGTGAGAATGCATAATGCGAAGGGACAGTTAGCACGCACCTGATCGTCCGAGTGCGTCCGAGCGCGTTGAGATCTTCATTGGAGATTGGCTGGAAAGTAGGTTAACCAGCTTCCGCTCGCCGGAGAGTGTGTGTATATGTGTGTGTCTCTTATGGTGTTTGTTGGTGTGTGTGATTAGCGTTTGCATGAGTTATGCATCCTCCTGCCTCGGGTTAAATCGACGGCAGAAGGAACATTCCCCCGAGAGGGGGTTCATCGGTTCAAATAGTAGGTCTCCCTTGGCTCATTAAGCAGCCATTTGTCAAACATTCGTTGCATTGTGCCTTTCGGGATATTTTTAACGATTAAAAATATAACTCTTAGCTTCCCCAATTCTTCGGTTCGGTATCTGTTCCGTTTAGCTGTCAGTTGCAATCCCATAGCGCATCTGCCAACTGTAATGAGCTTTCAGTAAAAAATAGAAGAGTTTTATCACCAAAAAACCCAAACTGTAGTCCACTATTCGCCTGTTTCCTATTTACCCGTGAGGCAATTATTTTTCCACCATTTTTCATGTGACAAATTGTGTCCTTTTTACTGGGTCGTAAAACGCCCGATACAATGGCAATTATTCGATCGTCCGTGACCTCGACTTCCTGCCCCAAACGCTTCTCAAAGCCTTCCGTACCGAAGGGACAAACAAATTGATTTGAAAGCAGTTGTAAAAAAATGAGAATACAACCTGGATTGAATTGAACTGGATCGTGTTTTTTCCTTTTTCTTTGGGTATGAGGATCTACTATTGCAACATTCGCTTTTTATAGCTTTCCATTTGTTCCGTCTTCTTGTCTGCTGTTGTTGCTGTTGTCGTTGCTCCCTACGTGTATGCTTCGTTTTCGGTTTCTGTTGGCGGGAAGGTAAACGGAAAGCGGATCACAGGGAAGCTGCACCAGCCACAATAGGAAGCGTATAAATTCGGTAAGGACACATTCACCGCCGGAAGTGCATAGGGCACCATTGTCCCGGGACGACAAAGAATGTCCGAGGAAGGGACCGCTTTCTGAGGGTGAACCAAGAAAACAAGCTGTGCAAACGTTGCAGCAAAGTACATACCCACGTTTCGGACATTCTGCGCTGTAAAGCTCGCCCATGCTGGAGCCGGGAGTGTGTGAGTGTTGGATTTGGATATAAAATATTTCCTCTTCCTGCTTCGTCTGTGCGGGTGCGGGCAGCATCATCTCGGAGAAGAATAAAAATCAATAGCAAACATTTGTTCGGAAGCGAAACTCGGCCCTCTATTGCCAGACGGCGTACGGCTAAGGCTATCATTTTGGAGTAGACGTAAGCGAGCCGAGTGGCGAGCGATGCATTTGCAAACGAATTGGCGCATAGCGCGGATGTTTGCTGAGAAGCATCAGAGGCAGAGCAGAGAAGCAGACAGATTGTAAAGCATATAACCCCGGAATTGGGCTATGATTGGAAGGCGCTTTGGTGATGCTGGTTGTTATGAAGCCGCGCCGAGCCGAACCGAGATGCGCACATCCGCATCAATATTGGACCTGGACCGTTCATTAGACCGTTGCTGGAATGGTGGGTGACGTGGTCACTTTTACTTTCTTGGGCGCTTTGCTTCTCACCATCGTCGCCACCATCCGGTCCCAGAAGCTTTTGTTTTGATGCATTGTTTAATTAGCCATCGCCGTTGCCCGGTAAAAGTGAGGCAGAGCGCGTTTTGCTTTCAAGATGCGTGGGAAAGCGTGTGATGTTTTGTCGGTGGAGGTGTTTAAAGTCCAGCCTGAAGATTTAATAGAAAGCTCGATTGGTGCGAATGATTGTTGGAATTCCACTACAAAGAAGGTTGTAATTAAATGATGTGAAATTGTTAATGAGTCAGGGAATGATAAAGTAAGGTGATTTAAGTGTTAAGACTTATTGAAGAATGTAGTACAAGGCTGAGACAGCTTTTGGTTGTGGTTATTAAAAAGATATTTGTGTCCAATTTTTGCCTCGATCATTCTGAATGGATACGAGAAACAAAACGCTCATTACACAGAACCATTCGAGAAATGATTAAAAATGTGCATCGCTTCTTGCTGCCAGCTGTGTGCCCGCATCGGTAACGACCTCCGAAACATACAACCACCTAGATTACTGACTTCTATACAACAGCACCGTACAAAGATGCAGTTTTAATTGAAACGAACCTCGCCGTGCTGCGCAATCAAAAATGCATCATTTCCGGATGCACCGGAGATGAGCAACCGAACGAACGAACGAAGATCTCCGCACATGGTACAAACGTGGTTGCATAAATGCGCAACCTACCTGTATGTGTACCGTATGAGTTTGGTTGGATGAGGAAGTAAAGCAATACTACTTACGCGGCACCACCATTCAGCGCCCAGGGGGAGACCCATGAAACGAGATCGTGGTGAAATTATTCTGTTTTCACTTTCACCCACAGCTTTCCAGCTTCCACTGCTAACGATCCACACTTGCACTGCAATTGAAGACTCCCCCTGCATGCCACTGGGGGCGCTGCTCTCTAATGAGAACCTGACCCCGCACAGGGCAGTAGTGTACATCACCGGCGGGCATGAATGATGGTTTCGCATTTTGCTACGAAGAGGAAATTGGACACTAATTTCAATTCATCAGCAGCTCACTGGGGAGGGGGGTCATTTTGTGGCAGGGGAGGACACGCGATTTCGGGATGAAGTTATCAAGCGCAGTGGATTACCTTTTATGCTTCCGTTTTTTGTGTGATTCGGTGAGAAAACGAGCCTGCGTCAATGCCGCGGACGGCCATTGGAAGACAATGTGACTTACCTGGGTTTGCATCATCATCAGCGGCTTCTCCGACGGCCGTGGCTTCCCAGGGAGCTGTCACCCCCGCAGGCAGAGAGGCGGCTGACGATGAAACAATAGCGTACAACCGTCGGCTTCGTCTTCGTCGTCCGCTTCCTCGATGAGCGCCTCGCGTGAGCACTCCAAGGTTTTGCGTCCATCCGACGCGCCTGGTGACATAGCGGCACTGCCAAACAACGAAGCGCAACGATTGTGTGTTTGCCCACCCAGTCGTGTTGGTTGGTTGGTTGGTTTGTCTTGCACATTTCTTGGCCGCAGTCTCCCACCCGTTTGGAGTTGCGGCCATTGTGTTGTACTGTACGACAGCGGCTGCTGCGTGTTGCGTGTGCACGGTGTGTTGCGCGTTTCGGGAACCGGACAAAGGCAAATGGCAAAATCCGCCCGGCCCCAGTTTTCCCAGCGCTTCAGCTGTGATGGTGGCCTCCCTTTCCCCGGGTGGCCTCCAAGGGGCCTCCACCGCTCACTGTTCTTTTGCAGAGGAAAAACCAGGCACACGGGCTGCACGGGATATTAATAAATGAGAAATAAGTTTAAAAAGGCGCACAATAAGCAATGAACGGGGCCCATGCTTTGATGCCTTTATTTTCCCAGCGAACTGAGCAGGGAAACTGTACAGATTGCGCGTGTGTGTGTGTGTGGTGGGGTGGTAGGTGCTTTTGTTTATTTGTCACCATTCGGTGCACGCCTGGGAGAGCTGACGGTCCCGTCAGCCCCGGTGGCAGCCAAAAAGCAACTATAAAGCAATTTCAGTATTGTGAAAATGAGCATTGTGTGTGCGTTCTAGAATGGGGTTGGTGTTGGTGTATGTGTTGAGTGGAGCATTTTTGCTACCAGAGTACGTTTATAGCACTCGGCTCCAGAGTTCAGTCGCACTAGCAACGCCGAACGAGCTGTCTGAATGTAATGAAATGCAATTTCACCTACCTCCAAATCCAACTTTATCCCTTCAAACGTTTGCCGTTTTTTTTTGTTATCAAAGATCCTAATTTTTAATCTCAAGCACGATGTTATCGCTGCCCATTAAAAGAGCCATCTTAGCGCTCTGCTGCAATGGTCGCAAGCTTTAGTGGGAGGGGGTTTTGTGTGTGTGTGTGTTGAGCTTATGAAGTGAAGCTCCTCCAATCCAATTCACGCTTCAGTGGCTCTCGAGCACGCGTTTGCAGGGCAGGCATCCCAAACAACGGAGGCAGAACTTCACACGATTGGGCTTCACACAGCCACACGACGAAGAGAAAAAAAAGCAGTGACGAGTGGCTGAGCTGGAGGGCCTGAGGACGTTGAATGAATAATTATTGCCTGCTTAACAAGTCTCCCCATTGACCGAACCCCTTCGAAGGCTCTCGTTCTCTCTCTCTCTCCGTAGAACAAGTGGCCGGCAAAGAACACAAAAGCGGCAAGAATCATCCCAACATCTTCAAAAACTATTCTATTCGTAAAACACACATACACAAACCCTTACACAACGGCGGATACTTCACCGCGAGAGCATTGGAGCAAAGGTTCTCCGTTGAAGGGTGGGTTGTTTTTTTGTGTTCTTCTGTAGAATGACCGTAAATTAATTTAATTAAGTGAGATGGCTCTCCCCTTTGCACCAGCAGCCCGTAGAATACAGCTCAACATTCCATTGTTAGAATTTCACCCCTTTTTCGGCTGGACCTAAGCATGAACCTGGAGTTGATGATTGTGCCCCGAAACCGTTTGGAGAAGGCCTCGCTCCCCGGTAATGGTACATCCAATCCCTCCCAAACACACACAAATCGATTCCTTCCCGGCATTAGCCGAAACCGAAACGCCCGAACCTGCTAACTCCGTTCCCATGAAGCGATGGTTGGCGCGATCGTACCGCAAAACACGGCTTCCTGCTTTTTCGTTGCTTTCCCGTTCCGGATTCCTGGCATTCTCATTCTAGCTCCCACTCCCCACACACAGCCGGAAAAACACAACAGCTTCCGTCCCGTGCGCCGTGTTCTATGCTTCCCGTTCCACGTGGTCCATTCTTCCGGACGGTTCCGGCTGTTAATCAACCGATAACGCATCCGGTGTTCTATTGGAAAAGGTTTAATTTCACGATTTTCACCGCCCGCAGACTTCGAGGTCCGACAGCCTTTTAAGCTGGCATTGTTGTGAAATCCCGAAGCCCTCCCGAAGCCCACAAGTGGCCCCCGTTTTGTACCGGGGAGGGGGGGGAGGGCAAACGAAACAAAAAACCGCACGCTGTTGTGGTTAGTTTGTTTGCCGTTGGGTTGTCCCTTTCTTCCTTTCCTCGATGTTTTGCGATCGATGCCGGCACGCATATTTACATATTTGTAAATTTTGGGAACCGAATATCCGAATAAGGTTCTGAAGGTTTCTGCGCTGTCGTCGGTGGGAAGTGGTCAGGCCCAAGGGTAAAGTTGAAAGAGAGGGATCGGTTTTAAGTCAACCGGAAACCGGGTGAGCTGAGGGACGCAAAGCCACATTCTAGCCGGACGTGGTTGTATGACGTTGGGGAACGCAGCGTAGCAGGCAAAGCCTGCCACATTAAAGTAATTGAAACCGTGAACTGAATTCTGGACAAGTTGTTTCACAACAAAGAGGAAGTTCTGCGTTGTTGGAGTTCGGCCGAAGGTCAAACGAAACCTTCTTTCAGCAACCCAGCTAGTAACTGGGTCATGTGGGATCGATTCCCCTGCATACACGGGACGCTGATAAACAAAATCCACCTGACCTGTTCTCTCGCACAAAAGAGCCGAGAAAGCTATCCGACATCCGTTCGCAAATCTGGCGAAATTCACTGCCCGGACCTCTTAGCCAGATGATAGTGTGCGTCCTTAGCGTTATGCGATGTTAAGTGTGATCCGAAAGACTTAAAAAAACTCCGACTAAACTCTAGGGAGGGTGAGAAAACTAAACACAAACACACACACGGGCGCAACAAAATCATCCCAAACGGATGGACAATCCAATTCCTTGAATGCGTGTAAGGTCCACCGGCTGTGAACCATCGCAAGAATGTCGTAATCATGTAGAGCAGCGACGGACACACAACGGGATCGTTTCCCGTGCGCCATCCATGATCTTTCTCTTTGCTCAATCTCTCTCTCTCTCTCTCTCTCTTTCACTACCACACGAACTACGGTCTCTGCTAGGCCCCTAATGAGGATTCCAGTGGTCCGAGATCGACGCATTCTTTCTAAGGTCGTTTCGTGGAGAGCCGCCATCGAGCTTGGGATCCACACGACGCCGGTTTTTTTTTGTTGGAAGACACGAAACGAAATCACCGAGGATCATCATCCGCCGAGAAAGATCATGTTATACTCCTATCGCTTGACTCTATTATTTTGTTTCCTCTTTTTGGGGGTCTCAGCCCGTCCTCTGCTATCTCTTGAACACTGGCATATCTATTTCCCTTGTGTCTCCTCGCGTTTTCGGACGTGCGTTGGGCAGAGTTTATCTTTCTCTTTTTTTTGCCCACATCTTTAGAGCCTCTGTTGGGGCTTGTCTAATTTGGTTGTTGCTGTTGGTGCTGCTGCTCGATGCTCGTCACCAAAACTGAGGAGGGAAGGCAAAAAAGGAAGCATTTTAATTAACGTAAATCGTCACGTAATGGGTGCCCGTGCGAGTTGCGCAACTAGCCCGGGAATAGGAAGTGTTGTACAGGCCACAGACATGGCGCATTGTCCGGCGCAGACCCACCACAGTGCCCCTTCGGGAGCGATGACTCGAGAGCGGTGATGATCTTCCGATGCCGATGATATCCCACACTCGCTTGTGCTAACGGTGGCAACAAAGTTGTCAGTCGTCAGCCGTGTGAGAAGTGAAATTCTTGCGCGATTCGTCTCGGGATGGGACTTGGGTCTTTAATGTCTGTTTAACTTCCGCGCCCGCTATCAATCGATCGAAACGAACGATCGATCGATCGAGCTGTCTATGTGTGTGCTGCTTTCTATTGCGTACGGTTCTTCTGAATGATCTTGCATAACTCCTGCATCGGAGCTGCTGCACTCGTCTATATTACTCTAACGGGCAAAGAACGGGACACCAGGAGTTATCAGGCCACACAGTTTTTGCGATCTTTGCGTCTTGGATATTCGCACTATTCCAGAAGACGCACAGCACTAAAAACTCACAAACCGGGCCAAACGGTGAATGAACGTCGGAAACTGAGCGCACGCTGTGTCTCTTCGGTGACGTCCAATAATTGATCAATTAGCTTCCGACTCGAGCACACGCGGCCGCAGCTGTGTCCGGCCGGGTGCCCGGGTACCTCAAAACGCACACACACCTGGCTGGATCGGTTTCGATCACGCATCACAGTACCTTGAGCGAAAATTATCCATCATTACCGCCGCACCAGTGTTCCAGTTCTTCCACAGCAGCCCACTAATCGCAAATCGAACGGCGTCTTCCCTCTCTTCCACTCTTGCAGATGCTGAAGCACGTGCAGATCTCGCCGATGCGCAGCCGGGCCGACTCACTGTCCATGCGGTCGTCGACGTCCTGTGCGTCGTCGCTGTGCGGCAGCCCGGAGCCACCCGGGGGCGATCCGCTTCGCAGCCATTCGCGAGCGTCCAGCTACTCCAGCCTGAACGAAACCATTCCCCAGGTAAGTGGTCACTTCATTTATGCTACCGCCGCTCAAACTGTAATTCAATTAATCCCAATCTGACTCTCCGCTCACTTGACATGTTGCGGGCCTGAGTACTGAGAGTTTAGGCAAACGACGACACGAAAAGCAACCAAAAAAAAAAACTATGCGCGAACAGCATCTAATTGCGACAGCATAAAATGGCGCAAATACTTTCAACAATAGTGTGCCTGATTTGGGGCGCACACAAAAACACCCGCGCGAGCGAGCGAAATTTGCCGAAAACTTCATTATTTGCTCTTCTCATTCCCTGTGCTCCGTAGCCCTGTCCGAGGCCCTGTCCCTTTGCCAATCTTTCAATAAGTTTAACGGGCGATGGCTGAGGGCGGTCTGCTACTACTGCTGCTGCTGATGATGATGAGGTGCTCATTAAGATGAAGTGGTTCGACACCCAATTTTTCGGGAGGCTTTGTCGACTGTTTGACGAAACCACGGCGCAAAGCTGCCGTTTCCGTGCACTTGTGGCAGAGCGTGTTTTTGAGGGGGAGTGGGAGAGTGGGACCATAATTATTGTCATTACTCCCTCCCTTCTCACAGAGCCGCGTGGTTGTAACATACTGCGTCCCAGCGCTAAGGTGGGCGGATGGGAAATATTCTGAACCACAAACAAACCACCCGCCGTGGGTGAAGGCGATGGTGGTTAGCAAATCATCTTCATTTTAATGAAGTATTGTGTTTGGGCTTATGCTAGCGGGCATACGGTGTGTACCGAACGCGTGTGCTGGAAGTTTTCACTTGCTGTGGTGATGTCTCTTTCTCTCTCTTTCTCTCTCTCTATCACTCTCTCTCTTTCCTAAGATTGTTCACACACTTCCCCCGCATACGAGCAGCGGTGTTGCACATGCTTTTCTCCCATAAGTCGCCCGGTACCGTACGGTTGCTGCCTGTGTTATTTGTTGCAGCATCTGTTGGTGGGCCAGATATTCCGCGATACATATACATATCGCAACGCAACCGCGAAACCGAAACTGCAACTAACGCCGTATTGGAGGTGAATTTTGCATGGTTTGTTTTAAAGGAGAGCGAAAAACACAACCAAACAACGGGAATGCAAGGAACACCCTGATAGGAACGCACGCTGTTTGCAACCGGGCGGCGGGCTTGCAAAACCGTTCTAACTGTGTAGCGTTGTGTAGCGTTACACGCCCCCGTAGGTGCAGGGCAAGCCACGGGCACGGGTTTAATTAAATTCTGTAACGCCACAACGCGGCGCCAACAACCTGCCGGGTTGAACCGTACCGTTGCTGTTGTTGGTATGCAAAACCCCCAGCCGCCCAGCCGTTTGTTGTGAGAGAGCAGAACTCGACTTGCACGTTGCGTGTGTTGCCGATGTGTGCACTATTGGGAATCACACAGCACAGTATACACGCACGCAGCAGCTGATGGGCTGGATTGGCATGCAATAGAGCACAGACAGTGATGGTGGGCAATTAAAGCTTCGACCTTTTTTTAAAGGTTGTAATGCATCAAGCACGGCACTGACTGTTATGGATGTGATGATGTGATTTCCCTGCGAATATGTGTCATGGTTTGAGAGGTTACTGTGAGCAGATTGGTGTGAAGGGCTTCAGTTCGTTTTAGAAAATGAAAGTTTTTCCCTTTCGGTGGATGTAAAAGAACATTTCTCTTCCATTTAATCATAGAGAAGATTGATGTTTGATGTTGTTACCAGGAGACTGTTATACTGAAGTGAACAACAATTTGAGGCTTTAGAGGCTTAATTTTGCTCCAAAAAAGCACTCAACAAACGTGCTCCTTGCTTCCCGAGCACACATTCTACATATTTCTGGAAACATTTCATCGGAAGTCATTGTGCCCCTTATTCCTCCAGAGCCCCAGGCCGTCCTTTTTCAGAATTACTTCCTTTCGAGTGCGTCGCGACCGGGTAACCCGAAACCCACCACCATATGACTCGCGTGCCCCGGAAGTACGCCCTTTGCGCAACACACAGACACCAAAAAAATCTGCTTATGAGTCCACACACCCCACGCAGAAACCTTCTAAGTGGCTTTTGCTCGGTGCCGGCGGAGCGAACTTTACGTTTGCTTCCGTTTTAATGCTGATTTCGCCCCCTTATTTCGCATGCTCCTTTTTTGGCTGGCAAAGGAGAGCGTGTTTCTAGCAGTGCCGTAGTGCCTAGCGCAGCGGTGCGATTACGCGGTTTTCTTGAATGGAAAATGTTTAACAAGCTTAAGATGCTCGGGCAGAAACCTCACTCGTGTGAACGGAAAGAGGTCCTACCGTGCGCCGGTGTGGGATGAGGGGTGAACTTGTTCTTTACCTTTCGCTCCGGTTGCTTACAGAAACAGTTTAAGGAGTGTTCTAGGTGATCTAGGTGCTTGTTGTTTCTTTCCGTTTTTGGCGTTGATTTTAGTGTGATTTTCCTTCTTTGTTCGAAAAAGGATGCGCCCCGAAAAGCAGAAGGTCCGCTCCGCTGCTCATTAAGTATTCTGAAGTGAGAAAGGAATGTCCCTCCACCGGACAGCACCGAAACCGAAAAGTGTACCGGTGCTCACCCAACAAAAAAAAGGGACACAATACGATTTGCCACGGGATAAACATTACTTGCGGTTCATTATTTGCTCACTTGTGTTACTTTTTTTTAGTCCTCTTAGCGGACGGTTTTAGTCTCTTAATACAACCGCAGCACATGCACACGCGGCTGCAGGATATGCTCCGGGTCAGACCGGTGTGGTTGGGCTCATTGCCGGGGTTTTATGTGTGCGCCCAGGAGAATTGTATTTAATTCCGACTTTTATCATAAACAGTTCCTTACAGCAGGCCGGTTGCCGGTAGGAGCTACTTTCGGGAGGATGTAAAAGCGCTCTGCAATGCAAACAGAGCTTCATTAGAGAACTATTTTAATCAACGTTTTACGTGGCCGAGCAGCCCACTTCATTTCGAGCGGGTAATTAGGGGCAAGAATAAAAAGCGAAAGGTGTTCTTTGGCCACAAAATTGGTTCGAGGTTGTTTTTTTATTATGTAAAGCATTTTATTAACAAGACAGAGCAGGCCAAAAGAAGATACTGTTTATGTTTTACTAATTTTTGTACAAAAAACGCATGGCTGAAAGTTGCTTTAGACTTGAGAAAAACGTTTGCCAATGTGCAAACTCAGCTTGTTTTGTTTCTTCAAATGATGAGTTGCATGGTTTACATGCTTTTTGTAGTCATTTATCATAGAGTTGGACTACTCCTAGAGAGTGATTTTTGCTGCTTTTTTAGCTCAAATAGCAAGACAAAGCCTATTGACAACCTTTTTTCTGATTATCGCTTTTACAGCAGCTTGTAACACATTTTACTCTGCATTTTTCCATACCATCTTTACTTCCATAAAATGATTCCAAACTGTTTGAAAAGAATTGACAACACAGCTCCCCTTTTTATTCCAACTTCAACAAATATCCCGCTTTTTTGGGAGGAAAGAAATTCGAAAGGCAACTGTGCCTGGTAGCCCCACAAAACCCCAATCGTCGCTATTTAAATTAGTTCGGAAATGTGCATTTTTTCGCATTCCATCGAGACAAAACGGTACCGATACCGGTATCCGCCCTTCGCGCGGCCCGATCGCTCCTTCGTTGCTTTCCTCTCCGGTTCCTCGAGTTTGTTTTGATGCGCGAGCTTCAGTTTCAATTTTCGATTTCGAGTGTATAGTGCCGGTTCACAAAATATGACCACCGGTGCTTCATTAATTTTTTGGACCAGAGCTCGGGGCATGTGCGATGAACTCCTCTCCGTCTAAAGCTAAAGCTTAGCACCGGAAATCGAACTGTTTTCTCTTCGTGCATCCGGCCCAAACGGGGCGAGCCCCGATCATCATCACTCTCACTATCACACACCCCTTTTTCGGGGGTTTCTTGTGCCGGCGGCCATACCATCACTCTCAAAACTCTGTTTCAAAAAATATTAATTTTGAAAGTTTTTAGTTTGATTTACATTAGTTTCATGCGGCTATCGTCATCAGATCAGCAACGATCCCGTTGCATTGTAAATGTCTTTAATGTTTTAAATCAACGTACCTGTTAATGTTACAAATAGTGCTAAAAAAAAGGGCACTAAATCCACAACCTCAAAAGCTTCCATTTTTTCCACGTTTTCATACAATTGCAGTAGCCAAACATCCTGTGCTAGTGCTTGTGTGTGTGAGTGTGTTCACTTGTCAACTGTGCATAAAAGCGGGAAAAAACAGTGGCAAAGACAAACATAGATAACTGGACACGAAATGCGTGAAACTGAACTTACCCAACACCCAAAAAAGTGAAAAGCACTGCAAACAGAGAGACGCAACAGCAGCAGCAGCAGCAGCAACAACAAAAACAGAAGCACGACGGTGCTTCCGAAAGCAAAAGAAAAACATCCTCCCCAACTGTGCGATTCAAATAAATTGCTGTTTGATAACAGGCGTTGTTTTAAGTTTAACTTTACTCTTTTTCTCTCGCTCTCTGTCTGTCCGTGTGTTCTCTTTTTTGGTTCATAAAAAAAATAAAATGTAGGAAGTAAAAACATTTAAAAGCAGAATGAAGTATCTCAAAAAGTAGGTTCATTTCGATACAAAAGCTCAACTCTCTCAACCCCCGAATTGACAGCTAGCATGGGGAAGACACCCGGTGGCACACGGTTACAGATTAGTTTTGTGACTTTGGGCACTTTTTCATTTGTCATCGTCCTTCCAATTGATCCTTTGGGTGTTGGGGAAAGCGTTTTCCACACACTATGTTCAGCGTTTTGTGTTACAGCGTACTGTTGGTTTTATGTTACAGTTTTGTTTTGTCTAAAAAAATGCCCCAAATTCAACTGGGAATTGCTGTTTGTTTTAATCATGCAAAGAAACTTTGCAAAATAACAATTGGGCAGTAAAACAATAAAACAGAAAAAAATATATCATTTCACTCTCATTTTTTGTCATTTCGAAAAGGCAAAAGATCGAACAACAATATTGGGCACCGCTTGACGTACCTTAAACGTGCCGTTTTTTTTTTGCGCGCTTCGAAGCTTTTACAACTTTCCATCCCAGACAGCGATTTATTTTCATGCCGTTAGTGGGCTTAAATTTACGACGCAATATGTCTGCGCTTGACGCGCGCAGAAGAGGAATCAAAACAAAAAGGCACAAACTTACAGCAACACCCGGGCAGGAGATTTATTTTTAACACCTTTAACCGTGCTGTGGTGACGGTTTGAAGAGGCCTAAAACCAATCAATCAGATAGCTTCCAGACTCCAGAGGTTTTTTGTTGTAGTTGCTGTTGAGCTTAAAGTACATCCTTGAACTTGCCACCACCGGGTTCGAAATGCTTTAAACGAGCCTTGGGCTGCGAGGAGCATACGAACACCGATGATGTGAGGTTGTGAGGTTTCTGCTTACCGCGACACGATGTCCTTTTTGCCAGACACATTCGTTTTGACAGGACGGGATTTACCTGTAGTGGTTGGTGTGTGTGTGTGTGCGTGCGCGGTTTGATAAGAGTTTATGTGGCTTATGGTTGCCTTCCCCAAGTACACACCGTGATGATTATAGGAGGAAAGTCACAGCCAGTGTGTAAGGGTCGTTACGTTTTACTGCTTACACTGTAGTGTACTTGCTGGTTTGACTGTTTGACTGTTTTAGAAACAATTTCACCAATTTCAGACAAAACGTACTGATTGCGATTGTCGTAAACGTAACTTTGAATCAGGCTTGAATTGCTTTCCACCAGTACGCGGGTTATCACTATTACAGTACACCGAAAAAAGGGAAGCCCATGACACGGTTACAGCCACGCGATTCGCATGATTCAAACGCACTTTAAGAGCGTTCTGGTCGATGAGCTGACGGTACAGCATCTCAAAGCACACAAAGAAAGAGCTCCCCCCAGAAAAACACATTTTCCTTCACCACAACACCTTCCTACAGACCTTGCCAGACGATGATGCGCACCAGCTTGGAAAATGGAAATTAAATCGAAAAGGATGCGTGAACCATTTCCCTTGCCCATTTTCGACACCCAACACTCCTCCCCGAGAAGGTGCTTTGTTGTGGCTGTTTTTACCGCGTCCTCCCCCATCTCTCTCTCTCCTCTTCCACCGACCAACCTGTTGCTGGTGTGGATATTTTCGGAAATGGAAAATGCTCATTTTGTGTGCAGGAAAAGCGTTATCAGCAGCGCGACAACAGCAGCACGACGAACGGCAAAGATAGCAGCTTTTAGCGAGATTCGTTGTCAAAACTGGAAGCGAAAAATGGCTGTCAACCGTACCGTGCAGCAACCGTATGGAAAATCATTTTCCACCGAAAAACGAACCACCGCGTTTCGCGCCGGTTTTGTGCGGCCAACAGTCGGGAGGGTTGGGCATATCGGTCTGTTGTCTGGCTGTCGGTTGCCGCCATCCTAATTGACAAGCCTCTTCGTCCCCACAACGGAATAACGGCACACGTTTGTGCCGACTTTAAGATTCGTGGAAAGGGGAGGGAACGTGCCTGCCTTCCTTGAACCACGCGCGGTACGCGTCCTGATGCATTGCTTCAGTTGATTTGGGAGACGGGTTGCGGGCGAGAAAAAAGCCTTCGCACGCGCTCATCCAGTCGAACGATTGAGCGCGCAGCGGGAGTGTGTTTTTGTTCCTGCGAGCGTACGCAACATCTGGAACGTATTCCCATGGTGTAGTACGCGGTGTGGAAATGGGTGCGAAAATTGAACGTAAGTGATGACGACTTCAGCCAACTCCATCCCCCATCTTAGCCGGAGTTGAGTTTGAGTGGATTTACAGCGACTAGGGAACGGGGTGACAGTTTTTATCTCCCCCCACGTTGGCCTTGGAAGGGTGAAAGTGTTGCGTGTCGAGTATGTGACTCTTCGAGTAAAGGTCTCCAACGGCAACCAAAAGCTGGCTCGAAGCGTTGGAGACAATTATCCCATTCCATCCATCTGTCTCTCTCTCTCTATTTCTCTCCCGTTTGCTCATCAGATCTTAGCCACCGGGGAAATGTGTCTAATTAAGTTCGAGCATTTTCCCTTGCGGGCTCAGTCAACCTTCCATTTCCCAGTTGCTGCCTTTGGCTGCGGTTTGCTTCTATTGTGTTTTCCTCTATATCACACGCAAACTTCACGCTGTGGAACGCGCGTGGAATGTTTGACGGCACAGGGTGGGGTGCGATTATTGCGACAATAAATTACGGAATTGCATCCGACCCGACCCGACCCGACCGATGGGCAAAAATTCGAGGCACACAACCTTCCCTTTACGCCCGGTTTGGGTTTGGGAGCAAAATAGGAAAGAAACAAAAGGCTCTCTCACAACCACAACAGTGCAGTAGGCGCATCACACAATCGCCTCCGCTTGCGCATGATCACGCGTACAGTTTGCGGCACGCGATTTCTTTCAGGTCGACGATCGTTCGTGTGCTGGTGGATTCGTTTCCCGCGCTTTCTCTTGGGGTCTGACAAGACGCACGCCGGTCGATCATGATCGCGCTTGATCTTCGTCTCACAGAGCGCCCCGCAATGGGCAATAAATGTGTGAAGATTTACGGGAGCGTGCAAGGCGTGTAACGCCTGGCCGCCCGGAACTGGCCAGCTTTCCGGAGCTTATCGGGCCGGCGTATAATTCACGCGCCGCACCGTGGAAAGTTAGCAAAACTCGCGGTTTCAGTGCAAACAGTCACTTGTTTTATTGTCTTCCCTTTTGTGTTTTGTTTGTCTGGGAGCTTCTCCGATAAGGAATTGCTCAGGTTGCAGTGTTATGGGAACCGCTTTCGCTGATTAGCCAGCTTGAACCTTAGCCAGGATATCATTTGAATGTGCGAGGAAAACATGGGAAATCCGTTTTATGGAAAAAAAAACTGTGCGCCCAAGTTGAATGCATCATAAAACATTGGAGGTGGAAAATAAACAATTACTTCATATGCCTCTCAGCGACTGCCTGTTCAAAGGGAGACTTAACACTTCAACTTCCTATAAAAGCTAAGGTTCATGGCAGGAATGTTTTAATTAACAACATCCAATCAAAGCAGAGCTTTGTTAAGTGTCTTTTTTACTAACATCTGTCTGCAGTAATTCAGATTCGAAGAGGACATAACTCTTAAAAATCGAATAAATCTCAACATTTTAAATTTTATAGCAAACTCGCGTTTATAGCACTAAGTGTGCTTACAGCTGTATCGTCTTATCGACGGCTTCTTCTCCTCTACTACACGACTACCTCCCCGGCTAACGATTTATTACAACGTTCCTTGGAAAAGGCCGGCCCGGGGGAAAAAGGTTATCCTGTGCAAATTAAATCCATTCGGAACCCTCCAATCCCCCGAACCAATAATCGGATCGGAATTGTCTCGGAGCCGAATGTCGTAATGAAGGTGTACACGGCCGCACTAAAATACCCTAAGCTTGCCCCACTTTGATGTTACCCTTTTTGCCCTTTTTGTGAACAGTTATTCGGTTGGCAATGGGCGATGGGATTAGAGGTTCAGCGGGACAAAGGGGACTCCCTATACAGCCTGAGCGTTACCTGCAAAAATCGAGATTAATGTCCTTTTCGGATTGGTCGCCCTTTTTACCCCCAAAAACCTCCCGGCAATAAACTGTTCTAAGCTGTCGGTAACGGTACAGAAAATGGGGAAGCGAAGAGGTTCATTAGAGCTGGGATGGGCTTACAAATTTTGGAGCGAAAAAACATACTGTGGTGGGAATTTGTTGCTTTGTTTTCAAAACATCTGTTTTGTTCGGGTGTGTTGGGCACACTTGAGCTGGTTTGTTTGATTCCTTTATCTGATCTTCTTTTTTTTTCTCTTGCTCGTATCTTCCCCAGACGACAATCAAAATCTACACGGCCTGTTTGCGGCAGGACATCGAGTACAAAACGTTGGGGATTTCGTATGATGCCACCAGCAAGAGCGTCGTCCAGCAGGTTCTGCGAAGGTAAGCATCGTACTGCCAGCGGGAGACAGCTTCAGGTTGTTGGAGGTCCTTCGGACTTATATTGATTTCGGACTCTCTTCTTCTCAGGTGCAAGATGCGCCATCGTGACCCGAGGCTCTTCTATCTCACGATGGAAGTCACCGTCCGTCGGCCGGGTGTCAAGTCCGTGCTGGAGCTCGATGACGAGGCACGGCCAGCGCTCCTACAAGCCTGCCACCCGAAAGGTGACTCCAGGTAAGTGTCACAAAGCGTTGATGCAACAAATTAAACACACTACTAAATGTCTCGTCCACTCCCGCCCCTGTTCAGGTTTTGTCTTCAGCAAAAACCCGGCGGTCTGATACGGGTTCACACCTCCGCGCTCCAGCCCAACTCCCAGTACAAGTCGCTGCTCATCTCCGAGGAAACAACGTCCGACGAGCTGCTGTCGCTGCTGCTCTCCTGCTACAACTCCATCGAGCCGGTGGAACAGTTCTCCCTCTACGAGGTCTGCCCCGGCCAGGAGTACCAGCGCAAACTGCACCCGGACGACCTGCCGCTCAAGACGCAACTCCAGCGCCAGCAGAAGGGCGAGATTATGCACTTTCTCGTGCGCCGCAATCCCAACTACCCCCGGCGCCGGCAACTGCTGGCCACCATTGCCGAATCGAAACACTTTATCCTGAACACATCGCTCGACTCGTCGAACGCATCCCACCCGGCCGCTCACCACCATCTGCATCTTCAGCAGCAGCAACACCACCATCACCACCTCCATCATCATCGGTTGTCGCTTCATTCGGGCAGCTTCTCGCTCGGACCGTCCGGTACGCCCACCAACACCTTCATCTCGGACATTGTCGATGGGCTCAGCTCGCTGAACGATCTGCCCGCCGAGGCGAAAAGCTTGCGGCTAAAGGAGACCAGCACCTTCTGCCCGGTCTCGCTGGACGATTCGGCCGCCTCGACCGACTCGAACGACTCGACCGAATCATCCTCATCCTGCTCCTCCTTTTCCTCCCTCTCGTCCGACTCTTCCTTTGAGGAGCCGGAAAAGTCGAGCACGGCTGGCATGAACGACACGCCCGTGCTGCCCCCACCGCCCGAGGTGAAGAGCAAAAACAGTGCGCAACATCAGCAGCCTCCGCCGCGGCCAGCCAAATCGTCGACCATGCTGGCGGCACTGGCCCGTCCCACCTCGCTCCTGCCCGCCTCGACGCTGGCGGCCCCCTCGTACAATCCCGTGTACAACATACGGGAAATTCGCTCCATCAGTCAGTCGTTCGCGGCGCTCGCCATCGACAAGAAGCTGGCCGACAACATTCGGAGCAGTGCCGGCGGGGTGAAAGCGCCCAACACTGCCGAGGGTGGTCTTACGCGGGGCAGCAGCGGCAGCAGCAGTAACGGTGCACTGCTGAAGGAGATCGTCAACACCGACCCGGCGAAAGGTGTCGGTAACTTTGTCTACATTTAGGCGCTTTTGCGTGTCGGCAATGTGGGGGGAGAAAACGAGTTAGTTTTTATTGCCGGCGCGTGTTTGCACGAGTGGGGTTTTGTTTTGTTTTTAAATGTTGCTATCATCCTAGTCTTAGCTGTAATCGTAAACAAACGAGCATCATCCGCACGGAATGGTTTCCCCGGGCCCGGTTGAATGGAAGCATTAAAAGTGCGCCCGTTTCGTGCAAGCAATTGTGTTGTATCTAGAAGCTGGCACTGGGCCGGAATCGAAACACCACTGTACAGAACTTACCACAGGTTGGAAGAGAAGCTATAGGAAGCCAAATCAGGAAAAAAGACAGAAAGGCGAACGCACGGTTCACGAAACAGGAGAAAGGTAAAGGGTTTTGTTGGGAATTGCGAGAAGGCCAGAAACAATCATTACAACCCGGGCAGGATGGTGAACCGGCGTGTTGTGCTGCATGCCAAAGAGTTTTTAACGCTGTAAATGTATAAGAAATTATTGTAGGACACGATAGAGCCCGCGTACGTACGTTTAGTTTTACAAATCATATGTGCACCATTAGCCAAAGCCAACGAAATCAAACGACGTGCGCACGGCACGGAACACAAAGCTGCGACCTATGCAGAGCGCCGGTACTGGACCGGATTTCCGTTCGCCAGCCAGCAAAACTATAGAAATACCAAATGAATGTGTCCTGCGGCGAACGAACTCACAGTTTGTCTTCTCTACGATTTTCTATTGTTTTTCTCTGCACACTTCCCTCTGTCCCTTTAATGCTATCTCATGAAAAGTGCATGAAATTATTGTTTATTTTATTAATATACCCACTTGGTCGAAAGATCCCACTATGTATGGAGCTGTATTCGAGGAATTGTATTTGTTACATCTAGAACATTTAAAAAAAAAACACTCTATCGCTTATCTCGTTCGAATGTATTTTATAAACACTTTGTCTCTATCTTTCCCTATGCAATGGAAGTGTCTATCAGATGTATTTTATTAACCCGTAAGTAAGTTATCAAACCTCAAATATAAAGTAAAGATATTATGAAAATGAAGCATTATTTTGGTTTCTACGTTTATTGTGTATTAGAAATGAAAGAAAGAAAATGTCACGGTTTTTCTAGCTGCAATGGTTGAAATGGATGGTTGAAGCTGACAATTCGTTCTTATACAGTTCCGTTTGGATTTTTCAGTCTTTTCTCTTGCGTTAAATGTGTTCGCCTTTTGTTACCTTACGTTTTTTTTCTAGAGAGCAATTTAGTCTGTTTATCGGATAATAATGTTATTTAAATATATGTAATACTTATACATTAAGTAAACAACACAACGATCCAGCAGTTGTTTCAGTTGCCTAGGGATGTACAACTCTTCAAAACGGGTTCTTAGACATTCATACAAAATCATTCAAATTAAATACTTAAACAAAGAATGTTCTTTTGACTCGATGATTCTTTAGCTGGGCCTACAATTCCTTAACGAAGTAGAAGCGCTGAGTAAGTTTGGCACATCAATCTGTCTCCTGATCAAACCTGCCACATAGTAACGGTGGGAGTTTTTCGTCTTGTTGAGAGTTACATCTCAGATTTAACAATACGCATCATCTGGAGTAATCCGGTAAATTGTTTACCAGGTCTTGATGGAATAATGAAGACTAATACAAAATCACATTGCTTTAGAAAGAAGGTGTCTGAAGAGCTTCAATATCCTGATGCTAAGTGACTCATAAATGTATTAGCCACTCTAAAAAGGAACAATTATGTACTCGATCTAGTTTAGATCTTTATCCTGATCACCTTGAACTTCAGCAACACTAAAGCATCTTTTACCACTGGTGTATCCGAGACCATCTTCAGCTGTGTATCGACAAATGTCAGGTGATATCATTCAGCTCGATCTCGCGATGCCATTCACTACAACTATAACATAGGCGGAATCTGTATTGAATGTGCAAACTATATTAAGGATCTTGGTGTTGTGTTGGATACAATGCTAACATTTAACCGTCACGCCGAAGAAGTCATCAACGCGGAAACCTACTTCTTGGATTTGCTCTTCGTATGGCAAACGATTTTAAGGACTCCAAGTGTCTTAAGGCTTTCTATCGCAGCATCGTAAAACCAGTGCTCGAGTGTGCCAGCGTGGTCTGGAAGCCGTCGAACAAGGGCCTATCAGACTCAGAATTCATCCAACGTAAACTCTCCCGTTAAGCAGCTTCACTACTACCATGGGAACTAGGCAGTCATCATCCGCCATATGAGAATTGTCTCATGTTCCATTGCCTTCACCAGCTGAAGGATAGGCGCTAAATTGCAACTCAGAAACTATTCGTAGCAGGTCTGCTAACTGGTAACATTGACAGCCCTATACTGCTTCAGCAACTCGACCTATATGCCCCAACAGTTCTACTACGCCCTCGTCCACTGCTCGCGATCCCTCGTCGTCGCACCAATTATGGATCAGGCGATCCTTTAACAGCCATGAGCAGATCGTTCATCCAGTTCCAGTATTATTGTTCTAGTTTGACTCGCTAGCACTAAAACTAGTTAATAATTGATTAAATCGCTTAGTCTGAAACTTTCCGAAAACTCTCAGAAATAAGCAATGTAAAAGCAAGTCAATAGTAAGATAGTACAGCTGGCCAAAATGACTAGTGCCAGAGTTTCCATCCTCGTCGCAAACTTCAACGTACAACGACCATTTGGGTTAACTTTTCAAAATAATTGATTCAAACAACCGTAAACCCACTCGACAAAAACATGTCACATTTCAAAGCGATGTTCAATATCAGTTACTGCTATTTATCATCTTAATAGCCAAATAACAACAAACAACGCATCCTTCCATCAGTCAGTGAAAACCTCTCACCCAAGTGGCACAGGGGCGGGTGACTGTTTCCAAAAACATACACACAACCCCAAAAACCGCTGCGGCAACATGTTGCCGGACCGGGCGCAAAAAGGGTTCGGGTTGTTTCACTTTTCCGGCGACACTTGTCTCAATTTATGTCGATGAAGGCAAGGCAAACCGTTTGCGACCGTTTTCAAGTGGTGTAGCCATCCCGTGGCTACCAATTAGTCTACCCGGGCGTCTAACCAGAACAAGGGTTTCCGATCGTTACCGTTCGTACCCGTGCCAGTGTAGTTACCTCTTCAAACTAACAAACGGTGGCGGAATTTCCCCGTGCACGGGAAATCTCAAGAGCGCACGGGACCGCACTGGGTGGAAAAAGGAATAATTATATTCAAATTTACACCAGCCAACCGTGAAAGAAAACCTTCGAGTTTGGTGCTGGCCGGAGCTCCTTCGCGTCGGCTCCCCCAGCTTGTGCTGCAGTTGCTGCAATCATGTTAAGTTGCACAACCCACACCGCGGTACACCGCGGGTTGTTGACGCGATTGACGATCGCGTGTTGTGTGCTGCTGAACTCGGCTCCCAACTTTCGTCTGTGGCAGGATTTTGTCCACGAGCTTACGAACTTTGGTCCGGTGCATTCGCATTTTGCTCATGGTAGCAGCTTAGCGAACTACGATCCTTCGATGGAAAGTGGAAACAGGCTTTTGGACATTGAATTTGCATTTGCACCCAACAACGGCTAGTGAGCCTGGGGGGAGGGAAAACCATTGCCATAAGGCAGTTGAAACTTTTCCCATCCAATCCACAGTGTGGCGCAAATTTCCCTGTACCGTTTTAATGCTCCGTGAAGGGGATACTGTTTAATGCAGCACAAGGAAGCCGGTATCGGCGCCTGTCGAGAGTGAATGTTTGTTTCTCGCTCGGTCGAAGCGTACCGATGCATGGAAGTTCCACCAGACGGAAAGGAAGTTCTCTAGTGGTCTGAGATTGTTCTGAGCTCGTGTTAAAGTAAATAATGAAATAAGGATGGTTGGATGGAAACCTCGACGTACCCATGTGCACATAGACTGTCTGGGGAATTGACGAGAGCCTTATTAATGTTTGCTTGCGTATTGCAGTTCTACGAAACATGGCAAATTCAATTACAAATATTATTAACTGCAGACTACAGAGACTTCATTTGAAGATTTCATTTGAAAGTAGATTAAATAGTGATTAAAAGATGATTGATAGTTTCCTCGTATCTATTACTAATAACTTTACTGTCCTAAACCACGAACCGACGATACCGACGATATTAAAATATTCTACAATTGTTAGGTGTTGGTTTTGGTATATGTTCTTTACAGGGAGCGGTCTAAGGACTAACTATCAGGTTGTGTTGTACTGAAAAAGCCACGAAGACCTGTAGTATAGACCGGTATGTCCGCGTAGGACGTCAGAAGTTCTTTTCAGATCATTTGTAAATATTTCTTATAAGATCATTGTTGAAGTATCCCATAAAGATCATTCAGACGACAATGGCTTTGGAATAGTTTAAAAAGTTTAGTAATACAATTTATTTTAGTTATGTTTGTAACCTACTCGAGGTGAAATTAAAGCGTTTTTTGTGACTAATCGCGAATGCCCCACGCTGGATGAGGCTCGAAGAATTGTATGATACAACTGGTACTAAACCTGTAACTGTAAATGTAAATCGCCTATGAAATGATCGAACGGTTCAAAGAAAAAACTCAACAATCTGAGTTCCTTCTTCTAAAGGTTCTTTTTGATGTAAATAGTAGTTCATAATTTATCTTTCGTTAGGTTAAGCTAGATTATGTTAACAAACGGCAAAAGCCTTACTATGTTTAAACCTAAAGAGAAAATATACACTGTCTCTTGACAAATTTGAACTTAACGGTGAAAAACAATGATGCTAAATTTTGCAAACTCTTATCTTATAATGATATTAAAAAATTAAAATAAGCAAATGTAAAAATTATAATTATGTGTGTAACCTGATTTAGTTGTTGTAGTACTTGTTTTATTTTAGCTAAGGTTGATGGTGTATTTTGATTGCTGTTGTTACAGTTAGTTCGTTACATCAAAGCGGAAATAAAACTGATATTCAAAAATAAATTACAAAAATAAATACAAAAAAATTGAACTCCGTGTTATCACCAACTATGTTGCCTTTTATGGCATTCACAACACATTTTGATCCATTTACGAAAGAAACACTCAATGGAATTTGTATCTTAGGATTGAAGTTCTTTTTAAAGGCGGATTTTTTATTCTAAAATGAAAACAATGCCATTTAATTCTGTTTTTCTGTTCGTTCTTTTTGAGGTCAGAATAGAATAGTTCATTCGTTTGTGACAATTTGTGAACATCTGAGAACAGTTTTGTGTTGTTATTAATATTTCTTTCTTTCGATTCTTTTTCACTAACAGATTTTTCACTAACAGCATTTTTTAAAATGAATGCTTCCTTGTCTTTGAAAGAATATGCGTATGTTTTCCTTGCGGGAATGTGGAAAAGCATCATATGGCATCAAAAGTACAGAAATATTAGATCAATGGTTGAATTTATGTTAAAAGTGTTTTTTTTTTAATTACACCGACATTAATTAAACATTATTGGAATCTTAGCAACATTCATTAACGTGCATTGTTTGTGTTAATAAATTCATTTTTATTCTCCTTTGAACGTTATACAGTTAACGTTATACGTCGTACAGATAATCTTTGGGGGATTTATTAAAGATTAATTCACTGACTACGTTTCTCTCCCACTACCTTTATCATAAATTACTGACATTTCAGCAGAAAATGTAAAAAAAACACACAACCACACTCATCCACAATGCTCATGTCCCGCAATAACGCTCACAATCACAATCGTCCATTGTAACAGGCAGGCATCACAGCATTAAAAATACAACGTTCTGTTGATTTCAAACAAACAACCAAACGTGCAGACCGCTCGCTCCTTACGCGTTCGTGTGTATGTAAACAAATAAATGCGCCGGTGATCCTTCCGAAGGTTGAGACCACCCGTGAAAGGATGCATTCGTGCGCGGGTCCATGGTGGGACCGTGCCGGGACTTCATAAACACGATAATTTAATAACAAAACATTGAAATGTAAATCCTCCCCGTTTGGTGCTGTGCATTCCGCGTTTGGGAATGAATGGAAGCGTAGAAAGCAAGAAAAAAGCGGAAAGGACGGAAACATAAAATCGTACAAACCACGCTACGTCCACTCCCATCGGGAGATAAACGCTTCCCAAACCGGAAATGGAAAATAAGGATTAAAAATGTATCACCTACACCGCCCGGTTCTGTGCTGTGTGCGCTCCTCGCAGTGAAATGGCTGCATTTCACGCCATGTTTGTAAGCAAAACGGGAGAATTATGTAAATCGGTCCCATAAAAGCAAATATAATTCCCGGCTTCCCGGGTGCACAATGCAGCCGCTCCGGTTCGCATACTGCACACAGCACTGCCGACCGTTTACAGCCGACCGCTTAACTCCCGACAGTGAGCTTGGGAGTTTTGTTTGGTAATTAATTTTCCTCCAGCCCACCGACCAGGCCTGTACGATGCTGTACCGCCGGTTTGCGATGGATGGCAGCGTTTATCAGCGCTGACGGATGAGTCAGCCGATTTTTGTTGATACGATTGCTAGTTGTGGGAGATAGCGTGTAGCTAAATTTAGCTATCAATCTGTTTTTCTTACAACCCCTTTTTTGGTAAGTTTCACCAGTTTGGCCAATATCTATCGATTGCAGCTTGTTAGGAATGTTGGGACTGTAATTGCACAACATTACTCCGTCGAACACACCCCCTCTATTGGAATCGGTGTGAGTGAGCTTAACAAATGTTAGAGAGTACATGTTCAATTGCGGATGTTTGTTTAGGGTGTTTCGAATTGTTTCTATCGTGAATGTGATTCTTTTCAGTAATTGAGTATGTCCTGAAATCAACCAGCGTTGCAAATATAGTACAACTGTGTAACAGTAAGTGGTACATCACATTTTTTATTTGGGTCAACACAATTGCTGTAATGAAAAATGTCGGTCGACACTCCATGAAAAATAAAATAATGAGCAATTAAATAATCATTAGGTAAGATAAACGTATAGTTATTGGAATAACAACGTGATCAAGAAATACAAAAATAACATGAATATAGATAAAAAGGTAAATTAATCAATAATTATCATGATACATAAACTCATGATTATTAAACTAAAAATTCGAGCAAGAAAACAAAATATGACACAAAAGATGAGAACATAAATATAAATTAGAAAGTGAGTTAATCAATACAGAAATAGATAGATAAATGAATAAATGTTGAAATAAATGATGAAAGAAACAGGTAACTGTATTTCTCGATTTTTGATTTGTTTGGTATTATTTACATTTTGTTTTCAGTGATCTTCTTTTATTGTACTATGCATTTTTTAATTATAAATTAGTAAGCTTAATTACCACTTCGGTGAATAAAATCTCGTCAATATAAAGCTCTTCAACTTTTCCATCAACCCATGCGTCAAACGCACCGATCGACCGCTGGTGTGGACCGAACACGCAGCGCTGAGATAAGATAAACCCAGACGCTCGCATACGGGAATCTGAAGCTCTCAGCAACTCTCCCCCCAAAAATTCTCTCCCTATTCGCTCCCTTTCGACGCTCTCCAGTGCCAATACCATTACACGACCACATTCATCCCCTAATAGCGGGGAGAATTGGCGCTGGAACGCATACTCCAACCCGGCCTATTTAAGACCATTCACACGGCTGCTGATTGTGTCAATTCAATCATTAGCAGTGTCTCAAGTGCGTCAGTGCGGTGTAGTCTCCAGTGCAGCAGAAACCCAAACGCCATGGCCGACCGTAAGATAACGCCCATGTTCAACGACTACGTGTACGAGGCGATCCGCCGGATCGCGGTCGAGCAGGGCTTTACGCCGGATCTGTTTTCGGTCGACTTCGACGAGGAGACGCGCCTGGAGTGCGACGGGTACGTGAGCTTCGTCTTCAAGGCCATCATCAACGGGGACGATCGGGAGTTTACGCTGTGGTGTAAGGTGCCGCCGAACGGTGACGAACGTTCGCTCGAGCTGTTCAAGCGCGAGTGCTTCTTCTACCGCGAAACGCTGCATGGGTTCTACGAGTTCCAGGCGGAGAAGGGTCTGTCGGAGGAGTCGGGCGACGGGTTCTATGCGACGCCCAAGTGCTATCTGGCACACTGCAACACGGACGCGCCGGAGCCGGAAGCACTGATCATGCTGGAGTACAACGAAGCGTTCGAGAAGTGGGACTGGGACAAGCTGGAACCGATCAACGTGGAGCATACGCGGCTGGTGATGGAGCAGCTGGGCCGTCTGCATGCGCTCTCGTTTGCGATGAAGGAGCAGCGGCCGGAGCTGTTCGAGCAGTACAAGCGGACCGGACAGCCGGACTCGGCGTTGATCACGCTGATGAAGGAATCGTTCGATCGGGCGTTGATCACGATGAGGACGCGCTTCGAGTCGGAACAGGAGCGTATCGTCGCCGTGAAGGATGCAGTGTTTGAGAGCTTGAAGAAGTGTTGCGATCCGGCCACCGCCGAACCGTACTGTGTCGTCACGCACGGTGACTGCTGGATCAACAATCTCATCTACTCGCATAATGAGGTAAGTCACATCGGGAGAGAGAGAGCCCCGCTATGATTACCTTTCATCTGATACGATAACGTATCGTTCGCAGAACAACGTGGCAACGGGGGTTATCTTGACGGACTGGCAATCGTCCCGGTACGCTTCGCCCATCCTCGACCTGTGCTACTTCTTCTTCATCTCGGCCGGGGAACAGTTCCGGCGCGACAATATGGACAGCCTGCTGCACCACTACCACGGTGCGCTGGCGGACTTTCTGGCCAAACTTGGTGGAGATGCGGCGCGGCAGTTCCCGCTCACCACTCTGCTGAGGCTGATGAAGCCGTACCGTGATCTGCTCGGGAGCTAGTCGCATGCGTTTCCCGCGCATCGCGCACAGTGTCTGTGAAACGCGTTGTTTGCAACTGTGACCGCATCCGGAAGTGATCTTGGACCCCTTTGGTCGATCTGATGCGTGATGCGCGGGATTCCATCGTTAGGAACAGTACGGTTCGATGGTGTGCTGCTGGCGTGGAGCACTTTACATGGTCTCTACGTACGAGACGTACCCCCAAACGGGGGTTCTCTGAGGGGTTGAATGCCCATAAATAAAGATCCAGAGATAAGATACTCGAGGCGTTGAACGATTGTTATAGCACGTTGGACTGCTCACGATGACAAGCTGAAAACTTTGGGTTCTTCTTCAGCACAGTTGCGCGAAACACACAGTGCCAATCAATCTTGGGAATGATATGAGTCTTGATTCATGATATCGAGGTGTCTCAGTTAGCAATAATGTTGGGATTGATGGCAAAGTTTGAAACTATTGGAGATGCTGTGTAAAAAAATATATACAAAACCAAAGCAATGCACCTAAATCTTCTTCGGACTTGTCTACACTTACTTTTGAAGATATTTGTGGGTCACTTTTATTTTAAGTCACAACAGCAGTTACACAACAGGAGGATTAGCATGAATATAGGGCCCTCAGCGGAGAGACTAATGTAGGGTCAGCTGAATTGTCCAATGGAAAGGTTGATTTAGCGATTCTCAACCGAATTGGTATGCAGATGAAAAATGGCTTGTGAGATGGGGAAATAGGTTGTATTTTCAAGGGTCAAGGGTCGCCACCTCGAGGCCCTCAGACAGCGCTTAAAGTTGCGTACAGGTCGATGTTTGTGTCACTCAAATAATTTGGAAGTCGTTTTCATTTCTATCAGGGACGGGTACTTTACGGCTCCCATTAAGGAAATAGATACTCTTTGGAAACATTCGATGAAGACCAATTCACCTTAATATTCTTACAATTCGTATTGTAAATAAGTGGTTTTGTAACTGATGAAAGCTGAGCTCAATGTCATCTGATGTAGCTCTCCATTAATTTGCAGGAATGTTACTTAATGGAATCCATTCCTTGATTAAGGACCTTTTACAACTATATATTTTAAACTGTATTTCATCTGGTCAGTTCCAGAGTACAGTCGTTCAATCGTACGACCTAATATCATTCTCGCCATGAATCCAAATGATGTTTGAACATTTCCTAAGTGTTATTATTAATTATCAATCAATCCGGATATTACTCCGATAACTTACCATACCAATAAGAGATCTATAGCTGAGTGGACAAGTCGTTGAATTGACTTCAATAATATGAAATGGCTGAAGACTACGCCAACTTAAGCCTGAATTGAGCAGTAAATAGACTGGAATTATCAATTGTATATGGTATGGATGAACATTGCTTCCTACCATCCCGCCTCTGCCATTGTTTCATTTTTGTGAGCTTTTTCTGTCACATTGTCCCGTGTGACACAGACGAGACCTTAAAGACACGCTTTCCTCATTGGATAATGTTTCCTTTCTCAGGCGATTTAAGCGATTGAAGCCTTTAAATGCAATACGAAAAAAAACTTACGATGAGATGCACTGGCAGACATCCGATCTTTTTATTTAAAAAAAGGAAGACATCTTTATTATCCTTGGTGTCGGATAAACACCACGAACGATTAAGCAGCAAATCGATGCCAACACGGGAGTGGGGCAAAAACTGTCGGCAAACTCCCTGAACAAGGACCTGAACAACTAGAAACATATCTGACAAAGCGCTTCCAAAAGAGCGTATGCAAAACCATTCCCTCAGTAGTGTTTTTGTGCACTAAATTAACTACTTTCCAGACAAAACAAACCTTCCGTTTGCAATAGTCGGGCTGTTTTTCTTTTTCTACCAACGCTTCACGTCGCTGCAGTGATTTGTTGTTCAGCGTGAAGGATGAGCTCACTAGCTAGCTTCATTGTGAGGCATGTTTTTGCCCTTCTGAAACACCTTCCAGAGTTCACTTGTTCTTCATTACAGACAGTGCTTTACATTTTTTTAGCCTGCTGCCCCACCTGCCCAGCCCAGCGCCGTGCAGCATGTCGTGTTTTTGTAAAAGTGTTTTCTTGTTGCTTACAACTCGGATCCAGCCCCTCCCGGCTTCAACTACACAGCCCTTTGGTCCTAGTTTTTACAGCACCAATTCGAAAAGTTGAATGCAACAGCACAAATATGCAGATTAAGCATCCGGACCACTGCCATGCCTAGGTTGTTTGCGTTTCCCTCGCTTTAGTGCCCCTGGCCGGCTTCATAGTTTCCATAATCGTCGATTAAGTGCCAGACTCTGTTGTGTTTTTCAACTTGTGTGCGCTTGAGTTTGGTAGGAAGGAAACAAGAGGCAAGAGAAGCGGACGGATCCTTACTTCACTTGGAGGTATTCCAGGAACCGATTCCGTAACACGATGCAACTCGGTGCGTGAGCAGAGTTTTTACCCTTCGCTCGCTCTCTCCTTTTTTCTCTCCTTCGCTTCCATGCTGTTATACAATCCTTCGCTTTATCCTTAGTTCTTTGGGACTTTCTTACATCGCACCATCGTGCCTTCGCTACGAGCACGTGCTCAGATGTCAGTATGCGTCGCGGTGCCATTTCGTTGGAACACTTCCTGTGCCAGCCCTGTCATGTGTTTTATGCTTTTGGACTCAGATTCAGAACGGGGTTGTGTTTTTTTTTTCCTCTGTCTCTATCCTTTGCCAGCCCCATAATGTTAGTTTGATGTATTTAAGAAGCCGCCTTTCGGTGTCCCTGCGCCTGTCACTGTGCTGACAGGAAACGGCGTCACCGACAAAACCAAGAACAGTGCACTTTCTTTGTCTGTAATCTCGCTGACATCATAGCTGTTTTGAAAAGATCACAAGAGGATATCAAGCTCCAGATGGAAAGGAAAGGCTTCCTTATGGAAAGCAAACATTCAAGAACGGACCTCCAATCAAAACGTAAGCTCTCCTCTGGGTTGAAAGTAGAATTTTGGGTCAACAAACCGACCCGACTCGCCGATCGATTTCGTGTCAAGTGTCTATGGAACTGAAGACACGCAGGATGGATCGAGATTATTATTCAGTAGCCGGCATTCCTGCCGGAAGCCACAGCATGCCAACCTCGCATAATAATGCCCGACCTTTGCCACATGTGTTGAATGTTGCTTTAAAGGGTAGAGGAAAGGAAGAAAGGGTTCCAGTGCGAGATTTGATAGCTCGAATCTATTTCTCCGTCTTCGGAATCAAACATGAAAGGCAGTTTTGCTCTCTAAAAACTATTCCAAAACATGTTGTGGGCAGTTCGTTTGATGTGGATACGCTTGATTTGATTGCAGAAATGCCGTCCTTTTGCATTAGTAAACCACTCACCAAAACCACTCCGGTTCAGTTGACTGCGATTTGTCATGAAAGTGTAATAACCCGTAAAGATTCTCTCTAATTAACATATTGATAAACTTGGCACCGAACAAAGCCGATCGTTGTAAGGGAACGCTACTCGCAGTTAGTTAAACTAATTAATTAAAACATATGTTTAGCTATGGGACATATAGGAACAGGCAAAGGTAGCTTGGTATTCGAGTTTTTGTTGTTAAATTTTAATTAAACCTTTAACCAGCCCACCACAGCCCACGAGAATTCCCTTGCTGTTGCTGTCTGTTTGCATCCTAACTATCAGCCAAACGTTTTGCAAACCTATTACCATGTTTAATGATGCATAGTCTCATATTACGCCCTAGCTGCAGAATGATGATGATGATTATGATCGACTTGAGGCAAATTAATTTCATTTGTCAGCTGTTGGGGATCACCGCACCGTGGATTAGATTGACTGTGTGGTATGAGTTATACACTTTTTCTCTGTATGTAATGCGGTTTGCATACTGTTAGGCGGTGTTCAAGCTAAAGCGGATTACAACGTTTACGTAAACGTCGTGAAGTGAAAAAAGGAACAGTTGGAGTCTCTCTCGTTATTTTCCTAAATGGACTCCAAAAGTGTATTCATAGATTAATTTTTCTTTCCTTTCTTCGTCGTACTGTGATAAAAGCATACATTTAACTTCAGGCTACCTGGTTAAGAACGTATCAATCATGCATAGGGAAGTAAAAACTCAACCAAATGATAATACGAATAGAAAATAGCTTTCAAAACTGTCATACTTACTCAACACCAGGCGGGAGGAAAACAGTTTGACAAAATTAAACACCGGCAAAGGTGACACTCACAACTTCATTCACCTCATCTTCTGTGGCGACGGTTCAAGGCCCGAGACACCGCAGCCATGGCGGTTTGCTGAACCACTCACACGCAGTACGTGCTACATTAACCGGGAATTCCAGAGACACAATCAAGTGCCACCGATTCATCCACCTCACTCAAGCTAAATCGAGCAGAAGTTTGATTATTTTTAGCTTTGAGAACCAACACGCTCTGCCACGAATTGTTAGCTTTTGGGTCGGATCTCTTCGCCTGCTTTGCTCGAGGAGGGTGCGCACCAAACTCTTTTCGTACCTACTTTCCACAAGTGTCTGCTTTTTGTTAGCTTTTGCTCTTCCTCCCATCGCCCGTTTACGCGCGAAAGGAAAATAAACGCTAAAATAGCTGAATTGGCCGGGACGGGGAGAAAATAACATCTTCCAACTTTGATCAAACTTCCTGCCCGCGTTGGAATCGGTTTGACGCGGTGCAAAAATATCTTTACCGTGGAAGCGGAGATTTTCTTTCAGCAAGATTTTTTGCCACCCACGGACGGAACAACGGGGAACAGAATAAACGGAATAAATGAAAAAGATACACTCGCTATTCATCAATACCGCAAGGAAGGGGTGGTCTATGGGTTGAGGCGAAAGGGCGAAGCCAAATTTGATAAATTATAACGCAAGGTAACTTCAACTGAACGGTACGCGCGTATTGAAGCGCAACCCGGGGTACTGTGTTGCGTGTTGTGTTGAAGTTTGGTACTCAATTTTCGCGCTTGACTCATCGCTTTATAACTTTTTCGCAATGGCAGGAAAGGATACAATAAACTACGCAGCTAGCGTGCCAATTAGGTGCTTGTTGTTTCAGCTTAAATGGGCTTTTTTAAAGGTTTGGCTTTTGTGCAGTGTGTTGATTGAGTTTTCTGAGCAATTAGCGAGGAAAAAGACAAATTTTTGTAAGGTTCTCTATTTATTGACACCGCCTAAAAGTATGCAATTTATGTTATTTCTGTTATACTAAAGTTCTAAAACAGTTCTAAAAATGTTTAAAATTAGTCCTCCAAAGTGTTTACGATCGAGAGCGATTGAATTGAAATTAATAATACTTTCCTCTCAAGGATTGCACTATAAAAACAAATTGAAGTTTCAACAATCAGTAAAATTTAAAACCACGATTAAAACTGACAAGGATTATGATGTAATCGTACGAAACATCTCTGTCTTCACATTCCCAGGCATTGTGCCCCAACCTTGTTAACCGCAAGGGCAAACATCAACACTGCGCTAATCCGAACCCGAAAAGGTTAAACGAACGTCTAGACACCGTACCATCCTCAGGCCAACACGACCAACACGAACGCTAACCGCACCGTACACCAGCGAAGGCGATCTTAATTTTTCGCCCCAATGAACTCATCATTTATTACCAGCGGACCAGATCGCGCTGGTGCGTAGTGAAACGGCCTACCCGAGCATGCTGGCCCACCGCCGTGTCTCGCTTAATCGGTTACCCGGCGCATCCTTCCGACCGAGATCCCCATCGGCTATCGGCGGTAGCGTTGCTTGATCGATGAGACCATTATTCAGGGTGACATAGACGAACAACAGCGTAGCGCTGGTACCCGCAAAACCGCATCCACGCACTGGTTGGGAGGATTTTCCGCGTTTGCTAGGTGAAAAGTGTGCGCGTGGTGGAACGAAGGTAAGAAAGAAATCGTTCTATAAATCACCTTCCGTGTGTTGGCAGGGGCCGACTATTTTGGGGCAGAGCTGTGCTAGCATAAGTCATACGCTGAAGCAACGGTTTGTATCCTTTTATGTTTTTTTTTTATTTTTTTTTTAGGAAAAAAAACTGTACAGTGCTAGGATCAGGAACGGTTGGTTTCGTTTGATGGGAAAAAACTACTTCCAATTTCTTGTTATTGTTTTCTTTTATTCTCCTCAAAAAGCAATGTTTTTATTAATGGTATTACTTCATAAGCGACAACTCAATGCGACCAAAAATAGAATTGTAGTAAAATCATATACTGTTTTTCTAAACAAACTACACTGTATGCCCTCATGTTATATTTACTACGAAATAAATTAAATTAAATAATGAAAAATGCTAGCAAATAATTAACGAAACAATATATTTTAGTCGGAAAAATGTTGAAATGAATACTGAAAATTATACCTTAACATTCTATAGCTATATTACACGTTAGTTTAATCAGGCTCCAAGTCTCAAATTTTCATGTTTTTTCATGATATTAAATTTTCAGTTTCATGGACCCTAGTCTCAAAGACTCATGTTTGAGCTTTCTATGATGTTTTATAGTGCATATAATACAACATTGTTTTTGAAAGCTCCAACCATGGAAAATTATACTACAAATAATGTGATTTAGCAAAGATATCTGTTTCATTATTGACAAACAGGATGTGTCCCGCCAAAAGCCAATCGTAGTCAAACTACGACCCTCAAAGATACGACGCGACGTGTCGAGGATATTTAGATGTTTAAAATAAAAAGTTCAGAATTTTATTGTATACAAATATTCATTTAATATATTCTTATCAAAACGAAATTTAAACATTTATCCTTTAGCTAAAGCTTAAGTCAAAATGACCCTCAACAACGTTATGTTCAGAGCAATGAGGCCTGGAAATCTATAAGATTAGATACTCCTTCACTAGCTGAAAGAACGACGAACTGTTAAAAAGTACTAAGAAACACATAAATGAAAATTTCGATCCCATCCATTGTAAAGCCCAGACGTAGCTCTTCCGGATTACTGTCTGTTATGGTCAAAAAAAATCTGGATCTGGTTCACCAGTACAACAGTACGATTCAGTTTAACTACAGAACCTTTTTATGTTATTAAGATGAAAAAAGTAGTTATTGACGAAGGAATATATTTTAAACTTTGCAATAGTAGTTTTAATTCGAAAAAATCCCTTTCAAACGCTACGAAATGAATGGCATAAGTTATCTTTTTTTATGTAGTTTATTTTGACATTGTTGAATATTTAATTAAATTATTTAAAAAAATATATATTTTACCATGTTAAAGGAAATCGATACTACGATACTGTTTATTAAGTTTTCTATCTAGAATCTGCAGCCCTTACTAAGTTTCTCAGTCTAGAACATCGCACCCCAAGACAGGTGTTTTATTCTATGCATCATGTAGCTCTTCCCGTAACATGATCTTGCGTTGCACGAGCCATTATTTTTTCTCCCCGCAACATCGCCGACGCCTTGTAATTTCATTCACGATCCGCATCCGTTTGCAGCATGTACAGCTACGTTACGAGGGTGAATTTATTTCCAGAAGCCAAATTACAACCATCCCTTAGTGTTGTAATGCTCTCGACTACAGAGCCTGTGTTACAAGGCAACTTTACGGAGCTTTCTTTTTTGTGCGCCTTGTGCTATGCAATCCGCAAAACGCATGCACACGAAGGGAGTGCATTTTACCGATCATATCAATGCAAATGGGTTCAACTTTTGCCCGTACAGCAATCTACTTACATCGTGCCGGATGATGCTCGATTGTTCGTGTTAGTTGTTGGAGTTCTGTTTCTTCTTATTTTGCACACCATCCTAGCATTGCACACCGTTTACCCAATTTCATCCACGAAGGCACAGGGCCAGCGCAAGAGGCGACTATATCAGGCCAAGATCAAATACTTCACATGCAAGTTCAGTTTTCAATAATGGTACAATGGAGTAGCGTTTCGCTTCACTTTGAATGTGCATATTGGAATCGTGAAGAAGTACCGCCACGTGGCACTGTTACGATGCCTCCTGGAATCGATAAGGTTTCATAAAACTGCTTTTCCACCCCTGCAAAGAGATAAAGTTTCACTGTTTCACCGAGCGTACAGCATCATCAAGCCGGCTGCTGCACCTTACGCGAGCGTCATATGAATGTCAAGTTCGCGATTGCTCAACCCAAGTGCCTGTCGTTGGGGCTGATACTTTGCAGCACGGAGGAGAACGCTTCATGGCAACGATCAAATAGTTGTGGGAGTTCATAATTTCATCAAGCACTTTCTTTTATTTTGATTTTTGCCGCGGTACTGGATTTATATTCCACGAAATCGCTGTAACCAGGGCCGCCTGGAGAAGTGTCTTCAACCCGCTGGGATAGAAGCGGGCCTCGAATGGCATTATTGCATAGAAGGAGAGGAAGAAAAAACCCACCAAAGTATAGGTTGAATAAAAATGGATACGAACGATGCTTTTTTGACAGGACCATCAAGTGGTACATGCCCTACCCGAAAAAAAACACACACACGCACACATAAAACAGCGAGTGCGGGCGTACGTACCGGCGGTACAACAATTTATATGATAATTTTTGCAAACCCCTCTCTGTGTTTACCGGTGCTTCCCGACTTTTACACGGTCGGGTATGTTCAAGGTTAAGGATCCTTTCCCGGCAGGTCGCTCACATTTTTTTCGACCAGTTAAAACCGCGGCGTGTAGAAAGAAAAAACTGAAAGAAAAACTGTCCATATTGTAATATGGTTCACCCGACGGTTTTAGGATGGAAAATTTGAAGGCTTTCCCATCGTTTCATCGTGCGGGGTGGATGGTGGATTATTTTTAGATTTGGAAATCTGTTTCACGACCGATTTCCGGTCGCTATCCATTTGCTCACCTTTCTGGGATTTTGGCGAGATATTTGATGCCCCCGGAATCGAGTTTGATTAAAAAGTGTAATAAAATGAACGCATCCCGGAGTGGTGTTTGTGTGAAAACATTCCATAAAAGGGTTACAGGAACGGTGATTGATTCGGGAGGGCTCGTCATTGTCGGCAGGAAGAATGAAGTGGTGGTAGATTTGGAAAATAGCAGCTTGAAGTGTTTTGTACTCGGAAAAGATTTAGGCAGGCAAACAATGTAAAGGTATTGCTTTAGTTACGGTGGATCAATCACTCTAGTGGTTGTTGTAGCATAAATGATTCGTTGAAATTCATTAAAAAAAAGGACGGTGCGATTCCGGACACATCTGTCATGTTCTCAGCCGGTTCGTTTGTCAAAATGGCATAAATCTGCTTTTCATAAATTTGAACAAACTTTAGACCAAGCTGCAAACCATGGACCTCACAAGCCTCAAAGATGAACATAATACTAGCAAGCAGTTATGACAAAAATTTACATAAAATAATATCATAAACAAAATAATATAACATAAAATAAATGAATAAATAAATAAATCAATAAATAAACAAATAAATCGATAAATTAATGAATAAATAAATAGATAAATGAATAAATAAATATATAAATACTTACTTACTTACTTATCCGGCGCTACAACCGCTTTGCGGTCTTGGCCTGCCTCAGGAGTGTCCGAAACCGCTCACGGTCTCGCGCCTTCGTCTGCCAGTCCGTTATCCCGGCGTTAATGGCGGACGCCTCCACGCCATCTTGCCACCTCAATTTGGGCCTACCACGCCTCCTCTGTCCTTGTGGACGGCCTAAAAAGACTTTACGGGCTGGGTCGTCCGTTTCCATGCGTACAACATGGCCAGCCCACCGGAGCCTGGCGAGCTTAATACGCTGTACGACAGTGAGGTCGCCGTACATCTCGTATAGCTCGTCATTATAGCGGCTCCTCCATTGTCCTTCCACACATACGGGGCCAAGTATCCTTCTGAGCATCTTCCTCTCGAACGCGGCTAAGAGGGCTTCGTCAGATTTGGACAGTGTCCATGTCTCAGAGGCGTATGTGAGTACTGGTACTATATAGGTACTATATAGTCCCAGCTTCGTCCGTCGCGACAGGTTCTTTGAGGTGAACTGCTTTTTCAGGCTGTAGAATGACCGGTTGGCAGCCAGCATCCTTGCGCGCAACTCAACTTCCATACTGTTGTCGTTGCTGACCTTTGACCCAAGATAGGTGAATTCTGGGACGACTTCAAAAGTGCGTTCACCTATCTGTACATCACGCCTACGTAGAAATAAATAAATATATAAATAAATATATAAATAAATAAATCAATAAACAAATAAAAAATAAATAAACAAATAAATAAACAAATAAATATATAAATACAATACTAAATAATTCAAAAAATTACATCAATATAATATAAGAAGTAAAACATAAAACAACGAATATAAACTCTATCGACTTAAACTCTGAGCTTAATAGTGAACGTTTCCTTAAATTCCTGCCATATCACACGGTATCGGGTGATAAATGAAATGAGTAAATTATTTCCTTGTTAATCGATGTCAAATGTTTGCTTATGGCTTCAAACTTTGATTTCTTTTCTTTGAATTCTTCCGAAACTATAAATACTTAGTAACTTCCGAAACTTTAATTACTTAGTTACTTACTCATGAACTGTTCTGGGAACTCTTAAATCTAAAAAAAAAATTGATTATTATGACATTAGTCGTAATTTAATTATTCAGTCAGTCATAATTAATCATAATGTCACTGTGAAAACAACCGATATTTTCTTGCAGCATCAAGACGAAAGATGTTACTAACATAATAAGCGGAACGATAGGTTTATAGCAACCAAACAACAGCAACAGCTAAAACAAGAATAGCGAAAGTTTACTACTACTACTACAATTAAGCTATTCGAGTTCTGTACACTGTCTCCATCAAAGCTGTTGAGTGTTACGGCAGTGTTAGTGCTTAAGGTATGATATTCCACACAGCTGTTCCGAACACTATTTCTTATGCTCACCAATGACAAGAATGGCAAAGAAGGAGAAGCTTAGAAAAACTTAAGCAACGGAAGTTCAACTTTAACAACCACCGTAAGCTTACCGCCATTACGTCAAGCAATGATGCCGAGCACTTTATTTGCATTTAATTTCCTCCCAGGGACGAGCAGCTTGATGATCGTTTACATAAAATCAATACCTTCTGCCATTCTGGCAGCTGAGAAATATGGCTCTCACCGAAGTTTGGTGTAATATTTTCCATCGTCATAAGCAGTAAACACAATCGTACACACACCCGAAGATGATTTCCTCCTGTTGCACTGGGATTTGACTCTATTAGCGAACCGGCAGCACTATTGACACACGGTGCGGGAAGGTGCTTGGCGCGAGAGGTTTAAGCACGGCAATGGCGTTGACATTCAAGTCGAAAACCTTGCCAAAGGGACATATGAAAATAATAATCAATAATTGTGCCACTATATGTGCCCATGCTCCGTGTCCTTCTGCGGGTAGTTTGCTTACGGTCGGGTATCAACAACATGGCGTGGTACGTTATCGTTTGCAGTGGTGTTTATGCAAATGGAGAAGCGATGGTATGTACCAAGATGGGCCGATAGGATCCTTAATTTCCTCATAAACAACCGTTCTGGAGTGCGTCTCGGTAGGTGAACCCTCGTCACACGATGCGTGTGTGTGTGTGTGTGTAATGGGTGTAGAATGTGGATAAATATACCGATAACCTTTTATTGTTGGAATGAACTTCCATGCGTCTGTTTTATTGTGTGACCAACAATGAAAGGTGCTTAAGTAGGTGAAATTATCTGAAGCAACTGTTCAGCGTATATGGTTTTGTGAGGATAAGCTGCAATACACTTAACGATTATTTGCTCCAATTCAAACACCAGTCTATCAGAGACCTTTTTTTCTAACAAAACCTTCCTTTTCCATATGGTTGGAAAAGCTCATTTTTGTATCTTTTTTCCCCACTTTTAACTCACAAAAGCACAAAATCCACAAAATGCTAGCCGGCTCTCCCCGACAAATGCCCTCCCATTACGGCTCATATTTGATGCACGAGCCATTGTAGAGGTAAATCCTGATGCCAGTTAGTCCCACCCCATAAATGAAACATCAAGCCTTATCAGCGAAGCACAAATCATAACAAATTATGAATGACGGTTTTCGTACCTGTGACATAATAATCAGAAGAGAGAGATAGAGAGAGAGAGCATTCATTGCATTACACTGAATGACAATATCGAAAGCATTCATCATGCGGTAATGCAAAGCATTTGAAATATTTGTTAGCACACAATCAATTATCCATCAACATAAAATTAGCTTTGACATTTTGATACAGACAGATTGTAGTCGTTTGTTGGATGGTCTTTTTTGCTGCACTTTAATACTGCCTGTACAATGATGTAAACCTCTTACTGATTTTGTCTTCCTTCATTCATTCATTCAATCAATATATTTTCGTTCGATTTTCTTAGAATCCCAAAGAGCACTTTGCTGAGACCGGTTTGACGCGTACAGCTGTTCTAACTATAGCCAGACCGGTGTTCGCGTTGGCAGGGCGTTAGAAGATGACCATGACCACACACCATTATAGTACGGCCAACTCAGCCCATGCAAAACGTTACTGTAGTAGCAGCACTAGCAGCGCTCGTACTCATTCATGAAAAATCTTCCACAAAAGATCGTGGTCGTGAGTTGTGAGGCCATGTTTCGGGGCTACACTTTGCGCACAACCACAAACAACGTACCGGGTCTTCAACGATAGTCGAATGAACTAATGCCACGAGCGCGACAGTAAGGGCGTCGTTGCACCGAGCATTAGAATAGCTTTGCAAGTCCAATGGCGTGAGATTGTAATGATGCTGCCACCCCTTTCCTCGCCACACACTTGTCACTATCGGTACATCTTCTTCCCGGGGGTGCCGGTTTCAATGGTCGTTGGCCTTTTGGGGCACGTTTCCATCGCCATCTGCCACGGTGCCAAAGGTGTCGGAGATAATTAAACACAGTCGTTTCTTGGACACCTTCCCAGGCCGGTTCCGTCTCGAATGAGAATTGTAATCTTTTCTGGCTGGGGAAAAAACCCAGATGTTTTCGAACGAAATGAGTTACTTTTGTTGTGGTTGAAAGGTTTGAAAAAAATATATATATAAAAATAATAACCTTTTAAACTACTATGTTGCAAGGGACTGGATCAGCTTTGGTGAGTTCTTGGAAATGTATCAATTGTGGTATAGAAAATTAAAAATTATCTAAATAATCAACCGAAATCCTTTTTTATACCAATTTTCTCCCTCATCAATATCAAATTGAGTAAACACGCGTTGCATGAACACAAGAAACATCTGCACCTTTCGGATGAATTTTGTCGCACAACGGAAGCTTTTGTTACACAATGAACTGATACGAGCGCAGATTACAGATACATTGTCATTTGTAATTGTTGTCTGCCAAAGCCGTTAGAAACAAACACAATAGGAAAATATGTTTCTTTGGTAGAAAATAATAGTTGCTTTGTGGTTTGAATTTTTCAGTAAAAAAATGACACATGAATGGTCTTGTGGTACAGTCTTCAAGTAGTATGCCTAAAAAACATGGCTGGCATGGGTTCAACTCTCATATGAACTGAGATTCACTTACTATCCTGCTGAGGGTAGATTCAGTAGTCATAAAAAACAAGCTTATTTGCGTATAAAGCCATACCTAGACCAACAAAGGTTACTTGGTATAGGAAAGGCTGGCTTTTGGCTGGTTCTTCTGAAGAAAAACAAAACAAAATCAATTAAAAAATAGTTAAAAGTATCAACGACAAATGCAAACATCATTTTCATTGTGTTAAACAACACTGCTCACTGCTGAGAGTCACTGTACGGATAAATACATGTTTTAATAAGATGTTTTTAACGAATATTAGCTAAACAGATGAAAATTTGTTTGGATAAATCTTATTATCAACTGTTCACAACAGAGCGAAGACGCGTAGATTACATATATGAACTCTCAAAGCATTAGGTACATTGCCTAGTGCATTAAAATGTAAATGCTGATATAGTGATGTTTAAAGAGAAAATTTAAAAATGAACAAACTAAACTAAAATGTTACTAGATAAATTCACAAAACATTTAAAATTATGCAATCGAACGAATGTTGTAAGTATCAACAAAACATTATTTTGTTATGTACTTCACGCAGATTGATAGTGTGTCTTTTTCCATAGAATGCTAAATAGTTTCCGTAGCTTGGCTCTAAACCCGAAGTTCCATCGGGGTGACATGTTTTGGGCAGACTCAGCATAAAAAGTGTTCTGCGATGAGCTTCTATGCTGAACTAATGAGGATGGAGAATACGTTGAATATGATCTGCAATCTTTGTGTATAACGTAGCTATATTTTATCTTCTTCCATCTTCATTGGAGTAAAAGGTAGGTAGCAATGAATTATCTTATATTTTGTGTTTCATATATGTATGTGATATAAAGGTCCAATTGAGTCTCTGTGAAAATTACACTGTATCCTCACATCAAACCAACATCTAATGCCAGCACTGTACTGTTCATGCGCAACATTCATCCCGCACGCAACACATCCGAACGTAACACGCTGCACGACAACCGGCGGAGCAGGTTTCAGGCGAGAGTTCATGCCTGTGTCACGATTGTAACTGGCGCCTCCATCGCCGGGCCGGAGCACTGTCGCGAACAATTCCGCCGTCAAACGCGTACGGGCAAACATCGCGTCAAGGTGTACGGAGCGCGCGTTTCGGTACTGTGTCGGTACGCGGTACACCGTGTCGGTCTCGCGTTCGATAGGTTAAGGAAAAGCTTCCCTTTCCCGGCGAGTGCCATGTAAACCCGGGTTGTGATTTGCGTGATGAAATCGTGATTGGCGTGAATCGCGCTGCCAAGTGCACCAAAAAGTGCAGCAGCCGAGTGGTAAATGTGTGTGTGTGTGCTCATAAGTTTCCGATCAGTGCAGAGCGATTGGTAGAGGAAGTGTAAAATATTTTACCGGTTCAACAGTGGCAGCTTGAGTGTTTTTTGAATTATGGTGTAAGGGTGTGTGTGTTACGGTAAAGCGGGGAAAACAGGAAAATTGAGCGTGCCGACGAGTGCCAATTACATTAAATCAATTGCAAAGTGCCGAAAGTGTTACGAGGAAGGCGCATTAGCGCGTCCAGTGCTCGGTGTAGATGTAAGTGATGATGGTTCCAATCATTATCTTTCTCCCCCCTCAGTGGGTGGTCATCGTGAATGAAGGCGGTTGTGTAAAGAAATATTGAGCACAAAAAGTGAGCGTTTGGCGAAAAGTGGTAAAAAAGGTACAGAAGCGAAAGAAAGACGTCCAGAAGGCGAGCGAGATGAAACAAAGCAGACACAACGCATTGGCACAGCTGCAATAAGGATTGAGTTTTTTGTGGGTTAACAAAAAAAAACTCTTCACTCTCCCCGTTTGGAGCGTCACCACCACTACCGAGGCAAGTTCTCACGTCTGCCCTTGAAACAGCAATTCATAAATCAACAGATTGATGGTACCGTTCGCGCCAGTTTCGGTGTCATCGTCACTCGCGGTCCCGCGGTGCGTTAAATTGGCTGCCCCGAAAGACGGTGCCCAATTGATCGGATTAATCCAAGGGGGGGAGCAGCAGCTCACACTCCCGTTCGCGAAATCAATTCCGAAACGGTTGAACGAAACGAATCAATTGGGCCATCGAGTGAAAAGCAAACCGGGGGGGGGGGGCGACAAACTAAGCCACTGGGATTGATGGATTAAGCGGGCTTTGAAGGTGACAGCAATTTTGCAACTACAGAGCCGCTTCCGTGCCTTCCGTTTATGGATCATCATCATCATCATCATCATCATTATGTGTCGTTGGTCGCTAGGTCTCGTGTCGTCATCGATGCTTCGGGATTTTGCGGCAAAGGGCGCCCGTTTTCTTACGCTTCAATTTAGCCTCCCCCCTTTCCAATGAATATATTTTTGGCAAGTGGACAGTTTGAAAAGGATGCCGCTTCAAAGCGGCTTTGATGAGGGTACCGCATGTCGCGTGGTCGTTGCTAGCTAGCCTGCTGGCCGGGACAGATTTGTTGTCAATTCGGTGGGTTTTTGCTTGTTTTTTTTTTCGGCGCTCTGCCTTTATCAGTGCCGTTTCTAAGCCGCCCAGCTACTTTTAGTAAAAGATACATCCTTGTTTCATTGATTACTGTAAACGAGCGCACGATTGATGGGGAGCAAAAACTGGTTGTGAGTTGTTTTTCTCCACAGGGTGTGTGTGTGTATGTGAATGTCCTTTTTGATATTTTTAGAGCATGGTTGTTGTGGTTCAGTGGGATCGTTGATGACGTGGACAGAACTCAACTTCAATCTTGGGTGTTCTGGAAGCACCAGGGTTGATTTTTAAGCCGCCGTTACAACAAATGCCGTTCAATATCATAGAGGAGTGTGCGTTCTGGCAAGAGATTATAGATTTTTAATTTGTGTTTCCTGTTATATAAACGTCAAAAAGGAGGAGCTCTTCTACAGGGTATACGTGGAATGGGGTAGCTGAAACTGATTCGTCGCTTTGAAGTATATCTGCACTAATGGTCGGGTGAGGCGACATGGATTAAAAGTCAGTGATTGCGTAGCGCCATGGTCAGTTTTACCAGGAAAAGATATTGTTGTGTAAAGCTTGTGAATCTTTGGAACACGTTAAGGGCGATTTATTTTAATAAAGAAGAACCTAACGCAAGCATTACATAAACACCGTGAGTGCTAGACTTTTTTAAAATGCTTTATGACATAACAAAGGCCAGGTTATGTTCCATGGATAAACCATTTTAATTTACACACATTTAACGCTTCTTATGATATATATTTTACGAGCTTTTCGGTTTATTTTTGTACTAGTTTACAATAGTTAGTGCAATAGTGTTTTATTGTAATATTAATTTTTATGTTTATTTTATTTATAAGAGTGACAATTCATAACATTTAACTATTTTTCAAAAAAAAAAATTAAATTTGGGAATAAATTTTAATATTTCATGTACTATATCCTTTGATTAATTGAAATAATTCAAAGTTTGCTTTTGAGACAAACCCTTGAAATTAATCAACTTTGTTAGTTCAAAATACTTTGCTGCTAGCGACTTGGCTTGGAAAATTATTATCTCAATTTTTGAGAAATTACTGAGTTGTTATTGTTTCATCGAAATTTGTAAACAAATTCTTAAGACTATGTTACAACAGTGAGCACATAACACATGTTTGTGGGTGAAAATGTTCATCCCAAGCACACAAAAATGAATAAACTTTCATTCGAAGATAAAAAACTACCACAAATGTAAAGCAGTAAGAGAAGAAGAAGCCTCTAGTTATTCTATGTATGTATGTATTTTTGTATTTATTTATTTATTTATTTATTTATTTACTTATTCATTTATTTATTTATTTATTTATTTATTTGTTTATTTTTGTATTTATTTATTAATTTATGTATTTATTTATTTATTTATTTATTTATTTATTTATTTACTTATTATTTTATTTATTTATTTACTTATTTATTTATTTATTTATTTATTTATTTATTTTATTTTTTTAGTTCCATCTAACCTCCTCACAATATTTCTTCTACAAAAAGCATAATCTTCTTCTAATGTGAGGCCTGGCTAGGCATGAACATTCCTAAACAAAAATATGTTAAAAAAAGAGGTAAACAACACTATTTTTTCACATTTTTTGCCAGAAAAGCTAAAACACACACAACCGAATTGAGTTCATGGAATTGTGCAGTATTTAAAAATTAAATGCAATTTATCTTAACAGCAACTCATTCCCAACCAGTCGCAGGTGTTTGCGAAATCGATGTGTGGTACAAAGTTACAAAGTTAAACGCAAAGAAGACTTATCCGCAAGTTTAATTACATTTTCTCAGCCTCAGCCCAAGCTTCCTTTCAACACATTCCATATCATATCACAGCACAGCATCTGCTGTGAGCGGCGTGATGCCACCTCTCTTTGCAAAATACTCCTAATTTGATTGACTCCAAAGTCAGAGTCCCCAAGTCACGGGGTAAATAAAACGCAAGATAAATATAATCTGCACAACCGAATAAAAAAGCACAACAAACAAGCTAACCTACGCAGAGCGTACGAGCACGTGTGAGCATACGTTACGTTAGTAGAGTGGCTAAACCTGTGCCAAAGCCTACCTAGCGCAGCGAGCCTCCTGTCTCCTGTGTGAGCCCTCGAGGTGCGAGAAAAGACGAGCCGAGGAAAAGGTTACTTTTAAGCCAAACGATTGCAGCTACTACAGCCCACACGCAACCGGTTCGATGGGAGTGAGGCAAGGTGAGGAGTAAAAAACACTTAAGCTTCAAATAAATCTCCCTTGACAGTTTGGTGCAAAAGAATGTGCGAAGGATGTTTGTTGGTCGCGCGCTACCCGAACGAAGCAAGCCAAACACGGCCGGCTCGGGCCCAGCGCAACGAGTGAGATTGATGGGTTGGCGAGATAATTTCCTTCTGTTTTTATTGTTCGGTGCTAGATGCGGATCAGTGCAAAAGCGAAAGGGTGTGTAATTAGGGCGCTCGTTTTAATAAGCAAAACTGTCCAGCGTCCGATGAAGATTAGATGCTTTTTGGGATGTTTTGCGTACTTACTTCACATTATGCTCTAAACCATTCAGTGGCTTATTACATTTTTTATGGTGATTATAGTGACACCAAAATGCAGCGTAGGTTGTTCAGCGGGAAAGGGCATTAAACTGAACCTAAAGCGCAGTTTAAGTGTTCGTAAAGGTTTGGTAAAAAAATCGTAAAAGTACATTTGCAAAGTTTTGATCTATTTTTGTAATTTTCACTAACAACTTTTTCGGATACTCCTTTTTGTTGAGAGTTAAGAGACTGCCGAGTAAGTCTTTTCTTCATTAATCGTATTTGAAAATCTGTTAACAGCGCATGAGTCTTTCACGTATCACTTCACTTACACCCATCGTGCTATTAATCCTCTTAATGTCATGGGAATGATCAATACGTTGCTTTCACCTGATGCTGCGCTGGCACCAGCTTATCAATAGCCCAAAACTCCATGTTTCGGTACCTCCAGAATTAGAAAAGGCTATAAATTTTCTCCTCCGATAACACTCACAAAATTAAGGGATGACTGTATTTGTGATAGTATGCGTGTGTGCGTAGAAAGCCGGATTGAAACTTTTGCTCAGAAATCACATCAACCTGAAGCCCGAATCGGGGGGGAAGGGAGGCTGCTTAGCGCTAGCTACAATAAACAAAAACAAACCTCCCAATCTTCGGACCCGAAACTTTTCACCCATAAATATCAACAGCTTCTGCTTGGGTGTGTGTGGGTCTTTTGCTCCTGTTGCTTCGATTGTTCAGCTCTTCAGCTTCACTGCATCCCATCCGATAACGGATCCCGTATTGAATTCCGTTCATCCAGTGTAAATCCCTTATGCCTGTTATCGGGAAGGAAAAACATCAACCCCTCTCTCTCACTCTCTCTCTTTCTCGGAGCCACTGAAACTAGTCAGATTCGGTTGAAAAAGTGTGGAGAAGGGTATATGAGTGTGTTTTTTTCTTCTGGCGCTCATAATAAATCCGATGGAGAAAGTGGGGTGAAGATATTATGAACGCTGTTTTGGTTTGGTTTGGCTCACCAGGGAAAGCATCCAGCGGCTACAAGAAGATAGCCGGAAACTCAGGATGGACAGCTACTGGGAGTCGTGGGAGGATGAGGACAGCAAATATGATGTTGTCTTAAGAAAGAAAACATTCACAAGACAGCAGGGGAAATGAAGCACTGGTTGGCTGTGGAGAGTGGAAATCGGTAGCAAAACATGTATTCCAACTGATAAGCACTCGAAAGCATTGATTTTCCAGCCGGTGGTGGAGAGTTGTTTGCGATGTTTGCGAAAATTCCAATGCTGAATGTTGTTTCCATCCCAGGGCAGCGTGGATGGTAGGAATTTCAACAGTTTGAATAATTGTAAATATTTCAGATCCATACCACAATGTCTGGGGATGATTTGTTTGTGGAAGAGGATTGTGTTGGATTAGCATTTTAATTCGTTGGGCTGAAATATTTTCACGACAAAAAAACACTATTTGGATGTAGTTCCATGGAATACAATTTTTGGAATGCGTTTAATCCAGACGATGAGTTCTTCTGCTGTAAGATTCGTTTGCGCCTGATTGACGGAATGGTATTTGAGCGTTAAATTTCGCATTTTTGGTAGCCCATTCTTTGTTAATATTCAATATAATGCCAAATTCATAAACATCAGCTATACAAAACCTTGAAAACGTTAAGTTTCGATGAATATTAATAGTTATTAGTTAATTTTCTAAACAATTCGTCTATGACGTAGTTTAAATTATTTAAATTATAATAATAACAAACTTCTTGTATCGGTCCATTGAAATCTCTTTCTGCAGTATATCACCACGTGGTATTCTTCACCTCTGTAAGTCGCTTCTTAAGTGTACTTAAGTTTATATTGAGGCAGACATTGCGTGGCATATACTTTTTAAGTTGTCTCGTCAAAGCCGGTACTGGGTTTTATGTATCGTATTTGGTGCTTTAGCGAAAGTTCCCTGCTATCTAGATGTCTGATCAATTACTGTCACTGAGGTTCCCGGACTAGCAACAGTGGGACATCAGTGGTAGTACAATGTTAATAAACCTGGTATAAAGTTGCATTAAGTGTTTTCTTCGTCCGACTGCCTGCGATACGAAACAGTATTGTTTTATTAGAGCAATATACTTGCTCTCCTGCTGTTAGAGACGACGACAAAAACGATAAAAAAACCCGCTTAATTTACAATACTAGTTCTAATACTCTACTTCCTTGTTCAAACAAGTTGAAGTGGCTCTAAATCTGAAGTAGAGCCAAATAGAGCAAATATATTGCTGGTTCAACTAGAGACGTAAATTAATTCGTTAAACATGTATAACAATATGTTGACATTGGAATGAAGTTCCAGATTAAATCAGCAGTAAGATCAAATGATTTTTATTTCCATTACTGCTACTTGACTAAACATGTTTCTATTATTTATTACGAGAAGTAAAACAGAACACAATGAGCTAGCGTTGTTTTGATTTGAGTTTATCATAACCTTCTTAAATTTGTAGATTCTAAATTTATAGCCAGACTGATTTAAAACGTATTGAAAATAAATATAAAGAGTTTGCTTTGTATGTTTGACCGTAAAAGTTGTATTCATTCGAACCAACAACCAACACCCGTTCTTAAACTTTAATAATATTTAAAAAATAACAAACATTAAAGTCTTGTCTTTATAGTGATACAAAGCCCTTTTTGAAACAAACTCTCTCCGCTTTGTTCACCGCATTGTGCTCTTTCACCAAATCTAATCTATTTGCTCTTTACGTCATTCCCCATGAACCAAACCGTGTAGCGTGTCCTTAAAGCAAACCAATTTGCTTACTTAATCGGTTTGCATCTCAACCATCTTGGCTTTTAGCCACTCACAGCAGCACAGCAAATTTTCCCGAAACCTTTTGCACACTTTTCCCGAAACTATTCTCGCTAAACCGAGTGCTCCACACCACGCACACAAACACCCTCTTTTTGCACGCGATCACGGATATTACGAGCTACCGTAAACACTCTTCGCGTAGCGTTAGACGAAAAAGGGCATAAAATGAATGTGACATCCTTTCGCCAGATGGTTTTTGGATGCGCACCACAGCAACAATACAGCCCAGCCACAGCGCTCACCCTCGGATGGGGCCAGGTACGCTATAGCGATAAATATTTTCCCTATCTGCGCTCCCGGGAGGAGCTTGGTGGTGAAAAGTTTTCGGTTTTTGCCAACCAACCGTCGGGCGTAATATTTAAGCCTGCAGCCGCGAACCGGTTGACCACCACACGAACCAGAATCACGCATATATAGTGTCGGTGCTGTACAAAAAAAAAACAAAAACTTTCCATTGCAACGATGGGATTTGATGGTGAAAACTTTGTCCTTTTCAAGCTTCAAAAAGGGCGAAGGAAAACTAAGCGCGTTGCGGTGTAATGTATGCAAAGGGGTCGCTAACGTGGCTTACGAGCGGTTGCGCTTCTAAAAAGCCGTGGTTGGGATGGTTGCGATGTCGTGAAAATTAATGTACTATTGCTAACAAACAGCCCGTTGGGCGCTAGGAAGGTGCAAGCCATAATGCTTCTAGCATGTGGATGAAAGGCACAGTTTCCGCCGAGGTCAGCAGAACAAATATGGTATGATTATTGCTTTTACGGTTATTTTATGCAATGTGGCGGTGGTCCCAAGAGAGGCGCAGTTAAAGGTAAAATGGGAAAAACTGGATTTGAATTTCTTATGTTTTCTACTATCCTCTCGGCATATGCCTTCCTTTATTCCTCTCAGCCTGTAAGAGCTCATGGTGTTGAAGGAAAAGGAACAATCAAATCAATTTCCACTTTTATTGACAATATATTAGGCAGAGAATTACTAGCAACTGTTACACTCACAGCTGTTGATGTTGATGATGTGTTACGGTTAGTTGCAAGGAAGAAATGTGTGATTTATTCGTTTAGCTTAGCTTTCGCATGGTTCGGGATGTTTATTAACAAGCTTTTCCTGATAAATGAGCAGCTTTTTATTATTTTTTATTAGTACATTAAATCATGCAACATGCTTCGATAATAACTAAAAGTCATAAAATTGTAAAAATATCTAAAATTGCTAACTTCTGAAAATTACTTAGCAATATAAGTAAATGATTTTTTTTTTAAATTAATAAGAAAAGAACAAATTTATATTAATTAACTAAAAATGGAAAATGTAATTATTTTAGTGAACAACATAATGAATAATGTAACTAGACTGGAGATACAGAGTACAATCCGATTTTTTGTATTTAACTGTTTAAAATGTTATACATCCAATTTATTTTCAAAAACTATTCTTCAAAAAAGACAACCTCAAACTTCAACAAGCAAACAGTGGAGCCGTTATAATGTTTTTCTTCTCCCAATTAATTCCAATCGCACGGACGGGACCGACACGATTGACCGCATCACTTTGCAATTCATCTTTGTTTTGGTCCCGATTCCCTTTTAATTAAAGTGTTTTGCATTGCGCCCGACCCGCAACTAGAGCGTGCAATTGATTCCGATTTGCAGTGCGATCGTTTGATTGCAGATGAGATTGCACCATCGGGGGCTGGCCGGACTGCTGCAAAAAACGACCCGGCCCGAGGCCATACCATCGGGCAGCGAGCAAATGAATAATTCATCATACATCGTCATCGAGCTGTCGTAGCCGTCGAAGAGAGCCAGAGTTTTCCGGAAGCGATCGTTATTGAATAAATCAACATCGTTAAGCGCCGGGCAAGCTTTTCACCAACAATTAACACCGAACTGTGTCGATATTCAATGGAAAGCTGAAATCCAATCAACCGCACGTTGACAGCACTGCAGCCTGAGTCTGATTTATGGCTGCATGTTCGATTACTACTGTTTCCCTCGGGTGCATGTGCAAACTACTGCAACAAACTTCCCTTGAAAGGCTTGCAAATGCCTCACTCTCTCTCTCGCTGCTTCACTCTGTAAGCTGCTTACAGAACACACGCTTGCCACAAACCAACGATTGACGTAAATTAACTCGAAACCATCCGTGAACATCGGAGCTGCTCATTCGTAGCACATTGATCATTCGGATGGAACTGCACTGCCAGCTAATCGCGTGTCTCACAATCTCGGATGACGAGCTTCGCGTGTAGTAAATGACAACGTCTTACTATCGCAGCTCAGCATCAGCGCCGCAGTGCAGCGTACGCGGTGGAGACAGGGCAGTAAAGATCATCGATTAGCATCGAGAACCTTTCCAGAATGAAAGGAGATGAGAGGGCGGGCGCCGATCCTTCGATGTGGGGTGTAATTTTGCAGCTCGGCGTAATGATGTGCCACACACTGTATCGGCCACGCCTCTCCTCCCAACCGGTCGTTGTTCCAAGAAGCCCGCTAACATCCCTCGTCTCGTTTGCCATGAATGATTAGAGCGATGGAGGTGAGACAGGAAGGCTGGGCGGTCACGGTGAGATGCAGCCCGTTGGGGGATGTTTTGGTTGCAATCTAATTATCTCATCGCAGCGCCTAGCGCCAATCTATCGCCGCGAGATTGATGCTCGGTTCAAGATGCATGACACGAGAGCCGACACTCTGGTGGCAAGTGATAGCCATTAGCATGAATTAATTCAATCTCCTATCAATAATTTACCGGCATTCGTGGGGAAGGTGATTGATCTGTCAGATCGGAGACTGCGTGTGGCTTAAGAATTGGGTGGGTGAGTTTTTTTTATTACTTGGTGTACATGTACGTGTGTGGTGGGTGGGCGAGAATGTGTTAGGGTACACATCGGTGCATTACGTTGGATTGAATTAGCATACGAAAGAGCTTGACTTAAGTGCTGTTTGAATTAATGTAATAGTTGGGGTGCTTTAGTTAGGGTGATTTAATTTACGAGTGTTATACGGAATTCTAGAAACGAGTGTGTTAAGCATGTGGTATGTGTTTACATCCCATTAGATCGCATGTACTGTAATTTGTAGAGTTGCGGAAGCTTAATTGCAGTAAGCTTAATTGTAGTCTACAGAAGGGCTAAACATTCACTCAACCCGTAAGCTAAGGATGACAATGTTTTCTTGAATCTGTTCCCGAATTGAATATTCATAATGAATAGACATTAGTGTAAAGTAATTCTTTCAAAAACTTGATTGCTTTGCACTGATTAATTGATAATTTAAAATCCCTCACATAGCATTTAGTTCTCGCTTTTTCGACCCGTTTCAAATGTTATCTTTAACAATCATTTTTCTCGTTTATTTTGCACAATTTGGCAAAATATCTCTACTTTGTTTGGCACAAGTTGGCAAATTAAGAATGGAAATTGAAAAAAACTTTTAATCAATAACTAAACATATCACACTAACAATAGGTTAAAGTGGTTAACAAGGGTTATAGTGGTTTCTGATATTTGGTATCTGAAAGCTCTTGATTCTTGATTGTGTTAATTAAAAATCCTTTAACTAAATCCTTTCGTTACTTCCCATAGCTAATTGGTTTGTTATCACGATTTATTGAGCTTTACCCATCAAACGATTCAAATATTGAAAGGGTAACAGTAAATAAGTCAGACAGATCTAAAAAAATACGAGAACGTACCAATAAAACGTGGGAAACCCTGTGCCATCTATAAAATGTCACACACTGCCACCAACTGTTATTTTGAAATGTTTCAAAACTGTTTTAAATGTGTTTAGATCGAATGACGACAACTTTTTAGCATCTGTGAGCCTTATGCTGTAAATGAGTTGCTTTTTAATCTGCCTTTAGGCATTACATCATGCTTTGACATTACACCCATACACAACATCACTGAAAGACGTACCAGTTAGTGGAAAATGAACTCATGTTGATACCATAATATCGCGTCTTCGAAGGAAAGCTAGCCGAAAACCTACTTATTACAATTACCTCTAAGCTCTAACGAATATCGTGAGACAATTGTTATGGTTTTTCAATGATAATTTGAGAATTCATCATATCCTATAACACGGTACGATACGTGATACGTTAACAACGCATTAAACAGCATTAAAGACGCATCAATCTAAAAGCAACTCAACGAGCCAGTGTGAATTGAGCGGCTTTAGAATGCTGATAAAATACAACATGGTGAAAAGGAAAAAGAGCAATGACTAACATTGAGTAACAGAACATGATCCGGAATGAATTGAACGGCTTTTATACGCGTGTCCTGCATTCCAGTCAATATTTCGTTGTTGTTTATTGACCAATTTAGCTGAATATCAGCCATAGAAATAAAACATTGGAATAAATTGATTGTAAAAAAGTTGTTCCTAAATATAACCTATTATTAACAAATTATTGTTTCAGGTGGTTGCTATGCTGAGTCTTGTACTGGCTCAACCGTAAATTTTTAAATGGTGCGGTGAGATTCCAATTAAGTTTAGTAAAATAGGAGATTATACGTAGCTTTCTCGGGAATCGACAGATATTTTTATTTAATTTACCTCTTGTTACAAGATAGTAACATATTACCTTGTTATCCGAAGAACAATCTCACAACAATGGCATTCACTTTCCTTTTTTGACTACAATCTGTTTACTTTATTATTCAACGGCTCACTTGCTTATTGTAACATTGATAGGGCGCATACATCGCATAATATTATACGTTTTTGCCTCCGTTTAAAGATTACATGACCAAGGTTTTCTGGGTAGCTGTTCTTCTTGTCTTTGTTCTCGTCGACGGCTGAGTACGATCTGAGTACCTTTACAGGCGATAGTCTCCAATGTTTTGGTATAGCATGAATCGTTTTCTCGAATAACATGCAAGATAGACAAGCCTATCTTCTGGTTCAGGAGGCAAGAAACCTCACTATGCTTTTGGTGTTACAACGCAAGCAATGTTAAGTCTGGTTCATCTACATTTACCTGTACAACACCATCACGACATTAAACAGCACTTAGAGCTTTTGTATATAATTTGGTTTCGTTCCTTACTCTTTCGTTTCTGATAATCTGAGACTATCAACCAACATATTTTAACGTCAGTCCTTTGTCAGGCAACCTTCGTAATCCTTTGTTTAACACAACATGAATGCACAACTTATCCACGAACACAAAACAAACGAAAACATGTGACTTCTTATCTGCATCCAAAGCCACGCATGCAAGCTTTCAGTTTTGTGTTTCAAAATTCATAATTTTATGCAAAGAAAATATCCCCCCCCCCCCCCTCGCCTTTCTGACAGAACAGCATCCTAAGTGATTGTGTTCCATTTTAGCGCCACCACACAACACATTACCATTTGTTTCACCATTTGCTGTAATGAGGATTCGCGGTAGCAATGTTACGTTTTGCCGCAAAAGATAATCTTCAGATTTCCCTCGAGCTTGCCCGTGGTGGTGCCTTTGGTTTGCGGTTTTGTCCTTCCGCGCAAGATGGGTAATGGAACTCGTGCTTCCCGAGCACGCAGATCGAGTATGTGAAGTGCACTTTAGGCAGGACGGACTGACTAGAGAGCGCGAACAATCATCATACGTGGAATTGGTACGTTCACAACAACCGTTCGCGTCAACTCTTGCCAGTCGTTTGAAGAATTTTCCATTACGATATTGTGCCAGTTCCTTTGAAATCATTCCTTTGAGCGGGACAAATTGCCGCTTAAATGAAGCACCGCAGGGAGGCCGACTTCGTGCCTGGTAGGCAATGGTGTACTTCACAGTCTGTAATTTACGCGGTTTATTTTATGTAACACCCATTTTGGTAAGCAAAAACGCGTTCCTTTATTTATTTTACAATGTACTCACTATTTAAAGCATTTTCGAAGCATTTTATCGATTGATTTACGGCATTTTGGTTTCACTGTGCAAATACAACTTGTACAGCGGTGGAGATGCTCCAATATGACTCACTGTTCGCTCCGTCTCGTTCATGATTTATGCGTTTCCGAATGAACAGTCTGTAGCAGTGTTTGGACGGACACCTCATCGCCTCAGCTCATCTCATCATCCGGGGAAGGTGTGTATGTCTTTCTAAAAAGAAAAACTGGGCCATAAAACATATTTACACGATACATTTACGGCTTGGCTTTCGTTTCCGATCGTAAAGCTCGTACGTTTTGCACCGATCGTGTATGGTGTGTGGCAAACCGTTCGATACATCGATCGTGTCAGCTCCCCTCAGCGTCTGTGTGCCCTGACACACTATGAGGTTTCACTGTTAATAAATAAGCAAAGTAATCTACTTGCAAGACTCTTCCTGTCTGTCAAAACACTGCCCCCGAGTGATGATAATACCGAGGTCGTACAAATCAATCCATCAGCCATCAGTGTTCGGGAGTGACGCAAACGTTGCCCGATGGATAATTCAACCATATTACGTTCTTACGTCGTGGTTTATCGTGTGCACACGTGCCGTCCGGAATGTGTATGGGAACATATGGTTATTTCCTGGATGACAAGCGTGACATAAAGGCAACCATGTTCTGGTCATCACTGACCTCCACCTCCTACCGTCCTTTATTGGTATTGCCGAGGAAATGGTGGCCTCAGATTGAAGAAGTCCGACTCCGTTGGTAGGCATGTCAGGACTGGTAAAGGTTATAAATTCGTTCATTGCGAATAAACCAACAAAATTGAGCTTTTTTTATGTCCAGTAGCGTAACTATTTCCTCATAAAAATAAAAGAACACACTTCGAAAGAGGTCACACAATCTGCAATAGGTCACGATATTCCATTTCATACATTTTTTTAGCGAGTGCGCTAGCGATCAAATTACTTTCACCCCGTGAAAAGATCATTCAAATGTAAATGCCAAATATTGTGCGTGTATTGCACGTGTCGGTAGAGATGCGGGGAAAGGAGAGGGAGAGAGAAAATGCCTCCGCATAGTTGTACTTTATGCAAAAATGGTCACGCTTTTGGCATCTCGGCCGAAACTTCAACGGTGGAAGCGAAAAGCCGAAGCACTCCATCCAACCGGCGTCCGTTCGATGGCTTCATCTTTGACCAGTCCCATGTTTGACGAAGGGTTCCGGCCGAATGCGAAATGAATATCTAAATCTCGTGCCTGCCGGTGGCCCCACTGGGCCGTCTACAAACGTCATATACAATCTGTCAATCAACGCGCGCGAAGCTGAAGTGAAGTGGTGAAGATTTTCATTTTACGATTTTTCCACCACACCACACATGCATGCCAGTTGGCAGACAAAGGCCAAACACACACACACACATATGTAAAGGGAAGGAAAATTGAAATTTTCGGCAAAAAAAGCGCCACACATCAAGCACACAAAACCAGATGGAATCAGTCAACAATGTGGAAGCATTTCATTTCGGCATTTCACAACGGGCGGGATGTCCTTCGGGACAGCCGAGTGGAGATGCTTATCAATCACTATTTTCTTCCAGTTAGGAGGATAGCAGGTCGTCGCTTTTTTGTATTGTGCCGTTGTCTTCGTTCGTTGACACATGGGAGATTTTCTGTTACGTTCTTTTCACTTTTTTGAGGCGTTGCTTTGGTTCACATGCAACCTGTCAACGCAAGGCAACAGTGAAGCAGATTGAAAGTGGCGGCAACCGTAGTGGGTTGCTTGGGTGTGCCCTAACTGAGTTAGACGTGGATGAATTCAGTGATTTTGCCGCTTTTTATGCCCAACCATCTCCCGTTGCTTCACTACTTCCACAGACAGAGTGGTTCAGCGTACATTTGCAAGCGATTCGCTGTGGGTAGGACAATTTACAGTCCGGTCGTAATTCGTCCGCAATTTGCTAGTCCAGCCTTGCAACTAAATCCATCCAAACGCTTGCTGGAGACTTGCAAAAGTTGGGATGAAATTTAATGCCGTCCAATTTAATGCTGCACGCTTAATGCATGTCCGAGCAGGCGGCAGGAAGTAAAACGATATCAAAAGCAAGCTTAAACTCCTCTGCTGCATTTCGCTTAATCTGTGCGGCAAGATCACTTTACTCGCGGGATGAAATTTTATATTTCCCTCCTGCCACCGTTTTCCAACCCACCGCGCAGGGATTAATTTGTATTGCTGTTTGTGTATAGTTTTTGCTGGGCATACGAAGTTGGCCTTCTAGTGATCGAGGCAGCAAGGTTGCGCCGCCTCAAGAAGCGGATTTGCGTACGCGCGAATTTCAAGTGCATCACGGGGCGAACGTGCGGGATCTATTTTTACTTACTGAATTACGTTCGGTTTGAGCATCGCCGCCGAAACGGAGATAGTGCAGGCCAACTTATCAGGGACAAGTGGGGTGGGTATCGTTTGTTCGGGTGGTGGGTTTTTGCATTATATTTCGAGTGCATTCATGATCCGATTGCATTAGGTCTTGGTTTGTTTCTTTTTTTGTGATTATTTAATGTACCACAATAAGGTTATTTCATGTTTGATATTCTGAGACTGAGATAGTCCTAAAGTATTTGCCCGTAAAGTTATGAGATTGCCGTTGTCAAGCTGTGTCTATTACAGCTACAATTGAAGAATGTAATCTCTGATTTGAAAATACTAATTCAGTATGAAAGTTCAAAAACCGAATACAGATATTCAATCATGGATAAAGTCTGTCCATTTTGGTATTTTAGCGTTATGTTCTTCAATTATTAACACATCTTCTTTTTGTTCTCATGCATTAATTTATTTAAAAAAACTATAATTTCAAACCAAACACACACCATTCTACGCTTTAGCTCCTCGCTCTAAGTGCTTAACTTATTGCACGAATAAAAACAAATGGCTCGTAGCAGCGGACTGACCAGCGAGCATGACAAGTGTGTTAGCAAGCTAGCAAATCGTTTGACTTGGCGCCTTGCCCGCAAAATAAACCGATCTTGTTAAACGTCGGCTACGTTTCCTACATCTGGGAAGAACCCATTAGTCCAGCTGCTAGAACCTGCATAATGCATGCCTTTGCACACGCTTTAAACAAAACTAGCAAAGTTGATTAAAACATCTAGCGAAAATCCTCGCCACGGTAGACTGTTGCTCGTTCCACCTCACTCTTTGTTTTATTCTTGTAGGAAATTTATGTGACGAGTTGATGGAGCGATTTTGTACGAAAAAAAACCCCCACACACACAACTGTGTGCCAAAGTTGAAGAACGCACCCCGTCAAAGCATCGATCAATTCCAACGAACGCCTCGAGTGTGGTAGCAAACGAACCAGCACGACCGGCAACAGCTGACAGCGTGGCAGCGCCTTTAAACGTCGATCGTAACGTATCCTATAAATTTAAACATTGACACACGAGGTTTTTTGTTGTGTTGTACGATTAGAATCGTTCATTATGACCTCACAACGGAAATCACAACAACAACAATAAGCCATCACGATCGCCAGACACAAACAGCCAAGCGCTCAAACGCGGGTTAAGAAATTGTAACTATAGAAAACACAAACATGCAACCGTTTTCCAGTACAACCCAGCAAGGGGCGTTTCATTCATCGATCGTGCGAAACCTTCGCTTCGATTTTTATTTGCGATCGCGAGAGATACAGTAAACAGATCATTTTTGGTCGTACTTCACAGCGACGGCCCGCCCATTGGGAACGGGTGGGCCAATGTTTACGATTAAACACTCCGTGCTCAATGCTCGTGGACGGCTCCGGTGTGTTTGCTTCGGGCCCCAGTCTGCTGCACTTTAGAGCGGAAGTTTATTGGCCTCTAGTGCCTCTCTTCTAGCGCTTCATTCCCGTTCCCTTTCTACCGCATTCTATAGCTCAAGGGATGATTTTACGATTGTAAAGCAATTTCACCAGCAACGCATTTGCATCCGTTGATTCGGTTTGCTGTAATAAAGAATTGCCAAAAAACGATTATGTATTTTTGGAAGCGAATGGTTGTGTTTTCCTTTTTATAGACACTTAAACGTGGAATTCAATTTAAGTTTTGTCTAAAATAAACAAATGCAAGCTTCAGCAGCACTGAGACCATATTGCTCTTTCAGCTTCCTTTGTCTTTTTTGGATTTTCTATTGAAAACATTCGCTTTAACTCTAATAATGTCATTTCCGGATTGTAGCTATGTCAGTGAGATTTGCAAACCAGCGATAAGATCGGCTCGACGTGAAAGCCAATGTTTAACTCAGTTGTATATCTTTAGAAGTCAGTAATACAATTGGAGTCTCAAACTTGGATCTTTTTTCATTCTATAAATGGGAGTGGCTAGGTGCTTAAAGTATCAAGGTCACAAACAATCACTCAATCAATTGATAAGGAAACAATTTTCCATAAAAAACGCGTTTAAGCTCCTGAATATCTGGAATCTAATGTTCGAAAGATTCGATTGGTGTACCGGAATCTATCTTTGCTTGCCTTTTGATCCATTTATTAACTTATTTTTACGTTTTTGGATGTAATGTGATTCATAATACCTAAAAACATTAATGTACAAATTAAAACTGAGCAGGTATTTAGAGGATACGTCTGTTTGTATGTGCCAGTTCTGTTCATTTTACTTCGGGCCCACCTAATTTTATTTTATTTCATTTAGATATAAATATCTGCCTCAGAGGGCTAAATATAGGGAAACTTAATGACTAAAACTTAAAATTAATGATAACCACAAGTACTTAAATCTAACTAGACGAACATATTCTAGGCAACAAGCAATTTGGAACACAGGCAACACAAGTAGAATGATAGAATTAGGATGGGGAAACGAAATGGAAGTCAAAGAACTGTATGAAAAGGGGGCGAAGGGATTGAGGGGGGATATGAAAATCAAACACACCAGAGGCACTGGTAAAGCGATGAAGGGATCAAAAAAACGGATCATTGGTGCCATAAAGCGTTCTTCTCGACGGAATTTCAAGGAAAATGCGGCGTCGAAGCAAGCGAGCAGGCGCGTACAGCGGTATTCTGTTAAGTAGTGAAGGATAATCAATTTCGTTCCAAGGCAAACCGCTGATAAGTAAAGCTTGAGAAGCAGAGCTTTGGTTGGTTGCTATTCGTAAAACAATAGAAATCACCTTAGTATTCCTGAAGCTTTTGATTAAACATTGGGAATTATTTATGAATTACATGCATTGCTCTTCTTATATGCAGGCAATTGCTATCTTTCCTTGTAAAGCTGTAAGCAGCTATAAAGCTCATGCATTGCTAGAAAGGAATAATTAATGAATATTTGAAATTCTAATTAATTATGGTATTGTTATGATGAGGTGTAAATTGAATTTAAAGCTTTACTTCGTCTACTCCATGACCAACAAAATAAATTGAGGATTAGTGAATTGAATTTTATGTATGTTAATACATTTTTTTGCATCTTATATCAGATTAACTACCATAAGGAAATTATTAGTGAGCCTTTCTTGATATTAACTTCAAAACAATTTTACACCATCTAGTGCAATAGTTAAAGGTTCAATGAAATATAACAATTTTAGATAAGGATGAGTTCACATTGGACACATTAACGTTATCTCTAACGTGGTCCCACTATTACACGTAATGATTGAAACTACCATGAACAAAACGATCCCAATAGCATCTCTAAAACAATCTAAACCAATCATCTCGGTAATGTTCCGAAAGTCGAAAACATCCCCAGCAAAGAATGCTTCCTCGCACAAACTCACCGTACGCAGAATACCAACAACTACCTTTCTCTTACTCTTCCTCGAAACCCCATTCTTTCCAACATTAACTTTCCATTCATCTGAGCCCCGACCCGCCCCCGAAAACCCTAAAGAAACGGATGAAACAAAAACAAAACAAAAAACAAAATGCTGCACCGAACGGGTTGGTAAATTTAACGATCGATTTCACAACTTCGCATCGGGCACGGTCAGCAGAAAATGGATTGCCAAACCAATGGAGCCACATAGCAGCTGCCCCACCGAAAGGATGCAATTTGATGCTGAAATGAAGCGTAAAAGAGGGACACAACCGCAAATCGGTACGAAAATCGTTTGTCCACCGAGTGTGTACGCGCTGCTTGGAAAATGGATTAGAGTCGTTTGTCTGTCACATTTGGGAGCAGTTTAGGGGGGAGAGAGAGAGAGGGAAAGTAAGAGCGAGAGCAAGAAAGAACAACAAGCGATAGGGAAAACTTTTGTCGTTTAATACCATTTTGTTTTAAATTGAAATGAAAACTGATCACTTCTAATGATGCAGCAGCAGCAGCAGCAGGAGCTGGACTAGCTGAAAGCTGTTAGATTTAGGCAAAAGGGAGGACCAACACACACACAAACTTGACCACCTTCTTTTTGTGGTAGTGCTGCGGAAGATAACGCCAACGATGAATTATAAAGAAATGCTCTAAAAATAAAACAGATCACTACAGTGGGAAAGTCACCGGAATGATACATTGCTCAATGAAATGGCGGTAATGGATCGGTTGTTGTTTTATTTTCTTTTGTATCCTCCCACGCTAGCATTAGCCCACGTAAGACTCGTCCCATGGCATTAATGATGTTGTGCTGCCCTTGTTGAATAACCGTAAAGGCAGAAGGCTGTCGGTTGGCAAAGTTTTCATCCCACAATTCACTCCCGTTTTACAGCTAAAAAGCCTGCACGAAGCGAAACACACAACATAAGACTAAAAAGATATCCTAATGGGCGCACGGGAACGGCACACGATCAACTTTCGCAACGGTGGTAAAACAACTTTTATGGACACAAAGTTACGAACGTTATCGCTATCGTTTTTAATGATGGATTTCTTAATGTCAAGGATGATCCCTGTTTATGGAATGGCTTCCAGAACTTGAGCCAGGTGTCCCTTTACGGTCCCGAACTACAAGCTTTACTGCGTGCTGTAATCGTGCACCAAATGTCAAATCAACGCTTCTAATGCTACACACACACACACACACACACCCACTCTACAGCAAAGAACATTGCTCGAACGATGTGTTTCAGGATTATATACCGCTCTTGGTGGCACTTTGCTCCTTCCCATTTTAGCAGCATCACAACCAATTTCCACTCCCAATTTATCATCATCTTTCCCATTAAATCTCACGCAGTCGAAAACTACAGGCAGTGGGACTGGGGCTTCCTTGATCTGTCACAAATCATTATCCAGAAGTAAAATCTTACCCATCCCCTTCCCGTTTTCATATTGTGGACTGGAAGGGAGCGGGTTAGAGTTCCATCTCACCGCTTCTTACCACCGAGGTCGGGTGCCATCTAAGACGATGAAATATTGGACGCCAGGGCACTTCATCTGGAGGCAGAACGGCGTCCCCATGCTCGTTGATCGTTAGTGCGGTTGTCGTTGCTCCACAACCACAACCCAGGAAAACGCCCCACGATGCCTAAAGATAAATCATGCTCCTATTTCGGGAGCCGGTGAGCTTTTAGCTTTTGCTCCTATCTATGCCGGTCCCGTTCCCACCTACCAGAAAAAACAACTCCCTCGTTCAAGGACGCACTTGCGTACGCAAACATTTATTGGAGCAGAAAGCATACTATCATTGTGGCATGATATGCGTATCTAAATGATGGTGCGCTTGCGGGAGCACTGAAACTGTTACGCATTATTCGAACCAGTGTCATGCTACCAGCATTGTTGCTTTTTTATGTGATGTTTTGCTAACGCTTTGCGTTAGCGGAAGGGATGAAACTCCCCTTTGTTTGGTGCAAACCAAACCCTCCCACTGCAGTGGTTTGGGGCGATTTCACCAGCGGCACTGATGCTTTTGACAGGCTGGTACACAGGGATGAGGTTGTTGGCATACTGCAATGCGTTGAAGCAGCAAGATGGAAACTGTCCCCAAAAGAATAAAAACAAAGAAAAACCCGAAATTGTGCGTAACGAATTCAAATATTTTAATATCGTGCGTAACTTTCACCGAGGTGGACATTCTAAAACTGCTTATATAGTAACATATTTCATTTGGCGACAAAGAAAAGTTTCCGTTCTTCCGATAAAACAATGGTAAAGACACGTTACCACAGGGATGATCAACTCGCATAATCGACATAATTCATGTATTTTGCTTTTAACATATTTTAAAAATTAAACAGAAATCAGTTTTATTGCAGGAAAAAACAGATAAAACTTCTATTTTAAACTCTCATTAATCATACAAGTTTGAGCGTTAATTTTGATAAGATATTTATGACATTATCTTATTGTGAAAAAAGACTGAATTTTAAGAAACAAACTGTTGAAGATTTGTTGTGAGATTTTATTATTAATTGTTTGTATAATTCGCTATACTGCTATTTGAAATTCTTTTAACAAAATTTCTTAAATTTGGAGTCTATCAAACATGTAAACGTTAGCAAGTAAACTCCAAAAAAACTGGAGAGAACCACAGATATAAATAAGTTACATGGGGTTATATATGACGGAGTCAAATAGGTTCATTCTTGCATCCTACGATGAAGATTGAAATTCAGTATTTTTTAAACTACTTGTCGCAATATTCTATATGAGTTTCAAGTATTTTTTTTATGTCATTGATGACTGATGACATTACAGTTAAAAAAAACGAATAAAATGCTTGTAATTTTTAAGGTTACATGCATTGTTTTGTGAGATGATGTACAATTTTGGTGGTAATTAATCTACATACTACATATTGCATACCCTCAGGCGCTCACAAAGGTACGACGAACTATAGAGCACTGTTTGGTTTGCATATTCAGGCCTTTTCTTTTTGCAGCCAACGAGCAGAAATTTCAGTCTGTCACTGGAGCAATATTTGTCATCCAGGTTGTACCCAATTAACAATTACGCTTCACCATACTGGAATTCTGCAGTTGTGTACAAACAAAAATGCATTTTAAAATTGTTTTGTTTACAATTAATGGGTTTGAAATGAGTTATAATACTTTATTGTATTTTAAAAAATAACCCTGTAACGATTTGGCGTTTGTTTACATATTTTTCAAGCTAACAAACTGAGGCTAGTTTAGCGCGTGATTTTGTACACTCCGTTGACATGATTTCAGCCACCAACAGTCAAACTCCATATAAAACAGCTGGCTAGTATCGTAAAAATCCCCATAAGTAGTATTTTGTTATCGTTAGAAGCAGCTAATGATTATTTTTTATCAGTGATGTTAATATGAATGATTATGATAACATATAAAGATAACATATTGACATTTCTACCTTCCCAAGCAAAAACTTGTAAGTTACTTAGCTGCTAGATATTTTCTAAAATAGTCATACAATTAGCTACATTCAATCCCTTCTTGGTGATGATGGTGTTCCACTTAGTATAATAATTTTAACATTTTTGCCCCCAAAGATTGTTTAACCCTGAGCAATGAGTTCACATTCTTTCTTTCCCCAAACATACAACACACATACACCCCAATAACGCCTGCGTGGAATCCATACAACGGTGGGAAACTTCAGATTGAAGTTTATGTTTCATATTTCCTGCCAGGTCGGTTTTACTGTCTTTTTGTTCTGTGTTGCTGTTTTCTTTTTGTTGTATTCGTTTATTTCCGTACAATGATTTACTCGCCCCAAAAGCCGGTATCATTCTTTCCGCACACTCTTTGAAGATGGCTGGCAGGTGGCAGGGATTTTTTCAGCCTAGTCCCCGCGCCGCTTCCCTCTGAGTGTATGTGGAAAGCAAGGAGTGGGGAGCGAGAAAGCGAACGAAAACACCCATCCTCATTCGGTTTCATTCATCGTGAGCTCAGAACCTGCGCGAGAATAAAAAAAAAAGTAGCATAAAAATAAAACCGATACCGCAGTGCCTGCGAGCGGAGGTGAAATAATGAAATTAAATTTTCATTACCCGCCCCAGGCATTGTTATCGTCATTATAAACGTCACCACATGCTCCACTGGCACAAACAGTTGCTTGTTTCTCTGCGGTTGTTTTTTTTTCATCGTCGCACATTTTCATTACCTTTTTGCTGCTTCGAAGGTTAACCATGCGTCTCCATCAGCCGAGAGGCAACGGCACCATGCGTCTCCATCGCAGAAGGCGCTGGCTTTACCACACCGATTGTTAATGTTTTCGTTCCGCCGAACTCATGTCTCTGTTTTTTTCCACCCGTTCCATCCACAGATAATCTACTCAATTATCGGTAATCCACCGGACGGAAGACAGCAATTAACCCATCACAGATGGTGTTTAAGTGAAGCGATGAAAAATCAATTCCCACACACGTGCTGCATACAGACTGCTGATTAAAAAGCCCTCTCCTTTCCCTCACCCTCTTGCCTCCCTTTTCCACCCATTTGCTCTTTCTCTCTTGCACACTCACACACAAGTGGCCGTACGGATGGAGGGCACTCTCTACTTACGAAAACCTATCAATCATCTGCTTCCCCCGTGGTCCCAGTGGATGCAAGCGGTGTAAGTGAAACGTGAAACGTCCCACTGGAGGGAACAAAATCCAATCCACCAGGTCAACCCAGTGAGCCCAGTATTGGTGAAGGGGACTGAGCCGTTTCTGTGAAAACCATGCTAGACATTCCCAAAGGGACCACTTCCACCACCGCATCCCACTATCCCGGTGTGATGAGTTTCCTTAACGCCGCCGGTGCAACCTTTCTCGATGGCCTTAGCGGCACAGCGGTCAACAGTGGTGGAGCGTTGCTGCCCGCGGGAAATTCTTCATCCACCCTCGGCGGAAGCGTGTCGCCACTGGTCAACTACTCGTCGGTGGTTAGTTCCTCGCCGTCACCGGCCACCATGCTGTCGAGCGGTTCGGCGAACGGTTCGATGGCACCGCTGCTTACAACGGCCCTGCTGAACGTAAACGGTACGGGGCTGGAGTACGGCGACACGGGCAGCAATCTGACCCACTCGTTCACCAACTTCGTGCACAAGGAGTTTATCTTCGACCGGACGGATGTGCGAGTAATATTCATCACGCTCTACTCGCTGGTGTTTTGCTGCTGTTTCTTCGGTAAGTAGGGAGGTGTTATTGGAATGCACCTAACGATTTTAAAGGTTTATATTTGGTTCAATAGTAGCTTAACGAGTTATATTTGATTGTCTCATACAAAGTGACGGGTTTTGTACGCATATGAAGCAGACATTTCTGTTTTCCACTCATCAGTAGCGCTACACTTTACACTTTACATGATTCTTTACTCCTTGGCTGGACTAAACATCATATAATGACATTTCGACTTAACCTTTCCATTGGTTTATGTACTTTCATGGGCTTGTGGAAGGATTTGCACGAACTGGTGCGCCATAAAGATGACTGACACGAGTCATCATAAATCATGATGTTAATCTTATACATTTATTCCGACAATTGAGTAGAATTTCCTTCTAACGATCATTTATACATTGCTTTATGGAATGCTTTTTCTTTAATGTTTAAAATAGTCATTAAACTTTCCAGTACCTTTTTTTTAAACAAAGGATTTCTGTTAAATAGTTAGGGAAAAAAAACTAAAAATGTATACGAAAATATTTCATAATAATTAAAGCAGCTGTATTCATCAGCTGTAGCAACTATATTTTATGATTTTAACTGAAAGCTCGTAAAACGTCATCATGATATACATCTTATCAGCGTGTGTGTGTGTGTGTGGAATTCATTATTGATATTGTGTGAAGCATACATGAAGAGTCACTGCCTAAGGCACATGATAAAGCAAGTTGCGTGCGTATTATTAACACTTAATAGGCGCCGCGTCGTATGAAATCGCATGACGGCTTTGTTCACCGCTCAATTTTGTATCTGACGCTCTGCAATTCTATTGATAACGAATGAGGTAGGAAAGAGAGAACGGAAACGACATGTGCTACGCCGCTTATCGCAATGAAACAAAAGAGTAATAACAATCGCACGCGAAATTATCGTTCTCATCGCTCTCTTGCCATGTGCTACGTGCTCAGTCGAAAAACTGTGACGTCAGGCCAGCGGTCAAAGTGTTAAAGCTTCTGCAACCAGAACCCTCTCCTAGGGCATTTCGATAAACGATAGGGGCCGGTGGCTGCTAAATCGGTAAGATAGTTCGGTCACCTCACTTCATCATTACATTCATGGCGATATCCCGGAATAGCGCAGGCTACCAATCAATGTTCGTTTCGTCCAAATATCGAACGCCTGTAACTCAAATTGGCTCGGAATGTCTTTACGGCATGAATTTTAGTTCGGCAGAAATTGAGGAACTTTCTTCGCATTCCATGAAATTAACCATCTGGAACAAACGTGAGTTTTAGTTGAAACCCTGGAGTTGTGTTTGGTATTTAATTACCATACTTTGTCATCCGTGATCGTACTTTATCATCTGATGCGTTGTTATCGGTAGTCTAGGTCTTTAAAATTCTCGAATTTTTATGAAAAGTGTTAGAGCTGCTCCACGTAGCTCTTGAACGTTGAAATAATAATAATAATTACTATTATTATTAGGTATTCTTCTAGCTTCGCTACACATAAAATTTCCTGCATTAACAATAAAAATTTTTTTGAGGGGATAGTTACGTATTATAGTCGTCGATCTGTACCGGAGTCGGATGGATGAAAATGTTGATATTTACCCAACACTACTTCTTGGTAGCAGCGGATTTCACCGTAGGCGAGATAGGCGGTCGTCTAAGGCCCCGTCGATTTAGGGGACCCATAGATCAGTTGTCTATATCAGTTGTCTCCAGGCTGTGGTCCGCGGACCACTAGTAGTTCATGACGTCAACAGACCTGGTCCGCAAATGAATTTATTTTTGGAAAAGAAAAGCTTATTACTATACAAATCGTGCATTTTTTTCCCCCACAATCATGATTTAATTTTCAACAGGTATGTTTAAAATAAGATTAAATTTTATTTTTGATCAAAAACTTTAAACTAGAATAAAAAAAAATATGTTCACAATGGATGTGGGCCGCTGCAGCCAAGTGGTCCGCGATCGTAAAATGATTGGAGAGCGCTGGTCTAAAATAAAATCACTTCAAGGTGTGTTATTTGAAACATTTTATATTTTATAGCATTAAAAGACTTACCTATAAAAAATAAGTCAAAATAATACAACAAAATAACTTTCTTTATGCTAACTTGTAAGTCATTCTTTTACTCAAAATTTGTTACAGACACTTAAGTTTTTTTAAAACTATATGCCGTGGTATGTTGGTTTGTAACATAATACAAAAAAAACACCAACTAGAAGTGAAAATGCCTCACAGTTGATTGATGTGACAAAATTTAACCTTTCTTCCCCCAAATCAAAATTGTCATGTCGTCGACCACTTCACATTGCAAATGACTTCGTTCAATCAAAACTACTAGCAACCATCGCGCAAATGCCCAGCTTCTCGAGAGCACATCACAATAATTTTCGTGGAAAACCATACCCAGAGTAGTTGTGGGACACATCATTTGTTTGGCTTTCATAACAACCAGCGGCGAGATGTTCCCCATCCACGGAACAGAAATATCGCAAATACGTGAACACACTTTCCACAAATCAACAGTAACGATCGGTAGGTTTCTTCTGCTCTCGTTCCATCCATACACCATCGAGCCCGGTCCCCGGATGGTTTTATCCCATCGCTAGGAAACCACTTGAAAAACAACACTTCTTCATGCAACCTCCGCCAATGAGCTTTGCTCGGCTCGCAGCTACGCAAGCGTACTGCTATTGATAGCAATCAGCTTCACAACAGTAAAGAAATTGTCCCGCAACGGCAAAGTCTCGGTTGAATTATTTATTACCACGGGCCCCTGTTCTCCCCCTTTCCATAGGGTGCTTTTTTTAATGTGAGAGGGAGAAGACGGTTTGTGTGTCCTGGATTTCTGTTTTTTTTTGCCGTTTAGTCCCAGGGAAGCGCTACAGTTTCTTTAGGGACGGGGAAGTCATTCACCTAGAAATGTGTTTTCACAAGTTTTTAACTACGCACATCGTACAGCTATTGCAGTTGGGAATAACTTTCATCAGCTCAAGCGGGCGGTCATTGAAAGTTCTTGGAAAACACAATTCCACTTGGTCGCTTAATCAAGCAGTTACCAGGTTAAGTCCAGTTCGAGCCGGTTAACTCCTAACCGACGCCCTGTCGAGCTGACTCGTTATGTTTGTTATTTTATTTATACCATGGTTTTCACCCGGGCTTATTTTTCCGAATCGATTCCGTTTACTCCGTTCACCACTCGATAATCGAAACGGAAGGAGCTTCCAGCTTCTTTGCACTCGCAGCAGCAAAAATCATTCACTTCCGCCAGGGCTGCACCGAGCGACCCTTCCCCAGATAAGCAGATTTATGGCGTACCGGATTGCCGGTGGGTGTCGTCGATATGCTTTAGTGGCGGGGAGGCTGCCAATTATGTGCGTGCGTTTGGATTTGGTCTCCCTTTCCCCGCCACACGCGAGCTCATGAGCTTTTTGCTTGAGCAAACAATAATTTCACGGTGACCAAATATGGTTTCGTGCTGATTTATGACCCAACAAACACTCGGAACACTCCCATGGCGAGATGCGATAAAACAATTACAAACCGCGCCGGTACCGAAACGCACGGGCATGATTTATTGCAACGAGTGGGGAAGTGAGCTTGAAAATTATTATTATACGTTCGCGTTTCGCGTGGAACGGTGCAAACGTGAACTTTTAATTACACCAAACACGGGATGCATGCGGTGTGCGGTTTGGAAACGGCCGTGATTGGATGCGTGGCTTGGGAGAGAAAGTATTTAATTGGTCGTTTACTATTGAAGCATTTTTAATTAAACGATTATCCTCTTTTTGGTTTTTGTTGCATCCGAGATCATAATCGGATCATATGCGTGGGACAATAATGAACGGGACAATAAATTAGATTATGATGAGTATATAATCCAGTGTGTTTTACAATATTGTTTGGCACAGATGTGTCGTGTTAGAATGACGCTTTTTTTGCATCAAGCGTAACAACTGGCAAGCTGTAATAATTGGAAATCGTATTTTTGTACATTGACGCGAACAGCAAATGATCATGCAATATGTTATTAATAAAGCACATAATCATGGTTATTTTTTTAAATGTCCTGATTAAAAGCCTTCGGCGTTTTTGATATACATCAATTCCATGTTCAAATACATTGAAGAACATTGAATCTAATCAGTCACTAATCACATGTGTACTGAGTTGGTTGATGTTGGAAATACGACGAACATTGGTCAGACTGAGAATCAGTCATTTTGGCTGAAGACGCTCCATGAAAAATTGGATTCTGAACGGAAAGGATTCTAAGAATGTCTGATCTGTGATTACCGAGAAACAAGTTGTTATGTCTTTAAATACCTTTGAATGACATCAATTCATTTAGCGGGTTAATATAGTACTGTTCGGGCAAGCAGAGCTTATAATGTAGATTTATTTAACGGTTAACGATCACGATCATAAGATTTTCAAGACTAAATATGACAATAACATACAGACCTGTCAATGTGGCGAATGTAAAGTTGTTGCGAATAAGACCAGAAAGTTGTTTTATTTTATTCTTTCAAAGCCATTTTTGACACATGTTTTATTTTAACATTATTTATATCGTCTAAATAATAAATAACCAGCTTGAAAAACGTATTAAGTGAAACTAGAGCAGTTTTTACGTTCATCGTGTAAACCAATATTGAAAACAAATTTTATTTTTGATCAGCTTTTTGGCTAAGTTCTTAGTTAAGAAGCCTATGCTTGAAATACGTCCGCTTAGGCCTATCCTATCGTTAATACATAAAATAAATAAATACACCAACTTCTACGTAAAACAAATAAATATTAGAACTCATTAAAAATTTCTGAATTTTTTAACGATGGTGAGTTTTTAATTGTATGATTAAAAAGATACGTAAATTCTTTTGAAAGCTTAGAATAACCCGTTTGATTTTAAAAAAAATGCTAAAGGTCCTTAACATTAGCAAAATGTTGTAATTACATTTCTGAGTTTAACTGGCTGTTAAACAAACATGAAGTTAATCGGTCTCTTGGCACACTCGGCAACTCAAAATTATATAAATAGAAAATTCAAAGATCTCATGCAAAATAGCAAAACTTTTTCAACCACTCTTCCATTTTTGTAAGAAAATATTTAAGTAAGCCCGTTAAATGAATATTATTCAAAGTAAGCGTGTCATCCAGCAAAAACGGAAAACAATGTCCGTCCCCCAAGAGACTCAAATTTAATGTGGAATGATGGATTTTTGATGCATGATATGATTTACATCCTTCACATCCTACTCAGTCTTCTGGCATAAAGGGATATCCCTAAATTTACGGGAAAGATAAGAGAACATTCCCTTTCGTGGCAAAACCTGCACCATTTCCACAATCCGTTTCCCTCCAAAAACTAGTGTCTGTTGTCCCTGTTTTCGCATCCCATCCACACATTATCAAACGAACCTCATCGCAGGACACAACACAATTTACGCATGCCTTGCATGCTTTAATGGTTGTACGTATTTTTTGTGTGTTACTACTTTACTCGTTGCTTTACGCAACTCCGGGACATTACTTCTGAACGACCCCAGCTATTGTGAATAGTGTCACTTGGGATGGCTTTTCGAAGGCATTCATTCGAGAAGGAAGGCAAAAGATAACTCTCCTTCACACACCGCCATCATCATTCACCCTAAGCGTGTAGCGCGCGCTCCCGCCCCCCAAATCCCGATCCCCGAAAGGTCGATAAAGTTCCATTTCCAAGGATGATTTTCCAAGACACGAGAGGGGGGTGGGGGAGCATTCTTTCAGCAGTAAGGATAAGGATATATCCCCTCAGTCCCAAAGCTACTTCTTCAAAACGTCAGTGAACCCTTTTCGTTCGGGTTTTAGCGGGCTGGTTAGCTTTCGGAGAACGTGTCAGTTGCAGCACCGGCGGGACACGTTCTCATCGGCATCCTCCGTTCACCTCCGTCAATCACCATCACCAGCGAAGTTTTGCTCTTATTGTTCCTCAACCAACCGCACACCAAAGGACGTCATCTTTATTTCTGTGTTTTCATGCACCATTCCTATCTCTCTCTCTCTCTTCCCTCCAGGAAACCTGCTCGTAATTCTCGTGGTGACACTCTCCAGAAGGTTGCGCTCGATAACCAACTTCTTCCTCGCGAACCTGGCCGTTGCTGACCTGTGCGTGGGGGTGTTTTGCGTGATGCAGAACCTCACCATCTACCTGATCGAAAGGTAAGACTCCCGACGACGACTGTCCAAGACATTTTTGGACGATATAAAAATACCAACACCATCACTGCCAACGCCACTGTGCGCCGCTCGGCAAACGTATTCTGGGAAGCTCACTGTTTGGAGATTTGATTTGGGACAATAATTGATTTTACATTCCACAACACCACACTCCACCTTCCGACCTTTAGCCCGAGATTTCGTCCCATCCATCCCCGTCACAATCCCCGTACCTAATCGATAGCAATTAACGAAGCGGAAAAGCTAAAACCAAACCAAAAATCACCGACCGCTGGACGCAAATTCCTGCGTCCCGAAATGGAACGGACGAGCAAAGGAACCGGAAAGAAATAGCGGGGAGGGGGAAGGGAGGGGAAGAAATAGCGAATCATTTCCCGATGCTGCTAATGGAGGGACATTAATTACAATTTTTGATGCCATTGAACGAGGGCGATGGCTACCGTTGCCTCAAAACTGCTGAATGGGCAGCTCATTTCATTTGCCTTTTTTGTGTGTGCGTCCCGCCCCGTTCGTGTTCCAATACAAACGATTGGATCGAGCGATTTTTATGCTGTCTCTTTTTTTGTCAATTCCAATTCGTCTCAAATATCCCAAGGACATTCGCAATGAAGTGGAAAGCTACCATTATGAACGTCAATTATAAATCTTTAATGATGGTGCTGATTGTGATTCGATGGTGACGTTTGCAGCACAAGAAGAAAGAAGAAAAAACCCCGTCAAGCAGCGTTTGTGTTGTTGGGAGTGAAATAAAAAACAACTTCTGGACAGCTTTTTAATTATTGATTCGCCGAGGTTCGCCTTTGCTTTTGGTCCAAAACTTCCCCCTCGGGGCCATCCGCTCGTGACAGGAATGATTTGTAAAGCAACCATTGTTCCCTTCGCCGCTTACCACAAAGCTTACGGGTGTGCCTTTCTTTAAGCTCAACAGCACTACAAGTGGCTTTATGAAATGTGGGAATGCTTGAACTAAAATAGGATTTAAACACCGCATCACATACTTAGCGCCATACATGTCTCACAGCCCTCGTGACTTCTCCTAGCACACCGCAAACATAATCCACCCTTTACCTAATTAGCGAGCATAATTAAAGTCCTCGTAAAGGGGTTAGTTGCCAGCTGCCAAGCCCCTTCTCCTGCACCAACAGAAACTCGATGTGTGGCATCCAATTTCCCGCACCCAAGATGGGGTTTCATGTTCGCACAAAGTTTATGCGCGTCTGCCACCAAAGCAGGCGCGCCCGCGCGCGTGTTCCATTTTTCGACAAAACTTGTCCCAAAGCGTAATACAATCCCACCAAATCCTGCCCCAAGTATGGATGGCATACTGCACTTGGTAGGGAAATTTTCGAGTGGAATCAAAACCCTCGCCTCTCAAAGTCTCCCTCGTTTGTCGTTGAATGGGCGGTTTGGGTGTGTCTCGGGAATGTGTTTTGCAGTCGTGCCGAGGCATCTGTATGGTCGTGCAGCAGCGCAAGAGCACCTCTTTGTGATAGCTTACGCTGCAGTGAAGGAAAATAACGATCGAGACGGTTCATGCTGTCAATCTGGACGTACGAGCAACAGAGGCTTGAAGAGCTTTTCTCGGAAGTAGGGAAACGTGTGGTAAGAGGAACGTTTTGAGAAAGCAACAAAAGCTGCCACTTCTCTGTGGTCTTTAAGGAAGGGAAAATAAGATGCTTTTCCCAGTGGCATTGGAATGTTGCTTTGGCTTCTTAGTGTACCGAAAGCGAGGGAGAGAAGAAGAGCTCACACGGTGCTGAGATGCATACTTTAAAAACTTTGAAATTTTAATTAACACATTCAGTTTATTCCTCTGATTGGTAACTATCAATATAGTGCGCTTAAGGAAACTAGAGCCTGTTAATGATTTTTATATCTTCCCGTAAAGTTTAATGTATAAAATATTGTTCTAATTCAGATTCAGGTACTTTTGGATCATATTATTTTCCAGTAAAATCCTTCATTTGAATTTCAGCATATCCTCAAAAATAATCATAATAAACGTTTAACGCACGCTTACAATGTTAAAAAGTTAAGTGCTTGTCTTTTGACTCCTAAAAATATAATTTCGACCGAAAAGACCATACTAACAATGTATGAGGTTATGAAGAAGACGAAAAGAATGTAAGTGAAAGGGAAAAGCGACGTCGAACACACAAACACTATAGGTAAAAACATACACAAGTTCAATGCCGAGTGATTTGAGCACCCCGCCTCACTGTTGGGTTAAAAATGGGTTAAAAATCTTTCTAGAATCATAATTTTAAAATTAAAATAGTACAATTTTGAAGAAAAACTAAACAAGTAACACAACTGAAAACCCTAATTTAAAAAGATTTTGTTTTAAACAAATTTGACTGATTCTAGTATCACTTGCTATCTTTTACTTTTGTCTAATATTAACTGGCTTTAACCCAATAAGCCGTAAATCCGATAAGAAAATATCAGAAAGCTGGTTAAAAAACATGAGGAAATGGTAAACATTCACTTAAAGCCTTGCAATAAAAAAAATAAATGTCTTTCACTTATTAGTTGACATGTTTAGCGAGACAGTACTGTAACATCAACTATCTGTTCAACTTAAATCTGTTGACCTCCTTTTGAAAATTCACATAAATGCTTCAAAAGATACATTCAATTGACACAAACAATAAATTAATTTAAAACCAATAAAAATGCTTCATCTTCAACCTTGAAGTCCATCGATGTTGTTGATTGTTTTTCCCCTTCCTTTGCGATGTTTATGGGAAAATGTTTACTCTAAGCTTCTAGCCGTATCGAACAATCTCGCTCTGAGAAGAAAAAAAAATACGTTTTATGTTCCCAGCAGGTTATAAAATGTTGCCAGCAACCCATCGTTCAAATGAGAAACTGCCCCCATCCAAAACCAGCAGGATACACAATTGCAAACAAACACACACGCACTGCTGTTTTCCACAATATGCTTAAACTAATAAACACATGGTTGCCTTCGCCTTTGGTACAGAGCATTGGTATTGAGATGATTTGTTTTGCCCAAACTGTACCATTACATGATAGTGAATAGAAAAGAGGTACATCACACAGCAATGTTGCGTCATTGAAAACGAGAAAAAAAGGAAAACCCGTCGATCGTTTACAACATCATTATTCAGTTCGAAAAGTTAAACTCCTTGCCCTAGCGCTCGATCTAATCGACCAAGACGACGGCAGTCTCGTTGTCATCCTCAGGCACGATAAAGTCCCCATTACCCCTATCGATCGGTATGTGTCGTGTGTCGTTTCACTTTTCCGCCAATGGCATCCGTGCCCACTGTCCCTTTCTCCTCTCCTGTCGAATCACACACATCACACACGTCTCACTTTCCGGTACGTGCCAACGTCGTTTGACGATCCGTCAATAACAGTACGTTTTCTTCACTCTCCTTCTCTCTCTCACTCCCTCCCTTTCCCCTTTCAGCTGGGTGTTTGGGGACTTCCTGTGCAAGATGTACCAGTTTGTGCATTCGCTCAGCTACACCGCCTCGATATTCATCCTGGTCGTCATCTGCATGGAGCGCTACTTCGCCATCATCCATCCGATCACGTGCAAGCAGATCCTCACCTCGCGCCGCCTAAGGGTAAGTGTGCTGGGCGGCATGTCAAACATTCCGACGCCCATGATGGCTGTAACTCACACGGTAAATGTACACAGACGCACGCGTGTGTGTGTGTTCGGTGCTCCGAGCTACGGCATGATTAATCACACCGTAGTGGATTTATCCCGAGGGGAAGCTGCAGCTCACCGGATAGTATGGCGTACCTGTCAAACATTTAGTTGAAGGCATCCATCGACAGCAGTTCTGTAATGGAACTGCAACAATGTAAAACAGATGAAGTGGGTTTATCTTGTTTGTTTAATATTTGATCTCAGATTTTTATTATTTCCTTTAAAAGGTTTAGATGCTTTAGCATATGTCAAAGTAGATTAAATTACAAAGATGAATGCTCTTTGTTCAAATCCATTTTCTATGCTTTTCTTGTACACGAAAATTAACTTCAATATTTCAGCCTAATTCAATCGATTTCAATCTAGACCACGCGCTATGGAACACGCTCCACCGTAAAAGCACAGCCCTGTTGCCACGAAAAGACCATCCTGTCGAACGGTTCCCGATCGATTGCACTTTCTATTCAGTCTGTCGAGTGTATGCGATGCGACTTGAACCATTCCCTAATTACCCTTCGAAGAGCCACTCATGCACGACCCATTCAACTACCGCAAGACCAATAAGCAGTACCAAGGGCACCTCACGCGCGCTCTCTCTCTCTCGTCGATACCGTGGCGTATCCACTCAGACGATTCAGCGGAATCGATATCGTGGCAAAAGGGACATTCAGTAGCAGCAGCAACAGCACTCTTTGTCCTTCCGAAACGATCGTTCAAACACACAAAAGGAAAACGTCATCGATGTCTTGAAGCGTACCGGGTCGTATGCTGCCTTTGTTCGTAGATCGATAAGCGGCGGAGCAAACAATATGGCTTCGGCGATGTTCCATTGGCGGAATGCTTTGCCCGCTTCTTGTATGCAGCAGCCAGATGCAGCTAACGGGCTTTTGTTTGCTTGCTGCCCCGGTACCCCCGGTCCCGGTTTTACTCCCTCCGAAAGTTTAATCTCGCCAGCAAACAGTGTGCTTTTCTGTGCGGGTTTTCTTCGTCCCCGTTGCGTGCATGAGCGTCCCGTACAAGCTAGGGGTAAATAATCCGCTTAACTGAACACTCGGCCAAAAAAATGAAAAATGAACGCCTCTCGCTTCCTTTGCTGCACTTTGCTTTAGCGTGTGAGAGATGGCTCTGCAAGGGGAGATACTTTCACGCACAACAAACATGCAAGTACCTTCGCATAGGTGCACTTTGTGTACCGGCGGCCACCGGTGAGGCGTAAGATAAGCGAGCAACGTTTTGCACAACACTGCAGCAATCTGTGGAACAGAGGGCAACAAGTGGTACCAAGCCTTTGGGCAAACATCCGTGCAAGCTGATTAGCGCTTGAAAGCTTGCTCGGAAGCTTTGTGTTGTTTTGATTTTGTTGAAACATTAAGGAGTTGTTTTATCAATTCGATGGGACTTGATCTAGTTCAAGCCGAATGAAAACACATTTTGTATAATTTGGTCTAAAAGTGATTGAAATAAAACGTATAGAAAATTTAAAAAAATATGTGTACAACAAGTTAATCACGGGCATCTGAAAAGCCATAGTAATGAACATAAACAGTGTCTTAACTTTAAGATTTCCGTTGAATTCAGGATCCACTAAGTGCCTAAAAGGACATCTAATATTGAAGGAAACATTCAATTTTGTTTTCAAACTGTTTGGATTTGTGCAAATATTAGCAGCATAATTAATATTTCTCACATAAGTGTTGATATTATTAAGAAATGGGGTACCTTGAGAAGTTTGGCCTTTGCTCTAACTTAAAGAGATTCTTTGAATTAAATACAGATAATAGAATTATATACTTGGGAAATAGCTTTTGGAAAGAACCTTTTTGATTATCTCTTTGTGTTGTCTTGATTCCCGTCGTTTAATGGTGTTTTGTATACACTTGGGTGATGGTTTTACTTTAAAGCTCCAATTCTTTCATCTTTAATGTCCAATTGTGTCTGCTTATCGATAAACTAAATATATTTAACTAATATTAAAATAATAAACCTTTATCAAGCATGCCCAAAGGGGGCACAAACTGATTGTTATGGCATTTGGCTGGATAAGGTCAAATTACAGCTGGGCTCTCAAGGAGCGCTACAACTCAATATTGAAAAACATATTTTGTTGTAGCGTTTCATATTTCCTAGAGATAACTTCATATTTTTTCGATATTTTTTTCATGTTTTTCCAATTAACTAGGAGCCCATAAAACATTTAACACACAACTTACAAAACAAACAAAGTTTTTTCACAAGTGTGTAAAAAACACAAACATAAGTTTTAAAAAATAATACAACTCAATACTGTTTTATGATAATGAAATGTTGATGTTTCCAATTGATAAGCTTCTTCTTTGGCTCAACAACCGATGTCGGTCAAACGGCCTGCCTGTGCCCACTTGTAGGCTTGGCTTTCAGTGACTAATTGATTTCCCCCCATAGCAGGATAGTCAGTCCTACGTATGGCGGCGCGGTCTATTTGGGGATTGAACCCATGACGGGCATGTTGTTCAGTCGTACGAGTTGACGACTGTACTACGAGACCGGCTCAATTGATAAGCTATCGTGGTTTATTTAGATGCCTTGATTCAATATCCAATATTTTCCAAAGTAGAGTGGGAATTCAACAGCTCATTAAGACATAAATATATGACATTGATTAGTTGAAGAACAAAGAAATTAAAAAAATTTATTATGACATCCTAACAGAAAATGGAATGAAATAATAACAACAACAAAAATACGTATGTTTAATTAAATCATATTTTATACTTTGAGCTCACTTATAAGGATTCTAGCTATGAAATTGGAACAATGAAGTAAACAAAATGACACGACGAAACGCAACAGAAATGTAAAAACTAACACCACCATACTACCTTCATGTGTGCCCTTCCCTCGCCAGCTCGTGATCGTTGCCGTTTGGATAACGTCCGCCGTCTACTCCATCCCGAAGTTTATCTTCGTGCGCACCATCACGAACAACCTGGGCGACGACCAGCTGGAAACGATCTGCATCGTCAACCGGAAAATGTTCAACTCCGAGCTGTTCGACATTATCAACTTTGCCCTGCTGTACCTGCTTCCGCTGCTGGTTATGACGGTAAGTGTCCATTACGGGCGTAGCAATGTTTCCCATTTTTTTCTATTCTCTTTCTTCCTTTTCCTGTCCCACCGCTGCCATCATATCGTGTCCCCCTTTCCACAGGTCCTGTACAGCCGAATAGCGATAGCGCTGTGGAAAAGCTCGCGGGGGCTGGAGCGGCACATCGCGCTGCAAAATACGACCTCGTCAAGCTACTCGAGCAATTTCCACCGGAAGCCGAGCAGCAAGTATGACAAGCGAACCACAGGTGTCACCGAAAGCCAGGTAAGTGTCCATCCGAAGCCTTCAATTGCCGCCGGGGATGGGTAAGGTGTCGCCACTTCCGTCTAAATGCCGGAAATACCTTAAATGCAAACACACACACACACACACACACACACACACACACACACACACACACACACACACACACACACACACACACACACACACACTTCTAATACTAACCTTCTCATGACCATGATTCTCGCCACCCAGGTGTCGGTAGAGTCGGACAAGGTGGTAGTAACAACGTGGCCGGCACAGAACAGCTTTCATCAACGGCACGGCACCCAGCTAACGCAGGTGTCCCACTCGTCCAACAACGTGCTACGGGCGCGCCGTGGCGTTATTCGCATGCTGATGGTGGTGGTGCTAACGTTTGCCCTCTGCAACCTACCGTTTCATGCCCGAAAGATGTGGCAATATTGGTGAGTAGTGGTATCACTTGCTAGGATAGCGAGAGTGACTTCATATTTCATTTTTATCGACCATTGGTTCTCATCTTCTGACTCACTTTGACGTCAACGGAAAAGAACGCAGCAGAAGAACAGTGGTAGAATAATGATACGCCTAAAAGTGTATCGTATCGAAGCGAGTCACACCACATTCACAGTTTGGTTTCACATACTAAGCAGCCTTGGAGGGTGGCAAAAGCTGCCTAGAAAATGACCTTATCATGAACATTTAATTGAAATATCACGCGAGTGAAGAAAGTCTAATGCTTGCCTTCCCCTGCAGCAGTAAACGCAACGCAAGTGTGAAGCTAGCAGGCTGCGTGGGATTCTTTTTATATGAAACCTTCAAAGTGATTCCAGTCGATTGAATTACACTTTTAACGCGTGTTAACGGTCACGCTTGATGATAGCACGAGGGGCATACCGTGCCCAAAATTACGTCCCTGCTTTCGAAAATTGAAATTAGAGAAAGTTATTGGAGCATCCGTAAGGTTCAGTTGTGTTATTTAATTAGTTGATAATGAAAATAATTAATTCTGAAGCAGCGTGGATTCTAAAATATTTTCGAGTCAATTGTATTGAATGGTACACAGTAGAATAGCGCAAAGAATTCACATATAACAAGTAGTTTACAATTTTTCGGAAAACCCTTTTTGTTGAAAATGTTGTGAGGAATGAGATATGGTAAAGAATTACTAATTCGTGGTACTTGTTGGAGTAATCAGTAGCCATATTATCTTCCACTATACTGTCTTGATTTATAATACTGGCATCAAGCTGTGCAGCTTAACCACACGCCCATCGCTGGCTCAATTCTAGAATTAACCGAACTCTCCAAACCCAGGAATTGATTGGAGGAATATTGTGAGAACTAATTTAAAGTAAAGAATTCCCAATTTGTGGTTCTTGTTAGATTTAATAGTAGACATACCTTTTCTGATTACACTGTCCTATTTTATAATACAGGTGTGCGGCCTAGACACATGTTCATTACTGGTTCTATTCTAGACTGAATTGAACTCTCCAAATCCAGGAATTAATTTTGGTTTATTTCCATAAAACACAGTAAGGCCAACAGTGGCGGATTAAGGGTATCGGGGGCCCTAGGCGGTAAGACGAGTTGAGGCCCCCTGTAAATGGTAAATGGAGTTGGGGGGGGGGGGGGGGAGTGGTACCGGCACTTGGGTTGGGTGATTGAACAGTAAACTTGAAGCCCCTACGATACGTCTCAAGCTCTATTTTTTTCTGGCGGGGTGGGGGGGGGGGGTGCAAATGACTCGACAGCCTCGGGGCCCCAACGTTCCTCCTTCCGGGAGCTCTTGTCGCTAGTACTCTGTCCATACGGCATACTATAGACTAGCCATCTACGGGGCCTCTAAGTCGGCGGGGCCCCAGGCGACCGCCTAGTCCGCCTACCGTTAGATCCGCCACTGAAGGCCAATAAATAGTAGAAGTGAAAACAGGACTTTGTCTGCTTCATTATTGCGCCATACTCAGAGAAAGCGGGAAATAATGTAATTATACGGATATAGAATTTTACTACATCAAACTTTCAAGACAACTTAGAGCTATAGGTGTATGACAAGATTATCATATGTTTTAGGAAAATTCACCATTGCTCGCTGCTAATGTAGATAAATTCCATCCTTTAAATTGATTTATTGTGTGTGAAGGTAGCTTTCCAAGTAGTTATTTGAAATTCCTATTAGACTTCTTCTGAACGCACAGCAGAACAGCATGTCCTACTGCTATAGTCTGCCTCTTCCTAGAAGGTAACTTAAAGGAATTGAACAAATCATTTGTGTTCTGAGAAGTATTATTAATGAGTAATGATGTTTGGTCCTTATTATGCGTTACATCCGCTATGCAGCCTTCCAAATAAGTGTCGTAACTGGCATTAAGTTGGACAAAACACACAAAGTAGGTTTTACCGAAATTCAAGATCAGTTTATTCATTTAAACCTTACCACCACGCTAATTCCAGCATCTACCCATTAAAGAGTAACTTTCGGCATATAAAAGACACTCGTGTTCACACTCTCGTGCCGCTCGTGTTCGTAATTCCAGGTCCACCGACTACAAGGGTGATTCCAACTTCAACGCACTCTTCACACCGCTCACCTTCCTGGTGACGTACTTCAACTCCGGCGTCAACCCGCTGCTGTACGCCTTCCTGAGCCGCAACTTTCGCAAAGGCATGCGCGAGCTGTTGCTGTGTTCCTTCAAGAAGAACAAAAACAAATCGCTCAACCAGCGTATCCCGCTGCACGTAAGTAGCACCCAGCGAGCCACGACTCGACTCCCTCCCTTTCTCCCTCTTGTGCGCACACACAAACACGCACCTTTACAAGCTCCTTTTCGCATCCTTTATTTTTCTTAGAAAAGCGTTACATAGCGCCATTTGCGTTAGCGTTCCGGCCTGTACGGCCTGTTTATTCCGAGCGTTGCGAGTTTTGTTCTGAGTTACTGCTCTGTGCCTCTGCTGCATGTTTTGCTTTCTCACTTAACATCTTCTTTCATTCATCCCACAATCTTCCTCCCTTCTCCCCACCTCACTGTCCTCGCGCTCTCCATCTCCACCGAAATGCTTAGCGACCACGATCCGTCCTAGTGCTGCTGCGACATGCCATGCTATGCTGGGCCACGGACAAACCGACCGTCTCCCTGGCGACGCATTGCCCTTCGCCGACTACCCGCTCGCTCGATGGCGTCGACGAGCGGATGCTGTGATGGGAGCACCGGTCAAGGATGAGATGAGTCGGCGAAACTGAATGTGTCAGGCCAAAGCCAGGACGCGGTTGGAGTAGGAATCGGCTCTGACTCGGTTCGGTTGGTTCGTTGTCTTGCTCGCATAGAGGCATCACGCTCGAAAGTCGCTCGAACCGCTTGGTTAGGGTGTCTGATGCCGTGCTAAACCCATGAAAGAGACCGAGCTAAAAACAGAACGGGTAAATTGGTGTCAGTTAATAAAATGCATGCAAACGTACCTTCGGAGGTCACCAGTAGCGATTTCCATATCCTACCAGCACTAACCATATTAGCAATCCCTGTTTAAACATCCTTTAAACATCCTTTAAAGTTATTGTTTTCGTTACAACTTATTATCAAGACTTTAATACTTTACTTTAATACTATTTTTTCATTTCTTGCCCTCTTTAATCCTTCTGCTTGTGTTATAGTCATTTTTTGTTTCATAATTCGTTCATATATTATGCTTTGTATTTTTATTCTCTGTGTTTCATGCTATTGTTTTCAATATTGAGTCTCTAATCTACCATTTTTCGCTACTATACTCTTTTATTCTAACGCTTTTTTCCTTTTTTCATGGTTTTATTAGCTTTATTGTAAACAAATTATTTTACTTATAAACTTTCCTACTACTTCTCTTAAATGTACTCTTCTACTTCGACTTGTACATCCTTATTGACACAACTATGCGTCGTCCTTGGTTGAAATGTGTTCCAATAATTGTACGCCTGAAGGTATGCAAACCTGTCGATAGTTCTAATTAGATAGAAGATTGTCAACTTTAATACGACATTTCAGACGCTTTTATTCCTAGCATTTGCAAAATATAAGTACAATTGTTTGAAAACTATTCCAGCTTGCATACCTTTAGTCATGAGCTGACCGTCTCATAACATTTGCATTACATTAATTTTACTTTTTGAATGTCTTATTTAAATTTTCTCCACTATATTACTTCCCCAATTTTCTTTATTTTGTTTATGTTTTTACATTCTCTCGTAAATAATCAACTACTAGTACTTTCCGGACGTAGTAAATACTGTTTAAACAAAACAATACTAATACGACACAAACAAAAGGCATTGCATAGCCACACCCTACCTCACTACCAACAACCTTTACCCTTCATCAACACTATCACCTTCCCTTCCCCTACACTCATTTAGCATAGTATTTAGTGAGAAAACATTTAGAGCAATCAATTGGCCGCCTTAGTACTATATGCCAACCACTAACCAATATCGTATTATCCATTAAAACCTCTGTATGTATTCCCCGTTTAAATATACGTATGTGTGTGTGTGTGTGTTTGTTGATGTGTAAATTAGAATGGCTGACCAGTGGCGAGTGACAAAATTGATGCATTGATTGTAGCCGTTTTCTTTCCATCTGTTTTTTTCTTTCATTTCTTTCTGGTTCTGGTGTGTTTCATTGCTCGTACTCGTTTGTGTTGTTGCGATGCGATGCGTTACCCCGGGGGGGCATTCCCTTGGTTGTGGACTGCCGATGCGTGCCGATGCTAACTTCCCCCTCGGCCCCATTTTGCTGCTTCGTATGCGTATGTGCACGTGAATTTGAAATAATTACAAACAAAAAACAAAAAAAAACGACCAATCAAACAAACAAAATCGATCGACTGCCGATACCGGTACGCAACCTCAGAACCATTCTTTACCGACCGATTCGACCCATGTAGGATTTCCCCAATGATGCCACGACCTGATCGACCGCGGGTGCTGCAGTCGGTGCGTCGGCAGCGGCCGGGACACGGGTAGGGCCAGCCGCCTCCGCCGCCGCCGAGAGCACCGCTAACGCACCCGGCACCACTGGCACCCGGTCGCGGGTGCACCGCTTCCGTCAGCATCCGCTCTTCCGGCGCAACGAGCTGCTATTTCGCCGCACGAACGAGCTGGTAAGCAACGGGGACGAGGACGACGACGAGGACGATGAGGACGATCTGAACGAACCGGCAACGACGCTGTCCACCGCAACGATGGCTCCACCGCTGACGGTAAGCGTCATCGAGCTGGGCAGTGGACGGTAAAGCGGTTTGTCATCATCGCGACGTCCACGACTGTGTTACAAACAGTATTCTATGTTATTTCCCATCGACATCGAAAGCGAAGCGTTGTTCAAGCGTGGCGCACAACGAAAGCTTAACAATTAAAGAGATCCCAGAGTCAGATGAGTGTCAATCAATAGAGCAAGCGATTGAGTGCAAGGCAGTAGGCAAGCCGGCCAGGTTCAATTTCACACCACAACGAAACGTATGCCAATTTGTATAGCGTACCCGCGTCCAAAAGTTGTTTTTCCTCCCCAATCCTATTGGTATGTGTGTGCGTGATTGGTTCCGAATGGAAACTTTTGGCCCAATTACGCCCATGATGACTGCTACTAGATTCGCTTATTGCCATCCTTATTTGCACACTCTTCCTGCTACTCGTGTCGTGGAAAGGGAGTGCCTGTGTGCTAGTGCGAGACAACAAATGATGCCAAAATTGCAGACGAAAGAAATGGGGCGAAGAGAGCATTAAGTAGCTGCCGCCGAATACTGGAAGCTGTTAGCACTGACAATAGAAAGTTTCGCTTAATAGCAATGATGTACTACCGTTTCCTCCGGCTGCTAGTGAGATTTGCCGCCGAATGCTGAAAGTTTATTTTCCCCGCACCATTTTTACCAAAGAACGTATAGGGTTGAGTGAGTCACCATTTCAATACTACCACAGTAGATCTTCCTAGCAGAGCAGAATAGTGGAAAACATAGTCCCGCGGCGGCAGAATGTAATGCAGACAGAAACCAATTAGGAATCACGTACGGAACGGAACATATTTTTGTAAAGAAAGCAGAGCAATGTGTTGAGAACAGACTATTTGGTTCACTTTTTTTTTTTTTTTTGAGAGCATTGAACTATTTTCTGCTGGGGTTTGAATATTTGACTTGTAAAACTCTTTGTACGCTTTACAGTAGCGACTGTGGAATTGAATGTTTGTGGAACTGCTTAGTTAGGACGAGGAATTAAAATTTAAAAGCAAATATTTTGAGCCTAAACTTGGGAGCTATGTTTGAGTACAACTTGTAGCTTGTTTTTGGATAATTTTTACAATTAAGTTTAAGGTAATGCCACATAAGAAATCAAGTATATAAAATATAAAAGATGATAATGTTTTTTTTTTTTTAATTTTCTAAAAGTCTTTATTTTCGCTAAAGTTGTGAAAATTAGTTTCGCCATTTTATGTTTGTTCATGGAACCAATCATAAAAAAAACTATAATTACAATCATTTATTTGTTTTAACTTTATGGCACGTTGCCATTAGTCTGATCTGAATTAATCGAACTTCTTTTTACCAACATTTTGTCATTTTTAATTAAACTGTGCTGAAAACTTCACACGTTTTAGTACAATCTTTTTAATTACAGACAATAAAGAAAGCGGATATGATAACTATTTACATCCATGATTTTCAAAAAACTTCCCAATGGTTTAACCTCCTTTTGCTAATGTTTGATTGAGCAAACATTTAAGTAATCACATAAACTAATTGTGCTACGCTCTATGTATACTTCATTTGCCCTCAAATTATTTCAAATAACGATACTGTGATAAAGTACTGAACAAACGATGGACGAAAGTGGCACGGGAATGGAACGATGCTCATGTATACATGTATGAGAAAACCACTTGGCGACGCTAGCGAAACGGTTAAGCGATGAATCAATTACAGTTCGTTTTCGTATCGAATCGATTCCGATTTTGCGAGATAGAAGCAAACAGCGTGCACTGTAAACTGTAGAAATACTGTAAATCAAAGCATATTTTAATCCAGTATCATCCGCATACGCATTAGGACGTACTTAAAATCGTACCGAGCACGTGGGGAACAAACGCCCAGCCACGGTACTAGAGAGCAGACGGATGGAAGTTTGCCAAACAGGTCGAATTGTTGAACAATGAACTCTTCTAACGGAAATGTTGTCGCTGAAGATAAAGGTTATATTTAATAAAAAGAAGTATATTTTTTCACACATTAACCATTACACCAGAGTTTGCTAATGCGTTAGATGAGATAAGTACATGAATGGGGAGAAAGGCGGGAAAGCATCGATTGTTTAACAAAATGTTCCGAGTCCCTAAGGAAAGAGGCGAGAAAGAGTGTAGCGGGGACGAGAGATTTTACGAGAGATAGAACAATTCGAATTTTAATTGTAGTTTCTACGATTGGAGGTGAGGCGCGAGTGAGGCTCAATGCAAAATCAAAACCAGAAAGAATTTATTGTATGCCCCAGGAATAAGATTAATAAAATTATAGTGCTAAAGTATATGTACATTGTTTTTCATGTTGTTTCAATCTTCCTTTTTTGTGATTCATACAATAAACTTAAAGACAACTTTGAAAGAAAAAGGAATATTCAACATTTACTAAATTAGTACTATTTTACCAAATCGTTCCAATTTCACACCTCTTTCGACTGTCTGTTGGTTTTCTCTCTTGTCTTAGAGTTAACTAGGGATTATCTTCTTGATAGATTATTCCAATGGCTTATTGTTAAATGATCGCTTAGTGGATTTTGATGAACGATTGCAGTTGCTTAACATAAAAATGCATCCAAAAATATACTCTAAAATGATAAACAAACACACGACTGTACATTACTTCATATTTGAACATATTTGCTCAATAATAATAGAACAGACTACATTCCAGGCCAGGACAATGATGAATAGACGAGAGAAGTTGTTCATTATGTGTAATGACCAAGCAAATGGTTGTTTAAAAACGATCTCTAAGATTTACAGCGTACGCGATCAAACTGGTCCACTAATAGCTTGTTAGATTTATTTTATCTTGCCATTGGACGTTTCTCCCCTATTACGTGGGGTTTGTGTGAGAAAATTGATTTACGTCCTACTTTATTACGTCGCTGTCCGGGCTACGATTAGCTATCCATTAAACTGTGGTATTTTTTGCTTGGCCATGGTTTGCATTGAAATACAACAATAAATTTAGTATAAACTTCCATGCGTTAAGTCATTCGACGGACAACAAAGGTTGGTTAAAGCATTCAAAAGAAAATAGACAGTAAATCCTGGACAAATAAGAATGCCAACACACGGATTCGGTAAAAAGGTTTTAAAGGTTTGCTTTCTGTACCACTTTTAAGGGTTTTTCACGCAATGTTGGTTAGTATTTTGAATTGATTAAACTATTTATTGAATTTATTAAAGACAATAAGCTATAAAATCCATTGATCATGTGATCGAGCATACGATCTTCGACAAGATTTAAAAAAAAACCCTTTTTAAAATATCTTCATAACAATCACAATAATAATCATAATGATGATAATTTATCATAATTTAATTGAATCTTATTTCTTTTTGCTAAGCTGTCATAGCCAGGCTAAATCGGTCGACAACAACCGTTTGAAAAGCAGCTTCTTCTATTTGGCGTAACGTCCTACGCGATCATGCCGGCCTATACAGGCTTTCGAGACTTAATTCATTACCACGCAGCCGGATATTCAGTCAGTCCTTGCTACAGGGGAATGGTCTATTAGGGGCTTGAACCCATGACGGCCATATTATTGAGTCGTTCGAGTTGACGACTGAACCACGGGACCGCATAGCAGCTGCCCAGCGTTAAAATGACATTCTTCCAGCTACAATACAAAAACTCCCAAACCTGTTTTTCTTTTCATCTGGTCCATTGCACTCTACTGTTAAGTATTTTCAAAGAATTAGAAAACATATTATGCGACAAAAGCGGACAAAGTTAAATTAATTTATACTATTCGATCGCTTTCGGTAAACTTTCTCCGCACTGTCCACAATGCCACCTGGGGCGGTCTGCGGCACGGTTTTAGCACCTTGCTGCCCCGGAACTAGTTTTAAATTAATTTCATTGCTTCTCATTGCCATCCGTTTTGTGTGAAAAGTTTTTGAAAGCTACCTGTTCGCAAACGGGGTACGCAAGCACCGCAAGCTGCACATTCGGGGCGTGTAAAACCAGCAAAGACAGCTTGTCCTTAATCTCTCAATTACTCACCTCAATTCGTGCGAACCAAACGATGGAGCGACAAAAGGGGCAAACTGGGGAGGTTTAAACCGAAGGAAACTTGTGCCGTTTCGTTGCTCACATTACACGAAAAGCCACTTGCCGCAACCTGTACCCGTGTTGCTAACTTTGTTACTTCGATTCCATCCCGGTGTAAATGAAATCTTTTCCTCGAATTAAATGGACCCTTGCGCTAAGTGCTAGTTTTGCAGTGAAATAGAACGGGTGGAGAGAAAAGAGCTTTCCCTGAAAATCGATCGCCGCTACCGAACTGCTCTGCTATGTGTTGGTCCCTTTATGATTTTTTTTGTCTGATTCTACTACGCTCGTAACACCATTATGCCGAACAAAACGCACCGAAACGAGTGAAAACGGGCAAAATCAATTACAATCAACGTTTATCGCCAAACTTGTCGGGCGTCGGTTGAGCGTGCAATGTGGCAATGCGGCTTGCTGTAATAATTTCACCAATTGTGCACAACAATTGGCTTGAAAAACAAAATTTGAATTGACAAAATTTGGCTTGAAGAACAAAATAAAAAAAAAGAACAAGAACCAAGAAGAGACATTTTGTACCTTTTGTGGCGTTGGCTTTGTGGCGAAACGGGCGAAGAAAGACTGAATGTAAAAAAAACCTCTCAAGATACCACGTGCCAGCATCACTCACAAAAGTTCCAAAATTAATTACGAAGAAAGCGCGACTTTCCACGAACTCACCACGGCGACAGAGTAATGGATTCGGTGGAACGTAAAAAGAATCCTTCTGCAACGAGCTCATGTTTTGCCGTGCTTTTTCTCTCTCATCCTTTCTGCCATATTCTCATTAATTCCGATCGATTGCGTTGTTTTCGTTGCGTTTAAGCTGTGATTTATTGTGCATTAATAATTCATAATTATGCGTTATTCGGAGGGTTGGTAATGAAATTCTTCATCATCTATTTGGGCTGTTCATTCTTCCAACTGATTTCAATGTGACTGTGGGCTCAATTAAATCCACGCAACCGACTGTGGCCCCAAAAGTCCAGCGTCGGCGCCTGAAAGTATGCAATTCTGAACGATGCTCCTAAATGTATGCAATCAGTTAGGCGTAACCTTCGTGCTCGAACAATCGAATTCGTTGTTTTTGAAGCGTTTTTCCTTTCCTTTCAAACATCAATTTCTAATCACGTTCTATGTTTGCGCATAAAATTTAAATCCTTCCGTTTATTTTACTTTTTTTAAACAAAAATATCAATGTCTGTTCGCCACACGAAAATTATATGCAGTATTTATTCTGCATGCATTGTCAATGTCCAGCACATCCTTGTCCATTCTCTACCCTCCAAAAAAAACCATTTCCAACCAAACATTTCCGAGAAAACAACATTGGCCAGCGCCAAAAACATTCATATGTGCATGCCAGTGTGTGTGTGTGTGTCGACATACCCAGTGACCGAGAAATGTCACCGTCACTTCCACAGTTTTTTCCACTGCTGCAGCGTTCGGGATCGTGTAGGAAAAATCGTTGCTCCTATTCAAGTGCTGATTGACTTTCCATGGCGAACAAATGTTCGCCCTGGACGAACCCGAAAGCGATGTTTCGGTCCGGGGAACGGAATCACCGAAGAAGACTGTCTGGCCTGTCACCAGCACGTCGGCAGCAGCTGTTGAGTTTCATATGGAATTTTTGGTACGGACCATGTACGCGGCTGCTCTGTGATTTACCGAAACCGGCAATAATGGCAGCAAAAATATTGCAGACATGTACCGCAAAATATGTTTGCTCTTTTTTTTTTGGGGAGTGGCTTTTTGTAAAAAGACATACATAATTTAATTCCGGCATGAATTGGATCATAATTCTCCATTCCAAGGTCAATCTTCAACTGCCATGGAGTAAGGTTCAAGCAAAGAATAATGTTAAGATAAAACCTACCACAGATTCTCTTATGAATTGAGCTTTGACATACAAACACCACCCAATGGAATGCAAACATATTCGGTCAATATGCTAATGCACCAACAGGCCCTTCGATCCTAAGCATTCTTGGCATGTCCTACCAAGTGGCCAATTTTATTGAATTATTTGTCGCTTTTTTCGGTATTCAAATTAACATGTGCACACACACACTTCCCCTTCACACATACCATTTTTCCGACAGCTCAAAGCTGCTTGCGTACATGCGAGAGCTATGACCATGTTTGCTAAATTCCCTCATGAATATGTCCAACACGCAAGATAGTGTGTGTGTGCGTGTAAAGATGCTGCTGGATGGGAAATTGGATTTCTTGATCTCTTCCTTTCGCACTCTGCCATACTGACAGTGCATTAAACTATCTTTCGGAATATTTAACGCTATACTCAGCACTGCGATAAGAGCTTCAGTTTATCGTTCATCGTGGTCGATGGTGTATTTGCGTTGTTCCTTCGCCTGAACATGCTTTTCCCCTAATTCTCGGAGGAAATAACAGTTCGTCTTACATACACTGCGGAGTTTTGGGGAGTGATAAATTACAACATTGAATCGTTCGAATATATTAGCATTCCTCTTGGTGACGAAAACACAATATACAATATGATACAGCTACATACAAACAGTTACATAAATACAGATTCGCTTTCAGCATCTTTACAACCTCCCAGAGTCGTTTCGTTTGCTTCCGGTTTTGCTCCGGTCTCGTTTCGCTTCCTGTATGGCACAAGGATTCCTTGGTTTTTTTCTTTTTTTTTTTTTGCCCAGTTCCCTCTCTCCCCCCCTCGTTTCGTAGCTCGGCTACATCAGCCCCCCGCTCTGCCTGCCGGCAATAGCTCGCCATCGCTCCATTCAGACGTAACTTTCCTGCCGGTTTTGATCCAGCACCATCACCGGCCCCGCTACCGGATCCCGATGGATGGTAAGCCGCGTGATATGTGGCACCGTTGAGCGGCCCTCCTCACTGCCACTGCTTTTGCCCGGCCGCGTCGATACCGTTTCACTGCACCACCGGCTCACGTGCGCCACGTCCTGATAGTGTTCGTTCGCCCCGTCCAGCGTGCGTTCGATGCGCGCCAGCACGGGCGCTACCGTCGTCTCGATCAGCTCGTGTGACGCGCCAGACGCGAGGCTGCCGCCGGACAGGAGCCGCGCGAGGACGTGTAGAATGTTGCGGATCGTTTTGCGCTGCGCCTCCGTCTCGACGCGGCTTGGTTGCTGCTGGTGGAACTTTTGCGCCAGCACCTGCACGAGGAAGGTGAGCAGTGGGCGGCTGGCGAGATGATGATGGCACTTCCAGTTGGTCGACATGTTGTAGAGTGTTGAGGTGAATTGTTCCTGGAAGGGAGCAGAAAGACGTTACGATTAGTATCTCAAAAGGGAACGAAGCTTTCCCCTGCCCAAGGCGTGGAATTAATGTCATCTCATCAAAAACGAATCAATTCACAGCAATATGTATCCTTTCGTGTTGTTCGCCCGTTCGCTGTAACGATCGGATCGGCGAGCTAGAAGCTGGCCAGAGCAACATCTAACACCACAACAAACGGCTCAGCGTGACGGTAATCCATCAATATGTGTCCTTCCGGTGCAGTCCAGCATGGCATGGCGGCAGCAATATTTCACCCACTGGCCCATAAATTGTAGCGCAAAATTGGAACAGCAACGAAAAAGCCACACCACATCGATTGATTGCCTCAATCAGCCACACAACAGCGCTTCCGGGTTTTTTTGGTGTTGGTGCCTAAAGGAGCGATCATCCCTCTGTGACACCGTGACGTGTTACGCATCGCTGAAGCGCTTTCTATTGCATTTAGTCACCTCAATAGTGTGATATTGATGATGATAAACTAGATCCACTGCTGCACGAACGATGGTACGATGGTGGCTAAACTCAATCCCCTATATTGCACCTTTCCTCCCCCCTCCCCCAAATACTTACGTAGAGAAAGATGGATGCGCCCGGGCCGCGCTGCTCCGTCGCCTGCTGCAGCTTGTCCACGGTGTCCTGCGACATCACCGAGTAGACGGCGGTCGGTTCGATGCGCGTCATGTTGTTCAGGCTGGCGGTGCACAGCAGCAACGTTTGGCAGCAGTTGGTCTTTACGATGATCTCTGCATTTTTGCGCAACACAAGCCGAAGCAGAAAGAGATTGAAAATAAAAGGGAGAAAATAGTGGAAAAAAGGAGAATTTAATACACTGTTCACTGGCACTCCCGAGCAGCTACGGCGACCGAAACCGCTGAGTACGCTGAGCTGTCAGTATCTCAGTCTTGTTAAGCGAACTTTTATCCCACCGCAATTACTTTGCCGCATAAGGGCTTAATGCTTCTAATTACAAATTTACGATACTATCGTCCTCTGCTCTGCGGGGATGAAGTGAAAGGGATCAAGCGATAGCCGCTAGCAACCTTGTTGTGATAGTTCTGAGGTTTCTTTTAAACGTACATACCCCACAATTTACCCGTCTCTTGTCGTGGGGAGTACTTTAGCAGCAAATGAAATGCAAAATGACCCCAATCATGGTGAAAGCTTTGCACATAAATCACATCTACTTCCCAGACAGGGGAGAGGCCTTGAAGTAGCAGGACTTAGTCGCTGCGAAGTTGCTTTTAGTTTCTACATTAAAATTACAGAATTTTATGAAGAATTTGGATTTTAGGCGGATGTTTTACATGTGGAACATCGTTTGCTACAAAATGTTTCATGTCTTTCGATGTTCCAATGATTCAAAATGCTTTCAAAATTCCTCAAAAAAGCTCTCTCGCTCAACAGCGCCATCAGCAGGCGTCAAATTCCACATGCCACTCCAAAATATATGCAAGAAATAAAGTAAATTCTAGGAATTCGGAACGTTAACAATTCACCGGTGTCAGCTGACAATGTCATCCACAAACACACCCATAACAACCACCCCCCCGAAGCATAACATTGCGTCCGAAAATAGTTCGCCACGTGTCCTGTCCAGACAGCGTCCCTTTTAGAGCCCCCCCCCCCCCCCCCCCCGCTAAAAAAACCATTCCCTTACCGGTGATTGCCTCGACGATGCCGTGCACGTACTGCTTCAGCCCCTCGAGCCGATGGTCCTCCCCGTGCCAGGGGGCGGTAATTTGCGTCAGCACCGAGACAGCCTCCCGCAGCTCCGGCTCGGACCGGCCTTCATCGCCCTCCGCCACCGCCAGGATGTCGCGCAGCACCTCCAGCCCGTCCGCGCGCTCCAGCTGGCGGATCGTTTCCGTCGTCGAGCAGACGGTTGCCAGCGCACGCAGCGCCAGCGCCCGGACCGACGAAAGCTTCGACTCGACGCAGACGAGCAGCAACACCCGTACCGTTCCGTTCGCGATGAACGCATCGTTCAGCGAGGCCAGCCCACCGTAGTCCAGGTTGGAGAGGCTCGCCACGTAGCTGAGGTTCGAGCGCAGCATCAGCTCGCAGCGGGCACCCTCGACCGCGTCCACGATCACGCGCACCAGATTCTTGAAGATCAACCGCACCGTGATGAGGAAGTAGCGCTTTACGATTTGAATTTCCTCCTCAACGGAGCGATAGTCGAAGGTGTCGCTGCTAGATGCGGCCGCCCGAAGATCTCCCAGCATGTCCGCCAGTGCCCTTGCATTCTCGGCAAACTTGCGCCGATCGTCCCGTTCCGACGCTTCGCGGCCGAAGTAGTCCGTCGCTTGCTGTTTGCGCACGAACGCATCGAGATCGGTCGCCAGCCCGTGCACAAACGGGGCCACCTTCTGGTAGATCTCCTTCTCGTCTTCCTCATCGTCTGACTCGTCTTCGGCCTGCTGCGCCGTGTGATACTTCCGGATGGCGGCGAACAGTTTCTCGACCCGCTCGAACTCACCCTGCAGCGTGGATACCTTCCCCTGGAGATGGCGCAATATCTTCACCGCCACCGTCGAAGTTAGCTTCAGCGATCGTCCCGCCTCCGTCGCGATCGATTTGGTCTGCAGTATCGACATCACCTCGTTCTGGCAGGAGAACCGCAACCCATCCAGCCAGCCCTGCACCGCCGGTTGGTGCCCGTTCAACAGCGGGTTGTCGTAGATCGTGTAGGATAGGGCGCGTTCGCTGCAGCTGCTCGAGGTGGTCGTATTGTTCGGTTCGTCGTAGTAGTTGTCCGTCCCCGAGGGTGCCACGACCGGACGGACCGGTGGCGGTGTCCGATGCGTCGGTGAGATTGGTAACGAACGGTACAGCTTCGACTGGCCTCGGATGGGCGTGGAAGTTCCTCGGGTCGGATATAGTTCCGAGTAGGTTGGAAGCTCCACTGCCGCTGTTTCACTCTTGATTGCGTTATTATTGGCATCCGCTTCTGGCACTGGTTCCGGTATCGTCTCCTCTTCCCCCTCCACCATCGTACGGTTCAGAATGTTGGACAGCTCACTGCTGTCCAGTGAGATCATCTCCTCGCTCGAGTTGCTTAACTGCTCGCTGAGATTGCGCTTCACGCGACTGTTCTTCGTAATGACGCGGCCACGCTTGAGTGACACATTGCGCGGACTTTCGGAACCGTTCGCATGCTCCGCGGGCTCGCTGTACGATAGTCGACGACCGATAGTGACCGACTCACCTACCGGGCCGCCCGGTACAGGCCTCCGGATGACTGTTGGAGGTGTCGGCGCACTACTGTTGAGGGACGGTGACCGGGCAAACAGTTCCTCGTTGATGCTTCTCTTTGGTGTTAGCTTGTCGCTGGTTGTCCCCGCCGCCGACTGGACACTGTCGTTAATGTCGTTTGCCCCCTGCCGCTTTGCCAGACTGCTGCCCGCGTGCAGGGACGTTTCCGTGTCCGAAAACCCCGAGTCCTGTGAGTGCACAAAAACAAAGATACGGTAAGAAAATCAACCAAAAATTGCAAGAATTATAACTCACACACGGCACTTACTTGACTTTTGTGACTGGCGGGACTGCCCTGGCGGTCCGTTTCGGCCCAGCTGCTCGCACCGGGCGAACCTTTCGCATTCGTCTGCTGCTCCTCGATCAGCTCGTCCTCCTCCTCGAGGTCGTGAAAGATCGGGTAGGTCGGCTGGGACATTGGGCCACTGTACGGGGCGTAGCCGCCGTACGGCCGGAAGCCACCGCCATACGGGCCACCGTAGGGTTCGGGTTCATTGCCGAACCAAACTTTGCTTTGTGAGCGCGCAAAGTTGGAACGTGACATCTGTATCGAAATTGTACCAGCGAAAGAAGAAAAGCGAGAACCAACGAATTAGAGCTAGGAAGTAAAGGCAACGGTAACTTGAAGGCAAAGGTGCAGCATTCTCTTTTAGCTCTTCGAGCTCGCTCTCATCAATAATTACAACGGCAAACTAATCCAAGTAAGCAGTACAGCCCAGTAGTAGGTAAGATTAATTTAATTGCAATCCTTCAAGCACTTCTAGCCGCTTCAGACGGCACTGTATCGTTAATCCAGCGGTATTCCGTAGCGCAAACAGATCAACGCCTCCCAGCAAACACCGGACGAAAACAGAATCGGAGGCACACCTTGGGATGAGCAAACATTGGGAAGGCAAACACAAATTCCGCGGTGTGCTAAAACACTCCAAAAACCCTCACCATCCGGGTGGCTCTCCGTGTGTGTGCGCTCGCGCGTGTGTGTGTGTTTACATTACACTCCTCCGAGAACATGTCGAGTGTCGATCTTGCGGGAGCTCGCGCCACATGTTCGCGATGCAAGTCGTTGCTTGCAGTGGAAATAATTTATCCAGAACAACCACCACCACCGCGACGACGACTCTCGAAACGAACGCTCGACCGATGTAATCAACTCGGTCGCACAAGGAGCAGCCGCAGCATTCCGCCCGTTTTGCAACGGCAAACATTCCAGCACTTGGACCACTTCCGTTAGGACTTCCTACGAACAAGCACACCATTTTTAGGGTTTAATTTTCAAACAGTATTTCACGTTTGCAGCGGATAAGATTATGCAAAGCTGCGTTAGAAGCATCTCGGAGCATTCTTCCCCCACAAATTAACATCACTTTTAGCACACGACACGCGCTCCCAGATCAGGAATTTACCATCCAAGCAAACACTGACTAACCCTGTCGCGTATAAATTTCGCGCAAACGCATAATTTTGCGTCAAGAAACGACACCCAAACTGTACTAGCAACCGGTTTACTCTCATTAGATTATGGTTCACCTTTTTTTTGGATTTTTTTTCCTGGTACAACACACACTCTCCCGCAAATTGTGCTTCCGTTTGGGACCGGTGAAAAATCGGGACTAAAATTTCACTGCGCAAACCTCTCGCCCACCGATGATGACGCTCGGGAATGCCCGTTTGGTGCGATATCTGGACCGGTACCGGCGCGTCCTTGCAAATGCAAGCTGCCTATGTGCGTCCTAACGGCCGACGCGCCCGAGACGAGCAGATGTTGCTGCAGCCCGCTTTCCCCCACTTTGACAAGGGATGGGCACAGGGACGAAATGCGTCCCTGTGTGCAACTGCAAGGACATTATACGTGCATGTGTGTATGTTTGTATGTATGTGAACCAATGCTACTGATTGTAACGTATTTCCCATTTCGCTTGCGCAAGCACGCAACGCTCAAAGGGTCCTAGCTGCCGAAGGGTCTCACAACACAGCCGCGATTTAATTACGCAAGGGACGCAACAATACCAGCTCATACAGTACTGGAAAACCAAGCATTTGTTCCCTTCGTATGTGTGAGTGTGTATTTGGGTTGGCAATGGTTCTCAAAACTCGATATTAATCTCGGTGCGTTTCGTGCTGCATGATTTCTTTCCTTCTCCGATTCTCTCTCTCTCCTTCTCTTTAGTTTTAACATATCCCTTTCTCCCTTTTTTCTCTTTCCATTTGGTTCAACGGTGGCGTACGGGTTTGTGGCCAAACACAAAAGGTAGAGGGGTGGCGCTCTAGCTAACGACTTTTATACAATTCCCCGTCGCTCTCGGGCAGACATTGGCCAGGGGACCAGGTGAGCACACGATCCACCGATTCCGTAGCGGAAGTGAAGCCAGCAAGTCAGCCAAAGGATCGGGAAGGATCGGTTGGTTGGGAAAATAGCAGCTGATTTTTTTTTTTCTGTTTTGACGCTATTCTTTGCAGCTTGTTTTTTCGACACAGTTGCGAATTTTGTTTGCATCTGGTGGAAAGGGCGGGACGACCTAGTTGACACGATCAATTTTGGGCGAAATTGGGTGAATTTATGGCAGATGTGTTCTTTAATTTTGAGGCCGGGGATGCCAAAATCGGGCGCGTTGTAGTTGGTGGTTCAGGCGAGAGTGATATAAATATGAAAATTAATTGTACAATGAAGTACACATAAGAAACTCATCTAAGTAAATCTAAACCTCTCCTATTTGAAATATATTTACTTTAGGAACGCTTCTTTGCTCAAAAAATGAACAGACACTTGTTTTAATAGGGCTAAACAGTAATCTTATGAACAAATATTCCTCAATATTCGTATATTTTCTCTACAGAGATAAAAAGTAGGAAATTGTTAAGGATTACTACTAGATTAAATAATTGTTTGAATTATTATTTTAATTTATATGTCTCTAAAGTTTCAATTAATTTCATATGCTAAAAATATTGAGTATAAATGTTTATTTTACTTCATTTTAAAATTATATAATTATATGCCCAATAATTTGCATGTTAATATACTTTGTTGAACTAGGCTTGAAAATTACACAAAATTTCTCAAACGATATTTTTTCTATTTACCTTAAAAAATTCATGAAAATATACCAATATCTGTAAGTTAGCAGCAGTGTTTAGCAGTTCAGACATTTTTAGCCCAATTTCTAGACACGATGTGTTATATCATTATAATTCCAATCACAAACAAGTCATAAATGTATCACTTAATGTTACACAGAGTGCATTTGCACTTCATTAGGTCATGCGAAAAACCCTGTAACACAGGTAAGCAAGAAAACATGTTCAGGTTAATGAATAATCAACCTGATTTTCACTATCACCAACCTGATCGTTTTAGTTTACAAGAATCTAGCCAAGAAATTGTGAACCATTTGGAAAGAAGACAATATTTATAAAAATTCAACTAAACACGATCCCTCAATAATGTCTCAATAGTGTATTTCGGGAAAAGAATGTAAATGTTATTAAATTTACCAGTGTTTTGCTTGTAAAAAGTGATCATATTAGTAATATGTGTAGCTCAGTAACAACTGAAATACGTTAATGTACCCTAAAGAATAGCTTATAAAGCTGCTTGTTCCTATTTAAAAAAAGTATCCGTATTGATTTATTTATATAATCGCTGTGTTTATTACACCAGATCTACTTTACTGCACAACCCTTTAATAAAATTACCTTCCCAATTTTTTACCCACACCTCGACGGAATGCAAACGCTCAATCGATCGGCTTATAATTGAAGTATGCTTTTGATGCTCCATCCGTCGTTCCCGGGCTGCCTTTTAACCTTGAAGGCATTCCGGCAATGCCTCTCACTCCCTCCTGGACTGGAAAGTTGCAAATCACCAATTTCCGACACCACCGTAACGCTCCGTCAGCTCCACAAATGGGCTCAATAAACTTCCCATCATCACCTCCCAGGCGTGCCCGTTGGGATGCGCATCCGTACACCGCCGTGCGTACTCACCCGATGATCCCCAGTCCCCGGGGCGGGAGTGGCATTATCTGCTTTCTTCTGCTTCATTTCTTCAGAGCTACCTGAGTGGTGGGCAGACTGGGAGAAGGTGTTGAGTCACAACAAGCACAGGCACATTCTTGGCACAGTAGCGAAAGTGAAGCCCACCGTAGCACACACACCGAACAGCGGCTACAACAGATCATACGGAAAGGCAATCGATTCTACGCTCCATCAGCTTCCGATGCGCTCCGGGTGTCACACAACCCAAGTGTGTGTGTGTGTGTGTACCGCCGGCTAGGAGAAGGAAGCTGTGCCAGGGCTTCAGGAATGTCAAAGTGTTTTCCGCCCCGACATTTGATCTGTTGCCGATGGGACGCAATCTACTTCGATACACTACTAGAGCAGGTTGAATTCTTTACAGCCGAGCGTGCCATTTGCCTTCTCGAAAGCGAGAACGGGTGGAAATGGTTGCAATCTTCGAGCGGTGATGGGGATATTCCTCTCAGGCGGTCCATTTTTTTCAACTTGATACGATGGAATGTGTTTGAGCACATTCTCTAGACAAACTCATACACAAGCCCTTAGAAGTGACGTAGGCGGGGAGGAAAGAACAATTCATTGGCAAAGGCACAATGTTCAAACTGTATGACTCACTGTTGTTCATGATGATGATGATGATGACGAGGGTGAGCTGTCCTTTGAACAACCACTTACGGCGGTGCATTATGCAGCTGCGACAATTGTAGCTCTTTGTCCCTTTAGGCACACACCATGGCTGCAAACCATTTCAAGCCACAGGAAAGTCGCTAAACGGAGAAGTTTCCTCCGACCAGACCAGAGCCATAGAAGTCTGCCCGCGACAAAGTTCCGACACGAGTTGTGAGTTGCACGTTTTACTGTGTGCATTTTGTTTTCTTCCCTTTTCCTCTCCCTTGAACTCCCTTCTCTTGCAAAGTTAGCTCAAGGGAACGGTGCTTCCAATCAACAATGCCTCCATCTCCAATGCGCTGCAGCGCCATTTACGGAAGCGACGTACTTAATCGTCATGCCGTACTGCGAATCGATTAATGACACTTTGCCGCTGCGGTAGTTACAGTCCTCCGGGTACAAATGGGTAAACAAAAACACTAGCAAACGCGAAGCGAGCAAAACCAGCACCAACTACCGTGCTGTTCGTGAACATATGTACACCGTTCGGTCGGTGTACAAAGTTGTAAACGAAGCGGGTTTTGCTTGATAAAACTGCTAAACTACAGCCAAAACCCACCCGCTGAGTCACAAAAGGCAGGTAAAAAACGGTAGAGAGCGTGCTAGCAGAATGGTTTCCCAAACTAATGTCCAACCGAACTACAACAAAAAACGAAGACCAAAAAACGAACCTAATAAAACCGAAATTCTGAATCATAAACTTTTTACTTACTTTCGCCCGGTTACCCTTTTTGGTATATTTCGGGCTATGGGTTTCGCAGGCTTTGGGTTTCGGAACTTTTCCCACTAACTGTCAAAACAATATTCTGTCACTCGATCCGGAGCTGGATGGCGAAAAGCTTGCTGCGAAACATTTTGAATATCAAAAACTGTGTCTGACAGGGCGCGCTGACAGGCGTGCTGCGAACGCAGCAAACTGGATACTAAATTGGAGTTTGTTTGGCCAGAAATGGCTAGAACTTTCCCCCTGTGCGACCGCACACATTGCGTGAGAGTCTCAGCAATAGGCGACAGCATGCGCCTTCGGCTCCAAAAGCGTCCATTAGCACGCCATTACCGATGATACCGGTTGCTGCCCAAGCCGAAACGCTATCGCTGTGGGACAATACTACACCACGCAACAATGTTTGGAGTTAGATACTTCTCCGTGAAAGCAAAACTTTTCTACCCATCCACCGAACGAGATCGCTTAATTACCCTCTCGGCCATTCACAATCGATCGATAGGGCTGAGGCAAACGGGGTTTGTTGATAGGATTAGGCGACACTTGATGAGGCACCATGTTCTGCGCTACATACGCTGGGCCACAATTGAAAGTAGTGGAATGAAGTAGAAATTCCCCCTGATACATGGGTACAAAGTTTGTGCTCACCAACTGAGGCATTGGTTGGGGATATTTTACACTTTTCACACAGCCTCTCTTTGCCGTCCATCCGCCTTGTGGGTAGAACGTTCTCGAACGTTGACGCTCCAACCCCTGAAGTCTTCAATTGCGTCCTCTTCACTTCCAAAGCTTCCTCCGAATGAAGCCTCTTTATCATCATCATCATCATCATCATTATCAGCACCATCTTCAATCGGGACACCGATTTGCTCAAAGCTTCCCATTTTCAATTTACCACCACTTCCAACCAGGAACACGGTGTGCAGATGTTCGTAAAGTTGTCCCGGAGCTCCTAATGCGTCCCAAGCGAACCCGAGCGCTTTTTGGGAGCCGTTCACGATCAAAAACTTTATCCTTTAAGACTCTCCAAACGGGCCCCTTCCCCCCCTCTTCCCAAGTCAGACCACAGGCATCTTATACCTGTTACCGATGTGGTAATTAGTAATTAGAAATGTCATTACCATTAACCACACCGAACATCGAACACGGGCGCATATTCTAAATCACATTCCCTTGCCGAACGAACGGAAAGCCACCAATTAATTGAACAGTCGCGTCGAAGCCGTGTTGTTCGGCTTCATGCGGTTGTGGTTTGCCCGCTAATGTACACTTGCGCCCTTCCTATTTGTTGGCAAACGATTCTACGGGGCCTGTTTCGGTGGGCCGCTGAAGTGCACCACCGAAGCAGTGTACGTGCCCAGAATGGCGTACAGTGGGACCATCATCAGTCGTGGAAAAGAGCTTCATAGATCGACTAGGTTCTCTTTCATGGAAATGCCGGCCCAAGTGCGTCGTACAGAACAACCCGAATGCGAACCAGTGTCCATTTACGACTGAACCGAGTGCCGAGTGTCGAACCGATTGAGTTCGTTGCATCCCAAATCTGCAGCAGCGGGGCTATGAATATGAATAACATAAATATTCATTCCGTTTGCCCATCGCGAGCGTGAATATCAATGAGCACTGGACAACGGTGAAGGTAATGAATAACGATTGCCATAAATAATTTCTACCGGACGCTGCCTTTATGAAGCTTGCTGGGCCACCCGAAAAAGCCGAAACCCTCTGACTGTCTCTGATTTAAGCTCATCTTCATTAGCAAACGAATCTCCATCCATCCAGCTGCACACTGTTTTGCCCGACAGCCGGAAAGCCACGCGTGCGATGACGCGCCAATGATAGCCAACCTTCTCGAACGCGCAACTGTTTAATTGCCCGGTGCCCCCGCCGTTGCAATTTGAAGCGCCAGCCAGTGTCCGGGTCAATAAAAACAAACCACCGTGCACTTCCTGCCACGCGAGGTGTGGCCCATTCATTACACTTCATTCGCTCCCTCCCTCTCTCGCGCTGCAGGTGAAAGTACTGCAGCGCGAGTGATCTGGACCACGGCTTCACCCGGCTCAAACCAAACCACCAATCATCATCATCATCCGCGCCCGGCCCGGGATGGTTTGAATCGCGCAATCGAAGTGAATGGTGCACAGGTTTATGCATATTTATCGCTTATCGTGTGCCGGCCGGTGCATCCGATCGCATTCGATCGCACGGGAAAAAGGGCGCATTGGCCCTTTTGCGATGCTTCTAACGCGCGTGAAGTGGAGTGAGCGAAATTCTCCCCGTACCTAACTGGGAGAAAGTATGTAAAGGCACGGAGCACAAAAGTCGGTCATCGAAAGGGTAGGTAGAATGTTTTGCCAACACACAATCTTGACTCACTTTGTATGGCAAGTGGGGGATGAGACAGATGTAGGACAGGACAGGGAAGTGCGAATAGAAGCAGAAAGTGTGGGAATGATTGTAGCTGTGTCCAGTGAAACTTCTCACTTTGAACCATCGATTGGAGGGAATTTGAATAATTACTATTTATTTGACATTTTGAAGAAAAAAAATATGTTTGCTGATTAAACTTTACATCGTACACTTAAAAAAAGCAATTAAAAAGTAAATGTAAAATCAAATGTGCTGAAGTAAAAAAACATTTAATTTGTTAAATCAACATTTTTGCTCCAACAGCATATTGCAAATAATGTAAATGAGCCTTACGTAAAGGTCAAAAGAAGAATATAATTTTAAAATAATTAAATAGATAAGGACTATACATTTATAAATGAACCGTTGTTAATAAAACCAGAAGGATTCAATGGACGGAAGGACCGAAAACATAAACAACAGAAATACAAAAAATACAATAAAACAACTAAAAAATATAAAACTAAAAAAACTAATCAAGAGAACAAACAATAGGTAAAAAGTAGATAAAAATCAAAAACTAAAATAAAGAAATAAACAGTAGTAGAGTTGAAGAGTTGAATTGAAAACTAAATCAATGAATAAAACAAACACACAAAAACAAACAACAAGTAAAAAGAAGATAATTAACAATAATGAAAGTGACATTTAACAAAACACAATAATAACATAGTGTTTCAAATGAAACAGTAAATAAAAGGACAGGCAAAATTAGCACAAAAAAGCTGAACAAAAATATTCCAAAACAAGAATTTAAGTTTTACAATCCACTATTTTTTCCACGAAATTTAATCAAGACGTAACAGATTTTATTCACATTCGCGAAACAAATTTCCATCAACATTAATAATCACCTTGGTAGTGTGAATTGATATTGCAGTTAAGAGTATTTCCCCGAACATTCATACTTCTCCCTAACTCCTCATTAATATTGCAATTTGTTGCGCGCTAGTATAACATCTCGTCACTGTTTCATGGCAAAAGGCTCACCGCTCCTCCACCGCGTCCCAATCCGTCCAACAGTGCATTCAGCTGCATTCCAAATCAGTACGAACTAATTAAAGCAAACATGTCACCTCAGAGCGCGTCTACCATAGAGCTGCGCTCTCCTCTTTCTCTCTGTCGCCGGCAGACAGACACCAAAAGTGGCACCATCGCAGGAAGTAGAACTTCGCGGAACCAATTGGCAATTACCTTCACCTAAAAGGGCGCTCTCCCCATCTTCCAAGCACCACGACAGCAATGCGACAAATTCCAACCTTTCGTCGGCAGCAATTAAGCCTTCAAGCGATCGTGCACCGTCGGGTCACTTGCCACCCGGCTGCTGGCCAAAACATTCTTCTTTTCACCGGGTGGTTTCCATGAAGGCTGCCGGGGTGTCTGGATTTCAGCAAAAGGGCCACGACTTTGATCTCGATCTATTAATTACCCTTCCGAGCGAGCTTTTTTTAGCGTTTCTTCGCCCTATTTCGTCTCGCTAGCGACAACGTTCCTGGAAGGGCCACTTCACTCGGAAAGGCCGGCAAACGTGCCCGGCCCTCCCACCTGGCGTGGTCAACGATTCAATTCGGAATCAATCTAACTAATCCATGTCCCATGTCGGGAGGGTGGGGTGAAGTGTGGGCTTTCTTCTCCGCGACCCCGCCGACGGCCGTAGCACGGTGCGGAACGAGCTCCAAAACACGTCCGGAAAGAATTTAATGCTCACGATTTGTAGCGATTGAAATTGCTCTTTTAAAAGACCTGACCTACGCGCGAAACTGGGCGGGAAGAGGAAGAGACACCCGAAACCCCACCACGGGTATGTCCCGAAGGGAGGGCTGAGAGCTCAAGTACAAAAGCATAGGGGACGAGAAGAAGGCAGACATCGTACTTCAGTCATTTCACGTGGCTTTCGGTGGAGCACACGAACATATTACAACGACCAATTCTACCGATGAAGACTGTAGAAAGGAATTCTTGCTTTTTATTTGCTGTGTTGTTATGGGCCTCCATCCTCTCTCTCTCTCTCTTTCTCTCTAAACATGTCTGTTAAGCTTCCAGCAAAAAGAAGTAAAAAACCGTCCGACACGCTAATAGTCCCTTTGGCTAACCCCGTTTGGCGCTTGGTCCCTTGGTGTGTGTGTCTGTGTGTATGTGAGTGACGGTGTTATATCATTAGGCGCTATCACTCATCGGCGTCTTCCGTGTCGACACCGTAAACCACTTCTAATGCTGCCCGCGCGATCGCCCGCGAAAGTGCCGTTAGGTGGGCAAATTTTTGCAGAAAACCCAAACTCCTCCAAACTGTCCAGCAACTAATCACCATTGCCGGGGATGCCGCTGCCGGCATCTCGGGAAGAACGTCCGCGAAAAGCATACCCATCACACGGTAACGTTTGCCCGCGCGTTGTAATCCGTGCCCGTCAGCAAGTCCGTGCCGGCTCGTTACAGGCCAATCGACGGGGTACAGCGTTTCACGCTTCCTAACGACAGCATAAGTACCGATTGGGATGGGCTAGAAACGGAGTACACCACCATAGGACACCAAGTCCGGCGGCGTTTTTTTTGGAGAAATTGAACAGTTTTGTTCTTCGCAATGACGCTGCCATTGAGTGTGTCTTGGAGCTCCGAGTAGCCGCTATTCCTTGGCGGAAAGATGTCCCAAAAATGTTTTACCACTCACACACACACACACAAACACCAGCTTAAAACAAACCCATTGGCTATAGCAGCGGTGTGCTATCCATCGCAAGCAACAGTTATCCATCATCAATCCGCCATCGGTTGATCGCCGCTTTCGCCTCCACATCATCTCATCCCCTCGCGCGAGGGTGTACAACATCTCGAGAGCTCTTAAACGGTACTGGAGTGGAAAATAAAAGAACAAGAAAAATCCTACCCCCCCTTGAGCGGTGCGAACAAAAGCAACAACAAAATGCTGACTTCCCATCCCATCGGTGCTCTCCATTCTTCACCAGGTTTAGATCAGCATCCGATCTTACCGGGGGAGATCCGTCACTGCGAGAACGCTTTGGCAAACGGGGGAACGGAATGCAACGCCCGCAAAACGGGTACTTCCATGCCCGCGCCCGCATACGGAGCCTTTCCTTTCCGTTAATTGTTTAGTGCCGGCAGAAGAAACAGGGGGAAGCAACTTCAAACTGTGGAGCTGGAGGTTGGTTTTGTAAAAGCAAATGCAGCACACAGCACATTCCACCGCAGCACCGCAGCAAGCTTGACTTGAAAGCGATTATTCTCATCCCAGAGCATCGTGTGTAGAATAGCTTATTGCGCTGTTTTTTTTTATTCTTTCCACAACTCACAGCATAAACACACGCGCCGTAGTACCCCCGAACCCCGTTAGGAGAGCCTATCCCTGTGTGGGATGGCGTATGCAGATATCGCAGGCCCTAGGCTCAGACTACGATTAGCAACATTTACATACACACGTCGTATTTTCATGTCAATCAATATTTTCATAAAAGGGGAATTTTAAATAAAAGAAAAGGGAGCAGAGTGGAGCGATTGGGGTTGTTGGAAGACAATGGGACATGTAGTAAAGTGCAATGACTTCTTGGCTCATGCGGGGGAATGGTTCATTGTTTGGGTTTGTTAGAATTGTTCCGCTATCTTGTGCTAGATCGTGTTGAGGAAGTAAAGATCACGCATTTAACATTAAAATTCTAAACGGACGTGATTAAGCGATCGACATCTCACAAGCTGTTAAGCGAAATCTCCCTTCGATCATATTGAATTACACACTAAAATTGGAGCAGCATCATTAACATCATTAGAAGAGTGCAATAAATTAATGCTCTTTATTCACTTTGCAAAAATGCCTTCCCATTTTAAACACCACTTATCACTCTTTGACTCCATAAAAACAACGCATTAAAATCGTTACCATTCGCTACGGCGCAGATGAAATTTAACCCCCAAGTGCCGTTTGGCGTTTTGCAAATAAACGCTCCGACCGTACAAACCGAACAGCGTTCAGTCACGTTCATAGCTCACGCACTCTACGTGCTCCAGTACTGGCAGGACTCGGACTCGGTTGGCGTTTAACAAATCGGCCAATTTCCTCGCCCCTCATATTCTGCCTCCCCCGTTCACGGGCTCAGAACGTTACCTAGTTAAATAACAGAAAAGAAAAAAGATCATAGCCTCATAATAAACACCACGGATGGGCTTTCCTCCCGTTGGGCCATTTGAAAAGCGGTTCTCCGGCCGTACTATAAACACCGAGCGAGCTGGCAGGGCACGCACGACGAGATATTTAAAATTCTAAACCATTGGTTATAGACGAGAACTGCTTTGTGGATTCTCCCCCCCCGCACCCGGGGTACGTGATCGGATTGCGGCGTGCAGGCTCCATTCTCAGGCGCGCCGTTCCTAACACTTCCAACCACGATTCCGAACAGGCCCGATCGGGACAGACAGGCAGCGTTACGGAGAGGGCGGGTAGCTCACAAACACGACAAGTGATCAGCTAATTTTAATTCCCCACTGACAGATTATTCAAATTTTGTACACTCAGTTGGAACACGAGAGAGAGAGAGGATGGATGTTAGGAGAAAACTGAGGCGCTTGTTCTACATTTGACTCCTCCAATGCCTCCTCCCCAAAAGCTAAAACCGCAAAAGTAAACACGACGACTTTAACAAACGCCCGCCTGTGACGCGATCTGTCAACCAGAAACCCGCGCCCAGTGTGTTCCCGCTGGTACTCTCAGACCCGGCTTTATTTGGGGGTGTGTGAAGATTGGCCATTTGGAATGACGAACGTCCGTGTGTTTGAGTGTAGGAAGACAAACTTTTCTGAAAGCAGCACGTCACACGGGTTCAACAGCTTCGTACCAGGTGACAATGATCTCTAGGGCGTCGACAAACGACTGGCATACTGCAAGAACCTTTCATTATCAAAAGTTTACTCTTGGTCACTTCCTCGTGCACCGTCTTGATAAGGAGACACTCACTCATACGGAACTCTGGGCGAGTTAAGACACCTTTCCTTAAGGGCTCGCTTAAATCTTGCGAGCTCCAAAAGTCGTTCCTAATAAGGCGCCCAAAAGGTGGCAGGCTTTATGGCATAACGTTCCAGGTGTTTGCTAAATAAAATATTAAAATTAACAATGTACAGTTACGCGGTGTCCCCGCGAGTTCCCGAGGCACAATAAAAGCGTTTCGATCGTCTCTTGGACATGTAATAAACATGTCGCCAACCCTGCGGCGATAGACGCGATGTCACCACGACGAACGACACTCGCCGAACTACGCGGCCACCGATCCCACCATGGAATGTCGCCCATCGATGTCGCTCATCCAGTAGCCGGCGGGTGGTAGCCCGGTTCCAGGCCTACGACCCAATATCTTCGCCTGCACCAATATCGGTTTGTCACTAACAGTCTAACAACAGTACGTTTACGGTTGGATCCACAGCCACGGTTATGCTGGTACGACTTTAGATTAGACAAGACACATAGTCGCACATGAGGGAGGGCTAGGTTTGTTTGTTTTGTCCACACGAACTCACTTAATATTCTTCCCGCGGCGTTCAGTGATCTTCTTCAACGCGCTTTGCTTCCTTTCAACCTGGCATTCTAGCGATCGCGGCTTCGATCGACGTAATCGTGCCGAGAGAGAAAGAGAGAGAGAGATAGAGAAGGAAAAGAAACTCTTTAATTATGCAACGCAGACACAAAACCTATCCCTTTGCAGCGTACGTTCTGTTCGATTCGTAAAGCCTGCCCAATTTCCAAACTGCCCCGTCGCTTCTCGTCTTACGCGTCCCAGCGATCGGGTGATCGTGTGACCAAGGAACCGACGAAAGGAATGGGTTCCGTCCTTTCCCTTTGTGTGCAACAAACTCAAGCATACACACACACACACGCACACAAAACCATAACCATTTACTATCAGCATATTGATTGCAGTTTCGAGGGGCAGCGAATCAAGATGAAAGCATCGCACCAAAACACATACAACCTCCCCACAAAGTCTTCCACCTGGTCCGAGAAACAATTTACATACTAATGATACGTAATGAATTAAAAAAGTGTTCCCCCCTCCACTTCAGCTGTACATCTCCCAGCAAGATCTTCACGGTCGCATATGCTCGCTTTTGCCTGGAATCGGGTGAAAAGAAACCCCTAATCACGGGAAGTCGACGCATCGAAAGCGTCCCTCTGTTGTGCCAGGAGAAAGGGGGGCTCGTTCTGAGATGAAATTCTACAAATTTTGATCACGCCAGCTGGTGCAGAAGCGATAGTAGAGAAGCAAGGAGAAAGATTCCCAGCTTGCCCAGTCGAGAGTTTCATAATCGTTTGCCGTAATTAATTGAAGCGCATCGGAGGCGATAATTCTGATTATGAAAATTGGAAGGTCGTTAGAGATATCGAACGGGGGTATGGGGAGTGCGTTATTACATCATATAGGTGGAGAGGAGAAGAATGTTGGCCTTTATTTTGTTTCTGTGGGGACAGCGACAACGATTTGGAAAGTATTTCATTATCTTTACATCTACCTAGGGGTAAGAAGAAACACAAACTTTTTGGGACAGAAATTAAAGTTCAGTTATTTGGATGCTACAAACATTGAAAGCTCCTTAGGACTTACAGGCCCATAGACGCAACATCAACACTCAATTCTCACTCAATCGTTAAATACGCTAATGTGATTATGAAGCAATATCTTTATCGATTCATACTTTACATTTTATTAGACAACTTACAAGCCTGTGGGCTGCGACCATTTCAGCTACAACCTCAACGACACATTAGCGAGCGATTTAAAGAATTTATCACCAACTCCACTGCCTACCATCGCAATCGCAGTGCCTACAGTGCCTTTATCCCAGACGTTCAAAATTATGATTATGATCTTGCGCTTTGTTGGACGTCACTCAATTATAAAGGCTTGGCCTCCCTATTTGGCGTCCGCTGCATTGATAAGCGATCGATCGATCGATCGCTGTGGCATTTTGATTAAACAACAGAAACAGAAACAACGAAGAGTTCCGAACGAAGCGTGGCGAAATGCAAATCAGACATGGTACGGTGTTGGGCATGGAAAGAAGTCGCTACGTTGCGGGCTGCTTCGGTAATAACTAATCATTTGTCATTTAACCATATTTTACACGCCGAATCGCTGATTACCTTGAGGGAAAACGAGGCGTGCTATAAGACGAAGTTGGAGGATGTGTTATGGGAGGAGTTGAAGCAAAAAAAAAACACAGAAGAATACGACAGTCACATCTTCCACCTTGACACAGTTCGGCTTGAGCGGGTTCGCGCCCTCCACCTGAAGAAGCATTCCAAGCAACTCAGGCCCAAAAAAAAACCGTTGTTTTGGGGGTTTGTTTACCGATAAGGTTTGTTTTACGGCACCCAACAGCCTTCCCCAACGGTAATTTGGGGTCAATAATTGTGACAAATGAACCTCTTTTGCGCGGCACACTTTTTGAGGGCGTAATGAACTTCAAGGTAAGGGAAAAGACCCAAAACTCCATTTGCATGCACTAAATTCATTAAAATAACAAGAAGACTGTGTAAAAGAAGAGAATGAAAACTGAATGTTTCAAGAAACGGTTTTCCATCGAACGACGACAGCTGTACCATCACTCGATAGCGTGCGGCATCCCGCATCAAAAACCATAAAGTGCTGCGCAGTGGCGATGACATGCGCAGGATGCGTCGAGCATCCGCAAACGGTCATAAACGTGCACCCTCACTCCATCAGCAACCACCTACAAAAACGCTCGAAAAAAAAGCATGATCACTCCATATGTGAGCGGTTCTAAAAATATCCCACTACACCCGCAAAGGACGACGACTGGCAAAACGGTAAGGAACAGGCACAACCGTTAAGGACTTCGTGCGTCGCACCCATATGGTCTATCGCGCACTATCGCTTGCTACAATCTCCCCCCTCGGCAGGAAACGTGTAAGCGCGTATGGCACGCGCACGGGGACGCGCATCCCTCTCAACGTGGTCGTGTTTGGTTACATTTTTCCTGTGCGCAGTGAGGCGGGTCCGTACTGCATTGCTCTAAAAAGGGGCAGATGTGCCCCGCTTACCGCGCAAACACGGGCCCGATTACCTCGTCAAGAAGGTGACGGTTTTATTTTGTACGCATGGTTGTGTAGCTACCATGGTAACCACACAACAGCAACAACAACAACAGCGTCAACGACGACGATCCTGCCACCTTGGAGAAGGGCAAAACAATTTAATTATAATGTAGCGAGTGAAGTGAATCCGCTTTTTGAAGACGGTTTGCCGAGAAGGTGGTTGGAATGTACTTTCAGATTCCAACGCCAGCTCGCGCAGATCACACTCGCGCGGTAATATATATGATCACCACACACACACACTCACAGTCGATAGTCATCGCGCGCATCATTGCAGCTACGTCACGGAGCAAGGAGCAGCAAACACTCCGGGCACACTGAATTATGCATTGCAAAAGGCACGCGACGATGACCTCCGCTGTGTCCGCTGCGCTGCGTCGTGATTACTGTTTTCGGTCATCAGATAGATCGGCCATCGGCCCTCCGACCGGGCAATGCAACCTTGAGCGAGCCTTCTCCAGCTGCTGCCAGCAGCTGCCCTCTACTCGGCAGCCGGTTAAGGGCAAAAAAAACACGGAGGTTACCATCGGCATCGCAACTGGCCAACTACTCGTTGCGCTGTTTATGGCATTGTTTAGTCGTTTAAGTTGTTTTTTTGTTGTTGTGTTTTGCTTCCTTCCCTCCCAATGATGTGGGGTATTATCAACGCCAGCGTTGGTCGCCTTTGCCCAAGGGTGGTTATGACGCGGCGGAGATCCACAACCCGTCAATGTGTCTTCATCGGGGCGGCCCGTACAGAGGCGGTTCACCGTACCAAGGTACAAAAACCCTCCAGTGCAAACCCGTATCATTGACGCCTTTTTTGAGAGCCGACTTGTGTGTGCGTGCGTACACACGGGGTTTGTGTTTGAGTGCGTATTACCCTGACACCAATAACTCCTTCAAAGTGCATTATCTTATCAAACCTCAAACAAGCGAAGGTTTTTTGCCCCTTTCTGGCTTAAAAAGTTTGAGGAGTTGCCCAAGGTAAGAGGGGTTTTTTCAATGTAATGCTGAACAACGCCTCAAACGTCTTGTTTTTTGCACCCTGATAAGCTCGTCTACCGTTTTGCGAGTGTAAAATCTCTTGATGCTTGAATGGTCGCACGCTACAGTTACAACATCACCAATAGGATGCTACATTAAACCTGGGACAGGTGATAAGGTACACGCTGATACTGATAACCACACCTGTCTGTTGCTGATGGTGGAGCTGGTGGAGCAATGCCTTCGGTACGATCAGACCACCAATTCTGCCGAGACCATTATTCTGCCGAATTGCTCGAAACTGGGGCGCATTAATGCTGATTTAGCGGACATTTCCAATTTCCCGAGAAGCCCGACAGCTCCAAAAGCGTGTCAAACGCAATCGCAAACGGATGATTGTAAAGCGCCGGAAAAGGCCGATTTTCTGCTGACATCAGGTTTATTGAATTTATTGCTCGGTTTTGCATCGGCTGTCAGCAAACATCGAACAATATGAAGCAATAATTGCGTGTTTTCGCACCTCGGAAATACGCTACAACCGGTGGTGTAATGGAGCTAGCATATCAGCGTGTAGCGTACTGGTGAGTTAATTTTATGCTTCATTTAAATGTGTTATTTCCACAGGGGTTGAACCGTTTACTCTAAAAGGGGAAGGGTTCAGTGCGGGGGTTTATAATAGAGCGATGAGTAATGTGACAATCTTCAACAAGTGTTTTGGCACCATCTCCCTAATCTAACCCCCGTTGGAAATTCCCTGGAAACGCAGTACAGCTCACGCTCATCAAATAACGTAAACGTAGCCGCCAAATGCGCTGCATACCTGGGAGATGATGAAGGATGAATCACAAGACAACACTTGTGCGTTGAGCTTGGTATGAGCTCTGCTACCTGAAAGTGTATCTCATTCAACTGCTGAGCTTTGACAAGACGCGCGATGTACACGCGAGCTGGGACAAAAACGGGCACCCCAAGAAGGCAAGGAGACAAACGTACAAAGTGGTTAACAGCCTTACCCTTTTACAACCACTCACACACCCTGAACCTTCGAACATGAATCACACACTCACACACACGTATATCACGTGCGATACTAGCGCGGTTTTGCTTGCGTCTACCATATGAATTGCTAATTGTTCGCCATTAGCAAACCGCCCTCCAGTTCCAGTGCCAGCCGTTTCGGGACGGAAACAAATGCATACTTTAGCAGCTCGAGCAACAACACATCGAGCCAAAGGGACACATGGTCAAGGGCACACACACACACACACACACACACGTGCGGGACGGAAACGAGTTCCTTTTGGCCGGTGAGGTGCGGCAGCGCATTAGCGGCCGGTGTCGGTGATGCTATGCTGACTCTAGCGGTACCACCGCGGCAACCACGATCGATAAATCACACACATCGCGATCTGCTTCCCGAGCTTTGCCTCACCCAGCTCTTGCTGCCCGGCGTTGGAAAACGGTAAAGCTTTATCAAGAAAACTGTGGCTGTAAGGTGGCAGGAAGTGAGTAAATTATGAACATGGAACCATCACAAGATGCGATAAGGCGGCGTACTGGAGCGCCTGATGGTGAGATATAATTAGAATCGTACAAGATCTACCGTGTCTTTCTCTCCTTCTCTATGCTACTTAGAAATGTAACCTCCGGATGGTTCTCCGATGGTAGATGGTTTCCGTATAAGCCTCTTCTTACCTTTAGTTTCGTTGTAGATGCTTGTCCCTTTTATATCCAAGCAGGTCGAAAGCAGCTTAATATGATCTTGTCTCGATGTTTCTGTGTCTTCCTTAAGCCTGCAGATGAGCTCCGACGATGGGATATGATTGCTGGCACCGGGGTTTAGAATGTGATCCGACTGTGCTAACCGATGGCACCCAGCATCACAGCCCCTCTCCGGTACCTGTGCTTCCCAAAAGTAACGTTATCTTCCCAGGTACCGTGTGCGTCCTGGGCCTTTTCGGCGATGGATTGCTTCCTCTCCGTATCGATGAAGTGCTTCCAATCTTGAGCTTTGCGATCGATTCTAACCTCTAACGTCGTTATGTCATAAAGCGCACGATCGCGTACGATTAGCAGGCCACAACAATAAAGGGCCTCATCACACACGCACCAGACAAAAAAAGCATAAACAAACACACAGGCACGCGGTGGTAAAGTAGCACAAACCGCTAGAAAAGCGCAAAACGTGACCTGTGCCAAAATTCGCTAATAGCTGTCAAATTTGGGAAGGGGGAGAGCAGCTTCTATTTTTTTCGCAACACAAATTGACGCACTGTTTCACCGTTTTTCACCGTTGCGATTGCTTGGCCACTCGGGGTCTTCCGTTTTTGGATAACACTTTTTCCACCGACACACACACAAGCGGATTTGATGTTATGGTAGCAGCATGCAAATGTGGGCCAACAAAAAAAAGGCCTGGAGATCACTGGATGAACAGGCCCGTCACAAATCCGGGAGTCGGACCGACACACTAGCAAAAGCACATTCCTTCACGCGATCGGGCGCAATTTTTGCGATGACACATCGAATTTAACACTGCAAATCTTAATGCTTCCCGGTTGTGAAGCAGAGCTGCACCGCTCTTCCTGCCCGGAAATCACACTCTGTTCCACTTCCACTTCCGGTTGGTTTTAAATTTTCGCACCTCGCAGATCAGATCTTATCACACTACTGCTTCCGATCAGTTAGCACCGTCCACTGCGCAAGCTGAAACCCCACATCGAAGCCACACACATTTCTGGTCTCACACACTGTACGCACGTAACGCTTCTGAGCGGCACCACGTTCCCGGTCGGCTACGGAAACACGAATAAACGGGAGGGTAAACACAGAAACGCAGAAACTACCCCTGCACGCGCGGGCACCCGGCACGATCTAAACCGACGACGCATCGTTCGGCATCGTTCGCTTTGCTGATTCACGCGCCAAAGGGAGCGCGCGTACGTGCGAGACAGGGATGCCGGTACGGTATAGCAGCGGCCCCTGTCTGACACGCTTCATGCCAGCAAAGGCCCCGTGCCCGACGGGGCCTGTGCGATCGATCGGCTACCCGATGCTTCGATGTACAGCAGCAAAACAGCTGTGCTGGTAGAACAAATGCACCGAAAGCTTTAAACGCTTACGCCTTACCGTCATTTCCCTGTCCTGCCCTTCGCTGCTACTTTTGTAGGTGCTGCAGCCGGGCTGGCCAGACGATCGCGACGGTCCCACAGTTTACGGGGCAGGATCGGGCGATCATGCTGCGCGATCCTGCACGATGACGTCATGGCGCCACCCAGCACGCGCGTTTTGGAGTTATTGGAAGCGTGCTGCAGGCTCGGTGACGCAAATATTGTTGGGATTTAGCGCAGAGTTGTTGGGGTGGGTCCACTCCATCGCTGGATTCCTTTAATGATCCGATCAATGAATCATCACCTATTTTAGGTCATTGATCTTGTAGTTAGTTGCATGCAAATACAATTATTTTATGTTTAAAAACACATTAACCTTAATACAGCAGTTCATAACACGAGACAATCTTCATCCTTTGAACGGTGTTCAATGTATTGTAAGATAGGGTAAAATAGCACAATAATGATATTTTCAAACTCAAAACTGAGTGCAGTCTCCAATAAAATCAAATCAGTATATAACGCCGATAAAATATTTATTTAAATTAACCGAATCTAGTCGTAACATCTCTACCTCATCTTTATCGTTTACAATCGATCAGAATATCGTTCTTGGTTCTTGGCTTGAAACCTTTATTAATTGTTCTTAATTAGATTATTGTGGTTTTTACATTTTAATTTACGCTTTAAATAGTTTTTAAAAATAATAAAAACAAATAGTGTTTATCACACGATAACGAAACATGAAGTCTCCCAATGTATGTTTGAATGTGTGTTGTTGAATTATCACATTGAAACTGTCATTATAATTAAGTTGTGCGAAATGAAAAACATCAGATTTTGTCTAATTTGAATGTCTGATTTGAATGTCTATAGTTTGTCAGTTTAATCGTTTTTTTTCTAACATTTTTATTCATTTATTCTGCTCTTATATTTTGTTATTCTGTTATCCTTTAGTTTATTTAAAAATTAAGAATCATTTTGTTTATAGCAAATCTGTCATTGTGGTATGTCTAAGAAACTTAATGATTTTATGCTCACTAAGCGAAACAGACATAATAATTGATTTATTGCAATGATCTCAGTTCATCAGTTTATTAGCAATTATCATTTAGTTTATTTTGAAGCACATAATAATAATTTTTGAATAATTAAATCTTCTTGATACCGCTTTTAAAATATAATATAAAATTCAAAATACGAACATGGTGTCTAAGCCATAATTGCTACCACTTTATTTCCCTCGAAATCGAATAGCGTCTAGGTTAGTAAAAATGCCTAACAATGAGTCGTATTTTATTTCATAGACCAAGCCGTGTTGCACAGCTCCAAGCGTAACGATTTTCGATCGTTCTGCAATGTAATGGGCTTCACTATCCGTGCTTCGAATATACCCCGTTCGTACGGATAACATTCACCTTAATCTCCATTGAATCAGGATCGATTTTCTACTTCACCAAACGCGAAGCATCCCGGCCCAATCCCATGCTCGGTGTATTATGCTACGATGAAAAAGCATAATAGCATGAGCACTCTCGCCTACCTTCCTAGTCTACTAAACTACCCTTCCGCCGCTTGGCCGCGGTCGGAGCCCTACCGAAAGCCTGCCGGCGGGTGTACCCGTGCCCGGCATCTCGGCTCATCAGTGCGCGCACCACCATCGCGAAAGCTACAATTTACGCGCCGCCGCGGAATGTGGAATATGTGCGAGAGATTCTTCAACCCGACGCACGCGAGTGATTGAACCCACTCTAAATAATGCCTACCTTGCCCGCCAAGCTTTGCTACGGTTACACTTGCGCACAAACACATACACACACGCGCGGGGCCCAAAATGGGCAAGCGTAAAAGGCATCGAACCGTGAAAACTTCTTGCCCGTGGTGGTGCTGCTACTGCCCCAAGCTCCACCGAGCCGGTCCTGGGAGTGCGGTAAGCCGGTCTCACTAGATCGAGGGATTAAAATGCTGGGGACCCCGGGAGCCAGTCGAAAATCTACTGTATCGCAAGATTGAATTACGTGTCTGGCCAGCCCTGCCATTGTCGCTTGGTTTGTGGCGTTGCAACCCGGACGGGGTGATACGATAGTCCGTCAAACTGTGGTACTATGGGATGCTTGAAGCTGCTTGATGTACTAAATTATGTGAAAATGATTGGATAGATCAGTAAATTAACAATATGTTAAAAATACTAGAAAACATTGCAAGAAACTAGTACAGACATTCAAATTTGAAAAGAAGGATAAGGAAAATGTGAATTAAAAATGATAAATATTGATTACGTAATTATAATATTTAAAATAACATAAAATGTTTATTAACTGTTAATAAAATGTCTAAAAAATTTAAAGTACATAACATACTAACAATATGAAGAAAAGACTAACAAGATGAAGGAGCTGCAGATGATGAAACAAGTAAGCATTAAAAAATAAATAAAAATCGAAAAATGAATAAATAATGTTGAAGAAATAGTTTAAACTACATTAAGAATGATTATACAAAATAACTGTTAAAAATAGAGTGATAAATATAACAATAAAAACTCAATTCAGCTAACACCGGCAAAGAAAACCCGATAAATCATCAATCAATCACACCAAACAAAGCAACCGAAAGAAACGTAACGCTGCTCACTTCCTAGTGTGGCAAAATCTTACCACACCACACCGTGTGCCGTGGCCACCGCACTTTTGTCCACCCGAAACCGCACCGTCCGTCCAACAGTTCCAACCTGTCACGCGTCATGCGATTTTATTTCTTTTGAGCTCTTTCGCCTCTGTGCCGTTCGTAGCGCGTCATGCGTAATCCAATTAGCGTTTTCGGAAGTGGCCTATTCCGGAATTCCAAAACCAAGCACCTGCGAGTTGAGCTGGGAGATGGGTGAGGTGGTAGACAACAGCAACCAACAAACCAACAAAAAAAACGCAACCCCTCGCCCAACAAATTTGTATTCAACAGCTAGGTCGTTTGATTTTGTAGCAATTTGTGTGCGTATTGTTGTGGATGGAGGAGAAACCATTCCAGCATGGAAATGTGTATGGGGCCACCCCACCATCACCTATGGATCTGTGGGGTTGAATGGAGCATTTTTAAATCGAGTTTTGAAGTTTCAGACACACCGAAAAGGCTTCGTTAGTTCTCTCACTCCCCAGAGCGGAGGGGTTTGAAATTGGATCCAAATTAATAAACGATCTTCAACAAACCGCATATGGATAATTTTTTCTCGAAGCCTCTCGATCAGCAAGGAGAAGGGAAGGCGAAGAAGGTTGATTGCGCTTTTTATTGTTTTTTCCGATCGGTTTGAGATAATTAACTGCATTCGGTGAATCGAGATCTATTAAAACACACAAATCACCTCCCTTTCGCAGCGCCAAATCGAAAGGGAAACGCTTATTTAACGCTTTGATGATCGTCTAAACAAAAAAACATAAACAAAGCTTAGGAATCTGCATCACCTTCTTCCTCATCCGCGTTTCTCTTTCCATTCCCTTTCAGACTGAGCTCCGTTTCTGTGATCTTCGTTGGCCCTTGAAATAAGTTCTTATGTTTTGTTTGATTGTTGATGTGTTTTTTTTTGCATCAACAAGGTGATCCTATTACTTCCCCTCCCCAAGAGTACTTACTAAAGCACCCATCCTAGCAAAGCCGATTGAAATCGGATCCGAGCCCTGATGTCTCTCTCCGCTCGTAATCGTACCCTTAATCGGAGTTTGTAAAAAAATACGTACCTCACCTACATTAACTTCGACGGGACAGCCTGTACGATAAAGAAGAAATAAAACCGAAACATAAAACGTACTCCCCGCAAACAAACAAACTCAACCCAAACCTGAACTAAAGCCTCGAACCTCGTTCTGTTGACGATGACCTCCACAAATCATCCAGCCAGCGAGCTAACCCTCCGCACACCGCCACTATCAGCACCTTCCGATGATCTTCTCTAATCTTATTAAAGGTTTCAAACTTCAGCCGGTCGATCGATCGGATGGCTTGGGATTTCGATTTTCGATTACGGATGCGATTTCGTTTGCGTCGATTCTACGAAACGCCGCTCGCGCTGTGGCGGCATGCAAACACACCACCCCGCAAGGTCGCAATGCAAATGCAAACGATATGCGATCGCCCCAGCCACCATCCATTCATTATGACATCATCCTTGGGCTAGGGAAGGATGGAGAGGGGGGGGGGGCGATAGGTAAGAGATTCCCAAAAAGCCCTCACCTAAGGGGGTTTGCGTATCATGAGAACTAAGGGGCGCGATGGCTTGGGATGTCTGTTTTTGTGCTTGTTTTTTTTTACTGTGGTTTCTTGGTTTCGCTTCATCAGACAGGAAAAACAAATCAAATTCTTTGAAATTTCGGCTCGAGCGCAATAAGATTGGGTAAGATATTGGGCTTTGTGTTTTTCGCAAACCATCGAGGGGATGCAAGAAGGTTGCTCAATCAAGAGTGGATGAGCTTGATGGCATGGGATAGGGTTGTATTTTATCGGCAGGAATGCAAAAATGTTTACTGATTACTAACCTTCAAATTGAGTTATCGGTGATCAGATCGATTTACTTATTTATCAGATTTTTAATTTTGTTTGAAAGAATTTTCCGTTTTTATTTTTTTTTTTTGCTACCGTTTCATATATTTTTAATATTTTTTATCGGCCAATAAATTATGGACCAAATAAAAAAAGAATAACAATCACTAATTAGCACGATCCATTTTAAAATTATTTTATTTTATTTTATACAGTATTTTTGTTACAAACAATTTAAATACCTAGGAAGACCTTGTCACTTAAAGATACAAAATATTGCTTTACATTTAAATATTTAAATATTACTTAATTTGACAGAAATAACTTGGTTATGAGAAATGATTTGAATATATAGATTTGAATAATTGGTTAATTAGTTAGCTATTTGTTTTGTTTCCATTTTTAAGCTCCAATATTCATGTACAATAGTTTAAAGTCTTATGTAATGGGTACGAAACTATATTCAATCTTTAATAAAGTTTATATATATTTTAACTATATAGTTTATAGTTTATATGTAAAAGCAATCTTGGCTGTTGGAACTAAATAGATATCTAAGAAGATCAGAATTTAGGAATAGTTAGGATAGTGGAAAAAATATAGGATTTACCAGTCCAATAAACTTCAATAAACAATAAACTGTCCACCTGTTCATAACAAATGTCGTTTTGAATAGACACCACTGTCTACAACTTGATCACACGTTAGATCGTGTAAGCTACTCTGTCCAATTTAATAACACAATTGTCGTCTTCGATTGCACAACGGTCAGATTCGGCACGGTTTCTTGTAGTTGTTGAGACGTAGAGAATACTAATAGAATAGACTAAAAAATGCAAAAAAGCTACTTGTCTGTGCAAAAAGAGTTTGTTAAACAAGTGCGAATTGTCACGCAAAACTCAGCACAAGACAACGTCTCTCTACATCTTTTTGCACGATCAAACTTAAATTGTCTTCAAAAAACAGACTTAGAAATATGTTTACTTTATTAAACCTTATGACAATATATCACAAAAGATGGTCTCCCATAACCAATATAGGCTTCGTTTAACGATCAATGACTTAGTTGGTTTACTACATAGCACGACGGTCAATTCTGAATTTGGGGGGGGGAATAATATGTTTCAAAGGGCTACATTACAACAAATTGCAATAAACTAACATCATTTCAATTCCTTTTTGGATGTCAGATTGTCACACTGAATGAGTCAAAACAATGATAAATCAACTAAATTTCATTGCTACTATCACTTCATTGCAACTTTGAAAACTATTAAACATCATACAGATAGTTATTCGGCTTAGCAAAGCCACTCACGTTTATTATTTGTCCATTTTACTCCTTTTTAAACCACACACCGAACAAAAACTAAATTATCATGTTATCAATTTGCAAGACAATTGGATGTTATTAACGAGACGCGAAAAACTAATTACCGCTTAAACTCTCGCACACATTGACTCATCCAGTCGGCAAATACGCATTAACACGTCATAGTGCTATTCACCCTTCTCAAAACACACAAAAGGGCTTAAAAGCTCTGCCAGTCCATCATAAACGCCCTGTCGCTTATTAAATTTTCCCGCACAACAAGAAATATCATTATGAACCGAATATTGAATTTAAACTTCAGCACGGTGATTAAATCATCAGCTAATAAATAGTCACAATTCGCAAAACTTTGCCACCCCAAAATGGAAGATAATTTTGTCACACGCAAATGGGAAAACTTTCCACACTGCCGAACGTTTCAGCGCGCGATCATTAAGGAATAATTTGAACCATTCCCCACCAAGCCATCGTCAACCGTGGTCTATCCTGACGCGTTCCGAGAGCTTGATGGTGATGCAGTTTCCTTTTGCGAAATTAACTACTTTTCGGGAAAAGCCTTCCGAGCGGCTAAATGGTGTGCAAAAATGGTGCAAAGCAATTAAAGCGAAAAAGGCTAACCGTACCGGGCAGCCTTGCCCTTAATTTCTAACAAACAAACCACACTGGGCGGGCGGACGGGCAAAAATAGACCACCACAAAACCAAAAGCTATTTTCTTTTTCCTCTTACTCTTGTTTTCGCCCTCTTCTGCTGAACTCCTTCGGGCTTGGAGGAAACTGGAAACAAATTCCTTACACCATTCACCGCTACACATTCCCGCCACGGGAGAGGAATGGGAAGCTTTCGCTTTTAACGAGACGATCGTTCACGGTGCAACTTTAAAAGCGCAGCGGAAAAAAAAACGTCACAAGATACTTCCCACCACCGGCCGGGAGCGCGTGCTGCGCGGATGCAGTAAATATAATTATGACGATGCAAATAATGGTCCGGTGCTTATGACCGCAGAATTGCACGCAAACTAACCATGAGCATTGACCGCGATTTCGCGTTTTGCACGCTGGCAAATGTGGTGGTGACGCGTGTGGTAAGCTTCTGTGGGCTTCCGTTCCTACACCATCGAGGCTGGCTGGCTGGCTGGCACCCCATAGATGGTTGCCGGCACAGTATCATCTTTCACGAGCACCAGTTTCTTTCGCCCGGCTTTGGGGGATTGGGGTCCTGGCTGGTATATTATTCCTCCCACATCGTCCGGTCGGTTTGCGGGATGGACGAGAATGCGCTTTTTTGTTTTGTTGCTTTCGCCACCATGCACCAACCTGTCTCGGGTGTTGCGTTACACGTCTGTCAAGTGCAGCTTATGGTAGCGAGCAGAAGTAATGTAGCGCGAACGATGTTTTGAAAATGCATCCAATTTTCTTTGCTTCTCGGGATGACGTTTTTGTTTCTACGAAGATTGTTGATTGAAAAGGTGTTTTTGTTACACGATATGTTATTGTTTTGTGTACAGTGATAGTGAAATGGTAGCACGGTATACCAAATTTAATCCCATTAGTATTCTGAAGCAGAAAGGTAAACAATCCCATTTGATTGACGGTAGGTGAGACGAGCTAGAGAATCCTGGTAGTATTCTTTTGTCTCGAGTAATGACCTACGTATTGAAATTGGTATCATACAAGTTAAAGTTTTTTTTTAATTATTTGAAAGCTATGCATTTTTTTTAAAGATGTTGTTGGTGTCTTTTCTTATACAATACCTTTTATGTATTTTTGTTTCTCGTCCTAATTTACATGACCAAGTAAGTTCTTCTAATTGCTCATTTTTTTAATTTCTTTATGCTTAGAAACATTTATGCTCATTTATGTTTATTATTTTATGTAATTTTTTATCAGTAAAAACAATATAATTTAAAAATACTACAATTTTCATTGGAAAAGAGAGTTTTAAATATTATTTTAAAATAAATGAGACAAAAATTAATAAAAACTTATTTTAACGTGTATGATGACCCCTTTCACGTCAAAAATAACCAAAATCAGTTTGAGGGGGTCGTTATACACGGGTAGTATCCTTTCGATTACACCTAAGTCATTACATTCGGTAACTAACAAAAATTGTCTGGTGTATGGGTATCCACAAAGATAATAGTAGAAATAATGCAAGGAGTGCTGCCAAACAAATGCGTAAGGAAAAATAAAGAGGTTTGGAACTGAGGAACCAATTGATCTCACTGGTTCTTTATATTTATAATAAAAGTTCTTAAAAATGAACTCTTTAAGCATAAGGTCAAATACTAAAGCTTAGCAAATATCTAAAAATAAACGAAGGTATCAGCTACGGAGTCAGTCCACGCTACGGGGGGACAGTACATCTGAGGCTTGAACCCATGACGGGTATTTTACCATCATTAAACCAAAGTCTTCGATGGCTAAAAAGGTCATTTAGGATATTTGTAAACGAGTTAGTGGAGCAATTGACATAAAACACACATAGGACAAGTTAAAATGGCGAGACAAATATAACAAAGCTACATTACACTGTCTTTCGGGTCAGTTTCTAGTGGGACCGGCATTATTCAACAATCATGCGAGGTTTTTTTAACAGCCCAGCTGTCACAAATAAGGATAGCTGTTGAAAAACATCTTGCAAGTTTTGAATAATGCTGTTCACATTGAAAACTAAGTCGGAAAACAGTTAAAGCTATAGTGTCACTTCTTAAAGCCAATACCCAACAAAATGTTAATGTCCTGCTGTCCCACTACTACTAATATCAGGCCTTAAGTTGTACATATCATTAAATATCAACAAAACAAAATCGTAAATATATTAAGTTTGAAAAATTATGAATATTAGCTAAAAATGATGCTAGTAGTTCTTCAAAAAAACAGTAAGCGTCAATTTAAAGATATATTAAAATTTATAATTTTGATACAGAGGTTTACTGTTTGGAATAAGTTCTCATTCTGTTATTTGGATCGTTTAGCATAACTTAAATTATTTTATTGTGAATTATATTGATTTTCATCTCAAATTAAGATTAATTGAATAATTGACTTATTAACTAATTCTACTAATACTGCTCAATAATTAACATTTGTATCTACTAAAAGATTTCACAAAGTAAACAAATGACTCACCACGAGCGCACGCCTCCTGCTATGGCTGCCGCACGATAAAAATGGAATGCAATCAAGCTCGCACCATTTAAAAATAGCGCCTCCTGCACCAGCCAGCCAATAACATTAATAGATCTATAAAACAACCCCAAGCACCCCAGGATCCATTCGACACTTTGCTGCTGGTGGAAGTCATGTGTGTGTGTGTCCCGCTTCGCCCAACTCCCAACTACCAGCTCGATACCCCAGATTGGCGTTGCACTCCGGCTGCACTGTGCTGCACTGTCGCTGGGATGTTTATTTTGCGGTGATAATAACGTCCGATTACGGTGCGGTTTTGCTTCGTGCGCGGTCGTAGGCGGTCGTACGGAAACGGGAAGCTAATCGCCCGCCCGTGTTTACATGACCCAGTTTCAAGCTTGATCGAACAGCCCCCGCCCTATGCGCTTCTCGCACTGTAGAGGAGAGTTGCTAATGCTGCGATGCGTTTGGATTGTTCGAATGAGGATGAGCTCGTGCCGGCAGGCCTTGTCCATGATGAACAAAAGCGGTAGCTGTTGGTAGCATGTAGCATCAAACGAAAACTAGCATTTGCTGTTGTCTAATTCAAACGCTCGATCCTCGATCCCCAACGGGGCCCCATCGGTGGACCCGTCCAAAACCCATTAGCTGTCGTGCAGTAGTGAGGCGTTAGGCCAACGACTGCTACACGTTGATATACGCTCGCCCAACCAGGTCCAGGGCACCACACTGGAGCAATTCATTCACCGCGGAAATGGATGTAAACTTTACACCCTCGTAAAACACACGTACACACTAAACGAGCATTGAACATGGCACACGGCTGACTCATCTGGACGAGCTGCATGTAACGATTGCGGCCGAGAGAAAACACGTGGCAAACATAAACATAAAAAAGCCGCAGCAACAACGGCAACCAACGAAAAAAAAAACACATATCGACTCTACAGCAATACCACCCAACCAACACACAGCGCGAATCGTTCCTTCCGCCTTCCACAAAGCGTTGCTTTCATCTGGTTTGCCCCGAGCATATCGAATGCCTTACAAGACCATAACGCAAAGACGAAAAAACAACAACTAGCCACACCGCGGATGCAAATCGCAATCTTACACATCCTCACAACAGTTAGCTTTTTTTTGTCCACCACCCTTTTACCACCCCTTTTCCCTAAAATTTAAGTAAAATGATGAGTAAGCAAGTTATTTCTTTTTTTTTGGTTGTGGTTTCGCTCTTTCACTGTTTGAAACATCACTTTTGTGTGAAACAATTTTACGCATTTGCCGAATGGTTGGTTCGGTTTTTTGTTACCTTCGGTGGCTTTTGTTTGGTTGGTTTGAAAGATTTTTTCTTTTCTGGTGTTTTTCTATCAACAAACAAAGGGGAACTCCTCTTTAGTTTTGAAGGGCAGTAAAGAAAATAGTCTCTTTTCTTTCGCTTTATTTTTAAAGGTTCATTGCACTGGGTAGCTAGCCTGTATGCAGATTTTTCGTCAGTAGCTGAGGTGACTGTCCCGTATTTTTTATTGTTCATGTTAATGTCATTTTTTGCTTGCTAAAATCTATTTATTATTTATTATTTATTATTTTTTCTGTTCGTATTGTTCCCTTACCTTTTGTTTCTATGATAATTTTGTAGGCTAATAGAAAATGTGAGTATGATTTTCAATATAATTGGGCTATGTGCCTAAAAAAACTCCATGGCTAACATGGCCATAGGTAGTTAAAGCTTTTTGCCAATCTATCAGGCATCCAAAGATTAACGGTCATGGCTATTTGGGCTCGTAAAATAATTGTCTTTTTTGTAACCTATCTTGCTAGGGTAATAAATTTGTCCAGTTACTATTCAAATCTCAAATCTTTATATTCAGCATAGACCTTGAAGTAAACGTCAGAACACGGACATCGCGTTGAAGCCCTTTGCCAACAATGGAAACTGTGTTTGAGTCATTGACAAATGCCTTCATAAAGGAATGGAAGTATATTAGCCTGTGCATCATGAAAACAGTATCACAATATTTGTTTGTAGGACCAGCATCAGGTTTAGCATCAGGATCAGCAACACAGTTCAATCCATCCTAGAGATACTGCCTCAGACTAACCCAGTGATCATGGTGCTGATAGATAAAAGGTCAAGCGTTGATTGCAAAGCGAGCGTTGTGTTCGTTTGATTATAGATAAATTAACAGTAAAGTTTCCATAATTGATAACATGATTAGGAGCAAGAACGAACCAGAAAAATCAAATCAAAGCAGCAGACAAATATTCTGATTTTTTGGAAACCGGCATTGAATCCCGGGAACGAATGTTCCTAGAAGGTATAGCATGTTGAAAACATACTCGTTTGTTTAATATCACATTACTTCAAGATATAAATGTTCGATGACAAGATGATCCGATGACGTTCTCAATTTTCAATGGGTCTTGCGTGTAGTTTGTCTTTTAAATGTTTGCACCATTTTATTTTGATGAAGTTTTTTCTTGCCTTTTGCAATAAAACCATATTATCCAAAATAGGAGACATCTTCAAAGTGTATTATTTACGCAAATAATTTCAAATAGGAGATATCTTCAAACAATATTTAGGCATGGTTGGACCACTTCAGAATGTTCCTTAGTCCTCTTATGCAAGATTATAATCTGGCAATGAAGAAAACCTAAAATGTTCCACAACATGCTTAAGTTAAACTGCTTAGTACAAATTATCTGCCAACTTATCATGCATATGATATCAAAGGTCTTTGATCGTTAGTGCTAAGATTTTGATCAATGTGTATTTTCAAGTCAGCTCTCTTCAGGTCAGCGATGAGTTTTGATTGTAAATTAACAATCCTTACACTTTTCCTTCTAAGTTTTACAAAAAAAATGCTAATTTTAAGATCACCCCTAACCAGATAACGTGTGAATGGCTGTCAAAAAGCCCTTGTTCGTACTTCATACCAAATTAACAACGCCTATGCAAAATAGAATAAATATTCCAATGAGTTTAGCTTGGTGCTGGTGTATGAAGAGTAATTAACATCGAGTCGTACTTTTTGGCCCGTACAGCGGTTGTCGTTTTTCGTCACGCTGGGTTTAGCGCTAATGTTTCGCTGATCCTTTAAGCTGCCGTGAAAAGCTTCGCACATCGTTACTCACATTTCACGTTCGGAAAGTGCGAAAGAAAAACAAAAACCTCCAAACAAACTGCAGCAAATCTCTTTTAAGCCTGCCTAATCACTTGATTGCATATAATACCGCACCAGCACCACGGGTTGCCTCGAGAATCTGCATATGAGCCCACACACACACACACAAACGCCCCCCCAAAACACCTGACCTCGTGCACGCGGGAAAAGTCACACGGCGGGACACCACGTGCAGCGTGTATCGCTGTGTTTGCCGCAAATCTCCTTTCGCTTCATTTTCCATCACCCACAAACCTTTTGGGACACAAATCGGATTACGGTGCTTTGTTTCGCGTGTCGATGTGCAAAAGCGCGGAAACTGTCATTGAAGCGACAGCATCGAAGAGGAGGGCAAAAAATCGGCACAAAATTCCAATGCCTACTTCCAATGTTTCAATGCTTCGGTTTTGCCGCGGGACGGGACAAGCTACCCGTGCACCGGGTGCATCGGGTGCAGCGAATGCAGTTAAGGTTTGCAAATCCCACCACAAAACGTTACATGCACCCGTGTCGATGCCGGACCGTTCCGGTTTGCTCTGTACAACACGTGGTTTGGTGGTATGCTAATTAAAATGCCTCTGGTTGTTGTTGTTTTTTTTTTTGCTGTTGTGTGTGTTACAACCTTTTTTTCTGCTGAAACTGAGCCCTTTATCCGCTTTGGGAGTTACATTTGAGTTGGTTTGGGTGAGCAAAAAAGCGACATGCAACATTGTATTTAAATATTTGTGGTCAAGCTATGTTTTAGGTTTTGTTTATTTGACTTTTTTTTGTATTTATTTGACATTTTTTGCTGAAAATACTCAGTATTAGTGTTCTTGACTTTTCATTATTTTAATTTTTTTTTTATTATTTCGTTTTCTGTTTATTACTTTATTTATTTATTTTGTTTTATTTTGTTTATTGATTTATGGTAAGTTTTATTTATTTGGTCTTCTTTTAATAATAATGCAATTTTTATTACTTTAACAAATGTTTAAGGCATTTAAACCTTACAATTCTTTACTGTAAAGTATTTCATTGACTGATTACAATATACATAAATGATGTGAAACTGTTGTATTTCAAAAAAACGTTTCAATTTCATAAAAATCTCATTTAAAGCGTTCCATTCAACCTGGTCAAACGCCGCCGTTCGTGTCTCATTGTGTCACCTGTCATGCGGAAACACTTCCTGTTAAGTCCTTGTTCACGCCAAAGCCCGCCAAAGTTCATCGAAACCCACGTGCCCCCTCCTGTTCTTGCGCACAACACTCCTATCCCAACCGCGCACCGCGAAAAAGGCATAAAGTATCGTTTTACCGGTGACCGAACGGACCCGACCCCATCCCTTCAACCGGACCGGAAAATAACAGCTGGCCCATGGCCCCGCTTCGCCTCGTGGAACCTTTGCGCCACCTGCCTGCACTGCGCGGAGAGGGCGCGGAGAGGCATTAAAATGGAATTAGTGCGTAATTATTTGCATGAGCCACCGTTGTCGCCGTTGCCGCACGGAAAGTTGCACCGATTTACTGGCCAGCATTTCATTGTCTTCTCTCCTCTCTCTCTTGGTTCGGTTGTGCTTGTTCGCATACTTTACACTACGTAAGGATTCCCCGTTGGATGGTTGGTGGGGTCGGTAAATGGGGGGGGGACCAGTTTGGAGGCCAACGGTCACAACAGATTTTAATTAATCCGCTGTCGTCGAGCTGCAACACTGTGGAGGCGCCAAGCAGCGTGTCCAGCGGGTGGGCACCGGCTTTTCCGGAACACTGCAGCGGCCCAGCTAGCTAGGGTTCGTTCCGGTCGGTGCGGTTGGGTAACTTTTCTTCGGCGCCCAAGCCGAAGTGGCTTCGGGCACTAATTACTTCTTATGCACTTGTTGCGAAAGCCGGGGTTCGGGTCGGGGTTTTGGGGGTTTTGGAGGTGGGTAAGATTATTTTTGATAGTTCTATCGGGTGGCTGAAATCTTGCGGCGACTTCGGCACGGTATGCTCACGGTTCATTTGCACAGCGGGAAGTCGGGGGAGGGATTGTGCTAAGATACATTACGAAGATTGGGATAATGAGGATTTAGAAGATAGCGTACGCTTAAAACAAAAACAGAAGTTAGAACATATTTTCCAAGGCTTTATCATACCTCCCGAAAGCTAAGACAAGCCTAAACAGACCTTTCTATTCAATATCAAAATGTTTTTTTTATAAATTTAACATATTATTTTTATGTTCTAATGTTATAAATTTGAATTCCACAGAATTCAATTTATAGCTTCATTTTCGGGGCATCAATCTCGTGTCAAATAAATGTCTTTTACACAACTCTTATACCAATTCTTTGTGTTTCAAGTATGACGGCTTTTAGTTGCTCTACAATAAGATCATAATACAAATAGAACTAATGCATTAAATCAACGCCAATGACAAGCTTTGATTTTTTTTTAATTTAATAATATTTTGATTTATTTTCGAGTCTTTTTATTCACCGCAATTTAAGGAACAACAAGACTGAACCTTGAATTCGTTGAATTGATAACAGGTTTTAAGTGTCAGTTTCATGGTAACTCAAACGATGTCTGGCAATCTCAAATAAAAAAAATAAAAGTTTAACTTCCAGAACGACTATGCTAATGGTGGTAATGATAGAGATTTTGTTTACGAAATTTATTTTAACACGAAATGCTCATAAACTGTGCTTGTTGAAAACTGTCATAAAGTTGCAACAGACTGTCAGCTGAGGCGATGTTTTTCTTTGGCACAACAACCGTTGTCAGTCAAGATCTGTGCCTATACCAGTGACTTACTGATTACCCATAGCAAGATAGTCAGTCCTACGCATATGAGCTATTTGGGGTTTGAACCCATGACGGGCATGTTGTTAAGTCGTACGAGTTGACAATTGTACTACGGGACCGGCCCCAAATTGGTTTGTGTGTATGAATATATATACAAAGGGAGAAAACCGCACAAAATAAGTCTATTGCGATTAAAAAACACCCAAAAGCGAAGATTTATAGAGAATATATAAAAACTTAGTTTTTGTTACCCCCCTGAGTGTTGAGCTTACAAATTCACTTTGTTCTATTATTTGTTGGCTAGAGCGTTAGTTTCTAACAGTGTTTTTAATCTATATACATAGCTTCAGCTGCGCTTAGTTTATAAATAAAACCTTAAAGTTTTATTTTACTTCTTCAATAACACTGAATGTGATAAAATTTTAATACTATGAAAAGGCTGCTACATATCACCGAAAACATAGAAATAAGACCAAATAAATACATGAACTTTTATGATGAACACTATGTGCCAGTTTACTACGACATGAACTGAACAGTTTTGTAGAATGCTCAACCACTGTCTAAGCACATTTGGTCCCGCTGTGTGTTTAATTATGTTCACCAACATTCACAGCATGCAGTTCTTGAGATTGTCATTATTTTTATTTTAAATCATTACAACATATGCACTTCTGCGTTCCAATAGCTGCTCTGATTAAGGTGGCAACGTTGTGTTTAAGATCAAGATAAAGTATGTGTTGTATGTTTGATGGACTTATTACAAAACTTATAAGTGCAAGAGTGCTTTTAATGTATCACTCTTTATCATGCAATCTCTTCAGCTCTATTTCCTGCATTAGATTCCCGATTAAAAAACCATTAGGCTACTTTTCAACTAAACTCCCTGTTCGGAAAACGCACCAAAACAGGCCAAGCTTCCCTAACTCTTCTCCTTAGTTTCAAAAAAGCACAGCACTTGGAAGCGTGTTGGGGTAAGAACTATTTAATTCCCTCATAATCCATTCTTTCCCGACCACACAATGCTCGCAGTGAGGAAAAGCTCACTTTCCTTTTACCAACCTTAGTCGCGCTGCTGTAAAATACAAATGGCAAGCCCTCGCCGGTTGCGATTATCTGCGAGTGCTAAAGCGCGCTATGTTGAACGATACAAATACCCTTCATTTGTATTATTGTCCACAGCTTCACGGGCAGTACTAAAAGGCAGCAATAAAAACACGGTATACATTCCGCCCCGAGCAAATGCAAACGAAACGTACAAAGACACCCTTTGAGGATGGGAAAACACAGCGAAAAGACGAGTGGAGTAACGCATTGCGATAATGGTGACAACAATATCCTCCGGAATGTCCTCATTTTTTTCCATCATCTTAGTCCTCTTATTCGTCATCCCCACGTTCCTTCCCGCCGGCATGACTTGTAGCAACGCCACGGGAGGATAATTCTTCATCACCACAGCCAGGAATACACTGCAGCTCAATGAAACTATCCGCAACTTAATTAATCTCAGCTTAATTATCTCCCCGTTCAGGCAAGCTTAAGCGTCCGCACCGTTCAGTGTTTCGTGCTGGAAAAACGGGTGAAGAAGTGGAAGAATTCATGTCAACCTAGTGGAAAAGGCTCAGCAGACGGAATAGACAGGCGTACCCGGCTTTTTTGCAACAGTGATGATGGTTTCATCGCAACGGGTTTCGGGACAGCGAGTAGGGGCCACCCAGTGTCGTGGCCCAAAACCGTCGGTTGGGTTGCAGTTCAGGATCACGTTTTTGTTCGATGATTCATTATGCATCGACCGGGCGGGTAAATAGCACCATTTCTCGGAAGGTCCCGGGATGAGTTGTTGTGTGTACCTTCGCGTTCGTTACTGTTGTTGCGAACAATCGTTTGTGGCTTTTGTTTAAGATGAGAGGGAGTCGGTTTAGCCTTGAAGGTGCACGAGGCACCGGAAGTGATGTGATCATTAAAGTTGATGAGTAAGAGTATAACATCGAAACAGGAGTTTAGTAGGAAACTCGATAACAGCTACTAGAGGCATTACAGTAGTCAATTAACCGATAGAATTGACGTACATGACAATTGAATACATAGATCGTTTCATTTCTCATATTTCTGTAATTACACATTGAATGTTACGTTACATACATGTAGAATTGTATGTAAAGTTGAAAGCTAGTATTGCCTGATGCAATCGGGATAATATTATAAAGAAGAGAACTTGGGCTGAGCAGTCAGTCGTTGATCAGAACTCAATAAAGAAACACCGTCAAAAGAGAAAAAGTCTGTGTCAACGTTCTCCCTCATTCGGTCCACCTCCTCCACCCCTCGGTTGGTTTTGCGGCTGTCGTGATCCGGTGGTGTCGAGTATTGTTCTCCAGTGTTGGAGTATTCGGCGCCTTCCCTCATTCCTTTCCGCTCTCGTCTCCCCTTTCTTACATACATTAGCACGTACCAATGCCATCAATTGCTGCTTAGTCATCCGACCAAGATGTTAGCAGTATTAGTAACATCGGTTAGTAAGGTGTAGACCACTGCATTCGTCACCGGACGGAAACTATAAACGCCTTGAGTTTGTTTCCGATAAGTAGATATGCTGATTGTGGTGGTTCAATGACTATCAGTAATGTATCGCATCTCACATACATGGACTGTCATTGGCACAGCATCAACAACACTGTTGTTCTGCCGATAAATCTGATTCCTAACTATCTTCATAGGCATTTCTAGTGAGTGATTGTGTGTAATATAACGATTAGAAATCATACCTTGATAGAGAAGTATCGAGATACGAATATGTAAATGTAAATTTTTAAACACTGCCTAATAGACAGCTCAAACTAATGACTAATTTTCCAATGAAGTAATCAAGCGTGTACGAATTTATCCTCTGCTTCATTTTATCTGCTGAAGTATTATTCTTTAAATATTTAAAATAAAATAAATTGATCAAAAAGTCGATATTCAGTATTTTCATAAAATTCATAGAAAAAATGTAATAGAAGAATAATGATTAGTGTTCATAGTAAGTAATACAATAAAACAAATGTAGATGCATTAAAATATAACATACATGAAGATTTGAAGAAAACAAAGATCAAACGTTTAACAAATAAATCAATGTAAACGTACAAAGAAATCAATCACCAACTTAGCAAAAGTAATGGAATGAATATGTAACAAGTAAACAAACAACAACTAAACGAAAAAGAATGGTATAACCTGAATAAAACATCCCATAAAAGAAGAAAAATCAACAGTTACTATTGGGTTGTAAACAGAAAAAAAATAAAAATAAATTAAAATAAAATAAAGATGCTTTAATCATTGCGAAAAAGTGGGAATGTTAATATAAAGTGACATCTAAAAACCATTCAAAATAAAAACAAAACCAAAACAAGCGATTAAACTTTCATCGTTATACTATGCCATATTTGTCATGCTCCCGTGGAAATGCTACAAAAAAATGGTTAAAATTAATTGCTAAGCGAACCCCTTTTCCATGTCACCAGAAATGCAATCAGCATGGTGAAATGCATCTGTGTCAACAATTTGGGTGCAGCTGGATGTGTGCAATAATTCACAATAATAACGTCCGCGCATTTCCGCGTCAGCGACGATACATCCACCCGTCTCGCACGCAAAATTCATCTAATTTGACACACAAACCGTACGGCTCGTTTCACACTGAATTGTGATACATTGGGTGCCGCATAGTGCGGAGCATAATTAGAGAACGCCAAACGCTCCCAACCCACACAACGCAACAACATTCATCTCCATTCAACCCCGGGAATATCAACCGAAATCCGGGAAGACGGAGTGGTTTCAATTAACAATGCCGTTGTCGGTCTGGGTCCGAGGCCACAATCACGCAACATAAACAACATATCAGTGGTGTTTAATATACGGCCAAACCTCAATCCAATGCCCATGGCCCGCCATGGCCCACCGCTTATCAGACTGCTGCTGCCGCTGGTCGTGGTGTATCGCACGATAAGGATGCCAATTGCTGCGCCGAGCGTTGCTGTCATCGAACTACACACACCCACAGACCCACACAGGAAGATGGACCGCCGTGTGGGCCGCCAGTGGCTTTGCCGTAATACATTGCGACAATATTTGCCTACGGTTAAAAGGTGCGTTCGGTGGGGTGTAGGACGACATCGGACACCGACCAGCGTACCGATGATGTTTGTCATGTTTGTGTTGCTCCCGATTGCTGATGATGATGATGGTGGTGGTGGTGGGGATGTGGATGATGAAGTTGATAACGAAACCAGGCACCGATGTGTGCTTACACCGCCAAGCAAAGGGGTAACACTGAAACCGAGAATCAATATTTGCCAAGGTGCACACACCCCTTCCCGGACGGGTTGCCTTTTGCAAAAGCGGATCTATTTGCACAGCTTACACCTTTCTTACGAGTTTTGGGCCACGGACCCGGTTAATAGCGGGTACGTCGGGTAGCGAACGTACGCCGCACGGTTGCAAAACTTACCGCACCATCCAAAAACGTGCTAAAGACCGTCTGTGTTCGTTTGACAAAGGTTAACATTCTTTTATGCTTTTTTTCTTACTAAAAATGTGAATGTAAGTCAGGGGTAGCGTTGGTAGATTAAAGATCCTTTGAGAATTATCATGGACAATATTGTTCATAGCTGTCAAAAGGGGAAGGTTTTTTTTGTTATTTACATACAAGCTATTACCAGGTACATCGGTGGTTATAGTGCCAACAGTGAGTATATTGTTCTAAAAAAATGACTGAGGACAATAAATAGAAAAAAGCATATATTTTATTAATTATTGATTGACGCTACTAATGTCCAACAAGCTACAAAGTTTATGTCTTTTCACAAAAACTACCATGAACTAACGTGTGTTAATAACACAATCATCATGTTTAAGCACCATCTTCTCAATATTTGGGGTTTTTCTTACAATATTACCATAATAAGTACAATAAACATACTTAGCCTTATAGTGAGGATATAGTCATAAAATTGACTGAAACCTGTAAAATTTACTGTTGCATTTGTACATTAAGTTGATCGAATCAGGATTTGTTTGTTCTTTTAATGTTTGTTTTCAGTAATGTTAGTAATTTAAACAGAATTATTATTAATTCTTTATGATAAAATGACCTAACATAATAATGACATTTTAAGCTTAAATCACTGCATAGCCTAATTTAATAATTAAATCTAAAAAAAGGTATATTTTTGATGATTGAAATATACAGTTTATACATTTGATATTTAATCAGTAATCTGCACTAGTCATATTAAACAAGCTTAAAAATCCAGTTGAATTCATTTTGTTATATTTGTATATTTGTATGTTTATGATTGAATTGAAGGACGTCATAAGCCCACTCGAAAGATAGGGTAAATGTACCTATAGTGGTGGTAGTACCAATAGTGGTGCTATTGCTCTAAAATGCGGTTCATAGGGCAAATTAAAAGTAATTAAGTTATTTAAGATAGTGTTAAATGTTCTCTAGCCTTTTACAAAGGGTTTAAAATTTAAATGAGGCCATTCCGTTACTTAGTGATCGAAAAATCCATTATTTTGTGAAATGAGTCAACATTTTTCCAAAATCCTTAGGATTTCATAACGAAACTCATTTTTCTGTTAACGTTCTAAACGACCACATAACCACGCAATTATTAGTTTTTCAACATAACTGTTATGTAATGTTATTGTTTTACTAAAATTATTTGCCTTTTTACCATATTTATGCATTTTTCAGTGTTTTTTACCATAGTGCCATTATAGGTACACAAAACAGGCATGTTCCTATAGTGGTTATAGTTCTAAAATCAATAAATACAGGTCGTTTTAGATTTTTTCGAGGAAATTTTTGGCATGAGGTACTGTTTTCACTAAAATAAGCAACAGAAATGATTTTTATGTAGGTAATTTACCAAAAACAGGCCAAAATTCGCTTATCTGGCTGAATGATAAATTGACTTCAAATCAAGCACACTCTTCCGGATGTAGGTTGACGACAGGTGTGATGCAGTACTTTAGTGAATAGTTTCATCAAGCAAATTTATACATTTTTTACGATCAAATTACGCAAGAAACCAACATTATGGCAGTAATCGTTGCTATTCATACGAAAACAGCTTCGAAACTAAGTTTCATTGATATTATACACCGTTTTAATGCATCTTTGTTTACCACCACTATAGGAACACAATACGACGACTATAGGAACCATACCACCATTATAGGTACAACGAAGCAATCACAAAAATATGTAATTTTTCGTAAATTTGATGTGTTTCATGGTAAAAATGGTTGTGATTGCGAAGATAAAACATATTCCAATTGGTATGTGTTAAAATATTCAGAAATTGTCGTTCCTGACACTTTAAATCCATTAAAACACATCGGTACCACTACAAATTGCACCACTATTGGTACATTTACCCTATAGAAGTTTCACAGATTTACATTTAACAATTATTTTGTTAAAGTTATTTGACTACCACCATTAAATAGAAGCAAATACGTCAAATGCATATACAATATCACCAAAATAAAACATAATTATTTCATTCATTCTTTCCAAAGCCTTCCACCAAGGCCTCAGACAAGTGGCGGATTATTTCGAGAGTGCAAACATAGTTTTTGAATCGTTTTTATTGAAAAAATATGTGAAATTTAAGTAAACGAATGGAAAAAACACTATCAAATTCCAAAGTCCAAAGTTTTGATAACGAGTGTGACAGAACTAAGTCATGCCAACAACGGTTAAAGAAGCGTTTTGACACTGAACAAGGCAAGCCGTAGGCTACGACTAATCGAGATGCTTTAAATGATCGGTTTGTATTTATGGAAGTGTATAATTTTGTATGCTTAGGAACTGTTTGATTTCAGTTTAACCTTAGTCTTAAGTTTGCCTCCTGCGGTTAATTCAATTTTAAAATTGTACAAAAACTATAGGTTGCTCACCTTTTCCATTTCAATTAGCGCAATGAAGGTGAACACCATTTCCAAAGCTCGTGCTGTCATGTAAACAATCCAAAACGTTCAAACCATCTAAATCTAATCGCAATCAACTCAACAATCCAACATGAAGCTCGATTTAAAGTGTCCCCCCCCCTATCCAAATTCAATCCAATTGTTTCCAACCAGCTCAAGAGCTAGTGACGACGAGTGACCGACTGAACGGGCAGATTTATTCGTGGCGCCATCCCACTGCGAAGCGAGCATCGGACACCTTAGTAACACCTCGAGCACAAAATAACACGCAACACGAGAAAACAAACAACATTAACTCCTGTCCAAAAAGTCACTGGACAAACGTTTACACTGGCCAAACAACCGTAAATTACATCGTGCATATTGAACGAAAAACGCCAAAATGTGTCTCTCACACCCACTATCTTGGTCTCTGTCTATCTCACTTTCTCTATGTGCCAACTTCAAATCGATAAAGATTCCAGCTCACTGGAGAGACACTGGCTCCAATGGTTTCGTGCAATTTCATCAAATTGGGAGGGTCAGAGCTTTGCAAAAGCTTTTGTCAGAGCTCCCGACAGGAGCAAACTCTTGACACGAAAGCTTAACGATTCTTCCATCCACTTCCATTCTTGATGCCTTATGACTCTCCCTATCCTTCAGCACCAGAAATCCGATTCCCTCCAGCAAAGTATAGCATTTTTCTGACAAATTCACGATAGATTATGATTTTGATGTACCATTCACTGGGCTGCTGTATTGCGGCTCTGCCCTTCCAACCTGGCTTGCGTCTACAATTCTCATTGGATTATGATTTGGAAGAAATATCCTGCCAAGTTCATTATTTTGTTGCCGGCTCCGTTTCCATCTTCGCTTATCTTCCTGATTGTCCTTTACTGCTTGTTTATTCATCCATACTTTTGAACGGTTTTTTTTATTCTTCTGAAATTGATACCGCTATAATTGGGGTGAACGGTGAGGAGTGGTGAAGGTGAAGTGCACTTGGGCACTCGGGGAAGCAGTGAAATAGATTTGGCAAACAGCTCTATTGAGCGGCGGCTGTTTTATTTTATGATTTTTATGTTTTCCATTCTTTTCCTCCAACGTTGTTCTACGCCGCGTGTGTGTGTGTCTGTGCGAAAGTACAAACGAAATTGAATTTCATTTATTTATCCACAAGCCACCGATTTCCCGGTCCACCTGACATTCCTCACCACCTTAGCGCCAATTTATTCCGATCAATTTAGCGGGAACACCGAGCAAAAAAGATGCGACTGCGAAATGTGTTGGAAAAATGATTGTTTTTTTCTCCGAAATTTCAGCACACAATTTTTAACACAACACAAAGTTTCTCACTAACAATCCGTATTCGATAGCAAGGGAAAGCTTCAACAGTATTCTGTCCTTCATTTAGACTTTAGACTGCTCGATCCAATCCAATTGTCTACCTTCTTAAAGGGGCTTAGGAAGTTCTTTTGCGGTACTTCATTGATACTGGACTATAAGCGAGACCTAAAGCTTCATCATCTTCCCGACGGATCGCGAGAACCTTCCTCTCATTGGCCCCTCCCATTGGCACCTTTATACGGTTGAAGTTTTCCTCGCGTTCGCCGACCGGTTCACCACGTTCGCCGTTCCCGTATCATCTTTCAAACTTTTGCCAAGGATTATGCCTCAGAAGCGGCAAGTGTTGTCCTTGGCCGCTTACCACCAATGCGCTACGATCATCTTCTGCGGGTATAGCTGGAGAATTTCCCTCCCGCAGCTCACTGGCAAGAAGAAAAAAGGATTAACTGAAGGACATTGGCACAAGCAACTTCATTAAATAGGTAAGAGTAACCAGTGGTACACACACAAAAAAAAACCCTCAAACGGATTATACTTTCCACCCCAGTGAAAGCACAGGGAGATTTGAATAATTTCAATCTGTATGTATCGGCAACGGTACGGCACTTCTCGGAAGCACCGGGTTTCAAGTTCAAAAGCGCACAGTTCGGCGGTTCCCAATCGATACCGATTTGTTTATGATTACCTACGGCGAATGGCCGAAGGTTTTTCTTTCTTTAGTGGCGTGATTTATGTCGGGGGTTTTTCTTTTGCCTACTTTCGGGCGTATAGCGACGAACGACCGACCGGTTTTGCCGTGACAGTTTGTCTACTGTTGCTTACACTTTCCCTGCCTATCTTTCTACAAAGTATGCCGAGCAGGGAGGAGAAAAAATGGAAACGAAGTTGAAAATATGTTTTCCATTCTTGGGCCCATGGGAAACTTCAAACTTTGATGAAAAAAGAAAATAAGGCTGACTTTGTAGAACCGTCGTTTGCTGACTATTAAAGCAGCAGCAAGTTGCACTTGTAAAAGTGCCAATAAATTCCGGTTCCCTTCGTTCGCTTCTTCACCCACAGCCCTCGGTGGCATTGCGCTGCCAAAGAGAGAATGCAAAGCGATAGTTTATGAACGCCCAGCCAGCGCAAATTATGCGTTGTGAAATATGCAATCGAGACTTTTATCCTGTTCCGAAAATCGTTCGAAACTATGGCACGGCTATCTGATAAGGAGAATCGCAACACACAAGCGTGATGTGCATTCGAGAAAATTTGAACGAATTGCAAACGAGCATACAGAGTAAAGCATATTAGTAAAGCTCGCCCAGAACGAAAGGGAAAGGGTGCAAAACATAAACCACGCTGTGACGGAACGTTCGTACGAGTAGTACAAAAGAAAAAAAAAAGAAATGGATTTTTGGTTCACTCAAACTCGGTTATTGGACGGAAAATAATGGTTTCTTTCTTTGCAGGTTGGGTAGAAAGGCAGATTGGAATTGCAATTGCACAGGATAGCATAATAACATAAATTTAAACGTTTCAAAGGAATGCATAATATGGTTGCAAAACCCCAGTTCGTAAACGCATATATGGGGCAGAAGCTTTTGCGAGCTGTGTGCACACTTCTCACACAAAGGTGAAAAATAACACCAGCTTCCTGCCATTTTGCCGAACACGATTGGCATTTTCGGTGATGATGGAAAATGGACCCCTCAAAGGATGGTTGAACTGTTTTACTGCTTTCCAGAATATGTAAAAAGGGAATGCAAATGAATAGCACGCTTCTGCTGCATATCGTTTCGAATCGTAAGAAAGGATTGGCTTTTGAAATTTCGATCATGTTTCATACTAATTTTAGCTGTACATACATCATACTCGTGATGAATTTTGAGAGAATAAATGACAAAAGAGCTGTCCACTCTTGCTGTAACGTGAAAAGGACTCCAATAAAAATGCATTTGGGTTGTGTCATATTGAAAGTGTAGCACATCGTTTAAAATGTATTTTCAACCTTCGTAAGCTTTTAGTGAGCTTTTAAAAAACGAGATTTGTACGGAAGCTTTCTTTTCGGAATAATTCCATTTTAAAGGTATGGGGCAGGTTGGTAAAGACAGACACATCGAGAAAAATGTAAAAATCCTAGACTATGTAAATATAACGACCATGAATATGTGGTGCAGTTTTAAGGTGTTCTAGTAAGACGAACATTTGATATGGGAAAGGTGAACAAAAGAAAACGTTGGAAAATTAATAGATTTAAGATATTTTAACATATGCTATTTTTTCAAAGTCCTGGTACGCACATAAACCTGTTCTAGGTCATTTGCAACGACGGTTCACATTGAGCCCTGAATTTAGGAATTGTAAGCGCCACTTCTAACACATCCTAGAATGTAGATTCTATAGAATTATTGAAATACCGGGCACTAACAGCTGACGTTGTTCCAGCATATAGAAGCACAGTTTAGGACTTCCTTTTAGGAAATTACTCAAGTCCACGATACCAGCAAGTTAGGTGAACCATTAACTGAATGGTTTATGTCTTCCGATAACCCTTAATTAAGGTATGTGGTGATTTGATGTGTTGTTTCAAATGTGTTGTTTTACTTTCAGTTGGGATGCTACATTGTTGAGTTATTCAATAATTACTTTTATCATATATTTATGAGAAGTGTCCATCTTACTCGCAGCGTCCGTCTTTATTTACCTTCCCCTGCCTGATTTACACCGTCAGGGCAACCAAAACTAGTTCATATTTGTCTGACTTAACCAAAAATAGTCAGTGGTGGATCAAGCAAAACGCGGCGCGCTTGAATACAAACTGTGACATATTTTCAGCCTTATCATCCTAATAACTAATCGCTTAATTCTTCAATTTGGTCTCTATTTTATGACCTCATGAGAGACTAATCTCGGCTTAATACCGCAACTGATCATATTGCTTTTTAAAGCTATAGATTTAATTCACCTTTGAATTGATACTAAAAAACATATGCAAATCTAGTTGCAGTACCCTGCAGTTAGACGTCCTCATATTTTCCCCAATCATCTGGCTTTGAAGCTTTCTAGTTCATTATTAACCTTTATTTCATTTAATTTTAAGTTCATATATGTACAACGTTGAGCTTCTTATTAGCTATGCTACTCAGTGCCAAAGTTCACTGCAAATCGGACAGGTTCCTTTACTTTACCAAACGGCCATTAAGCTTGCAAATAATGTAGAATAATGGAGATTATGAAAATGGGAAATTATAATCATTAGTCAATAGTGTTAGTCAATGGGCTGTATCGGTACTTCTTGTGCGATGTATGTGTTGTTTAACGAACTGTTTACATATCTATTTTATCTGTTTTGCAAGACACACATGACAAGAAAACAAATTGATTTATTTTTATTAAGCTCTCTTCTGCCACAAAAATAAATATCAGAAGATCTAAACTTTGAAAACGAAGGTTGAATGTAATAAACTCAACGTTCAATTACCATTGCTCTAAGTACATTTGTTTATATTGTTTAATGTGTTTTATAGTCGAACTGCAGAAAGGATAAACAATGCATGTGTATTTTAATTACATCGATTTGTGCACAATTTGCGCTACAAAGACAACAACAACGCATCGTACAATTGTTCAATTAAATATTATTCACTTCAGTGAATCAATTGATCAAAGAGCACCACAATTTGGCTACAATTTTGCAATAATACATACCGCACCAACACATTCAACCGAATGGTAACGGCAAAGGGATGGTCTATCATTTATTATGTTTTATTGAGGTAATTAAATGCTCGTTAGATTGTGTACGCTTTCCGACCGGCAAATTCTACCAGCTACGCAAGCCACATCCTAAGCTGTATCGTTTGTGGGAATCATAATTCGATTATCGCACGATAAACCATTTGTCTGCATTAATTGGTTCCAATCGCGTTCCCCGTATCGGAAAAACAACCTGGCACTAAAACGGGGCCACCTTTTCACACTACCGAATACTTCCTTCCTGGAATGGACCATAGTTTAAAATGAAACTCATCTTTGGATTCTCAAACTTGTTTGTGTGGCTTATCGAAGTGTCCTTAAAATTTAAAACTGATCATAAAAAGTTAAGTTACCCAACGATCATCGTTTGTGTTTTGAAGCAAAAGTTTGTCCAGCTACCGAACAACCGTCAGCTAAATCCGATTACCTTTTCGGGAGCGCGACGGATGGGAAGAGCTTTGCTTGCCTGTTTGCAAGCGAGCTGTCTCACTGCTAATTCTCTAACGATCGCTTCCCCAGGACGCAAGGGACGAGTTTTCTCTATTCGTGAGTGTGTAAACATCGCATGAGGAACAAATAACAATCGACTGAACGGTCATCTCAGCACAGTTGGCAGGAGATGGGTTGATGTTGCTAAAGCTATCGACATGTGAAATTTGAAAAAGTTTGCCCAACAAAGGGCAGTTGTTAGCTGGGAATAGTTTTAATTACAACAAACAGTCCCTTTCCTAGCAAACTACTACTACTACAACTACTACTACCGCTGACGATGGCATTGTGTAGCCATTAGAACGGTTCTAGGATAAAGTTTTTGCAAACCATTGCAGACCATGCTAAAACCTGGTGTTCTCAGTCATTGCTGTTCCGGGTTTTGCAAGCGTGCGAGCACGATGGAGGATGAGATTTTGAGCTTTTGTTTTGTTCTCTACTTTGAAGCTTTTGCTAGCTTTGCATTTATCAGTACAGATATACGTTTAATTTGCTTTCCATTTAGCAAAAGATGACTTAGTGTGTGCTTCGTTTAAGCATACCAAATATTCGTAAATTCCTATTGTATTGTTATATTTAAGGAATCTATACTAATTCTATTACAGATTTTGTATGATTCAACTGTTTCAACAAATGGAATGGAATATAAGCACAGTGCTAATAGTGGAGTTTTATTTAATTTTGGTAAATGATGGAAAACCAGCTTAATTATTAATCAACAATCGAACATGTATCAAATAAATAATTGATAGGCCTATCAATTCAGATAGCAACTACACATAGAAATTTACCTAGATGATTAATGCTGTTCATGATTTTTCACTAACATTAAGGCAAATAACAATCAATTACAATACCAACGTACCATGCAGGTTCCTTCTCTTCCACAAGTTTAAACAATCTAGAGCTGTACAGGTCATTGATAAGAACATTGAGCAGGATTTTTGCAACGAATTTCAGAATATGAATCTTTACAAATGCATTATTTGATTCAGAGATGTTCATTAAACCATTCATCCATCATTAGCTTATTATGTGTGTTAGGCGTGGTTACAGAGTATGGATTGAAGCATAAACCATGATCAGTTATTTGACTAGTAAACGATCTCGGAAACAATGGATACATTATCCAAGAGATTATTTCTGTTATCTTCTTACAAGAGTCTATAAACACTTGAAAAGAATGAATGAGTATCCTTGTCGTTTGTGGGAAAATCCTTAAGTACCAGACAGTCGAATAGTCAGTCCATGCTGCGGGGGACTGTGTATCGCCGCAGTAGAGGGATGCAATTCAACCGTAGTGGCACAGCATCGCTGAACCGTAACAAACATCGACAGCAGTTGTCAAGCGGAACATCAAAATAGCAACCTGACATATGCTAAGAAGACACCTCCCTAAATATTCCAACTTCGGTATCGTAAACAGGCTTATCCTGTCAATGGTTTGACAGCTGCGATGTAGCAAAATCCTAGGTCACAAAATACATGGACGCAAGATTCCTGGTCGCATTGATTTACACGCAAAAATTCGAGCGTTTGGTGACTAAACCAAACGTCTATTATCTAATTAGAATGAATTTAATCCAAGGTAAGTACTCACACATGTTTCTGTTAAACTATTAAACGCTTGTAATACCCTTTAAAACCATCAAAACGATTTTGTGAACCGTGTAGAAATTGCAAAACTTGCATGGGCGTGATCATGAGGCTGATCATCCTTCATACAGATCTATAGTTCTTAGTTACCATTGATAGTGAGCTTATTTAGCGGTCTAAGAGAATATCGATAGTAAAATGAGTGGTGGGAAGCAAAACATAACAGGTTATCCTTAGGGTTAGGGTCCTTAAGTATGTATGTAGCAATACCAAACAACGACAGGATTAGGGTCCTTAACTATGTATGTAGCAATACCAAACATTAAGGTTCTGATGAGCAATCGTTGTTGAGATTTTTGTGTCACTTTTGTTTGATCGAATCAGTATTGAACCATTATTCACCAAATTGATCAGGCTCTAATGGAAATTTAAAATCATTTTTACTCACTGCTTGTTAACACTTCTTGTGCTAACGATTTGTATCATTCTCAAGGTATTTCCCACTTGTTGTGTTGCCTTATATCGAGTATACTCGGTTGTATTATTATAACAATTATTCTATTACTTGCTTGGTGACGATGATGTTGTGGATACAGTGATCTTCGTGTATGGAAATCGTTTGATTTCTGGTGTGTTTTGTCTTTCGTAACGATGAATGGTTGTTCAGGTCTATTGTTGCAACTTTGGAGTTGGCTTCCTTCGAGGACTATGGTGTTATGTTTAAGCAGATACAACAGTAACGCGTCCAATTTATTATAAGAATATTCAATATTATAATGATAGAAGTTAGCTCATTTTATTCCAGAGCATCGATTAGACGATCGATCGGTTTATTATACCTCATAACACGTAAAAATCTCTTTTCGATCCTATCAATCAGCATCAATGTATTCTGAAATTATAACTTTTCGTCCACTCTTTCCATATTCAATGATAACATTGATAAAAATAATGTCTCCATCTACTGTTTTGTAACCATGCAATGAACAATATCGTTCATGTAATCCACCCGTACTGCCTTTTTTCCAATGTACCTACACCCCAGTACGCCTTTCACTGCGTACAAACCAGCATTAATTATTCTTAGAAAAACATACCCGATCACCTTTCATCGACGAAGAAGAAGAACAACAACAAACACACAGGGTTAATCAAAACACCAGATAGAGGCATTCGCATTCGCTTGCAACCTGCGGCCAGAACGCCACAATCAGAATGATAATTAATTATCAACCCGCGCGGAAAAACGCGACCCGACCGCGAAGCACACAGAACCGCCTGGAACAACAGGAATAAACCCAACATAAGCAATAACAAAAAAAAAAAGATCCGTGGCCCATCATTTTCCCGGTGGCGCGGAAAAACGTGACCGAAACGACCGATTTACGTAACGTATCCGGGCGAGCCGAGGATGATGTTCGATGGGCAAGTGTTGGTGTTGTTTCTTGTTTTGTGGTCCGTTTTTTAATGGTCTCAGTTAACCTTTCTGCCGCCGATTTGGTGCGGACTTTTTCGAGGAAGAATCGGATTTTCTCTCGAAGCAATGGGGTAGGGAGAGACAGGGAAACAGGGAGAGAGCAGGAAAGGGCAGGGAAAGAAGAGATCAGCACCTTTTGCGGTGTAATGTAGGCTAATGAATTCCATGAGTTATACGGCAAGGTACCAGGCCTCGTGTTGCCGTCGCAGCCCGTAGCGCAAGGTCAATCTCCGGCGGTACCTTTTGACCTTTTTTATGCATGTCTTTGGTGGTTGTTTTGCAGGTTTAAATATGTTTTTCAATGTGTGTTTCTTTCTTGTCTTTTTTGTTTCTGTCAGTTCTTGAATCTCTTTCTCTGTCTCCCCTTTTCTTAGCATTTCTTTCTATTTTAATTTCAACTCAGGGTGAAAAGAAAACCAAAGCGTGTAGAACGTTTTTTTAGGTGTCTTTCTTTTTTCTTCTTTTTGGTATAAAAATACAACACAACCCAACAAAAAGCCTGTTGGCAAAAGCAATTTCATGGTGTTCGCGTACGTAAAGCATGGTTTTATGCTTATTAAGCTCACCGCTGCCCAACGGGCTGGCATTGTTGTTTGCGTGAGCTTATCATTCATTCATTCATTCAACAAGTGCGATTTGTAGGTTAGAAGAGAATAATAGTATCATGGAAACATGGAACGGGGAAAGAACACAATCTCGTTCGTACCAAGGGCGGGTGTAACTTTGGGGGCTAAAACGATTAATTTATTTACAAAAAAAGTGCTTCAGGCACAAGTAGTTACACACTTTTCCCAAAATGCATGAGCTTTCTATGCTTATTCTATGGGTTTTATGCGAACCATTCGAAACACTTAGCATGTCGTGCGAGAAGGATTTTATTTGATGGATCGGGGAACATCGTTGAAAACATGGCCAGTGGCATAATTTTATGCTGTGGCGCCTTCATCTTGGGAAAATTAATACTTGACAGCTGTGTCGCTCGGTGCGAAGATGGTTTGTTAGTCACATTATAAAAATGTGGAAAATATTACTCATTATCAAAACAATGAGTTAATTTGAAATGATTATTCAGCGTTTTAATACAAGCAACTATAACCTACCAGTTTACGTACAACAATTAACTTCATTAAACTCAGCAAAACTGCAAAAGTTGATCACATAGCACATTATTCCTTCTAAAATAATTCTTATGTTTAAGCCAATTTCTACACTTTTTGACAAAATTCTCAATGAAAATCCTTATTTATTGAGAAAATTTACACGAAAAAGGTTCGGCATGGCGTTGTTTCTAGGCAATTTACATACAGGATGCTAAAGAAAAGCATTGAATGCAATGGAGCATAACCGACTTTTCTTGTGTGGAACTTGTGTATTTGACCTATTGAGATCTTTTAAGTGCGATCCGAAGTCTCAATCGATTGATATATGTTATTTCTTTATTTTTTTAACGTAACTAGTTGATTTAGATCTTTTTTAAGGCTGCATCATATAATTTCGAGAGTGCATTATATCTCCTGGAGTACGTGAGTATTTGAAGAAACGTAACTCCCAGCTTAAGTCTAAGGAGCATATCATCAGTAACTAATCCTATACCAATAATTGTGATAAAACATAATCTGACCCCATACTCAAGCTTGAACTTCTTGAACTGGTATGAGCAGTCCTGGAACTTATTATCACTCCGTATTGAGCCTCAAACGTATCCCGAATCCACACCGATACTGAAACTTATCTCGAACCGATATAGGTCGTCAAACTGCTCTTGAACCCAGACAGGTCCTGGAAGTTATGCAGAGCCCACTGGTCTTTGGAACTGATCCTGAAAGCATACCGCTCCTGGAACTTAAAAAGAACCCATACTTATGCTGGAACTGATCCCCAATTCATATCGTTCCTGTAACTGATGCTGAACTTATTCCAACTCTGTGATCTTTCTGTGTGTATTCACAGCAGAATGGTCAGCAACGCCTGCAACGACTAAAAATAGTCATAATCGTCCATTTTCGCATTATTTGTGAGGAAACAAAACCTTCAGCTCTCATGCAGCCGGCACAAAATATGTCATGTTGTATCGTGTTCTGAATGTGTTCCAAAATTCTGAAGAATTAAATTCCCACATTGCGGGCTAGTTTTGTGAACTTAACCTTCCAAGACTTCTACATACATCTTCAGAAAGTAGCGCCAAAGTGTGTTTCCACATTGGACAGATTTATCTGAAAATCATATCAGCCTTGTTTCATATTCTGTGAAAGTACCAATTGGAACGTTTCGAATGAGAAGCATATCATTGTGTAGTATGAATTACGATTTAGCATGACATTTGATCTGAGCAAATGAGCTTAAGTTTAGTTTTTAGAACAAAGAAACCGTTACCGACGTAAGCAGAAATGAAATTATCCCTTTTTCACGTTTAAAGTAGATACGTGTAAAAGATTACCTGGTAAGACTGATCATCAGATAATAACAAATATATTTGCCTTGTCCTTAAACTCGTTTAATAGCACAATCTGAACTCATGCTTTTAAGGAGAATTCAATGAAAATATAGCCGTGAAATTCCAATTCATCCATCCAATTCTTCCGTAATAGTGTTAGAAGAATTGGATGAAATTTAATGCTGGCATTCGTTTGTCGTAGATTTATGGTTCGTTATTAATGTGTCTATGATATTTAACGAAATTATTCGTTCGTTTATGACCTTCAATGTTTTAAAGTTAATTTGCCATGAAGCTACATGAACAAACCATTCTATTCATAAAACTGTTTGAAGCAGCAAACTTTCCACACAATCTAGCTGAGAGGATTACATATAGATCCATTTCAACCCCACTTTCCCGCTATAAATTCCCTTAAAAAATGTTGCCCTAATCCATTCACATTGTGTATGTGTGTTATGAAGTGCACCTCTATTACGCAGTAAACTTCCCCCAAAAACGCTTCAAGCCTTTGGTCACTTCATTTCGTTTGCCTCTCATTTGCAGCTACTGCCTTTTCCGTGGAAGCTCTCATGGAGGGATTAAACTGCATCCCGAAACTCCTCAAAAGCCCCCAAATCCCATTCCACTGCTATGGCCTATGGGTCAGGTTTAAATGAATGATCGCATTTCGCACAAAACGCATCCATACATTGTGCTCCACAGTGCTTCACTGGTGTCGATGGGAAATGTTGCAGTGTACATTGCAATTGACTTGCCTCGCAGGTCCGTTTTCGGCACTAGAAAAATGAACGAAATCGTTACACACTCAGCACAATGAAACACACTGCACCAGTTTTCGCACATTCAAATCATCAACGCGGCACTCAGTACTTTCACAGCATTCGGATAACTCGTGCCGGTGTAGCGTTTTTTCTTCGAGTTTTGCATTTATCTATGCAATAAATTCAAACACTCACACAACATCGTTACAACGCAGCACGCAGCCACCGCATAAAGGACGCGCATCCGAAACCGGTGCTGAAGTTGTTGCTCCTTGCCTCCTGGCTGTACAGTTTATTTTCCTCGTGGTTGTTTTTTTCTGTTTACTTTTTCCACTCATGGGTCATTTTGTGCTTCAACATAACGATTTAAATAAGCGTCACACGGCTGCTCGACCGTATGAATGACTCTCAGTTGTATGCAGCCACGTTTCCGTGCGCGTACCAAGTGCCTGTTGACCGTGCGCGATGACGAAAGCGATGAAAATGTTATTTTCGGGCTAAACTCATAAACTTTGCCGTATTCAAGGGCAATCGTGTTTGTGTGTTTTATGTTATTGGTTTAACCTTTTCCACACACCAAAAGGACACACACACATATTAAATGATGGTGGGAATGATTTTTGCACAATCAAAACACTCGTACAGGCCGGCACTAACGGGGGTTTTCAAATCGATTTTTATGTTATTATGAATGTTTATATTATACTAGTTTCTTGGAGATGTATAGTTACAATTAAACATGATTGGGTTAATTTAGTAGTAATTGTACATGAATTGTAATTGTTCTACAAAGAGGAAATATGTTACGCAACATCATTTTAAATTATTTCGAAGAAAAATGATCATAACTGATTACGAAAATTAAAACAGAAAATTGAGTAAATTAACAAAATCCAAAATCATAAAGTATCAAAATACGAAGAAAACTGCTGAAACGATATGAAAATAAAACTAAAATTAATCATAAGTAAACAGAAAAAGAAGTAAAGGAAAATGAAAGAAAAAATGTTGTCATGCAAATAAAGTAAATTAAACAACAAAAAACAATATCATAAAATGGCAAATATTACATAATAAAAATAATAATAATAATAATAATAATAATAATAATAATAATAATAATAATAATAATAATAATAATAATAATAATAATAATAATAATAATAATAATAATAATAATAATAATAATAATAATAATAATAATAATAATAATAATAATAATGATAATAAAAATAATAATAATAATAATAATAATAATAAAAATAATAATAATAATAATAATAATAATAATAATAATAATAATAATAATAATAATAATAATAATAATGATAAAAATAATAATAATAATAATATTAAGAATAATAATAATAATAATATTAAGAATAATAATAATAATAATAATAATAATAATAATAATAATAATAATAATAATAATAATAATAATAATAATAATAATAATAATAATAATAATAATAATAATAATAATAATAATAATAATAATAATAATAATAATGATAATAATAATAATGATAATAATAATAATAATAATAATAATAATAATAATAATAATAATAATGATAATAATAATAATGATAAAAATAATAATAATAATAATAATAATAATAATAATAATAATAATAATAATAATAATAATAATAATAATAATAATAATAATAATAATAATAATAATAATAATAATAATAATAATAATAATAATAATAATGATAATAATAATAATAATAATAGTGAAATAAACTAAAAAGCCAATAAAAACACGCTAACAAAAAATTCATAAAATAAAAATAATATGATAAAGAAAAACATATCTGACCCTAAAATACAAACTCAGAACATTCAAAACAGAACATTCAAAACAGAGATCGTTTGAGACAACGGTCCATTATAATGAACAATAAAATTGTTAACACCAAAAGAAAGATTAAAAATGAAAAACGATCAAAAGAAAAAAAAAATAAGATCAGTTCAAATTTATGCAAAGGAAAAAAAACAAGAAAACAATAGCAAAAAGTAGAAATTCATCCGAAGCTGAAGTAACAATGTTAAATTAAATACCAAAAATCAAACAACATATCAAAAAGGGTAGAGCAACAAGCAGCAGAAAACAATTGATAGGAGTGTAAAATGTTTAGTAAATGAAAGAGGAGCAGAACTCACACATTATAGTAATTGATAACATAACGAAATAAAATAAAAAGGGGTAAAATCAACACTCACTCAAATCGATTAAGCAACGTTATGAATTAAATTAAAAATGCACAACAACGAGCAAATTGCTCACGCTACTATAAATAAATCCATTTCCATTTAGCGGATTTATCTTCAGCCTCATTTCGTATGCCGCATCCGCAAGTCGTCGCGTGCCTTTCCGCCCCTCCAAACTCTCACTTAACTGTGTGGCATGTGTCAAAAACACATGGTCTCGGCGCTGCCGCTGCTGCTGCTGCGTCCTTCATTAAAATGTAAGGATGTCTGTTGTGCCGAAAGCCAACAAACACATATATTTCCGTTGGTGCGCTGAGTATGCCCTCGGCAGTGAATAAGGGCTACTGTGCGGTTAAGGATAGAAATAGGAACATAAAGACTCGTACACAGAGACACAAAAGCGAGTGTCCTCTCAGCCGCGACTTCTTACGGATGAACTTGAACGTTTTCCCTCCGCTTGCACACGCATCGTTTAAAGTATGGCACAGGGAAAACGATCACATTTCAAAAGTCGAAGAAGATATGCACATAGTTGGGGTGCTTTGTTGCTCTTCCGCTTTCCTTCGTTCGTTCGCTCATTCGTTCGAGTTGTTTGAGCTTTGTACAAGCTGCTCACGTACCACGTGCCACACGTGTGTTTTCATACTCCATAAGGCAACCATAAACGCCGTGAACGAGCAGGATTGAAGCAGAAACGGGGTCCTGTTGTGGATGTGGTTTATCACCTTCAGTTGGCCGGCGTCTGCTTCACTACTATCAGGTTCTGGCTAGCCGGATCCGTTTGTGGAGAAATTGTGGGCCGATAATTTTTATCCCAGCTGGTCCGGGGCCCAACTCTCCTTGCTCACTCGCTCGTGTTAAGGTCCTTCACTTTTCATTTCCTTTCTGTCGAGCCCTTTGCTTGCACCCTTCCCTTGTGCGTACGGTTTGAGTCGACGGTGCGTTACCTTTCTAGGACCCCTATTTTACACCCGCCTTGCGCCGCACCATCTGACGGCCCGCAGAGCACAGAGTAGAACAGCAAGCACCGATACGCACCTTTGCTCGTATGTTTTACATTACCTTCCTGCCCACCCTGGAGTGTATAAATTGTGACGCGTGTCGTCTGGTGTTTGCCGCCGTCCCGCCGTCTGTCCTGCTCCAGGTGTGATCGGTCTTGCACGGGATTTCTTGGTACAACTGTCTCACTTTTTTGTTGTTGTTGTGCCAATTCCTTTGCTACGGTTCGTTTACGTTCGTTTGACGCGTGCCACGTGGGGCGGCGGGCTAGGCGTAAGTGAGGCCTGCCTCGCCTGAGTGAATACGCATCACGTTGGAGGGCAAAATAAAAGCAAAAGCTAGTAAAAAGCTCGTGACTTTTGGAGTGTGTGTGTGTGTGGGGGGTGGTGTGAAGCGATAAATCAAAAGCATTCGTGAAAAGTGAGGAAAATGAATAGGAAATTTGCCACATTTCGCCAGGTAACACGATAGCGCGATTGATATGACCGCTGCGTGACAGTGGAAGCGAATGAAACATTGCGTTCCATTATGCACGAGAGGTGAAATTAATTCGAACCGGTTGACAAATGGAATCAAATCTCGGATGAATTCTGCACCGTTTTGGGAGGGAATGTGATTCCATTTGTTCCGCGATGAGATCTGTTTTGATTGGGTAGTATTTTATTTTATTCATGTTGTGTTATTGTCCTATATCATAAAACACAGAATGTAATCAATTAATGTTTATACTATTTTTACAGAGTATTTTGAAACTTTATGATTTCTAATAAAATGAAGAACATTCACTTTTCTTTTCCAAAAATTTAATTTAATTTCCTATTAAAAAATACATTGACACGATATACCTAGTAGAAACACCCTTATTTTTTACAGTTCCGCTACTCTGCAATAGATGGCGCCACACATAAGAATATTCCCGATCTTTGAAGGAAAGAAGGATCTTTATTATTGTTTTATTGCTTTATTTCTCCAATACTTTTGTTCACTTTGGCAATATTTGTCGCTGAGTTGATTCCAATCCTTTTGTAACGATAAATTTTACAATTTTTCCACAAAGTTGTGTTCCTATTTATATATTTTTGGATGTTAGTATGAATATGGTGGCTTTTTTCCTGATTTTTAAATAACTTAAAACATCCTTAAAATTATTAATTTGATCTTTATGAGACTTACCCAAGTAATTTTGCCCTATCACGCCTTATATGCTTTTTTTAAGAAACAAAGGGAAGAAAAACAAAGTAATTTTGCATTTTTTATTCAGAATCTTCACAATGTACTAAACTTATGTAATAATTGCTTGTAAAAATAGAATTTTGTATATTTACTTATGCGTCAGTTATGTTAATTCTAATTTAATTAACAATCTTATAGTATAAAAAACCTTTTTCTTAAATTTGCCCTTCGTTTTATACTTTTTATCATCAATTTTCTACCCTGTTTTAGTAGCACTTTTATGTAATAAACTTTTAATCTGTTTTGCACCCTTTTTCTCATCTATTTATACAACTCTTTTGTACCTTTTGTAGTGTATATTACACTAATTGCCATTCAACAGCATTATTTATGCACAATTAGATTCAATGATCCAATTGATGCAGTGAAAAACACACACACACATAAATAAAACAACCATAACATTGGATCATTTTCAAACCGATTGCCCCGTTGTAATAGTGCTGCACAAAGCAACACAAGCACACGGTCATCCAGCGTCACACACAAATCAAATACATTAATGTGTTCCTTTTTTTATGCCTCGTTTTTTATGCCCATTTGCCCGAGGCCCGTAATGATGCGTGTCATCAATTATATGGAAGCGGTGACCACCAGCAATGGAGCCACCGACCACGCCGCACCATTCTCACCCCGTTTCCGCCGCTCCAGCTACCGCGTGCGTGCGAAAAGATTGAGTGATTAAGTTTCGATTCGATTATGCAAAGATTTATGGTGACCTCGACCGGCAGCGTGGACGTGTATCAGCGATATCGGGCTCAATATCGCATCATCGGAACGGATCAGATCGCCACGACGTGATGTATGTTTGTGTAAAGGGAGGTTAAGCAAATTTAAATCCCACCAACCCAGTCCCAATTGCTTGTTTGTATGGTGTGTGGGATCATTTCAACAACGAGGTGGCCTTACTGGTTGGGTTTTTTTTTATCATGGTTCCACCAACATTAGCAGCAGCGTGCTAAAAGCTTCTCTTTCAATGGTGTCCCAAAAAACAATCACCATCACCTCATAAACCACATCGCGGGTGTGTCATGTGTACATGTGTCGTCGGTTTTTTTTTTATTTACTTCCACCACTAGCAAAGCGATGACAACGATATACAGAAATATTAATAAAATCGGAACGCATCGGGAGGTCATCCAGTTTTAATTAACTTTATTAACATCTCCAGGGAATTGTTGTTCAATGTCGTTGTTCCGCATTTCCTTTGGCACAGGTGGATCAGCACAATATGTAGATACATTGTTTTTATTCTCATTTACCAGGTACCGATGGATGCCAGTCCACCTGTATTCTCAATCGTGTTTGTGCTTTCTTGATTTGATATGTAAATTTATTCGTAAAATTCCTTGTTATTACACGTTGCAGCGAACATGTTGCTTTTATGATAACACTTGAGTGACCAAAGATTTCAATTCCAACTCATAGCAATTCATAAGGTTGACAATTTTAAGAGTTCTGACTTATTTCAGAACGCTTATTTCTTTTCCATTTTACAGAAATTATTATTTTTATAATTTTTTTTGTAATTTACGTTTACAATAGCGGGAAAGCTTGTATAAACCAATATAGAGCATGTATTTCATCACGTAAATGTGTCATGTATGCAAATTTTCGTATTTGATCACTTATTAGATGGATCAATATTTTACAGAACAATGAGCTAAAAATGTTGTCTAATAGGGTTATCAGTATTGCTCAAATATTGACTTCAAACTATCAAACCTAGTTAATTCATTAACTTTTCAGTCGTGTGTTGAATGTGAGCCAACAAGATGATTACAATTTCAATTTCAATGAAGTGAATCTTTTATAAAAGGAGAAATCATAAATTGTCTAGGTTTCTTTGTACAGGAGTGAAAAAAATATTTTACCATTCATTTTCTTCTTCTTTCCATTACAAATTCTACCTTTTCTTGTTTTATGAGAAACACCCCTGCCCCATGGATTGAAAAAAGGCCTTATTTACTATGGAAATTGTTTTTTTTTTAATTCCAGACAGAACTTCTTTTAAGTGCTATATAAAAATCATTGCAAATAACTGCAAATAGTGGCCATGTAATAAAAATCATTCAATTAAAAAGCTCGCTAAACAAATTAAAAATATCCCGTTAAGCTTGGTTGAAATATTTCGTTCTAACGTTCAGTTTGAATTCGATTTCACGAAAATGATTTTCATTTCGTCAATTTTTCAACGGGCGTACTCGGTGAACGTACTCTTGCTTGTACTTTGCAGATGAGACCGCATTTCTCTTGTTCTATTTTCTCACTCACACACACTCTCTCCTTCTATTTGCTTCAGTCCGACGCAAATTGCACATTTCGCGCACATGGTAGAGATGGTAGGTTTTAAAATTGTACATTTAACCCAACAGTTACTAAATTCTGCTTCACTCAATGTTTCCTGCTTAAAAATGTCTCTGTTGTCTTGCGAACGGATGCCAATCAAGACAACAGACAGGACAATGCTTACAGCTCGCTTATTACCAACGTCACACGAAGCGTAAACTCAAAAAGTGTACGCTTGATTTTGTATGGGTGAGCGTTAAATTCCTGTCAAAAAACTATAGGATTTTATGGCTGAAATCCAGTTTAAACCAAAATTTACGCCTCGTGTGACGTATAAGGTCGGTTTAGAGATTGGCAAGGACAGGATCAGTTCCAGGTCCAAAAAAGGTCCAGGATCAGCTTCAGGGCCGGTATGGTTTCAGGACTAGCATCAGGACCAGTATGGGTTGAGAATTCAGTTCCAGCACCCAGAGGAATGTGGTATCAGTGTCAGGGTCAGTATGGGTGCAGGATCAGTCTCAGGACTGTTGAAATTCATTTTACTTCCGGTAATGATTCAGAATCAGTAGAGTGCAGATGCTCCTGGGAATTCAGTTTTTTTAAATACCTCCGAAGTTATAGAAAATATAGAGAAGATCTCCCTAACTCTTCCGTGTAGATCATATCATTTTTAATACTACTGCATTACACAAGGAGACCATTAATAGAGCAACGAAACGGAATTAGTTTTGATTTGCAAAAGTACTCTGCGAACATGCTCCATCTTTACATTCAGGTGTGTCAAACACGTGTACATGGAAGTAGAAGCACGTTGAATTGGAAATCATTACGGAAATCATATTTCTACTTGGATTCTTGTTGGATTGCAAACAACGTTATTTTACTGATTGCATTTTATTGTGCATTATATCAGGAAGGCCACACTTTTTTATTTATATTAAAATACTCTTCAAAGCGGCAAAACTGTAATAAATTCTTTCATATATGATAAAACAATTAACACACCTAAAATACTCTAGATACGAATATGAAACGTCGATATAAAGTCGGGCGCTCGCGTTATCACGTGCTCGAACTCCAGATAGGACAGCTTCCCGTCCCCATCCACGTCCGCCTCCTCGATAACCTTTTCCGCTATCTGCTGGTGCTCCTCCAGCGATAGCTCGTTGCGCGTGAGCGCAGTGATCACGTTCAGCAGATCCGACTGCCCTATAAACCCGTCACGATCGTAATCTGGTTTGGGAGCGAAACAATTAAACAACAGCGTTATAAACTTGCCGTCCCGAACTGTCGCACAAAACTGTCCCACCCGTCGTTACCGTAAATTTTGAACGCGTAGTACACCTTAATGTCACGCGGCGCCTGCTCACTAAACACGGACAGCAGGTCGAGAAAGTCCTCGAACGTCAGGTTACCGTCGCCGTCGCGCGAAAACGCTTCACACATGCGGCCCTTGAACGGGTTCTCCACCAGCTCGGGCAACCGTTCGATGCGTTCCCGCGGCACCTGTATGGTGGACGCCTGTCCCTCGGTCATAATGACCGGTACCAGGTCCGGGCTGGCCTCGTGGAACCGCTGATGCACGCGCAGTATCTCCTTGCGCGTGAAGAACGTACAGTCCTGATAGTCCTCCAGCTGCTGGTCGGTGAAGGTGACCACTTTGTTACCCATTGTTTGGCCGTAGTGTGTACACCGTCCGAAAGCGCAACAACGACTAAACGGACTCGGTTCATTCCCGACACTCTTCGGCGGGGGTTTGTTACAGCCATCGATTCATTCCACTCCTTTTGGGGCGGCATGTGGAGGAAGCATGGGGAAACGGGTAAAGATTCTCCCTAATGACTTGTTGCTGGTGTCATCGTTCGCACACCAGGACTAACAATTTATCCTTTTACACAGACACAGACACACTCCCACAGCCTAACCCACCATATTCCGGGTGGTGCTAGCACTAAAACCGTTGGGTGTGTCCCATTTCTTCCACCTCCCCCAAAGCATCGACTAGAAGAGGCGAAAGGAATTTATCGTCACGCAAAAGGATATCCTTCCCTCACAATGTCCACCCGGTTTCTTCCTCTTCGTGTCAGTGTCTCTCGGGGGCGGCTGGTGGCTAGAAGCTCCAAAAGGTTAAACGACCGAAAGGGCGCAGCAAATAATCGATTGCCAGCCACATGGGTGGTTTTTTAGCCCCCTCCTTTTTGTGTGTACGTCGCCGCCACATTCCAACACAATGCGCGCACATTGGAAGTCAGATAATTGCTTTGCCATCATTCGCGGTTGGTCATCGTATTCTGGGTGTAACGATATTTCTTTGTTAAACTGAACATCAAACTAAAAGCACACCATTTTCGGACGGACGCTCGAGCGCAATGCATCCTGGAAAAAAGGATTTTAAGTAATTAATAAAGATTTTCAGCAAATTTATTCTTATTTTTTCCATAACACATCCACCGTTTGTTGTAGTAGAGAAATGCAACGTGTGAAAAATAGCTCCTATGTATATAAAAACAGATAAGAAGAACAGTGTGTTCACCACACGCATATCCTTCCCTTTCTACAGCACTAACCAGTACGTACTGAATACAGTGTGTGTGTGTTTTTTTGTGTGTATCGACAGATAAAAAGGTTGTCTTATAGTGGTGCGTCACACGACGTTAAAAAAAACTACACAATCTTTCCTTAGACAGTCACAGTCACAATCTTTCCTTAGAAGTCTTTCAAAAAGTCTCTACTTAAATATTTGGAGAACAATTTAGCTACACATCTCTTTCGTCGAAAACGGAGAAAACAAATACCATTCTACAGCTACTGGTTCAGGAAATGAAAAAAAGAATCTACCATCCTACCAGGTTATACAGTCTGGCTAACGCGAAACGCGAAAAGTGATTCGAAAAGTGGGTTTTAATATTAGTAATTTTAGCCCTTTGTAGAAAAAAATACGAAAAATAACGAAAACCTAGCAATAAATACTGCATACATCAAGAGCGTTCTTGATTGTGTGGTGTGGGTTTGTGTTTGTTCACTTCCTCTGCCAGTAAAGAGCTCTGCGCCATCATGAAATGGATTAAATTATTCTCAAAACATGCTTTTTGATGATATTGCTATAACCTAGTATAATCTTCTTTTTAAAAATAAAGTATACAAATAAATTATTTGGTGTCATCCTTTCACCCCTTTTGTGTGTGTCATTTTCCCCCTGTTTATGTCTCCCGGCTAAAATGCTAAAATAAATAAAGTGTAATAAATAGAGCACGCTGAGTAAACCTATATGATGTTGCACATGTATGTGATGATGCCCGCTGGCATATGATGTTCGATTACATTTGCATGCTTTGACACGTACGTAATTTAAAGGCAAAACATCATTTAAGTAAACTTATTAAAAGCAGCTTAGTTTCCTTTGTTCAGTCGTCATCTTCTGTGTTCGCCTGTGTTTGCGTTCTTTGCTGTTAAATTGTCGGTCCACTGTCAGCAGCGCCTCTTGTTTTAGTGAACAAATTACATTATTATTTGCATTTAATTACACACTTACATGCTAGCTTTTCAACCATCTTTTTTTCCTGTACTTGGTTTTGTCTTTCATTGTTTTCTACTATTCCTTTCTGCTTCATTGGTGCATTTAGCTTTCTTTTCCCTTTTTATGTGATGATCATTTGCGTTTTTTTGCGTATTAGTTAGCTACTTTTAATATTTAAACATGCAATTATTTCCTCCAGACACACACGTCCACACTGCTATAAAGAGCAACTTCTTCAGGAAAGTGGTTCCACTCCTGGGTTATCTTAGTACGTAGGGTATTGGGCAAAAAAGTATTATTGCTTTTTGTCTTGAGGTTCACCATATTGTGTTCTAGTGTGCTTGTGCTGCTGTTAGTTTGGCTACCCGTTCCTCTATAGGCATCATATTGTAAATCTTCTTAAAGTCACACACACACACAGACGCACAGATAATTCTGGAGGGACTTCATTAGGATACAAGAGACACAATACAATACACACACATATAAATAGACGATTAGATTGCTTCTCTAACGCCGCAATTTGCTGATAAAGTCTCGGTACGCTACCGCAGACGATGCTAGCTGTTCCACATACTTGGAGTAGTGTTTGTGCGATTTGGGATCGAGATCGGTGATCGTCACGTTGACGATAAACTTCATACCCTCGATCGAGACGATGTGATTCCGTGCTGCGTCAGTTAGGCTAAAAAGAATGAATAAAATTCGTATTATTATAACGAGAATTATGACAAAATGTGGTCTTGTAAAAGCATAACGTAAATTAAGCTTAGAATGGTAATGTTTTGGCATTATACACAACAAATATTTCCTACTTCTTCAAATCAATCCGTTGTATACACAATATTAAATTACAAAACAAATTTAACATAAATCAGGTTAAGATTCAGTAGCGCAAAACGGAAATCAAACTTCCCATGAAACATAAAACCCCTGATCCCGCTGAGCAAAAGGTCTCAAAATACCGTGCTACGAGCTTTAAACAATTCATACAGTGAGAAACCTAAGGAATCCTAATTTATCCAGCGAATCCATACAACGCAAAGACCACACCAACAACGTACAGAGAGTTCAGGTCAGTGGAAAATAAAAAGTTGATCACCTTTATCCGGTGGCACAGCTATAAAGGATGAAGGTTCTCGCTCTCTTTGCAAAGAGTTTATGATACACATACACACACGCACACACAAAAGACAAGTGGCGATAGAATAGGGCGAAGAAATTCTCAGGAATGCGTTCAGGCTCAACACATCCCTAAAAATCCCATATTCCAACACAAAGCCAGACACAACACGAAGCAAAGCGACGGGATAATTTTTCAAATCCCTAAATTGTCTACCAGGACCTTCAGACAGACCACGGAGCAAAGGTTGCCAGTGCGCAGTGGTGGACCAAAAAAGGGAAAAGAGAAACTTTTTTTATCCATCCGACCCGAACGGGATGGATTGCAACTGTGTGCTAATGTGGAGTCTCATTTTCTCCTTCACCCGCCTTGTGCCGTTTGGTGTATGGTACAAGTAATCTCATCCTTTTCTTTTGCTCATGCTTCGTTTGTCACAGGTAGCTTTGGTCCTTCCAGACAGACCCGCATGTGCAAACCTAGTCCTGGCAGCCGCAGCGCGCGGTTCCCATTCACCAAATTTCGAGCGACGGTACGACGTAAGAAGAAAAGCTCCTTTTTAAAGGCCTCTACATCCTCGGCAGGGACGGACTGCCTTTGTTCGCGTGTTTCTGTTTGCTCACACAGCGCGTACTCCTAAGGGTCTGTATTACCTGCTCTCTTCGGCACCGGACAGCCGCCGGAACGTGATCATAATCGAGCAGTCCAGGGCCGTCGCACCGAGCTGATACTGTTCCTCCTCGGACAGGTACTCGGCACAGAAGGAACCGTTCGGCCAGGTGGTGCGACTGGTGCCGCGCCCATCGTACAGTGCGTCCTCCTGGTAGGTGAGATACTTTTCGTACATTTCGTCTATATAGCTGTACGGATCGGATCGCGATTTGTTCAGCTTCGATGGATCGATCGTAGAAATGCTTGACTGCAAGATAGAGAATCCAGGTACAATAATGCGGAATTAGTAGGAGCAGTTGCAACAAGATATTGGGCATTATATTAGGCATTTGTGGTATACCTTCACTAACAACTGCACGTCTAGGATCTGTCGGAGGGCGCAACTTTGGGGAAGAAACTGCTGATTGACGGGGATGCAGGCGCGTTCGTGGAGCTGGTTTTTATCCTTCTATAAAAAATCAAATGAAATTAATATTATATCCACAAAGTCCAACCTTCCAACGGGGTGTATCGTACCTTCTTCCGATCCTTCTTGATGCTCAACAGCTTCCGATCGCAATGCTCATCGTTTGTGGTAAAATCTTTCAGCAAAATCTCCTTTATCAGATTCATGAAAATTGTGCTTCTCCTGGTGGGGGAGAAAAAACAAAACAATAATTACACACACCATAAGAATTGAGTCCAATCAATTATAATTAACTCAGTTGGAGAACAAAACACTTACTCATCCTTTGTGCGACCGTCGCGCGGGAACATTTCACGCAGTATCCGATTGAACATGGACTTTTCCCGCTTGTCGTCGTACACGACCTTGCCATTTTTCAGTATTTTAAAGTTGTTCTGCGGCGCACCGATAAGGCCCTTCACGGCTTGCAGAACACGAACGGGTTTACTGTGGAATGTAAGGGATAAAGAGTCGAGTCAGTTACATATATACTGCTACCTGATGGCATCGCAGTGTATAAGCGTGTTTCATTGTAAGTTTATTAACTATTCAAGTTCATTTACTAGCAGAAGTCCCTTCTGATGTATGACCTGATGACGTCTTTTTGTCAGAGTTTACCACATGCTGCGCTTCAACTTCTTCGCTCGTGTTCTGGTATTATTGTCCTGGTAACGCGTTCTGTCTACGTATTGTCTTTACAGAAATGCGTCAATCTTTAGTCCAGCAAACATTCTACAAACAAAGTTTAGTACTAAATGTCACCAGTGGATATGCGGTTGGAAATCTCACAAACAAGCATCATTTTGTATGCAGACCTTATCACGTCAAAAGACCAAAACCGAACGGACCAAGCTCCTAGACACAACCGGTGGACCGAAAATGGAAACCAACTGTGCAGCAACTTTCCTGCCAGTGCTCCTTGACCTTTATTGCATATCTCGCTGTTAAAGTTTCTCTTTTCCCTCGGTACGATTGCCTTGCCTATCAAAGGACACAAACAAACCAAACAGACCTGAGGAGGCAGCACTGTAAACCCGTAGTAAACCTTGAACAGCAGGGGGAGATAAAGGGGACTGCTGTTTGGGGCAAACGGCGCAGAAGGTGGCGCAAAAACAATGCACGTGTTGTTGCATCGTAATGGAATGTGCATACATTTTACACAACTCGTCCTTTAGCAGCACCAGAGTTAAGCGGCGGTTATGGCAGGCATTCGCAAGAGGATCCTGCTTCGTACCGTCGTCGTTGCCAAAGTAATAAAATTTCTTTGTTTTACTTCCCAATAAAATTGCGCTGTCATTGCGTACCTCACGGTGGCGGTTTTGCCATAGAAACTGTGCCGTGAGCACAAAAACCAAACAAAATCAAACGAAAGCGACCTGACGAAACGAAACATTTGCATCGCTTCGTTCGCAATCTTCAACCCATGTCCTCCCCCGGCCTCAACTGAGCAATCTCAGCACTCCAACACTTCCAACAACCCAAGACACTTTCTTTCCCTCCCATCCTTTTCCCCACCTTATGTGACAAACAACCACGCACATAGCGTCTGTGGTACGGTGCTGCCGCCGCGCGCGTGTTACTAAAAATATCCCCCAAAAAAGATCATTCAAAATCTTCGAACCTGATCTCCGGGTATGGTTCGCTGAACGGTGGCGTGATTTCCTAGCAAAATCGCTACTTTTCGCCCTTCGGCAGCGGTGTGTGCGAACTACGCTACAGAAGTGCAATTGCACCGGCCCTGCAGTTAAATGTTGCCCCCACGTCGTAACGGTAAAATATTGAATGTTTTGCGCACTAGAGGAGCAGCAGAGCAGTAGCAGTAGCAGCCGGCGCAGCAGCAAAAAATGAAATTCGAAAGTGCATGGATCACACGCAAAATGCAGTAGAGTGCAGCTGCTGTGTACCCCGGACCGGTTTTGGGGGTCGGCGTGGTGCTTACGGACCCCGATCGGGAGGAAATTAAATCCCTTGCCGCGTTAAAACTGTGCGCGCCACACGACGATCTCGTGGCGTGTGTGACACACACACATCGGATTGATATTCCGGGACTGTGACTGAAGGGATGGGATATTTTTGGGGGCCAACCCGCCAACGGCAAAGTAATAATTGAAGTTTTATTTATAACGCAATGCGCACGATGCGTGAGGTGCATCGCTGTCGTCGTCGTCGTCGTCGTCTTGTTTGCGCCTCCCGATGCCACAGCCCAAAGGAGTTTGTGTGCCGGGGCCACAAGTCGGTCTCTCCGGTGTGCGCAAATGATGGTTGCGTCGTATGGGAGAGAAATCGGCAGCCCTACATGTGTGTCCCGTGCCCCGTTGCACTGACAACCACAAGGGGGAATGGGTAACCGATGCAAGAACGAACCACGAAACTCCGGAGGACACAGGATGCGGCGTACGAGCCAACCGAGTCATAATTAATGCCTAAAGGTCAGTTGTTTTGCTGCAGGAGTTTCACCAACAACATGCATGGTTGTGTAGCTTGCACCCTCTTGTGGCAGAGATCTTCAATTACCGAAAGAGACACGTTTGAGGGCATGAAACTGGCCGGATATCATAGGCGATCTTCTTCTTGTGAGTGCTAACATATATGTAACTAATAGTGATGGGCAAAATGGGCTTGCAGCCGGATTTGGATTTATCCGCATCCAGATGTTTTCCGATTCGAATCCGGATCAACTTCGGAATTAGCGGGGTGGGGGTTGGGCTAGTTGGTTCTGGAAGAGTGTTTAGCCTTTTTAAGTTCTTGGGTAAATTTGAGTATCCTTAGTCAATTATTCATAACAATTAACGTATCACTACACATACTAATTTACATTCCTATCTGGATTACCTGCACTATGCAGTGTACACTAGTGATGTGCTCTTTGGAGCGCACCCTCGACTTCGATCCGACTCCGGCTATTGTTAGTCCGACTCCGACTCCGGAGTCGTCCCGAGGCGTCCGGAGTCGTCCGGAGTCGTCCGGAGTCGTCCGGAGTCGTCCGGAGTCGTCCGGAGTCGTCCGGAGTCGTCCGGAGTCGTCCGGAGTCGTCCGGAGTTGTTCTGTGTCGTCTGGAGTCGCCCGAAATCGTTTGGAGTCGTTTGGTGCTCAGCTCACGACTTATTGTTGACTTATTGTTAGCTTCCAGAAATTATTTGGATTCAATTAATTTATTTGAACTATTCAACAATGTATTGACCATTGCTCCAAATTGTTTGAATTATTTGTTGGAAAAATGTTAGCATTATATCAACCAATTGTTAGAATTTATAAAAATATGCGAAAATCTGTTAGTAAATCGTTGAACAAATTCAAACTTTTTAAAACAGGAAATAATATCACGAATTTATCAAAACAATAATCTGGAAACAACCAGAAAATCTTGGAAAACCCATTATGCCCCAAACCGCTGCTAGCAAGCTTGCTTTTTGAGTGTAAGTATTTTGCTCTACGAATTAACTACCGTAGTAAAACAGATTCAATAGGAGCCATTTGGATTCGATCGGAGTAGTCCAGATTAAATCGGAGTCAAGGGGGTGTGTATTCGTTCGGAGCAGCCAGATTCGAAGCAATATTAGTGTGGAGTCGGAGTCGGAGTGGATCCACGAATCCAATCCGGAGCTCCCATCACTAGTAACTACCACAAATTTAACGATTACAACTTATACGTTTTAATCGATAGTAATCAATAAAATTAGTTTTTCATTTAAAATTAATTTAAAGCTATCTCAACGATGCTGCAAGGGCTTCGTGTCCTCGGCAGTGCTAATATTGTTGCAAATTGCGTTTGTTCAATAAATTAGCTCTTTCAGTGCTATCTTATCTATCTTGCCGTTTTATTTGCAAACAATCAGCAGCCATGTCGCAGCTAATTGGGTTCAAAATTGTATAACATGCACTCCAAAGAATCGTCAATCAGCGAGCCGAGAGGTGTTGGTCTGTGCGGGCCATAGTAAAGCCGATAATATTCTACGCAAACGTGTTTGTTTTGCCAAAAAACAAAATAAAACACACCAAATGAAAAAATGACAACTCGTTTCGGGGGATTTTTCCCTCTCTTTTTGTACTCTTGCGCTATCATGTTTATGGTTTGTGGTTCGGAAATTACACACTCATCAATATAAATAACACACACCATCCGCGGGTGGGAGGAAGAGGCGCAGGAGACACACTATGACTAATGCCACCTGCCGATACGGTGCCCGTGTGACAGCTCGCCCCCCTAAATCGTGTGTTTCTTCTGGTGGCACGTCACAAGGAAAATTTCCGAACCTGCGTCACCACCAAACAACAAACACGCGAGAAACCCAGCGGCCATTAAGCGGTGGTGGGATTTTGTTGTTCAAATTCCGGTGGCAAAAGAGAGGCAAAAAAAGGCACGAAAAAGATCTAGATAAACCCCGCCGGCCCCGTACCGAAAACCGGATCATACCGATAATACTGTCGTTCGCCTTGAGCGCGCGCGGCGGCAGTTCGATTCGTAAAATATAATTCTTTGTTTCAGCAGCGCGCTCCCGGCGGGGTTTGGGGTGAACGTTGTTCCTCTTGAACGTGAGAGGATGGGGAAGTTCACATTGCAAATCCCGGTCCCTAACGGTCACCTTTGCCGGAGCTCTGACTGACACTGAGTGACACCCAAGAGGAGCTCGCATTAATCGTGCGGGCACAGGGATTCGCGGCCGTCGATAACCTGTTGCTCGCCGTTCGAAGACTTGACGCGTGAACCTTTCTTGTGACACAAAATGTGTATTTGAAGAAAATAAAGAAAAAAAAACATACACACACAAAACAAAACAAAAGCAAATCCGCTTCTCGGTGCTGTGTGCGCTATCGATCGCTATTTTTGGTCACCGCGATTCTTCGCGTTTGTGCGAAATACAATCCGTAAAGCGGCTCACACGCCGTACAGTGGTGGTTAAGTTCCGAGCAGCGTTTAACAGTTTCAAACAGTTGCAAAAATACACAGTAAAAGCAGAGCAGAGTGAGGGCAAACGGGGCCGAAAGCCTTGAGATCGTACGACCAACCTTGCCGCAGATGGAAGATTCGTGAAAGAAATGAGATGAGGAGGTAACACGGCCGGGGACAGGGTCCTACTTACCCGGAGTAGAGATCCAGAGGACAGTATTTACTAATCTTGGCTATCGATTTCTTTTGGAGCTGCAAATAGAAGAAAAAAAACGGAATGAAACGAAACCCCCCGAGAGTGTTAAAGGGCGAAGGTGAACCCATAAGGTTACAACCGGCTAGCTGCGATATTACCTTTAAATATTGATGCAAACAGTAACGGCACTTCCGAAGGTCCCCACCACCGTTGGACAGTGGCTCCGGGGGAAGGGGTATGTTATCACAGAATTCGTACGCCAGCCAGCCCTGCTTCGGTTTGATTTCGACGCAGTACGTCTGGTAGTGGGTGGTGGTTGGTGTGGAAGAGATTTTCGAGTCCTGTGCCGATCGATAGAATGGAAAATAATCAAGAAATATAGCGAAACGAGTTCCAACGTTGACTTAGAGTGCATAATGAATTGACGTCGGTTGTTGGATATTTGAGTAATATGCATTCCTTAAAATTGTGTTTGCTCTGAAGGCTAATACACAAAGTGAGTTACACGATCATATTCGTCTGCTGATGCTAAGAACTTCCTTTCAACAAACAATCAACTTCAGCTGATACTTCCGAAAAATCAAAATCCAACTCTAATAATATATAATTCTGCGTGAGCACACAAAAGCTATTCCAAGAAACCAAATTGACACAAGCGCACAAATGGCCCAGCACAGACACAAAGTTCCTGTCCTGACTGTTCCCAGAACACATTTCGTATGGCATCAGTACAACAAGAGGGCACGCTTACGCGTACACAGATGCAGAGGCTAAAGGTATACCATATAAACGAACCCAAAACCAATGAGATATTTATACATGTACGCTGTCTCTCGGTACGGAGAGCGCCTCCAAAGGACACTTGAGTTTATCCCAGAATCAATACCATAGCAGCAACCGCCAGTAAACATAGGTGTAATTCTTGGCTTTCCAGGAAACTGAAGCTTTTCTTTTTGCCGTGTGCTAACCACCCAACATTGAACGCACCTGACTGAGGTCCCGCACACGCGCAGGATACAGCCACTTGGGCAGGAAGGCTACGTCCGGATACAGGATACCGTCGAGCTCCCGTATTTCCTTACCGAGCCTCATCGCTGAAATGGAACGCAAAAAAAGTTAATAAGATAATTTATATTTATCGTTGCGAATTTGCTCCAAAACTTCTTACCGGGCCGAAAGCAACGCAACCGTTCGTTGAACGCCTGCAGATTGTACGTATTCAGATGGGCCAGCTTCGGTGCTGGTACGTAGCATGGGGAGAACTGGCTCGCAATGACCTGCGAGTACTTGACAAAGCGGCGCAGATCTACATTGGAGTCAGCTGTGATTTTAGAGAAAGCGAAAACACAAACCTTACTCACTGTTTCTTTTCAAATGCATCCCCAAAAACACGGAGGAGAAAACACTATTCATGGAAGTAACTCACCTTTACCCTCCCGACATTCGACGGTGGACTTGCGCATCCGCAGCACGTGCTTGTTGTCCGATAGAGAGAGCACAATGTTGGCGTTACCTTCCGCCCGATACATTAGCCGGTTCTCATCGATCCGTTCCAGTATTTCCGGCAGATCATACCGGATGGTTCTCGTTTCCCGCTCATCATCCGACGTACCGGACGCTCGGTGACCAAGCTCTTCGTCAAGCTTTTCCTGCCGCCATACCGTTGACCGTGTCCTTTGGCTTTGCTGCTCGTGCTCATCCTCACCATCATCATCATCATCGTCGTCATCGTAATCATCCTCGTTTGGATCGTCAATCGGTTCGATTCTGCTGCAGCTCCGCAGATACTTATCATCGGACCGCTTTAGCATACTGTCGTAACAGTAGCTACTGTGGCTAGCGTTTATTTTACCCATGGTTGATGTTAAAACAATCAAGCAGACAGAGAGCGAGAGCACAATTGCCGCACACAGGCTTATCCGGAACACTGGTAAATTATCCTTCCTCCAACACTATTGCTTACGTGGGGTTTATTCTGTCTTTTTGGCCGCTTGTAGTATGCACACTTCTTACAATACCCTGTGGGGTTTGTAGCTGTCGTTTCACACAACCTCCATCAGCTCAGAAAGTAATGATCGGGCGAGGACTGTTCGGTTCTGCCAGCCGTACCAATGGACGCCCCGATGCCACTGACGAGATTCATGTTTTATTCACTCCACAATCGATGGATATGCACGACGAACCTTCTCTGTTTAGGTTGGCCGTGTTTAACCACCAAACACCGAAAGGGCGGACTGGGCAACGCTGACTGGCCTCTGTCTGTAAAGGCAATGGAAAAAACGGAAACGTGTGGTAAGTGTTTGCGCGTATGAGTGACAGATAGGCGGGACGGTAATAACTTATGGCAAATAATATTCGGGCATCGATGACAAACGGTAGATAACGAACCCCATTTCCTTCTTCTTTAAACACACACTAACACAGGATTCCGTCGTGACCGCTTACCTCCGACGAGGGAAGCAAACATGAGGCGGATGTTCCACAGCTAACTCTGATGCTTGTATTATTGCTGCCCTAGGCACTCACCTCATCAGCCTTGCAGGGGCGCCACTCAATGGAACGTGAACAACGTGAGTACGTAATTTCACACCTTATTCATAATGCCGTTTCAATGAAGACTAGATGAGTCAATGAGTGTACATAGTTGATTGGTACACACAAAACAAAACACATGGTCAGCCAGTAAAACATACCGTGAGTGAAGTGTGATAAAAAGGCTAGGCATTCGAAGCTCCTTTAGAGCCCCCCCCAGAACCTGTCTCTGTGTTCTGTACCGGAGCTTTGGGTACGGTTGTTGTTGAAGCTGACTCATTTATCTGACAATCCCACACAGTAACAAAACCTGAAGAGTAGTGGTATTGATCAGAGGGGTGATTCGACGTATGTGTACGGTTTGTCTTATCGGCTGAGACGGTTATTCCAAGGGTAATAAAGATTGCCCCTTCTGGAGGGCGCAGTTCTTTGTAGCTCCATAAAATTCGCACTACGCCAAAGACACGTACTCCCCTGTTGTGCTTAATGAATAAGATTACACGCTGGTGCAATTAAAACCTGGAATGGCACTCCAATCTTGGTTGATAGCAGTACGAAAGCTGTAAAGCACAATGTTTACTAGACGAACCTGTTTCATTTGCTTTGGTAGTTTGCAGGCGCTGACAAATATTATTGGGCTTTCCGGTACACTTGTGTTTGGTTTTGCTGGCTTTTGTTGCAGAGTCATTTAATAAGAGTAACAAATAGAGCTATTGCCGTTGCATTTAACTTTTGATCGAAGAATGTGGCCTCCTATCTACAGCCATGCATTTGATAGGTGTTTTACGGGAATTCTAGGTAACAACATACAAGGAAGCATTCCATCACAGGTGAATTAAATAGCCGACAAACCATGGTTATCAGCAATGTCCAGTTACGAGATCTGGGAAACGTTTTAGGTTCATAAGACAATTTCCATCTCCTATATGTGGTTCAAAAAATCATCGGAAATTTAGCAGAAATCATTAAATGTTGATGTAAAAACCGCGAAATTATTTATGTTTGCAAGATTAATAAATATTTCCTGAAATAAAGTATCAGAGCAAACTGAAGATATTTTATGAAGACAGAAAAACCGCCTATATCAGGTACAACGACAAGCTTTTGAGAGTTATTAGGTATCACGTAGCGGAATAATCAATACATTAATTAGATACTATAAATTAATACCTAAAAAATCGCCCCATTTTTTACTGGCCCACTACAGTTGATTGATGTATTCTAATTTGTGCGACGAAAAAGAAGGTATGAGTCCTAAACCGGCACCCTGCACGAATAACAAATAACTGCAAAACAAACATGCCTATCGATCCTCTTGCAATACCTCTCCCCGGATGTTTATAGATTCTTTTATTGCCATTTATCACGATGATCCACCAAAACAACACTTATCATTCCAGTGTACATTGTACATTGTTTCCTGCAAACTCGTCCCAAAACAGAACCATTGTTTAGAGCACAAACTAAGCATATATCGCGGCCAACATACAACACCACCTACCCCATTGTACAACATATGTTCCGATGGCTATCGAAAACTAGTGTCCAGCACGCAACACGCACGCAACTCCCTACCGACTGGATGCTAGTAGTTGCCAGTGCTGCCGTCCTTCGCGGCAGATGATTCCGTTCCGTGCTAACAACATGTGGTACTACCACCTCATTATACTGTGGCTTACCGTGCTGATCTACACTGCAAACGTAGGGCCCCGTTGAGAGCTTTCTTCAGTAAGAACCTTTTCTTTAACAACTGTCCAATTCTGTTATTAATACACACACAGAGCATTTGGGTGGTGGAGATCAACAAGTTGCATAAATCGTGCGAAAACCCTAGCAAACGTGCTCCCTTCCCGCTCGATATGTCCAAGGTGCAGATCTACCTGTCGGAGGAGGACAAGCTGGTGTTGAACGGTGAGGTGACGTTCACGCAGGACATCTTTCCACCGTGGGGGGTAGGTAGAAGGTTCTGCTTCTTCCAGCACAGAATAGAACGATATCGCAACTCATTTCACGTCACAACAGATTTCGATCTACACCCACAAATTGGACCACGGCGAATGGACCCCGACGGCGTACACCAAGAGCGCCTTCAATCTGTGTCTGGAGATGCACGCGAGCCACGAAATTTGGTACATCATTACGAAGCAATTGAACAAAACCAACTGTCCTTATCGGAAGGGTGTAAGAACCATTACAAATGCCCGAGCTCTTTGTGTGTCATTTGGAACAATCATTTTGCTTTTTTCCTATTTCAGTATGTCGAAAAGTTCGACATGGTTGACATCGGAAGTTTCGGTTTCGATGATGTGCTGCAGGACCTTGTCGGGGATTGGAGAATTTTTGTCGACTTTAGATTGGGTTCGGTACCGCACAAGCTGCAAATTTCCTGTATGATGTATGAAATTTCCATACTAGAACACTGACAAACACACATAAAAAGGAAGAATCTCACCAAAAAGGTGCTTAATTTATCTGTAAAAGTTGGCAGCAACAGGAGTGCTGCTTTGAAATTCCCAAAAGAAAGACAAAATAAATGTTCTAAATTTGTTTGAGAGGTTGTTAGTGGGTTAGCGATGAAGACTCCGAGACAGGATCCATTTCTGAGGGCACAAACGAACTGTACCTTGGTCATATCTTCCATACTAATGACAATAGTGTTGAAAAGAACGTTCCATCTTGCCCTGAACCACATTTAAACCAAAGGAAAAGTAGAACATCTCATTTTCCTCAAAGACGCACTTTAAACCAATGCCAAATCAATCCCAGCCATGGTCCCTCCATCGAAACGTATTCTAATGACGCGACCACTACTGCTGGGAGCGAGAATGCATTGGAACCGATTCCATCTCGTCTCTCGCGCTACCTTCATCTGCGACCGCTTTTGTCTGTATCCAGGTCGGGTGGCACAATTAACGGAGTTTAACCACTAATCGTCCGTCTTGCATCCATCGTACCAGCAGCCAGTCCGATTGGACGCACAAAATGAGTGCGAAAAAACGACCATCACCACCACCACCACCACCACCGTCCAGCATAATGACTAGCCAGTAGCCTCCAAAAAATAGATCTACACCATACGGCACCACCAGACAACAGACAGCGAACCCGTTGGTTGTTGGGGGGGTAAATTTTGCATTCAATATAACATATTTTGTGTTTCTCTTTTTTCTTGTGTTGTCTACATGTGTTCAATATCGCGATGATCATCTGTGGTGGTGGTTAGCGTTGGTTAATTGTTGCTGCAAAAGCTGACTGAATTTCGCCCGCTTAATAATTGAATTACAATCCTCACGTGGCCCTCAAACCGTTGATCGGTGGTTTTGCGATCGAGAGCACTAATGCTGCCGAGCGATCGAGCATTGAGGATCGAGTACAACGGGTAAGAGGGTTACATCAACTACATAGTGTTGGAATACTGGATTACTTTTAAAAATATAAAAAATTTTAAACATATTTCGTACATTAAACATTTCGATTCATTAAAAAACTGAAATATTTTAAAATCTAACTCCCACTACTTCTTGACTGCTCCAACTTCAATTGGTTGTAAACCTTCGAAACAAAAAAAAAACAAAAGCAACGGTCGAACACAAGCAATCACCGCACAAAAGGGAGAGCATACGCGCGGTCTATTCACCCAAAACTTTTGTTCCACACACACACACAGACATAAACAGCGAGCTGAAGGTGCCGCTTCTAATTGCAAATTGAGATCAATAACGATCATTAAAGCTGTAGCTTGGTCCGCGGCAGTAGTAGTACCGGTGCAGCACCACACTCTACGCCGTGATCTCCAATGTTCCACACAAGTTAGAAACTCATAGCAAATCGAAATACGAGGTGTTTTCCCCCTTCTCATTGAAGTAGAGCAGCGTATGGGGCGAAAAAAAAGCTTCCTATGCTTCGAGAGCTTCGAGTGCCGTTCTAGGATGAATTGAGAAGTGAAGCAAAAAACGGCACAGTCGAGTGGGAAAATTTAGGAAAATTGCCCACTAACCTAACTGCTAAATGAAAATGGCCCTCAAAACCGCGCGGCACGGATCTGATAGGTGGTAGTGGGAAGGAGGTGGAAGCGAGGTGGTAGTAACGTTAGCCTAGCTACGGGTAGAATGGAATGGAAAACTGTTAATGCAATATGACTTTTAATTGGGGCAAAATTAGACACAGTTATATTGCATGGCAATTTGGATTACCTTGGGTTTGTTTGCTCGCGCCTGCGGATGGGGCTGGCGAAAGCTCTTTGTGGTGTATTAAAGCTGTACAAATTTGACTAGAATTAGAATATTGCTAGCACCAGACGACTCTAAAATTTGATGAGATAGATAACATTAAGGCCTCGAAAGCCTCATTATACGTCTACGACGTATAATGCTGAAGAGTCATTGTAATTTACACTTGATTTTAACACGATTTACAATGAAACTCTTCATAAATCTATACTTTTTGATAAACTTAAATCAGAAAATGATCGAGGCTTGTTATTGTAAAGTTTCTGATGGTGCAGAGTTCTTAAATCCCTAAACGCCAGTTAATTCTTGTTTGATTCATAGTAGAACAAAACATCTAAGAGATCATCACGAGTAACTATGAGCATACATAAACATGCATATTGACTTTAACTATTCATATTGATAAATCATATTTATTTAACAAATATTCTCTTCATTCGATTAAGCAAACATACCAGTGAGAACATTTGTTAAGCGGTGGAGAGAACTTCATGTTGTTCGCTCCAATTCAATATTTCATAAAATCAGAGAAAGAAATTCACGTCAACAAATGTTACTAAATCCGAAAGATTAGTGAATTTCTTGCATCACATTTTCTTCTTCTTCTTCGTCTTTGAGTAAACAACCGTCACGGCCATGTCTGTCTTGTAAAGAGCTTATTGGACTAGATTTAAACCAGGTAATCGGATGTAGTCAGTGCTTGTTATGAGGAGAAGTTCCCCAAACTAGAGTCCCCGGAGTGGCCGCTATGGCTCTTGTTTTAATACAAACCACCCTTATTTTACGGTGATTGTCTTTCAATAACTGCTAACATTTCAGCGATAGTTTATCAAGCGATACTGGTGATTATGTTGACATTATAATAGTACATATTGAGTGTTTTTACACTTTCTGTCTCTTTTTAGGGTATTTTTGTTGTTAAACCTTGAAGCCTGTTTTCAGTTTAGTGTCTGTGTAATTAAGACTCTCCGTTAAAGGCACCAGCTCCTACAAAGACTTAAATATAGTCGTCACACCAAAAAGGTAGACGTTTCCATGATGGTGAAATCGACAAACAATATCAATAATAAAAACGATATTTTCAAATTTGGTCTCGCATATCACTGTACAGTACTTAAAGTAACTATAAACTTCAATACAAAAAGAAACATAATTCAAACTATCCAGTCCTTTTCAAGTTTTGGCCAATCACTTTGTTAGAACTACTCTGTTACAAAAAGAGAGTTGCCTTATCAATGTTTTGTAGTGATCAATAGATCGAAATAAATAGTTATCGTTAACCAATCACACACAAACACGATGGACGTTTAAAGAAGGATAATTTACAGGATCTTCTGCAATAACGCCCACGAAACGGTATCACAATATTCCGCATTAGGCACGCACCTTAGGTCCCTGTCGTCGCGGATTGACGTCATCCAGCATAAGACAATTAGAACCGGCTGCAGTGTACATCCGACTTGCACCACACACCTGTACGTACGCAATCGGTAACAACAATAAGGGCAATGCGGCGACGCGTGCAGCACATATCCACAAACACATCAACGCAGAAGAAGCCTTGAAAGAACTCAATACCACTCGATACCACCCCCTCCCCCATCCCACGCAACACTGGCCGCACGTACGTACACCGACCGTGTAGACTTCATGGCACACGGTGCTTCAATGTCATCAACCGAAGGCACTTCTTCCCGACCTGTGGCGGTTAAACACGATGAGGAAGTTCATGCGTACGCTTCCTGGATTCCCTCTTTCAGCACTCACCTCACACGTTAAGCGTGCAACACACCACGGTAATAAGAAGTAAACAAAAACACACCGGAAGTGAATCGGAATTGGAAAAGGATTGCCGTGCAATGAGTTAACAACAGCTCACACGCTCGTTAAGTTACTACCAGTTCTCGCACGCACTTTTTGCAACAACATATTAAACTAACCTGCTGCTGCTGCTACTGTTCGTGTTGCTGATGTAAAGAACCGGCACACAACACTTCAAAACTTTGCTTGCTGATTCTTGGTGATTCCGTTGCGCCGTGTGACATGTTACATCACTCGGAAACACACTCACCGTAAGGCCAAAGCACGGCCAAGTAGTTAGAACAGCAGCGGCAACTGGATCAACTTTAAAATTGCCTAACGCGCAGGCAGGCAGCAGGTCGAGCGCTAACCTCCCCTCCACTAGACTAGCTCTAGCCGCATAGTGCAACTGCCAACTGCGATGTATCGAGCTAAACCAAACTGTAAGAACTAACTGCCGCCAACTGCTGCTCTCTCGGGGGGCTCTACGTCAGAGCCGGGTTGCATGTATGAGCCATTTGTTTAACCTTATACAAAGCGGATGATGATCGAACCGGTAGTCCCAAAAAAGGGGATGGTGCAGGGTAGGGAGTTGTGCCAACGTGAGATAAAATACAAACACTGGAAAAGTTATAGCTTGCGGGGAAATGCCCCGGGGGCATGGTGCAGAGGTGCTGGTGGTTGGTGGAACAAGGTTGAGAAAACTTGCTCGCTTCTCCATTATCTCTGGATAGCCGCCCCCTGCCAACGGATCGTTTCTACGTCATCGTGCCGCCCCCGTTAGTGGAAAAGCGTTATTCCCAAAACCAACATCTACGTTTACCTGGGCGATTGGCGCCAAGATTTGTCAACGGATGGAAGACCTTTCGGGCCTTACACCATGCCAGAACTCGTCACGGATATCCGTTTCGTCAACCGTTTTACGAACAACGACTTTCTTTCAGTCGGTTTTTCGTCACCTTCCCCATTGCTCATCTTGTTAAGACGGCATCATTTGGTTTTGTTTTACACGTTTTACTTTTCTCCTCGAATGCGTTAACAGGCGGAGCGCGATTGCTGTACCGGAATTGTACGTCACTAGCCGGACCGTGATGATCGTTCTACGTCAGCAAGGAGAGGGTGAAGAGAGTGTTCATTGAGATGGGGGGGGGGGGGGTGCACTTAGCACGGTGCATTAATCGCGTTAGTTTGTGCCAGGATCGAATCGATTTCCTTATCAGACGGAACGTCAATCGTGAAAGCAGACAGGCAGGAATTTCAAATGAGTTTGTCGGCTTATTTTTGCAATGATTAAAGGGAAGCACCGGATTAAGAATGTAAATAAATGGGTGGTGTATAAGGTAGGTAGTATTAATTCAATTTATTACCAACTTTATATGGATTACGTTATACTTCTTGAATGATGCTTTGGCCTACATAGGATCGTTGCTTATTTATTATGAAGTTGCTAACAGCCTTCTAACGATGTATTGAATCATGACATTTTGATTTATGAATTTAGATAAACTGTTGCTGCTCAAAAAGCCTTAACAATCTACAAAAGTATTATTATTTAGCTCCAAAAATCATTTTTAAATCGTCTAAATGATAATATCACTTATATGAATTCATCTATTATTTCCACGATCCTTTGAAATAGTATCAAATTGACGACTGTTCGGTTCGTTTATGTAATAGAATATACGCTACGAAATATCAAATAAAACGAAAATGACATATACTGCATCAATAGAGTATTTGCCAAAAAAAACCCTTAAGTTACGGGGTTTTTGAAGGTTTTGCTTCGTGTTGGCCTTCTTGTTACCAGCTTTTGCAGGCTTAATAAGATTTGCCACGGAGGGACGAATCATACGAAGCTTGAACCCACGACGGGCATGTTGTTGACTTGTGTGAGTTGTGTGACTATGAGACCAATGATTTTTGGAGGTTTAGGGACTATAAATTCTGATATGTAAAAGGAAATTCAAAACATGGGGTGTATAGGACATTTAAAGACTATATATATATTTGTTTTCTTAACTATGTGCCTTCGATGGAATGCCTCTCCTAGTATCGTAAAAATAGCGTAAATCAGGAGAATATTGCACTTGCAGTTATCATACTACGACCACAGTTAAACGACTAGCTTGGAACCTGCCGAAGGGGATCACAGTAGAGATGCAGGGTGCATAATATATAGTAAAAAGCATTTTCTATTGCTTTTATTTCATTTATTACTCCAACCAGCCGCCAACTGTAAAACAGGGTAATAAAACTAGACATATAATAAAGCAAAAAGCACATTAAAATAAAACCAATTTAAACCATCTTTATGCGTGAAGAGCCATCAACCTCTGAACGAGCGCAATCAAACTGCTCTAGATGCACCACCGAGATGCGCCAAATGCTATGTGCGTGTGTGTCTGCATCACCTGTGCGACTGCAACACCCCGGAGATTGGGTTCGGTTGTTATGTGCAGAAATTTGAATAGCAAAATATGCATGACACGCTTCACGGCCGCCAAGCATATGTGCCGCCTAATGAGCTAAACATGTACCCAGCATACACAGGTTTTTGTGTGATGGAGTGATGATGATGATGGCAGCACCAGCAGCAGCAGTATGATGCCTATCTTTTGCTGATGCGTTCAATGCTCGTTTCGTGGGGAAAGTTTAGTGGCTCGTTAGAGATGAGTTTCTACCCACCGTGCTGCAGCAAACGGCACGCAGACAATAATACCCAAATCACATTAGCTGCGTTACACACAAACCCACACACATCGTGCCGTAGAAGAGGAACGGATAAGAATATCCGCAAGTTTGCCCCCCGAAAACCCTGTCCATTTGTGCGCGGGATAACATCAAACGGAGAGTGAGAAGGTGTGGAACAATAACACACCACTACCAAAGAGGGGGGGGGGCAAAGGGGACACGACACGGGCGAAGTAAATCAAACACAAACACACAGTACAGAGCAAAGCTAACATCCCGTGAAGATCGGGCAATAAAATGGTAAAGCTCTTGCCAGCAAAACAAAGCCAACCCGAAAGCCGTAGGGTGACCACCCCGGGCTTTTGGGGGTGGCTGAGTAGGTGGTGAGCATCCAACAAACGTGGATTAGTGATGCGCCAATTCGCACCAAACAAAGGCCCCAACAAAATTGTAGTGTGGCGCAGTGGCAAGTGCTAGTAGTGGGTCCGGGAGGAACGATCGCACTCTTTGTGGAAATTAACGACCAAAGGGCCGTTGGACCTTTTTATTGAAACGCAAAAGTAACGTATTGATGTAAAACGAATAAAGAACCGAATGAAATGAGCCCTTCTTGACGCACGGATTTGTGTAATGAGCCGTTTCTCCTGACAGATGGTGAATAATCGTGGAATATTTTAACCGTAGCACACACCAACTAAAAAATACACCCAATAATTATTGAAACAATAGTTGAGGATCACGTTTCATTTGATTGTAGGAGCTCAACTCAGCGTTTCCAATTCATTAGACTAGAAATGATCATTTAATGCAATTGTGTAATCATTACCATAATATTTTAAAACAAACTGATTTAGTATAATTTTATTTTAAAATTGTCTCAGTTTAAGCAAATCTCAATTGGGAACCGTTTAGCATTATATCACGTTTATTTTGTTAGTCAGGGTAGGACAGGAATCAATTCCTGACTTGAAATAGTTCCGAGCAAAGCTCCAACACCTTAAATTCAGAATCAAATCCAGGACCGATATAGACCCGGTTAACTTGTACCAGCTTTGTGGTAAGTTTCACTACAGTAATGCGTTCTAACAACACAGTTGTTTCGAATACCAAGGTAACTACAGCACCAGTTCAAAGACTGCAAAAAGTTAGCAAACAGTTCCAGTATCGAAATAGATCCGAGACCTGTGTTGTGCTGTGGCAATTTCCTTTCAATCTACTTGGTCTAACATTAACTTCCTCGTCTGTATATATTTGTTTTTTTTTAAAGAAATATCTCTTTTTAAACATTATTATCTTAACGATAGCTTCGTCATCTCAACCTATGCAGGGGTATGAGGTGGGTATCATCATCATCATCAGTTCCAGTACCGTCGTAGGTATTAGTATCCGGAAAGGTTCGGGATCACTTCCAAATCTAGAAAAGGTTTGATATCAGTTATAAAATTGAGATAGTTCCAGGATCAGTTTCAGTACCGGGGACGATTCCAGCGTCAGAGTTGGTACTACTATCAGGATATAGGTTCAAGATCAGTAGTAGTATATCTGGATAGGTTCAGGATTTGTGCCATAATCGTTACAACTTTGGAATCAGTTCTTGTACCGGTTTATGCGCTGGCTGTAGTTAATGGATCATCACAATTCAGGAATACATTCAATGAGTTGAACCGATATGAGTTAAGAATCAGCTCCAACAATAAACCGTAAAAAATCAACAATAATAGGGTTAAGGAACAAAGGGGACCTATGTATGAATATCAAGCTGGTTTTTTAAAGTAAAATTATGAACAATTGGAAAATATGTCCCTTAATTTCATTGCCACAACGAGCGCTAGAAACACTTGGTTGGCGTTAGAAATTACATTAAAATACTTGAAAATTATAACAGCAAGACAGTGTTGAAATAATATTTTCAAGCAACACATAACAAGAAACATTTTCGATTTCAAAAGACAGAGTTGCACAAAACTAGCTCGATCAGCTAATATGTACATGTGCTTCAATTAAACGGCCAATACACCCTCTCATGTTGCAATCGTAATGTGCAGTGGAATAACAAATTTAAGCCCAGCAAATTACAAAATATGCCATCTACACACCTTTCATAACATTGACCGGTGTCGATCGACATGCGGCCCCGTGATGACAACATGCAACATGTGCTTTCCTAATACAACCATGTGTGTGTGTTTGTGTCCTATACTTTTACGTCAAACGAGCTGCACTAGCTACGTACGTCATCGATTGTCAAGACACATTCGATTGAAAGTCGGTTGTACTATTTTCCGCTTCACCCCTCCCATCACTCCATGTAACGTTTTTACACACTTCCCCTTTCCTCCCTTTACAGCAAGATGATGGCACAGCACACACATACACACACGAGGTTGCGTGCAAATGGCACGTGAGTGTAGCAGCCCCAAAGCAGCAGTAGCAGTAGCTGAGGCCATAAATGTCAGTCCGCTTTGGCGAACTAATCGTCGTCGTCATTGCCTTAGGCAGCCATAATAGAGCCGGGCATTAGCGATCGCCAAAACGTTAAGCCACCACGCCACACACCATCGAGCGCGTACATCGGCTAGCCAAATGTACTGCCGAGAAACACACAGTACAGTGTGGTGTCCACACATTTATCTCACGTGTTGGACCGGCTTAACCATTCCTCAGTTTGCGAGGCGGGCGCGCGCGGTGGTGGTCAGGACCTGGAGCATGAAGTGAATCAATACTGTCTGGTACCATCATCACACCGTCCCGCAAGCAACTGCGCACGAAATGTGACACTAATGCCTGCGGTGTGGCCTTTAAACGACCCTTAGCACACACGCTTCTGGTGGAAGGTTGTTCCCTAATGCTCTCCCGTCACTTACATGCTCACCTACCATGGCTTCCCCACGACGGAACAATGTTCTGCGCGTTCGATGGGTTCAATACACCAACTAATTGTGAACCGGTACCTGTGTGTGCAGGCGTTTGTAACGGAAGCACCAACGAGGGAGGGGGGGTTGGAAGTATAAATCTTTCCCGATTGCCTTGCTTCACATTTCAACATCTCGTTTGCTGGCCAGGGCGCATTCTGGAAGGCATATTAATTCATTCGTTACATTTCGGTAACTGAGCGAACAGAAGCGGAATCGAAGGTTGCGCGAAAGGCTTCCAAAAATAAAGGAAAGCCCCATCCCCATCCACTAGAATGAACCCACCCAGTAGAGTACTGTAACGTACGGTGCAACCAGGAGGCCTTAGAACGTTGTTTGCCAACAGTGCCAACAATAACACCGCTAGGTGCGTTAACCTGTTTGCAACGATTGGTGCGGTTGCGCACGCCGCTGCCTGTGTGGTTCTTATTATTTCTCGCTATTTTTGGCATGCATGGATTGCATTGCATTGGTTGCGCATTTTTGTAAATGGCTTTTTTTGGTATAAAAATGTAAATCAAAATAGCTTGCTGCTAGCCAATGGGGGTTGTTTTCATTTGCAATGAATTTAAAGGCAATTTTGATAAAATATCAGTATATCAGATCAGGCGCAAGACATTTTACAACTATATTGTAGATCTAATAATTGTAATTAAATGTTACTACAACGAATAACTCCACATGTTGTAATATCTTGAAAAGGACATGCTCAGGTTTATCTTAATATTGTGAAAAAGGAACAGCTTCATTGTGTATTAAAGATTAACTTTTAAAAGTTAATTTAGTGATCAAATGAAGGTTCATATGATTGGTGAAAATGGTCACATAATATCGATCGCAATATGGCATAGTAAAAGAAATAAATTTGCAAATAGGTGAGTAACAGAATACTTTTTTATATGACATCTAATAGAGGCGAATGAAACAGAGATGACTATAAGCAAAAACAGAAATGAACATGACATCCCATGCTCTACGTTTTGATGTATATTACGCAGTATTCAATAAGACGTATCAAATGAACAATACAAGGAGTTCATAGATAGCAATGATGTTGAAGTCTTTTTACCCCCGCCGGGTTAAAACATAAATACACAATTTACGGTACTGAGTTACAGGATCAACGTGTGCCGAGGTGCTTCAGTGCATTACTGTAATTCAAGCATCACTTTTCGTTTACCAACATATCGTTTAGGCATGAATGGAAAGGTTATGTATTACCGTTTCCTTCCTGACATAACGGTCTAAGCTTACAAGGCTTAGATGGTGATACTACAAAGACGTAACCGGATACTCGGTTCTGGGACAACGATGGACAGAATGGAAACATGTTCGGTAATTACAGGAGCCGGCGCATGTACCATTACACCACTCAGCCAAATGTTCCAGGCGCACCAAACGTTATGTGTTATGCCTAAAAAAGTAAGGAACAGGACAAGGTGAGTAGAATATGGTTCATAATTTTGCAGCTGTAGCATAGCGTTTCATAAATTCATTCAAAATTAGACATTGACGATCATGCCATTAAGTGGACATTAGATATTGTCGGTATTAGGTAAAACAAATAAGATCTAACATTTTTAACATCACGAGTATTTAAAAGTGATACTTTGGAGATATCTCAATACACGAATAAACAACTCTGATCACATGATTTTGCAATACCGCAACCAAAGTAATTGCTGATTTGTCTAAAGAGAGCATGACAATTTTACCCCGAGTTGGATTGGATATCGTTCAGTTTAGTTATTCCCATGGTCCCTCCTCTCTCCCCTGCAAGCCGGTGCTTTATTTTGCAACCGATTTTTGGACAAACACTCGCCCTCGTTGCATTTCATTACAACGAGCCCATTACACATGGAAAGAACGCTTATTTTTGCATCCGAAAAGGTGGCCCAAAACAGATAAGTTAGACCATATAGCCACCGAACCGAACAAACAGGATATACGCCCATAGCTATTGAGCCATCATCGTCAGCACCATCCACACAAACTGCAACAACCCCTATTCAGGTGATGCATTGTATATGAATGGGTGCTGGAGGGCTGGCTGGCTGGCTGGCTGGTTTGGTTTTACCTTTTTTGCATATTATTGTAAGTGTGCTGAATAGCCGCAGCGCATGCAGATGAGTGATTTTCGATAGCATTCATCAAGAATTAGCATGAAAATTGAAATTCTCTTTAGCACGAATGCAAATCACAACCGGCCCCGCCCGTCTCTCGCAATCTAAAAAGGAGAAAAAAGATGTAGGATGTTTCGCAATTCAGATGAGGGGGGCTGGGCTGGTGGGGCTGGCTTGATGAATGCGTTTGGTGCACCGATTATCGATGTTTTCAGCATTGCTTTGGAGAAAGAAAACATCAACATCAAGCACAGCAGTACACGCCATTGTTCTTCGTGAGGTGGAGTTAAAAGGCATGGAAGAATGTCTAGCGACGATTCAAAGAAATGTAATATGAAAAAGAAGCATTACATGAGAAAGTAATAACAAGTATAACAAGTAACAATATATGAAGGACAATATCAAAATAAAGAACTAATAAAACAATGCAAAAGTATTATAGAAATAAAAGAAATATAACAGAAACAAAACAAACCACAAAACAAGAACAAAAGACACTAAACAGATTTCAAAACAAAATAAACAAACAAAAAACTTGCCGAAAATAAGCCAACACACCTATTATTACCTAACAATTGCACCTCATTTCTCCTGGAGTTAGTAATTGCCATTTCAATGTATTTAATGATGCATCCCCGAGTCACCTTTCTCCTAGCCATCTTCCGCACAACAAAGTGCTGAAGAAAAGAAAGACAATCCACAAACCACAAACCGTAGAAGTTGTTAGCAATGCGACGAGACGCCGTGCTGTTTAAGCGCTGTGCCCAACTTTGGATGATAATTTGAATGTGAACTAATTTCGCAGCCGGTGTGCATTTTCACCATTCTTCACTGCGGGCACATCTGTGCCCGCCGCGAGAGTTTAGGTGCATCACCACCTCCACCTCTGGCGGGGGGGGTGGGGTGGGTGGGAGAATTTGCGACGCTATTGTCAACAGATTTGAATTGTGCAAAATTTTGTGCGCTTCACAACTCACCAGATGGCTGGCAGGCAACGGGGCTCTCCGTTGGCCCGTTGGTTAGCACTAAACCGTGTGTGTAGTCGCTCCCCGGCGGGAGTTCATCGGTACCGGTACGTTGTATGAATAAAATATTGTTTCACAACACAAATGCCAGCAAACCCATCCGCAGAGTTCATTAATTCATGTACGCGCTGCTGCTAACTCATTCACCCGCGTAAGCTTTGGTTTGGATGCTTACGCCAATACCGCGGGGTGGTACAATACCGTCCCGCCATCTTTATTGTGTTGCCCGATGCGCGCGGTACACACGGTTGGAATTGGAATTTTATTCATTTCATTTTCATCTCCCAACGCTGCCAGATGCATTACGCAGCGAATCCCGCCGGAGGAGATGTTCCCCTTCCCCGCCCTTCTTATACTTGCAAATTCTGCATCGCGATGTAGAAATCGGCACCATTTTTTTTTCTCTCCAGAGGCAGAAGGGTCTAAATGGGAGGAGTGTGTGCGCACACAAAACACATTCAAAATATTCTAAAACAACAAAAACGAAGTCACGTTGCTACGCAATAGAATTAGTACACACGTAGTGCTGGTAGAAAACGGAGAAGGGTGTAGGGGGTAGTTGCAGGCCGCCACGCATTTGGCGATCGAACCCCTCGTTCGGCATAGGCCATGGGATAACCTTATACAGATCCCGACAGCCCGTGATGGCATGGGTCGGTATGGACGGACTTCGGAGGCCCTAAGGTTGCAACGACCTTTGTTGCTTTTAATGGAATCGAACGGATTGCACGATACAAACAAATCGCTTCATCGATTTCCATAATACACACAACAATGGTTAAAGTATATTGATATACTGTCAATGGTGATTTTTAATTAGAGGACACATTTATTGAGCCTTATTTTTATTTCATCTCGTATTTTTTCTAGCTTTTTGTTCGTTTTTTATTTGTTTAAGCTTATTTTTTTATGTTTTACTGGGTTCACAGTTTTTTTTTAGTTGTACAGATAGTTTGTGTTACTTTAATAAAATAAAATTCTCACAACAAAGTTTCTCACAATTTTTATAATTCTCGAGTTATCAAATTTTGTTCATCTTAAAAAGCAAATAATAAAGATATAATAATAAATTCAATAATAAAGATATAAACAAAATCCCATCCATAAATTAAAAAAAAGAAACATTTAACTAACGCAAAAATAAAATCTTGGAACAGAAAAAGTAAACTAAAAGTAAATTAAAAAGACCCCAAAACAAACATACCTAACTAACAAAATTAAAAAAATCGGGTGCATAAAGAATACTTATAAAGAACTAACTGACATGACCGAAAGTTTCCCAAAATTAGAACGGATACAGTGAAAAAACACATAACAAAAACAACAACACAACAAAGCAATGGAAGGAAAAACAAAACACAAGCAGAAATAGAAAAAAAACGAATGCATAAACAGCAAACACACACACATGGGGGATGACATCCCCGGTTAGGCAATTGTAGTGAAATAAATCAGAAGAAAGAAGACTAGTAAAACAACAAACGGGTACGCAAAGAACAAGGGCTATGAAATAATGCTTCGGGCAGGCAATCGGATTCAAAACACAAATACACACACACACACACGCGCCTCTCTATAATAGATCGACCATTGTTCAATCGGCTTTTTTTGCCGGTTAATCCCCACGTGTGTGCATGTGTTTCTCTGTGTCTCTCTGTGTGTGTGTTGCAGCCCCAATCGGGGTGTTGTTTTTGAATGCGAAAGCAGAGCGCGACAGGAATACATTAACCTCGCTAAAAGCTGACACACGAATCGCGCGGAATGGTTGAGGTGCGATTGAGCCATCGCAGTGTTTCTATCAACTAGCTGTGTATATGTATGTGTGTGTCTGTGTTGGTGCACCGATGGAAGGGAAAACCAATAGATGAGACAGAAGTAAAGAGAAGGGGAGAAGTTTAGAGAGGTAAGGGCAGAAAGAAACCGCCATCAAGCTCCACAGCGCCGCGGGGTGTGCTTTTGGTCTACAGTGCTAGGATCGCGTTTAGCTTTCCGGCCCACTCCAGTTTGCATACACACTGGCACAATCTATCACAACCCCTCCGTTTCTGCTTCAACCCCTATTCCGTCTCTTCTTTTTTGAACGATTTTCTATGGAAAAATAAAGCGACGAATCGTAGGCAAAGCGTTAGAAAGTTCCAACTGGGGCGAAGCGAACTCTTTCACTTTGTCAGCGTCATCAGCTCGGGATCCCAGGCCGCGAGAGTTCACTAAACTGTGCCCTGATCGGCAAGAGCGTTCTGAACACTGGGGGTCCAAGTCATGCCCGTCAAAGTTGCTCTTGGCTAGCTGTAAAAATTAGCTAATGTAAGGCTGACACGTCACGTTCGAAAAAAGAACCGTCTCTAACCGCTTCGGAAATTGCTGTAGGGGCTGATTCAACCGAATAACAGTCATGAAATATTACACGTATACTAATGGGGATCTATTAATCAAATAAAGTATAGTTTAGGTTGATATTAGTAACAGTTTAACACTGTCAAACTGTAATGATTTGTTATGTGGACTTCTGAATTGCCAATTACGTACTACAAACCATCGAGAATGCTAATGGTTGGCCGTAATGTCTTATTTGTTTCACAAATCGTGTTTAAAATCATTTAGTTATGATGTTGTTTCTTAAATTTACATAATTTGGTGCATCAAACTTAAAAATTCCCCATTTATGCCTGTGTTGCACGCGAGAGAATACGGCTATACCATACGTGTCATCGAGGTGCACCATCTTAGAACAGTTAGTCACGCCTGCTCGACACGCGTTAGAATACCCACATAAGCAGCCAACTCAAGAACAAGTTCAAACTCGTATGGTCAGCTTCCAATTTTAGCTCGAAAGATGATGACGATTTACTGTGATGATGATAGCGACTTTCCGAAAACAGAGAGCGAGAGAGCTCTACTGGTCCGAAACTGTTTTTGCAACATTGTAGGCACAACGTCTTGAACAATCTGGCACAACGTCTATCAGAAGGACACCGAAGGAAACGCGCACCAATCAAGTACCATCAGCAGCTAACTACCCCAATCCACCCTCTGGGCGGGCGGCGGAGCTCATCGCAGTTGTTGCATCGGCGTTCTTATCAGTCCGCTCGCGTACATGACCTTTGCTGGAGCAAGCGTCAAGCCACCAGCTCCGGCTTTCTCTTCCACAACAACAGTGGCCAGGACACAGTGAAGCGGATGATGCTGATAAATGCAGCTCACCAGATTGACGACGAGGTCATCATTGGGTGTGTTAGCCTCTGATGTGATTGGCGATGCATCTACGGGTGTGCTCTGCTCCGGGAGTCTGAGAGTTTGATATGCGAGTAAAGTACTGTTCCATGTCCGTTGACTGATGGATAGACATGCGGGAATTGATTAAATGTTACTGCATGGTTCTGTAATGAGCCGGCAAGATGGAACGTTTTAGTGGAAGTAGTTAAAAGAGATTTATTATGAGCCAGTCAAGACAACGGCCGCAGACATCAGAAGTAATTCATCATTCTTTAAAACATTCCAACACAAGTCGTTGAAAGATTATTATTGCTTCCTGACTCTCAGCCAAGAGAGCGCTGCTTTTAAAAATATGTCTCTTCTATCGTCGAAACGCACCGCAAATCTTCCGCCAATCTAACCTTCGCACATCTGTTCCGCTCACGATGTTCTATATTGGTAGTGGGCAAAAAAAAGCAACCAAGAAGTATAGCGCCACGGAAGTAAATCGCTATTCTTCCCAGTTCGCGACCGTTCGGCATTGCCAAGGTGCGCAAAACGGCACACACCGAACCGGTAAAGGCTGCTACGCGAACAGCATACGGTCGCTAGTCACCCTATGCCGCCGAAGGTGTTTTGTGGGGAGTACAATTTTTTTTTCTTCCACAGTCTCCAACACAAACACACGGAACTGAATCAATGGATGACCCGCGTGTTGCTGGTACCGTTAAGTCAAATAATGCCGGCATGTTTGTCTACATCACCACCAAGCTCCCCCTTCTCGCTGCTGCGTGAGTTCGGAACTTCGGAACGCACGAACACACGCGGCCCACTCCGATCGGTACAACAAGCGCACACTCCAAGGTGAAGTGTCAAGCGACCGGGTTCGAGTGTGTCCTCGGGCTGCCTGCCAGTGATACCCTCCCTCCCGCATTATGTTGTCTGTGAACCATGCCACACATACCAACACACTCACCTGGGAAAATTAAGCACAAGTTTCATATTTCGCCAATCGTGCAAGCAAAAAAAACACCGGTCGCTTCCTCCCTGTGTGTCCTGATGTCCAACACACACACACACACTGCCAGAAAATGTTAGACAGACACACACACACACATAGGCAGAGGAAGAATCAAAACGGGGACTTTATATATTTTTGCAACTTTCAACACCAACCAACCCACCCCAAACCCGTCGACAGACAAATAGACAAACCAGGACCGGGGCCAGACAGTCAGACAGGCAGACAAACAGCCACAGGAACATCGCGATGCAGGCGAATCAAGAATGAACCCACCAGAGGGAGGAAGGGAAGAAGACACGCGCGATGTAGCGGCAGCGGGAAGGAAGGGGCAGCGCGGTAACTGCATCATGCACTCACGAAATTGCATTCGCAATCCAATTGTGCGCGATTGCCAGGTCCCTCTCTCGATTGGATTTTGCTGCTTTAGGCATAGCAGTGTGCGATTACCCCCCGTCCGGGGTAGGATGATGAAGGTGGAAAGACACAGGCAGAGAGGCCCAACGTGGCACGATAGAAGGGTAATGGATCGTGCAAAGTTCAGAATTAAAATCAATAAGCTCTATTGAGTTAAGGCCCCCTCCCTCCCGCCAACGACCTACCAGCCCAGCACGCTGGTGCGATGTATTTCTGGCGCTGTTAATCAAGCACAAGCACCAGCCGCTAGATAACTAGCACGGGAGAGTTAGCGTGCCGTAGTAGTAGACCTACGCGGGAGATCTAGAACGATAAAGCACAATAGGCAGATGTGTGTTTTTTTTTTACGGTAACAGATTAATAGGTTAAATGGGTAGCGGTGCTTGAGGTTTTAAACAGCACTTGTTGGGAACTGGTTCATGGCAGGTTCGGTGTTAAACAGGGTTTATTAATTACGGCAATAAAGTAATGTTTGTGTACAGTTTTCTAACATCTTTAAAATTTTATGTAAAAGTATGTTGAAATTTGCTTCCTAATATAAAGATTAATGTACAAGCTATGACCAAGTTGCCAACCAAGATACTTGGTTTTTGGTTACTCTTCATGGTTCTATTCCACACTTGATGCTACTATCCAACTCTCTTTTATATTTCCTACTGAATGGTGGGATACTGACACAACATCTTACCAAGCGTAGACGACACTATAGGATTTATCGATTTGCTATATATTGCACCTGTTATCGTCTAGGGATAAGGATATTCTGGAATTCGTATAACGAACTATTACTTTTACAGTCACATTGTCCCAAGCAAAAGCCTTCCTTTACTAGCTGAATTATTTTGTATCACCTCGAATATGTCGTCTTTAACTAATTAGATGATGATATGTTTTGAGTACAGTATCGAAGTACCGAGGATTACCTTCCTACACCAGTAACAGTCGATCATGTTTGGTTGCCGAGCTTTGGTCATATATCACATCCACTGTTGTTATAATATAAAGCGCTTAGTCAGCATTCTTTAGTAGTAACGTATTTTGATTAGTAAAAAAAACAAAAGTGACTAATATATTAGTAATCTTTATTAACCTTACATATGATAGTTTTGTGATAGTCTTAATTTGGGATAACTTTTAACAACTTATTGCAATTTTTATAAAACAAAATCTTTTCCATGCACAATGGGATATCTATGAGTATTGGACACGTTTTAAGTTGTTGTTCATAAAGTAAAAGAAAATTCCCTCATCTTAATGAATTATCATCAGGTAAAATGCTTCGACAGAATACGCAATGTTTGAGATAATTAAAGTAATATAATATAACCGATCATGCTTTCATTTACTTTTGCCTGTATAAAGAAATGGATTGAGTTGTCTATTACTATTTTAGTTCCTTAGTTCTAATATGTTTAAAACGAAGCAGTTGCTGTTAGCCATAAAAAGTTCATCAAACAAGGTTAAACCATTTACCAATCAGGATGCTTGATTTCAAATGCAATGGTTCAAATTCAGATTTAAACGCACAGTCCTGTCGCCCAGTCTCACACACGATACTATTAGATGACTCTTTTGTTCGAAAATGAATGAAAATTGTTATTGCAAAACGGGCAGTTTATATAAACCAAGATGGAGAGATAATCTAGGGCTTTATCATCATCATTTCCTGTGTACTTAAACCCTACTTAGAGGCTGTGTACCTAAATCAGCGCGTTTCATCTAGCCCGGGCAGAATAGAATTAATGCCGTAACCTCGTTCCGTAAATGTGCAGCAATAGCAGCAGGAACGGATTTTACTGACCAGCGCATGTATGCGCACGGGCTAGAACGTAAGGAGGGCGCAAACTACTGCATATGCAATCCTTCCCCGTGGGTGATCACCGCCAGTAAGACACGTATGGGCCTTGCTTTCCTTTCCTGCTGCCACAAACCAGCCAACCACACACACAAATTGTCAGTATCGCAAACGCAAATCTATTTAGCAGGAAAGAGTTCAGGGAGAAAATAAATCCACCACAAACCATGCAACGGGAACACGGAGGCTTGTGTGGGGTTAAAGCTAGATTTCTGATTAGCTGCCTACGGTCCAGCACTCGGATGCAAATGTTAAAACAGCACGGCACAGGGTGCATATGCACTCTAGCGATTTCACTTCTTGTTTTCTTGTACCTCTTGTGCAGTGGCACAATTTGTGTTGGGCTTGTGTATTTTTATTTCACCAGGAAACATTCATTAACAATGGTCGTAATATAATTTAATTAAATTTTTGATACTTTAATTGCATCTTTATGTTTTTAAGCAATCCAATTTGCAGTATTTAATATCACGAAACCAAAACTTCATTTATACATTTAATGGAAAACTACAAACAAATATTTGTCATGAACCTTTTGTGTAATCCTGCCCCACGAACACAGGATCCTTTGTTCCCCCATTTCAACGATCATTGAACCCCCAAAGAAACGGTTATCCAACTTCCCAAAAAAAGCCCAACTTTTAATTTTTGCGGCCCAAAAAATATCGCTCATTGTAAAGCGCAAGCGATTTGAATAAATTTCATGCAAGAAAGTTTAACGTCCCCTGCCAAACCTTTAGTCCCCCACCAGGCACATCACTCTTGGGAGAAAGTTTTCGATACCTGCCCGAGAAGGAGACAGAGGTCCCGGGCAGCAAACTCACAGCAATCGCGGCTCTTACACAATCGCGAACCTGCTTGAGGTGACAGGAAAGCCACAACAGAGGACACCCTTATCTTGTGGCAACCCTTGCAGAGGACTTCGTTGTCCGAGATGTAGCCCGGCACGGAAACTGTCACTTTGTGGTTGACGTGGGGAAGCTCAAAAGGTAAATTTCTTCCAATAAGCACGATACCCCTAGTACGGTCATCGTTCGAAAAAGCAGGAGAAGGGTACGCACCCCACACGGTGGCCTTTTCCTATACTGTTTTATTTACTCCTGTATACTCATGCATAAAGGAATTGGTGACATTGTGAGGAGTGGTGGCAGATTGACACATTGGTAAATTGTTGCAAATTATCAGCGTAATTCACACATTCGATCGAGCAGTTGTTGGGACATTACGTCCCCGTAGCTTATTTGGTCACCTTCGTGTGATCGCGGCAATCTGTCACTGCTTGCCACTTCCCCCTTTCTTAAGTGATTCGCATCCGCAGCGCTGTTGGGTTCGCTTGATTACGGTCATCTCCCCACGTTCAGGCGAAAAGGACTACCGATTTGATTCTGCAACTCATCATCCAGCAACAGCAGAGCTCCATTCGAGCTAAACGAAAGAACACACATTAAAATGTCGGCGGAAGGGTCATACGAACGCGATGGCGAACCGATATGACAACTCATGCAAACGCTTTACCGGCGCTTTACATTGTAAGCGAGGTGGTTTGTGGCGATAAAATTATGAGTTCGCTTTTTTGTTCCGACATGAAAAGCATTTTGTCGGTGGATTTCAATGGTTCTTTTTTAAGGTCTTTTTTTTTGCTAGAAAGTACAATGCGTTGAATCGATCAAACTGAACAAGGTCTACGAGGTAGCTGAACTGTGCTAATGGACGGTTCAACATTGCACAACACTCTCAAAGGCAAATTAATTAACAAAACGATGTATAAGCCTCATATGCAAACTTACATACTGGATCATTCACGATAACCATCATCAAAGCTGTAGAGAAAAACATATGTATGCGAAAAAAATATATAAAATACAAACACATTGCAACTACAACAGCTGAAGTTAAATGAGAGATGTTTTGGAAAGAATTTTATAGTTGAAAACGCATTAAATACATCAAACTACATCAAGAAATACATCAAATCAAGTAAATTTCACTGGGGATGGAAATGGAATGAATAAAATAGTTCAAAATCCTGATACAAGAAATCAGATTCCTGTCGTGATTGAGGACCGATCTGATAGTTTAATGGAAGACAAGGCGTGGGTCAGGTCACTCTTTCGATAATTGGAGGATAAGGGTTTGTTACTGTCCAAATGCATGATGAGTTTAAGTTTCACAGGATCGTAACTCTCTTCAATAACAACCATAAGCGGTCCAGTCCCTGAAGTAAAGTGCATGACTTCCTTTGATTTAGATCAGATTTGTTCCTAAGGGCCTATGGAAGGATCCTTCCATTCGAGATTTCACCTCAATATTGCTATATTATTAAGACGAGTAGAATATGTTTGGAGTTCATTTGGAGTTCATTTTCTCTAACTAAACCGAGTCGAAATCATAATGGAATAGGCAGGATCATCATTCGTCAATGCCGAAGACTAAATAAACAAGCGAAACTCACTTGAAAGAAACCGATAATATCAACAGAGTTTTTAAATAATCTCCTTCCATAATAAGATTATGCGCTATACCTTTTTTATTACAACTTTCGAGTGAGTGTCGAACAATTCTTAATGACCCTTCACTCAATCTTGTTTGAAACCTCCAGACGTTATATAAATTACAGAAAATCCCCCGTTTTGAACAATCTTTTATTGATTGATCGTCCCTAGCGCTGCAAGAATGCAATCGTTTATAGCTTTATGGAGAGGTTAGCAATGCACTATGTAAGGACCGAGATTAGTGATTGTCCCACAACACGACACTAACTGACAAGGGCCTTCAAACACAGCTCCAAAGCGGATGTTAGTGCCTCTGATTGATAAGTAAGCGAGAACGCCAGCAGGTAACGTGTCTACAATACCCTTCGCCACGCATAGTTCCCATAGAAGTGTGAGCGATTGCAATAAAAAACGATATAAAGATCCCATTCAAGATGCATGCTGTTCTTTGCTTCCCCAGTTCAAACAGTCTACCGTTGATGAACGTGTTGTACAATTGTTTGTCTGCGGCACAACAAACACACAAACCCAGCATTCTTAACCACGAAAGTTCTCGAAGACGACTGTTTTTCTGGTACATTCACCACAGTCACAGATTTGTCAGCCAAACGACCCGGCCGACAGTCTCAATCAACCCACACCAACGCGCCCACCATGCTCTCCGTTACGGTGCTGCACAATTGTTGATGAACGCTAATCAGTTTGTTTATTGATTTGTGTACTCCGTCAACCCGGTGGCCGGCCCTAAGGGGGGAGGTTAATCTGTGTCCAGCCCCGTACTTGCTGCAGCTCTGAAACCGCGAGAAGCGCGAATGGGACGACGACGACGAACGATCGTACGATGCTTTCTATTTTGTTTGAGCTTGACCCACAAAAAAGAGGTGTTTTGCGCTGGCCCTTATCGTGATCGTGCGGAGAGGTATGTACCGTGCCACCGCGAACACCTTCTGGCAGACCTGAAGCGGGGTGGGGGGGGGAGAATAAAGGTGACGAAAGGTGATTTACTTACAGTGCTCTTTGCTCTTTGCAGTGTACTCACGATCACTACCACCACCACCTCCATAATCCGCTTAAGTGCTCTTCTTCGTGTCGAAGCGAAATGGATGGAATTGATTTATTGGCTGCAAAACAGGATCCAACGGATTGGCCTCTTAAAACCGGCTCTGGCGGGTAAGAACAGCGGGATGTTTATGATTTAGCTCGTTGGAGAAATTATTCACCGATACGGAACACCCCGCTTTTCCAGGGCGCTTGGAGCCCCTGTTCAAGCCCTTGCAGCATACACAACACGGAAGCGTCCTTTTCGAGAAAGAAAACCCGCAATAATAACGCGTACCGACACCGCCTCTATGGCGACAAGATTGATGATATCGGTCGGGCGGGTGGGTTTCGCACAGAGCTCTTATTCATCCCACAGGGGGGGAGAGAAAGAGTAAGGGACCTAAACGGGTAAGAGTTCAGCAATCGATCGGCGAATGGCGATCAAAAAGCTTGTGGCGGCAAGAGAAGCTAGGATGGCAACGACCAGCGAAGATCCGGCAGTATTCATCATTGCAATCTAGTTTTCTTTTCCCGACAGCACACACGTCGTCGTCTTGCGGTGGGTAACGTGAGGAGTTAGGGAAATGGGCGTACAACAACAAAAGTACCGATGCAGCTGGCGCAACCCCGTGGGCTAATGGATTCGTTGCATTCGATTGCCATAGAAAGTATGCTGCTGCTGCTGGTGCCGCTGCGGTGGTCGCAACCGAGGCCGCAACATTGAAACATTGAAAGACGGTGCCACAACAGATCGATGGGCGGTGGCCCAAGAGATCGTGAGCAACCATCATCTTAGGGTGTGGGTGGATGTTGCTAGATCTTGTGGCCATGGTCTGGTGCAAGTTTGTATGTTCGGGGTTGTGGGTGTGTGTGTGCGTTTATAGCCGGTGTTTATGCTGACCATGTGCTCAGGTTTCCCGTACGCTAAGCAGAATTTGTTGCGCATCGTAAAACGAGCCAGAGTGAATGCGACGTGAAGCTATTCCACATCGCAAGGGAGCTATAAATCAGTTAACAAACGATGCTCATACAAATGACGATACATTTTAAAGCATAAGAAAACTTATTCTGCATTGTTCGCATGCTAATGGTGATTAGTTTCGTTTGCAGTAATATGCTAATTATTACGGTTGTTATTAGTTAGCAAACGACCTATGGATATTTGTTCGGGATTAAATAGAGGATGTAACTTGGTTTTGTATTCTGCACTATTTCTTGTGTTAGTCTTCTTCTATTTGGCGTAACAACGTTCTACGCGGACATGCCGGTCTATGCAGGCTTTCGAGACTTCATTCATTACCACGCTGTCGGATAGTCAATCCTTGCTACGGGGGGACGGTCCATGCTAGGCTTGAACCCATGACGGGCATGTTATTGAGTCGTTCTCGTTGACGACTGTACCACGGGACCGCCCCGTCTTGTGTTAGTATGATGATCAAATCACATTAGATGGTGCGTGGCAGTTCTGGCAATAGATTAGGCACCTGTTTTTTTGGAATTATTGCAAATAACAAGCACTTAATACAATGATATTCATTCTAGAAGCATTAAGGCTTGCACAAAAACGTGATAATAAACAATCCGAGCAGTTATTAGATATTAACAATTCATCGAACGTGTTTTTTATGGATGGATTAACAGCCATTAGCTGAAATGAGCTACATTCTTCGAACTTCACGCATTTCATCGACATTACGCTTTGATTGAAGTGCCAACTCGCCAAACAATTTCGTTTCACAGCCAAGATCAAAGAAAGGGCAATCAGCAATCAATTAATTAATATTCAGAATGATTGACATGGTTCAACTTTTGATTGTAACTCAAAATGTGTAACACAATCTGTTATTTTGAAGTTTTATGGATTGCAACTATTGTCAGGAATACTAATATTACTTGTAACTGTCATTTTTTTAATTGAGCACTTACATTTTCTTTTTTTCTTTTATTGGCATAACGATGCACGGTCATGGTAAGGACTTGATCATGGTGGTTAATTAAACTTTGTTGTACCACGTAACCGGATATTCGGTCCTTACTACGTAGACGGGAGCCGGATATGAACCGAACCACATCCGACCTTTACAAGAGCCAATTGATTGCCAAAAAAAATCGTTTCTTATATGTACAATTTATTACTTTCTTTTCTCCTTAGGTTCATGTTGACATTTGAGCACAGAGACATTGAAAGAACATAGTAATAATTTTTAATAATCACCCTTTTGTATTATTTATAGTCTAGCTCTAGTCTAGAATTCTAATTTTAGTATTTATATGAGGCTTTGTGTAAATGATACAATTGTTGGCTGTGTTGGCATTCCGAAATCTCTGTGTAGTATGTGCCCAAAACATTACAGAAATCATTTCCGTACATTTGTCAAGCGCAAAATTAGACTGCCCAAAACGTTGGTGAACAGTATCGATTATGCGCACATAATTTACCTCCCAATTAAAACTTAATTAATGTAAACGCCCGGGTGTACGCTTACTAGAACCAGTCAAGAAAAAATAACTACCTTTAATGCTCCAAAATGCTTCAACTTTTTACGGCAAGACAAATTGAAACAAAAGTAAACGCACGCACACACCCCGGGGAGAGGAGTAGGAACAGCCAAGAAAAAAAAAAACCGACATACACCGGAGAGCGTTCCATGTTTACTTCAATACCGTATGCCGTATACTTACCACACTGCGTAATAACTTTGAAGTTCACTTTAGCCTCCTAACGACGCAATTTATGCCGGTTTTCGCTTCTCGCTGAAAATTTCGCTGCGCTCCCCGGAGGACGCCACACTCCTGTGCCCCCCAGCTTCTGACCGGATCGTTTCCAAGGGAGGGAGTGGGGTGGTGCAGGGTGAATTTTATTTATTCTTCCACCGACCGTGTACACACACACTCACACAGCTCTCCCGGAGACGATGTGGTTCTTATTTTTTACTCCACCGAAACTGATGTGAAATTATAGAACGACTTTTCTTTCGTACCCCGCTTGTTCCATCCGCATGGGCTAGAATCGGAGGTCTCTGGGTTTCTTTTTTCGGGTTTGCGTGTCAGTCACGGCCGGCAGACAACCTGCCAAGCAAGAGAGCATCAGCAGCACCAACACAGAGAGAGAGAGAGCGAGAGAGCTGAAAGTATACACAAGAAATACCTTCGTCAGTAAAGAATCGGATAGAATGGACAGAATGGATGGATGGATGGATGGATGGATCTGCAGCTGGAATACCAAATTATTGGGACGAGAGAGAGAGAAATTGATGAAAGCTACCAGAACCGACCAGCAAGTCGTGATCAGACCTGTGGTAGGATGTGATGGGCAACAGCTAGGCGGTACAAAACCAACCATCTTTCAACTTACAGACACACACTAATGGTCCACCATCACATCAACAAAAAAAAAACCTTCCACATACAAACGATGAATACTACTACAACCATTCGACTTGTCCCTGTGTGTCCCGGGAAGATGGAATTCCTCCATCACACATCGGCGTCTTCCACCACGACCACGACCACTCCCAGCCCGCGGTGGAAGATTATCTTTCAAAACTTCTGCTTCTTCTGCCAGCGAACCGTAGCCTTTTTGCTGCGAGATGAAAGGAAGCCTTTGTGCAATAAGGGCAAATCTTCGACCTCAGAAACGCTGCCAGCACGAATGCTGGTGGTACGACGGTGGTTCACAAGATCACAATCATGCCAGCAGCAGCGACCCGATCTTCGATCTTGAGAAGACAATCTTTCCCGGATCGACGTCACTTGGAAACCTGCCCAGGGTCCAGATTTTCCGAGACCCTACAAGTGCTCAAAAACATATACAAAGTGATTTATTTGGATGAGGCAAAAAATATGTGGCAGAACCTTCCAGCCGAAACACAGGAGTATTACCTTCTGGGAGTGGAGGAGTAAAAAACAACCTTCTTAAAAGGAAGTGGACCGTACAGACCTACACACATACACACAACCACAGACAGAGGACAGCAGAGAGTCACGTTTCACCCGTACCAGGTCAGCCTCGGTTCTCAGGCAAGCGGGTACCGAAAGGTACCGATTTAAGCGACAAAAACCAAACCCAAATCCACCACACCACCAAGAACCAGCCACACCAGCGGAAACCGTAAACCGGTGAAGTTTGGGCTTCATCATTTGGGTGACGGATATGGTGACGCAAGGCAACCTCGGACGGTTGGTGGCCCGGGTGCGGCTAAATTAAAAAGACACTGAGCAATTGAAACCTCCGGGAGGGCAGGCCAGGCGGATGTCGTTGCAGCAGTGTAAGGGCGAAACAAAACAAGTCGGCGTCGTAAATACATCACACCGACACACACACACAGACACACAACACATACTCACATACTTTCCTGGGGCCATAAATGAAACACAGGATCGTAAAAACGGAACGAACCCAAAAAAACTGCAGCAGCAAGTGCAACCGGCAGCAGAAACGCGAACCGTCGAAGCGTGAAACGATGCGCCAAGCCAGATGCACGTCTTGTTGGTCAATAATTAATAACATATGACTTTTGGTAGGATGCAAAACGGGGGCGAAAGCGGGACAAGTTTAAGTTTTAACAAGACCAACAATTGTGAATAAATTACACCAAACAGTTCGTAAAAATGTTAATGGTAAATGGGCATAAATGAGAGCTACACTTACTGTAGCTGTCGAAGGATATCCACAGAATTCCACAAAGAATGGGAAGAATTAAAACAGGTTGGACACATATATCTTCTAAGCTTATTTGCATAAGTCCGTTAAAGAACTGGCACTGGCACTGGAACTCGGAACTCAGAATTCCGAACTTGGAATTTGTATCTCGGAACTAGGAACTCAGATCTCAGAATTCCGAAAGCGGAATTCGGAATTTTCGAAGCTAGGAACTTGAAACTCGAAATTTGGAACCCAGAACTCGGAACTCGGAACTCAGAACTCGGAATAAGAACTTGGAACTAGACTAGGAACTAGGAACTTGGTAATCAGAACTCAGAACTAAGAACTCAGAACTCAGAACTTGGAACTCAGAACTTGGAACTAAGAACTCAGGACTCAGAACTCAGAACTCAGAAATCAGAACAAAGAACTAGGAACTCGGAAATCAGAACTCGGAACTCGGAACTCGGAACTCGGAACCCTGAACTCGGAACTCGGAACTCGGAACTTGGAACTAAGAATAAAGAATTAGGAATTAGGAATTATGAATTATGAATTATGAATTATGAATTATGAATTATGAATTATGAAATATGAATGAAATGATATGAAATTATGTGAAACTCATTTTGCGGGAACATTTTTGAAAGCGTATGCATACTAAAACGGATACAAAATGATTTCCACTTAATTTTAAAGAGGAAATTTTACCATTAAATGAATAAATAAGTAATTTTTTAAGCATGTCAAACTGTCATTAAACGCGTTTCGACGTAACGATATCTACTTTTAAACTTCTGTCAAAATCACCGTTTCCCAAAGCAACGGAATATCGAGCAGAGTTCGGCGAATCTTATTCGTGCATTTTTTGCCATCCACCGCAGGCTGGATGGCACAAATCGTTGCTTGAAATCTATTGACAGGTGCAAAGAAAACTGTTTATTTTGGTATTCTAACTTATTTTTGGGATCCCTGAGCATGAGAGAACTTTCACTTAAAGGTTTTTAGTGATTTCCATACGGTATAAACAAGTGTTATTGTGTATACGTTCATAAAATCGCTAGAAGGATAAAGATTTGCCATCGAACAACCGTTTCGTGGAGAGTTACCTATTAACCTATCAACGAACAGTTCTTCATTTAATATTTGGTTGGGAATTTTATTTCCAGAATAATTCTGGTCTTTTCTCGATATTCGACAAATTACAGCAACAATTGATAAAGAGGAGGGGTTTGGAAAGAGTCGTTAAAAATGTGCCCAACGAGTGTAGATTATGTTATATCCTGTAAAGACCACAGCACCAGCTATATTTTACCCTCACAAAATCATCGAAATGCCCTTTAAGTATGTGCGAACGTTGACCAAACGAGGATAATAATAGTAAATCATTTCTTTCTCTCAATGTGCCATTAACGTAAAGCGAACGCTATAATAAAACAGCTCGATCGCGACTATGTAGCACGCTAAAATGCCAAAAAACACCCCCAATACACACATATACAAACTTGGGAAGAATACGTCTCTCGCGAAAGCATTACAGGGTTTCCCACGATTTATTGGTCAGTTCCCATGATTTTTTGGTGCGTTCCCACGATTTTTTGGTCGTATCCCATAGATTTTTGGTTTGTTCCCATAATTTATTGGTATTTTCCGATTGGATATCAATACAATTGCACCAAAAAATTCTGGGAAACGACCAAAAAATCGTGGGAACGCACCAAACAAACATGGGAACCCACCAAAAATTGATGGGAACCAACCAATAAATCGTGGGAAACCCTGTAATGTCCATTTATCAAACCACAAACCCCTGAATTGTTGGGCTCTCTCCCGCACACGATTTGCCCATTTCCCATGGCAACTTTTGCAAATAATACACACCACACCATCCGGACCCCATTACAGGGTTCGATTGGAGAGTTTACTTGCACCGTCTCAGCCAAAAAAAAAAATCACATAAGAAGGGATTACATTGGAGCGAAGGTTAAGCATTCTTTTCGATTGCACCAGTAATAACGATTCCTTTTATTTTACCGTTCCACATCACGGCGCGCTTTTTTTCTTATGACTGTTCCTTCCCGCGCGCTCACACATACACACTACTGCGCATTCTTGCCTCTTCGATTCTTATCCCAAAACATGAACAAACCAAACCGGAGAACCTTCTACCCTTCCCTTTTTTGCATACGTTTCGGGAGTGGTTCAATTATGCTGCTGGGAGGGAGGGGATGATTGCGAAAACAAAACGAGGCCGCACACTGATAATAACAAACCGCCACGAACCGGAAAATGAAGCGTTTCGTGAGAGGAATGAAGCGGTCTTCTTCTTCTTCTTCTTCTTCGGCGTTTGGGGGCTGGCGGTTTGAAGATATCGACAAACTGCACCAAAAACAAAAACAAAAGCAACGATACCGACAAACAAAAGTGTATGTGTTTGTGTGCGTGCGAGAGAAATGGAGCTAACGAAAGGGTTGCAGAAAAGAAATGTTGGGAAAGCAGGAGGAAACGCGTTATGCCATCCGGTTTTTTTTAAACATAATCCGAGGGCCGAAGTAAGTAGAACAAGAATGCGGTTTTGCATAAGCAACACATATATTTAACAGTTTTATGTAGGTAGACCGAGATAGCTGATTTCCATATCATTTCTAAGGTTGGTAAAGTTATTTCCTTTTCGCATACGTTTATGTTGTTCGATGTAGAACGAACGCTTCAGAAGAAATAATGAGAAAACAATGGATAAATAACTGCTAAATTTTAATAAATATTTAAGTAAAAGACTATAATGTTCAAACAAAATCATTAACTTTTTATGAGTTTCTTATCATGTCATTACTATTACATTAGTTCTGCTAAAATTACATTTGTTTCTTCATAATTTTTAATTATTTTGTTTTTTTTTGTCATAGTTCCAACTCTTTCTTCTTCTTTTGTTTATTGCATATCATTTTTCTGCATATGTTTATAAATTTTATTATTTCCGCTTTTAGGATTTTTTGTTAGTTTTTTTTTTATTCAGAAGGAATGGTCGGAGAAGGCTGTATTGATAAATGTATTTAATGTATAACTAGTTTTAACTTATTCACTTTCTTATTCACTGTTACGATTTCTTTTCTATATTATTTCATTGGTTCGTTTATTTGAATGAGCATTTATTTACTTTTTACTATCACCAGACTTTTATTAAGTTTTTATTATATTTTATTAATTGTAGTACAACTTTTCTGAGTGTGATTGCGGCTAGCTGATTTTTCTATCTTTTTCATTTCATTCACATTGTTATTTATTAATGTTTGGTGCGTACGTTCTAGAATATGTATTGTTGTATTGTTTATTGTATTAAGTGATTGGCCAAACAAGCGGCCTTATCACTGAATTAAAACTAAAACTTAAATAACTAACGCAGTGTACAATGACAAAACGGATCAACAAAATCTAGTAGGTAGGTGCCAGTCAAATGAAATGTAACGCTGATTAAATTTACGGGCCATCGCAGTCATTGGGTCGTTCTCGCTGTATGCACGTCTTGTAAGGTCAGTTCTTATTAGTCTGTAGTTACGGAACACTCTAGGAGGGACATTTATGTTGACTCTAGCCAGTAGTTCTGGCGAATCTATCTCACCGACAATAAGTTTGGACAAAAACGTACATTGGGCATTATCACGTCTCCTAGCAAGTGTGTCCAGACCAAACAACAAACAACGAGTATGATACGATGGACGAGGGGTTACATTACGCCACGGAGTGAAGTGTAGGACAATACGAGTAACTCTCTTTTGGACAGCTTCTATTCTATTGGACCAAACACTAGAGAATGGACACCAAACTGTAGAACTAAACTCGAGGATGGAACGAACATAGGACTTATACAGAGTTAACAGGCAGTGTAGGTCATTGAGTTCTCTCGAATGTCGACGAATAAATCCTAGCATTTTGTTAGCTTTGTCTAAAATATCACAGTAATGTTGTCGGAAATCTAGTTTGCGATCCAGGGTGACTCCTAAATCCCTGACCGTATTGCACCGCGGTAGTTGTGTCCCTGATATGCTATAGATATACCTAATCGGACTAGCTATTCTAAAGAAAGACATTGACGTACACTTATCAACAGAAATTAGCAGGTCGTTATTGATACACCAGTCAGAGAAAACATCAATCGATCTTTGCAGAGAAAGAGAGTCGGAAGTGTTACGTACGATACGAAACAGCCTAACATCATCCGCATAAAGCAGACAATCTGCTTCCGTAATGGCCAGTGTGATGTCGTTAATAAAAAGCGAGAACAGCAGTGGTCCCAAGTTGCTGCCCTGAGGGACGCCAGATGAACTCTCGAAAACGTTAGAGGAGACACCATCGATTTGTACGTAGTAGCTACGTTCAGAGATATAGGACCTGAACCAATTCACCAGCGGAGTAGAGAGACCGATCCGGGCGAGCTTAGCCAACAGCAAGCGATGGTTCACACGATCAAACGCAGCCTTAAGATCAGTGTATGTGTTTTTTATTGTTTTTAACATAATGTTTTCGATATTTATTATCGCTTTGTATCCCGAGATGAGTTCCGCTTGTAACTATTTTAATGTATTCCACCTACGTTAAAAATAGCGCAGTTTCGAATAATTCATATGCAGCAGAAGGTTGACTTGCTTTCAGCTTTGAAACGACCATGCATTATCGCGCCGCTTATAATTGCCCAGGCTCTAAGTTTTACGATGTGCCAATATATTACCAACGCATTCTTTACCACCGAGTCCGCAGCTAAACTGCTTAACTTTATGGCTACACTCTCACCCTTGACCAAGTTAGCTGTTGTTGTTGTTGTTGTTGGTGAAACATTTGACGACCATTTCGCTATTGATCTTTGGTCCCGGGGAACCTTCTCCACCACTCGCACAGCCCCCCTCTTCTCCATCAATGCACCCCGCTACAATGCTATACGCCCATTACCAGAGCAAAACAAATGCAATTTGCGTGCCACCGTCTGGCAGATGCAACGCACCGGGCCCCGGTTCCCAAATGAAATGCATACTGCGCAAAAACCAAAACACGCACGCACATCTCAGAGAGCTCGCCCTCGGGCAGTAAACTTTCAACAGCGCGACGCATGACGAAAGCGCAGTCATGTCCTGAGCAATTTGAATGTTTTCTTCGTCACACACCTTATTTTTTTTGGGGACGAGACTTCACACAGTCTTCCATCAGAGCCACCATCCGGGCCGAGGGAAATTGGTCTCATCCGCCATCCTCCCGTGTGGACATTCGGCACATCAGCGGGAAAGAGTACGAGGGACAACCGAGAGATAACGTACAAACATGTCGCCTTCCCGGCTTATTAGTGCCCGTTTTTTCTTCTTTATTTGCCCGTTTATCTGTTTGCGATGCATTTCTGCAGTTCTGCTGCACACGCACTTGCAACCTCACATTTGTATGCGTGCTGCGGACACACTTCGGTATCTTCACAAAAAAACGACAAACAAACCAGCAGTGCGCAGCGTACTGGTTAAGTGTGGTGGTGCCAATTTTCTGCCATCCACCAGCGGGAGGGTGCCGATTATTTATTTATGTTTATGCTTTTCGGTTCGCAATTTCTCCACCGCCATTGCACTTTACTGCTGCCATTTTGCTGATAGTTTAAGTGTCGGTCTGGCGTGATGACACAACGGCGTGAGAGTCCGCAGGCGACGAAGAAAAGGCCGATGACCAGACGCCGTCGCCGCGACCACACATCCAAGGGCCTCCTCTCCGAAACCGGGTAGGTTCGACTAAGCAAAACCTTCCTTCTGTATTTCTGTGTATGTGTGTGTGTGCGCTCGCCGTTAGTAGCTCATGATCACGTACTCGTCGCTGCCAGCAGCGCATAATGACCAGTTCTTGCTGTATGCGGTGGTGACTTCGTTTTTTTTGTTGTGCCCCTAAATTAATAAACTTTTGCGTACACGCGCGGCAATCAACCTTCGGGCTGGCTTTTTTTTTGTTTTCGTCGGTTTCACTACTAAAATCCGTTATCCAACGATAAAAAATGAACTTTTTGCGCATGTGATCTTTTTGTTTTCCTCCCCCCTTTTTGCGACGGTAGTTTATCATTAACCACTTCCTTAGCAATGACTTCAGTCACTGCTGGCTGTCCACATACGCGCGCGTGTGAACCCTCTTTGTGTGGACATTATTTTTAGGCCGGAAAGAGAAGATGATGGTCGCGACCTACCACCACCGCTCCAAGCCACGCAGATCGGTCTCCGTGCGGCGATGAGCTAATGATGGTCACGAACAAAGCACAACATCATCACCCTGGCAACGAAAAGTCATCATTCGAGTGCAACGAAGGCGAATACTTCATGGGTCGAGCGAAAACGATCATATTAATTTTCATTTAGTGGATGGATTCGCGAAAGGTAGCTGAACACCTTCATACCCAAAAAGGGCGTGCTTCACAATTGCCAATCAGCTGCACCCACTACTACTACTATTACTATTACTGCTGCTGGTAGGTGCAGTTTATGATTAATTTCGTCGTCGTTACAAAATCGTGACGAGTGATTGCTGTGTATGTTTGACATTTTCTACGTTCGCTGCGAACCAGTGGACTGGAGACTGTTCGCCAACTCTTTACGAGGTCCATCGCAAAACCTGGGATGGGCGAGTTAAATTTTCAATGGCTTCAAACAAATGATGTGATTTCGAACGTAAGTACGTCGTTGAGTCTTCGCTAAGGCATAGAATGATACTTTAAAACATGCTCTAACAAATTTGAAGCAATCAACTGGAAGTTTGTATTCAATATTTCAGAAAGATCGTAGGTATAAGAGATCAGCTGTAATAAGGTTCAAAAAAGTGAAAAATAGTCTAATACAACAATTTTTCCACAATGTGTCTGTATCAATGTCTTCAGTAAACAAGCAGCGAAGTCAAACAGGCGCTTGGTTAATAATTAACCACACACCGGCGATAAAATAATTATTGATATCTTCAGTAGTTGTGCCAGTCCTTAGCCAGTAAGCATTAATTATCAAGGATTTATGTAGATTACTATTCCATAATTTCAGTACTAATGTACAAACAGGGCGAGGCAAACAGAATGTAAAATACTCTCATTCATAAGACATATTCTTTACCAGCAATCTTGAAGAAATCATACCCCAATAAATTTCAAGGCAACAACTACACATTGTCTTTACATAACATAAAAACCCCTTCCAAATTGGAAACAAACCAATTATGTAAACTACAGAAAAAAGCCTTTGCAATAACAACAAACCATGCTTCTAAGAACCATTCGAGCCTAAACACTTGCACGCAGTTGTTGATATTGAACCTGCATAACGTAACCTAAGCTGTGTCTACTTAAGCAGCTGAACGTCCCAAGGCAAGGCAGAACATTTCAAACCCCACCCCGTGCGTTTGTTTTCTACTTCTACTTGCCGAGCGCTGCGTTTTCCAAAACCTTCATTTGAATTTCCAGCCGTATAGATAAAAGTTCGACAACAGAACGTGCAGCAGCGCAGCGTCAACGACCGGGCACACCATCATCATCATGCTGGCGAAAACCGACCAAACCAACCCCAGCTAGCCTTCACCGCGGCTTTATGGCCTTCGTGGCCAATAGGCAAGTGTGTTGGTGCGCGTGTGCTTACAGATCTTGGAGTTCGTTTTTGGAGTGATGGAGTTTAGCTGAAATCGACGTAAATGTGACGCTACCACTTGGGAACCTTAACAGCCCCATCATAAGTTCTCCCCACAAGGTGGATAGGAGGACGCAAGGGACATTAAAAGCAGTCGAGATTTGGCGATTTGGCTTTAATGACATTAGGCAAACTGCCTCTGCTGCTGCTGTTGCTGCTTGATGATGATGCTTGTGAGTGTGATTCGTTGACAGAGAGCCGGTTTAAGACGTCCGCCAGCCGTCCCAGCCAGAAGGTTCATCACTATGAGCTTCATTATATAATCGTTTGCTTTGAAAGTTTTCTCACTCAAAGCCCAACATTCTCTTACCAATACAAATCGGAAGAAAACTTGTCTCCATTTCGTTTGCTGTCGTGTTGGCTTAAGATCGGTTTCTTCTTTTTATGGATTGTTCGAGAGATGCGACGCTCATATGGTCAGATGCTCTTCAGGAATGTCTGCTGAAGAAGTTGTTTACTCTCTGCGCCCTGCCTGCTTCTCTTGTAAAGTGGTTATTGCTGCAGCCGTTTGTTTGATCGTTCTAGACTAAGGGTGCTCTGTTCTGTTCGGTGAAGACTCGAGAAGACACGACACGCGGCATGATAAGACGTCATAAAACCAACATTCCCGGATTCACCCGTCAGCAGGCTTGTCTGATCGCATCGCGTCACTGCCGGTGCTGTTGTTTTCTTCGCAACAAACTTCACTGAAAGACGAACAAGTAACATTACCCCCCTCAGCACAATAACATAGCAATGTAAAAAGCCACAACAACGAGCAGAAAAAAACCTACCTTCAAACCCGTGGGATCGTATTTTCTCATCCCCTTGGCAAGCGGCGACAAACGAAACGAGATGCCCCCGTGTCGGGCCCCGCGATGCACGGTCGCTTCATACGAGCTTAATTTATTTAGTTACTCCGTTTTTTTTTGTCTCCCCGCTCTGGCCTCCTTTTTTGCACTACAAGCGCTGTCACTTTATCATTATTTGTGTCACTTCTTTTTATGCTACCACGGGCAGAATGCGAGTATCAGTGTGTGTGTGTGTGTGTGTGCGATTGATGCAGGCGAAACATAGCAGGCAACTTGAAAATGGCGAACTACACATACCACCGACGACACTACACGCTTCGTAGGCAGATGAACGCCACAACAACCGCAGCGATCGCACAACATTTTGTCCTACAGCATAGGATTGGAGTGAAACGGGTGGCCAGTGGAAGCGAACCCATCATCATGAGACAAAGCACATTCGATCCATGCTGTTGCCAGCTGCCACCACCAACCAACCAACCAACTAACCAGCCAGTATCAAGAGAAAAGAGGATCCGATCATGGTAAACGGCAGAAAAGCAACAAAAACACACACACACACACATTGTAGAAGAAGCCTCCCCGCAAACCCGCAGCAAAAAGCAGATCGTAGCGACTTGATTGTAACCAGGCCACAAACCGGAGCAACATATGATGGCAATGTATCCCACACGTGTATGCCCATGCATTTCTCTCCCCCTTTGTTTGGTGCACTTACAACTTGCCCAGTAGTATGGTGGTTTTGTTTTGGTTGAAATGTCTTTCCATTTTTCCTGCTGGCGAACCACGGAGAAGGAGGACACTGCACAAACATGTAAATAGGCCTAGGCCCAATAAAATCTAAACCGATCTCGAACAGCCGAACAACGCAGCTGAATGCCACTTGTAGAACGAGTGTCACCACGAATGAAGGGCATATATGATGGAGTTGCGTGTGGCACTCTACTTGAGCGATCCGCGCCGTTCACAGAAGAGAAATGAGTCCCATTATTGTATTGATGTTCAGCTCCATGTGGTAAGAGTTAACACTGCTTAACCTTGGGTGCGTAAGTCGTAAACGAGTGGCATGGATTAATCGTAGAAACGGTTAGTCTTACATAGCGACATGTCGGGAGATTCAATATAATTTCAAACATCTTACTGTAGTAAGCGATCGTTTCTCAGTAAGAATGTTATAATAGATCAACAGAAAGAGAACTTCAAAAAAGACAAAGCAAGTGCATGGATATATAACTTTAATTTATGTGGAATGTGCCTTCAGTTTATTTTCAAAACATTGGATCAGGATTTCAAAACATTGGTATTGACAAGTATTGCCTAGAACATATGTTGGAACCAAGAACACAGATAAAGAATGATTCAAAATAGAGTGGGGACCTCTTCCGAGGTAATATTATGGGAAAACGATTAAAAATAGGAACCAAGAATAAGGACAATTATTACTTATAATAAACTAAACTAAGAATATGTTACGATTCTACGACCAGAACGTGCATAGAGATAAATGAATGCCACTCTAATCTATAAACTGTACACTGTATCAAATCCAAAAAAAGAAGCAGGAAAATAGAAAATACAGAACTAGATAGTACTCCAGGAACGGCGGCAGTAATTATGACTGAACCTCGGATATATACAGTAACTAGCACAGAGAGTGAAAATAGGAACAGAAATCAAGTCAGTGATTCAGTGGGATGAAAGCCATATTTTTGCATACACCCCAATGATTCTATGCACTTCTGAGTTCCAATGTCTGACCCTCTTTCCGGACCTGTTTGTTGCTTCAAAATAACTCATTCTCAATCAACAATGAAACAGTGATATAAGAGCATCGTGATTCCAGTGTCACCTCTAAGCCAAGCCAGGCAATAACAAAGTAGCTAGTGATTAGTTATCACTTCTACGTGCATTAACAATGCATTAGCATCAACATTAGCACTGGGATTTTTATTTTACGATACATTCCCTACTAGAACCATAGAGCATACAGAACATGTGCATTGGTTATTTATAAAATCCACTTATATTGTTAAAATCATTCTATAAATATTTATAACAATTGCACAACCAGGCATACAACACTTTAACGCCGTATCTATCAGCTACCGTGTCATTACAGCCCGGGTACACTGGCCGGTAATTAACATTGCAACCACACACTGCACAGCAAATCATAGCCCTTGGTGTACGATGCACCTACATAGTCACACCGAGCCGAGTCTATTGACCAGACATCGATTGTTTCCGAGCTGATTGCTCTATTCGAGTGGCTCAACAATTAAATGAAATTATTCGATCGCCACTCATCATCAGCCCAATCAGATCAACGTCAAACCACATCTCCATCCGCACACTCCTGACTTCTCCTCCTGAGGGGACCAGAATACGATCACCATGATTGCTGATTGCGGTCGTCCCGAAGATGACCGGGTGGAGTGTCTACAAGTTGTATAATATTGTCATTTTCTAACCGAAGAAAGATGGATGTAGATTGGCCCTTGCGAGGGCACCTTCACTCTCGCCCATTTAGGATCGGACGGTGGTAAGTGAAACACAAATCTGCTTACGTAGCTCACTACGTGTACACACACCCCGCCTTTGTGTGAGAAAGGATGCTTTGTGTAAACATTCACGCTCACACGAATGGTTATTATCAAGCACATCCTCAGGCTCAAAACGTCAGCGAAACGGTCGGACCCCAATAACACGGACCTCGTTGTTTGCGTAAACTTTACCCCAGCCGTGTGACGTGATTAACGAGGATCTTATGCAACGCGAAGCGCCAGATCGGGCCAGTGTAAAAAAAAAAACAACTCTCCTTTAAAAGGGCATTTTGTTAATCTCTTCATCAGTGTCACGCAAGCAAAGAGGCCACACCTCCTCCACCGCCACACACGTACACCATCCGAGCGAAAGCTAAATATATTGCTTATTATTTGATTAAGTGGTCATTTTTTCTTCTTTGCCCATTTCAGCTGGCGGCCCTGGGAGCGGCGTTTGTACTGAGGCTGGTGTCGTTTTTGTTGTGTGGCAAGGCGACCCAAGATTCATCTCGGGTTCATCTTAACTGCGCATTAAACCTGCGGTACACTCTCGGCGTGGGCGGCTGTCAATGTAAAATTGTTTTAAATTACCGGTGTCATTCGCTCGGCCGCACGGAACACACGGCTCAAATTCTGCGCCACAAAACGTGGCTCCGTTGCTAGAGCGACGCGACCGACCGGAAACTCGCGCGTCACACAACGCTCGTCATATCGTCCGGCCGACGTCAGCGGTGCGGTGTGGCAGGCTTAGATTGCAATCTAATTACACCAAAGTGTCTGGGAGGCATGTGTGGCGCGTGTGTATGGCTGTGTCTGGTGGGAAATGAACACAACAGTATCGCCGTATCGTATCACACGCTGGGTGGGTGTAACAGTAGTCGCAAGTGGAGGAGCGCGTAAAAACCCCTAGGAAGGGGTGAAAAATCCCAGAATCGTAGAATTTACCTTAGATATACCTTTCCTGCTATCTTCTAAGCTATACAGTTCAAGTGTTGGTTTTGTCGGAATTTATGCAGCAGAGTGATTGAACTATTCTTTTTTGAAGACGGTCTATTTAAATGTACTTAAATAATGTATACGACCATCCAACTTAATTCAATTTGTTTCTTTTGATTTTTGATAGTATCTGCGCACTTCGAATTGAAAGTCACATGTTGCACGTAAAACAGTGAATGAAATGTGCTCTCTGCTCGGCGTCCCATATGGAACAAAGCAAAAACCAATGCCTGATAACAGTTTGCCAATCAATAACAGATTTCTTATCACCAGCCAAACCTGCTGACACAGTGAGTAAAATTAGATTACGGCTCGCACAACGATCACACCACCATCTGGCACCATCACAAAGTAAAGTAAAAAAAGCTTTGTTATCTTAATACTACGCAAACAGTTTTAAACCAATCATGAATCGACAAATCCATAGGCTAAACGTGTAAAAGACGTAAAACGAACAAAAACAAAAGAAAATAAAAAAGAAACGTATCAACAAACAAATGTAAATAATAAACAATACAAAACAACAGTAAATGTAAAAGATATCGAACAAAGAAAAAGGTGGCACTACAAAAAATAACAAAACATCACAAATCATATCTAATCAACTTATCGCACAAACGAGCCTAAAATGGAAGGAGAAGATTACAATCTGGTGAACGGAGGGATGACATATCTCGAACAGGTGACGTAGAAAGGTATCGAACATTCTATCAAGTTCCAGAGCGATCTGATAAAACGTTTCAGATAGTGCAAACAGCACGAAGATTATCCACCAGTCCTGCTACCATTCGCACATTGCGCTTAGCAACAATAGTTGCGCTATCTTTGGACAGCTTTCGAGATTACAGATCATTCCTACTGAGCAACTTCAGCAACTACTGGAACGGTTTGCACTGGATTGCAAAAAATAATAGGCAAAAGAGAAGGTATCCCCTTGGTGCCATGCAGTTAGACCGTCGTAGTCGTCCCTATTCCCCCGTAAGTGTCAATCCTGGGTGACATTTTTGCTGCTCCATTCGGTGTGACAGTGAATCAGAGTCCCACCAGCCGACGTCGTGTCCACAGAGCGGGGCCGGAACGCAGGAAAACAACGGCCGAGAGTACCGTCAGCCAACCTAATTACACTCCCGTAAGTACGGTAAAAATCGGTACTAACGAACCGTTGAGGGTTTGCCACCCAGACGCACCCTCGGATAGTAGTAATAGTACATGAAGGCTCCTCTCCCCGTTTCTCTCGCTCACACACTCTATACACCTCGCTCCAGCTGACTCGATTATGTCTCTGCTGTGCTGTGCTTGGCAGACGTGCAGCGAAACCGATTGCCAAACCCGGGCCTCTTCCCCGGGTGAAAGAGCCATTCGAACGGGTTCGCAAGCAAAAAAAAATCACAAGCAAGAGCAGAACACACAGACCGGCAGACCCTCCAGGAGAGCAAGTTCCGTTCACCAGCGATGAAGAACAGTTAAAACAGGCCTCTCGCCCGTCCTAACAGTTCTTGGTGTTCCGTGTTCCGCGCCAGGCCTAGACGACACCAGGAGAGGACGAGTAGGCGCAATTACCCGCAAACTCCGACACAACCTCTCCCCCGTTCTGAACTGCCACAGACAGTCCCGGGGTACTCTACGGGCAAAACGAAATGTCAAACAATGGATACCGAAAGCCGGCCGGAGAGCGTGTGCTTAGTTGCTGCTGCTGCTGCTCCCATTATGGGTGTTCGCGATGCAGTTGAAGAAAATGGTTGACTGTCTTTCTGTACACATCCAGTGCCCTCTGATTCCCTCCCTCCCGCTCACTCTTCACTGTGACGGGCGCGCATTTTGTTCGCTGACTGGTTTTGTTTCACCAGTCGCCACGGCAATCAACGCGTCAAAGTGAGGTCTGTTGCGAAAATAGGAGGAAAAAGTGCTACGTCTGTGCGAGGCGGAGCGGAAAGGGGAGCTGATGGAGTCAGCGGTTTGCTGCCCTGGATCGCCTTGGACCATTTCGCGGCTAAAGGTTCAACCGGATGGCTCGCCCTCAACTTCAAGCGTCGCCAGTGTAGTGTGTGGTTGGCGTATCAGAACGAGGGGGAGTCATGATTATTAAAGCCTGAACATTGGACTCGTTTTGAATGTATACTATCAACTTTGGAAGTCACTTGATTTCTGTACAAAGAACTTTTAAATACTTTGAAGTGCCTTTAATCAACACAGTCTAAAGTCTGGAAATAAAACATTTAAACACAACATTCAATCAATTGTTTGTGATTGTACCTTGAACTTATTTCTTACTACACGAAAATTTAGACATGATATGGCAAACAAAGCAATATTATTATGACCTACACAGCAGTTGCCATTTGATGTATGAATTCCAGTAATCTCTGCAGTAACACAACATTTATTAATTATAAGAAGATGATGGGCTAGGCCCGTGGTACAGTCGTTAGACTCAATAACATGCCCGTCATGGGTTCAAGCCTAGAGATAACCGTCTTCCCGTAGCAAGGACTGACTATCCGACTGCGTGATACTAAATAAGTCTCCAATTCAGACGCTCTTCCTAACATGAAAAATTTCATTATTTTCTCCCCGTTATTGTTGTTGTAACTGTTGATTCTTACTTCACATTCTCGTATACAAAGGTAATAAAAGAAGCCCAGTTTTCATGGCGATTTATAATTCTAGGAAATTGATACATGGTTTACAAAGTAGGAACAGCGGCCGGACTTCGATATGATATTCGTAATAGTGTCTGATTTTGAATACTCGCCACTGTATATAGGCCGGCATGACCGCGTAGGACATTACGCCACATAGAAGAAGAAGTTGAGTGCTTTTTGATATCTAGCGCAATAGGCTACAACACCATTGTGATATTATCTGACACAATTATTAAGTGAAGAAGGTTTACAATCAACCAATCTAGTCTTCAAAGAATTCCTTTTCTAACCTAACCTAAGATTAATTAATAAATAATAATATTAATAATTGCTTTTGATGAAAAATGGAGCATAATCTAGAACCATTAGTTGCATTGGCGCCAGCGAAAATGTTATACTTCACGTTAGAAAACTGACATTATAGCTTGTGTCATTGAACAGATATAAGTAATTTGAATATGATTTTCCATACCAAAAAGACAGATGCTTTCCTCCATATTAGATTTAGAAAAATGTGTGCAAACAAATTTGAAAGTCGCGCAAGTCCCTTCAAACATAGAATATGCATTCCGTTAAGTGCATTCCGTTAAGAACTGCATGCGATCATTCATTATCCAGGAAAATATCACTACACCAAAACGTAAACATCCCTCCATCTGCCCAATTCGAAAGGAATTACACTCCCTTTGGTCCCATCGCCTTGGCCTACGATGCGACGGAATCGGATTAAGCAAACGACCAAGCAATCACCGTACAAGAAAAAGGCACCCCGCGTAGGAATCGGTTTCGTGACCGATAAATTGTGCTTTTTGCCCAGCTCCAACATCCTACCCCCACGGGGCTGCGTCCCCCGTAGATTCTCGTGCACAGTAAAAACGAACCACATCTGTTCTGCAAATGGATAGGAGATTGAATGCCCTTACCCTACCCGATGTGCACTCGAAAGTCCTGCCATGAAAGTAGAGCTGCACAAGCGCGGCACTGCGCATGCAACCACCGAACCAACCAACCAACCAGCCAGTCTGCAGCGGCACCAAATCAAACCCTTGACTCGGCCCGATCACGGTGTTGCAGCACCATGGTGAAGGCGACAAGAGAAAGGAAAGCCTTAATTTCACCTATTTCAGATTTCGATCGAAATATGTAACTGGGTCCCGTGTCTTTCCCGTGTAGCGTGTCCATCGTGTAGCTTCGCTTCGAAACGCTCTTAAACCCGGTCGGAGTCTCACGGGACGATCAAATAGCGATTGGAGGCATGAATCAATGAGTGGGGGAAGTAAAGGGGACATTATTCCTGCTGCGCTGCTCTGTGTCATTGCTGACTAGCTGTTCCTCCCACAACGATCGTGTGCCTGTGATCGCCAGAACCGAGAAAGAGGAAACCGAGCGATCGTCTTCGCATTGGGAATAAAAAAAGGTTACCAAGGTAAGGTTTGGTGGGGTCCAAGGGAGCGAAGAAACCTCAGCATGCAGCAGAAACAGTTTCGTACAAAACGGGCCCTACATCGAGCCGTAGCTCTACAACCAAAAGGGTTTTGTTTTTGATTTTGTTGCTCATTTTCTTTTCTAGGACAGCATAAAACAGCCTGCGCTCGGTGGAACGTTCGTGTTCCCGTGCTTGCTTGCTGATCCGATCCGGCTCCGATCGGTCACAGAGAATCGTCCGCTCAGGCCCGCTCGATCGTGCGCTGGTGAAACAAAGAAAGGCCTCACACCATTATCGCTGGCAGAGAGGTGGGCGGCATGCCTCGGTAGAGGTGGTGCCTTAAACGTTCCAGCGCTGGGAAAAGGGGTAAAAAAAGAGTGACAGATGGTCGAGAGTTGGCCCGTCCGCAGAAGGGCCATCAAGGAGTGGGAGCCCTTGAATCATAAATGCACTGCGTCCTAACGTGTGTGAGTGTTGTCGAGAAGATGCTAGAGAGATGTGTGTGGGTTTGGCCCTTCTTATGCTGGTTTTATGCGCTACGCTTATGCTACCACAACAAGCGAAACCTCTTATTATGCTCAAGAACCATGGCCGAGATGTTGCCGGATGTGTGTATGTGCATGTGCATGTAAACCGCGTTGCCTGTCTTTCCCGAAACTCTTTTACGTTTCACATGCATGACGAATCGGATAGGAGAAGGCGTCCTCACACACAAAGAGAGAGAGAGAGAGGGAGAGAGTCCTGTGTGTGAGTGTGTGTCTACGAAACCAATTTCGAAGAACCATTCCGAAACTCTACACCGTCGTGCCGTCGAGGCTTGATCGTTAGCGTGTCCTCGATTGTACGCATCGCTTTCGTTGCCCTTTTTGCTGACCCTAAATCACTGCCGCCACGCCACAGCGGCATCAAATTCGTTGCGACTAGGAAACACGCCGCCGACAAAGCAAGAGGGCCACAAACCTTAAAAGAAACACAAAGTAGAACTTCAACCTGAACAACAGTCAGAAAATGCACCAGCACCGTTCGGCTCAGGGCCTTCGTGTTGTGTGTCGAGCATTAAATTGTATGCACCATGCCCACACACACACCCATCCAACCTCCAGATCGTAAGAATTACAGTGGAAAAGCATAACCACATCACTCGATCTTAGTTTAGTTTACCTTTTTTTTTTCGGAGTTTAATTTTATACCAATATCTTCCATTCCACTTGCACCAGAGCACCTTAGTGTTGTGCCCTTCGAGAGGGCTCCACGACACAGTCGTGAGGTTTGTGCCTAAAATTAAAACATACACGCTTAGCTGGAAGTCTCTAGTGATCACACACTTGAGCTCTCGGGGGGGTTACGAGGGTGGAAGATCTGCTTTTACCGTGATCATGTGCAGTAGGCGGCAGACACATAGTAGTAGAAGGTGCACACTCGCTTGAGCCCATCAGTCATGACCTAGAGCAAATGTGTTTTTCAAGTAAATATTGGTAGAAACGAGCCGCCAAGCCGGGGGAAAAGGAGGACACAACTCCGGGACCGGGATACACGGTAGCATACACAGGAACAAACATCCCGGAGCGGTCTGCAGCTCATCATTAATTGGGAAGCCAAATTTAGATACTTCAGTGTTTTGGTATAGTGTCGGCCATTGAAGGTGCTTTAAAAGCCATGGTGCATTTGTTAGAGAGCGCTGTGGCAGGTAGTCTACGGGAGGTTCTTAGAAGTCCTAACAAGAAGGTTAGCACCAAGGTAGAAGATGTATGTAAGGCGAGAAAGAAGCTATGAAGAAATTGGAGTTAAGTAAATGCAACTGTAGAACAATATTCCTGGTAAGTGTATAAGGTATACTGTACAGTAAAAGAGGATAAAATTTCAGTTTATTAAGTAAAAGAATATCTGATCTTTACATGGTCTTACCAGTATGGGCTTTTCTATGCCAAAATTCAAGGCTATTGAATCAAAATGTAATAAAAAATATAAAGCTTCCAAAACGTGTCTCAAAACATGACTCGAATCTTTAATCTTTAATGAATAGAACATGGTCCTTGCACTACACCAGGAATAAACAAGATTCGGAGTTCAGATGACTACAACAGATTTTACTTTGGAGTTGAATACCAATGCCTTTATGGAATATTTAAGCCTAATAAACCTGGAGGTAAATAATGCTATTGTTTGTTTGTATTTTAGGGTTTCATACTTCATATTTCTATTCTTTAAATTATCTTCAATGTAATTCTTAATGACTTATACACTAGTCTGTTTGACGTTATGGTATGGTTTTTTATTCAACATAGCAACCGTCTTTGGTTTAGACCAGGGGTCTCCAAACTACGGCCCGCGGGCCGCATGCGGACCTCAAGAGCTTATAATGCGGCACACGATGATTTTGCCATAGTTAATATACATATTACGTTATTATGACTCATTCAAATAAAAATGTATTTTTTACTTTTCGTAGACAAAAATCAAGCTTTAGTAACACGAAACTGTACAAGTATCGTTAGTATTTTGTTGTAAAAACGATATTTAAACGTTCACTCATCATTTAAAGGTAGCGTCAAATGGCCCTCAACATAGTTATTTTTGAAGCAATGCGGCCCGCGAGCTGAAAAGTTTGGAGGCCCCTGGTTTAGACCTTAGGATCTATTGGATCATATTTGACAAATTGATAGCTGCTACGTATGATGAACAGTAAACCATACCATTAAGTATTAGGTCGCAGGCAGCTCAATGTAAACTAGTTAAAATTATTCCATACCAGCTCTATGTAAGACCGTTGCCCTTCAAAAGCCCTTTTTGTACACATTCTTGAATACATTTCTGGTTTTGCAATCTACATCAACTTCCATTAAACAGGAAATGCATTCATCTCGATGTAAGACCACAAAAAAAACCGGTAACTAACTAAATCAATTGATAGTCTTCGACTGCCTCACCTTACAGCAGCTTAACCATATGCCCACTGGAAATGCAACTGCACCCGTCTGCTTTCCTCTGTGTAATGTATGTTCTCTTATGTTCCTGCATCGGGCGTGCATCGAGTTGGATACAGTCGATTAAAATCATCCAGAGCGCAATAAAAAAAACCAAAACAAAAAAAGAGCCAGCTCATTACACCAACACACATACACAAAGGCAACCCGCAACACAGCTGTAAAAAAAGTAGCAGCAGCTGCAAAGGAAACGATTATATTTTCCGGTTCTGGTGTATTTATGTTTTCTTCCACTTTTTGAATTTTCTTCGCCCCTGCCCTGTGTGTTCGAGTGGACTGGTGGTTCCAGCACTGGCAACATGGCGACTGAGCCGGTATCCCGGCCTATGTTTTATGTATATGTGTATGCTGTGGTCTCGCATTTCAACGCATTAATGTGTGAGGCTTTTTTTTTGGTTTATTCGTTTCTCCAACATTTCTTTGATCCTTCTCCCCCCTCAGCGGACGCTGCGCGGTGTATTCTATTTCGTTCCGCCAGTACGGTTTGTTTTGTTTTTCTAATGTTGTGCCCTTTATTCTTTCACCTCCATTTTGATCATATGTTCCTGTTGTGTCAGTGTGTTTGTGTCCGTTCCACTTTTGTGTTTATCGTTGCCATCAGCCGCATAGCAAGCTGCTCAGACTATTCGTTTTAGCTGTTCAGAATACTCAGCTTGGATGCACTTTTACCTGCATTTTACTTAAAAATTCGGTATAATTGAACGTTAAATAATCCAGATGCCAAATGCAGTTAATTGATATCATAAATAGCCACGTTTTCCCTTCAACTCACAGCAACAACAACAGCATCCATTTGCGCAGCAAATACCTTTCGCATGTCGAATGTGCAATTGTGTTGTAACTACGCTGTGCGCAATTGTCCGGTACAAACCCCCGCCGTCGCCCCATTACCTAAAATAGTTGCTACATTTTTCCTCAGCTCTCCCTCCCGAATCCACCTTGCTTATGTCCAGGTTGTAACCAGACTACGTGCATGCATCCCGCATCATCCACCCCGTGTACGCGATCCGCGATTATCACCCGGATCGTGCGACAGCACAATGTATAGAAAGATGGCGATACATTCGATAAGCACATGCGGCCAACCATGCGCCCAGCACATCGACAACAATGCTATTCCCGGTTGTGCGACCGCCTCATCATCATGGGGGTAGCAGGCGGCACGGCACCGCGGGTCACGTTCACGACCCGTACGTTTGCCGGGCACAGATTATTTGCTTGTACTTGCATTTTTGCATTCTGTGGTGGCGTTGTTACTGCTGCTCTGAGGACACGCCACAAGCGCGCCCATAATCTCGCTGCAATCGGTTGTTAATAAGAGCTTGAGGCTGACGTGAATTTCCACAGGAAGGAAATTTTTTTATTATTGTTTCTTTCTGATGCCGAATCAGTTTTTGGTTGTTTTATTTTTGCCCTAAGCAGGATAGTGGTGGGTGGACAATTTTCAGAACTAAAGTCGGGAAATACTCGATAAAGCCACAGTAAGGTTAAGGCACGTAGCCTGTTCTCTAATCTCAATGTTGTCCATGAAAAAAAAACATTCTTTGCGTGCTTCTTGCTATGGTTTATTTTGTCTATTGCTACAAATTCTTGTTTACTTTTCGTCAGTCATTTCCTTTTTCCCAGTTTCTGTTGAGGACTACTTATGCAAGTTTCTACCATGAAACATTTGAAATTAATGTAAAAAACATTTGAATCCACACAAAATCAGACGAGAAACGGTAACTTTAAAGCGATTTCATGGGCTCAATATCTTCTAAATCGCCTTTGAAGGTGTCTTCGAAGCGCGGGGCGAGACAACGACAACCGTGTCACGATCCTCTACCGGTCTCTCGAAATTTTTTGGCTGCGCGAATGACATCGATATCATTGGCCGGACAACAGCAAAGCTGTGTGAGGCATACACCCGACTCCATCGCGAAGCAGCAAGAATTGGATTGAGTATCAATGCGACGAAGACAAGTTCTGCTATCTTGGGACGGTCGTCACTTCGGACTATGACATCAGCTGCAAAATCTGGAGAGCATTGTGTAGGGGAATCGTGCTTACTATGGGCTTCACCAACTGCTGAGATCCAGAAGACTTCGAGGTCGCACGATATATGAGCTATATCGCACATTCATTCGCCCGGTGGTCTTCTATTCCAATCGAGTGGAGGATGCAAACGCTCTGGGCATGTTTGAGCAACGCATCCTCCGAACTATCTGTTGCGGTGTGTTCGAGCATGGAGCGTGGAGGAGAAGGATGAACCACGAGCTTGCAGAGCTGTACGGCGAACCGAGGATCCTGACGGTGGCGAAAGCTGGTAGGATACGATTGCTGGGGCATGTCATGAGGATGCCGAAAAACGTCGACCAACACAGTTTTCAATTTTCAGTATAACTAAAGGACATACATTTCAGTTTTCTAACTTAGAACATCAAGAGACTAGTGATTGTTCTCTCCGAAAGTATCAGGAACTCACAGGGCTTCTCTAGTCAGGTCAACTACTTAAACAAATACCGTAAAATACATTTCAACAACACCAATGGTACTGTTGGCGCCTAAATGGCTGCAAATTAATAGATTGTAAGATTATAGGAAAAGGGTACATAGGATTACGTTAGTATTAGTGTTAGCAGGACTGTCAGGGTTATGACGAAAATATAAAAGGATTAGTAGCAATCAGACAGTCGACTCGGCAACATACTTTTGGAAACCACTAAAAAATATCACAGTAGTTTATGAGCTATCGTTCAGGTACCTAACATGTCGTGTGATTGGTTACTTACCCCATCCCTATATTTTAAAGATTGGCTATGAAACATACAAGTTGAGTTCGTTCCCATAGCCACCCTATATTTCTAGCCTTCATACATAGCTGCATTCCTACACGAAATGTTACTGATTCATAGTCTAACCAACTACGCGGTAATGGTTACCTATCCAGCACCAATGTGTGCAGCAGTTTTCCGCCACGAATGCACTCTGACATATTGCTACAGTGCATTAAATGTTATGCAATCTGTTGTGCTTTCTCCCCCACCAACACTCCCCTGCCTAGGTAAGTGTCCTTTCCCGCACGATCGAATCGTAAATAAGCCCCCCTGTGGGGTTCCCTTCGAACGCTTTCCATGTCAACGTCCCTTTTGGAAAGTTGACCGCACAACCCAACGTGGAAAGGTCTCAGGCGGCGGCGAAATCAGACACCTACAACTACACCTCCTAATCGGACATCCCTTTCGCTCGCTGTTCGCGATTTCAACGTTTTCAACGATCCGTCCGTTGCGCGATCGTCGAGACCAGACCGATTGGCGATTTTTTGAGTGGCGGAATAATTTCACTTTCCATGCGCAGCCAGCAGAGTAAGTGAAGCATCGTTAGCCAGGCAGCAGCCTTCTTATCGACCATCTGGCACCGGAGTCGAAGCCGGAGCAGCAGCAGAGGTGAGCGCATTCGTGCACCCACCGCAATCAAGTTAATTTATCGCAAACGGTCTGTCTAAACCACTCCGAGATCGACTCCGCATGCTCCCCTTTTATGCTGCGCGATTATTTATCCTCCCACCTCCTTCCCGCGCGGGGGATGGGGGTTCAACGATCAATTGATCACCGCAAATGTTGCGCGGTTTGGGGAGTTGTAGCCTTTTCTTTTCTTTTTGCTTTTTTCGCGGAAACCACGAAAAGCCAGACACTCTTGTTCGGTGCTCAATAGACACACACAAACACGAGGTAAATTAGGAGAGGCGTTTGTTGCAATTGGTGGTGCAAAATTGGACGCTCATTACTACTCGGTAGAAAATCCGATCGCCCGGAGATGGAAGGCAGATGCGGCAAACCGGGTCAGCAGACATACAAAAACATGTGTGGATCTGCTGTTTGTGTGTGTCTGTGTGTGTGTGTGTGTTTGCGTATGTACGTTTTCCGCCGTCCCGAAGGTACAAGCCGCTTTCCGGGAGGCGATAATACTACCACGCACCAGTTTCTCGGGCTCGGACTCAATTCGGGGGTCTGCTCTGGTTCCCTAATCTCGGCTTGGCCCGGTGCGCCGTAATTGTACGTTACGAAACCGTACACCGTGCTGAAAATTTGCACCGCTAGCGCCTAAGTGAACGCATACGAGATGCTGCTGCTGCTGCTGCTGTTTTCGCTAACGGAGCGCAGCATAAGCCGTTTGGAGCGGGTTTGAGATGCGCCCATTGCCGGCCATAAAGTTACGTTTAGAGAGTACTTTAGCTAAGTTCCGCTTTGTGTTTTACGAAATATAGGTCTTATTATGATATTAAAGTTCAGCTGAAAAGTAACGTTAGTATAACATTTGTATCATAGGAGTACATAGGAGGAAAACAACATCAACATTTTCATTGAATCAAAATTATCTAGCTTAATTCATACTTTTTAACACTACTGGTTCCACAAAAAACTGGTTGCAATTGAATTCCTGATCCATTCATACCTTTAGAAATAAAGATCTAACCGGTTACGAAGCAACCACAAATCCTTTTTAACATCTTCCGCATGAGAAGAACGCACGAGAACCTAAGGAATCTTAGGACAGGAGTACGATTTTGAGAAGGTCCATGCACCAAAGGCTTATGTTAAATACCGCCTGAGAGATTTTGCCAATTATTTCTTTTAGAACTTTAAAATGCCCGTGTTAAGCAACGATGTCTAATTCTTTGAGGAGAACATCCCCTCAACCACCACCAACACTCCCGTGCCTAGGTAAGTGTCCTTCCCCGCAGATAGGAGGTTTTTGAGGCATATCCGTATACCTCAAAACGTCAGAAGTTTGTTTGATTGGTCACGACACTCATAAAATCGTTTGCATGGTTTTTGGAACTTCTTGAATATATTAAACGTCATATCTTCTTGGATGATCTCACTTTACTGACGCGATCTTTCGAATTCTGAAAAATATATTTGATCCTTTGAATATAACGCAAGTATCTTCTATATTGTTCTACCAATTCCTTTATTATATCTTGAGGATACATGATGTATGTATAGATGCATTATAGATATTCAACTGAAACCAGTATCTATGTAGCTAGTAGTGATTTGAACGGATTGTCTGCTGTTAGTATCATGACATTATTTACCCCGAGATTCTGAATATGTGCAGTAGTCATATGAATATATAGGTTTCACAGATTAATAAAAGATCAATTCAAGAGATGATTGAATAAGCAACATGATTGAATTTGACTAAATGTAATGTCATAATTGTAAGATTAAGAAACTACAAACGTAATATCATAAAATCCTTGTTAAATAATATATGATGAAAACTTCAAGCGATTGGATGAAACCTTTAAAATTGCATTTCATACCTACGTTGTTTATGAACTAATGACGTAAATGAACACCTGGTTACTCTGTGCACGATGCCACTTACTGCGACGGTTATAGAAAAAAATGGAATTGCTTTTCGCTATCACTGCATCACTTCAGTCCTATCTATTACTGTACAATTCATAATCAAATCAAACATAATGGTCGCAACAAAATATTGACGTACCAGTTTTCTCTATCACGGCTTACTATCAATCACTGACAGCATTTGATTGAGAAGCAAATAATAAACAGTCCAGCTGCCGTTGCATCAAAGCCCTTCAAACGGAATGGTATTACTACTACTACTGCGGGTACAGCGGAGGAGCCCCCAAAAAGTGAAATGAAGAAAAAAACGGTTTACTCAAACTATCTACCGTCGGTCAGTAACCTCTTCTTCTACCCCACTCCATCCGATGCCTCTGCTCTCTGTCTAATCTAACTGCACCGTACACAGTTCTCGTACTTTCAAAACTCGAATCGATCGCTGCAACAAATCAACACTGCACTGCAGCACACCCACCGTAGATCTATTTGCCCTTCGAAAGATCACTCACTTTGTGGGAGGGGAGGTGGGGCTCAAAGGGGTGCAGCGCTAGGCCGCATTTCTCATTGCTTGTCTCGCGAGATGGGCCGTCGCCGCTCTGTGTGTGTGTGCGAGCGCGTCTCTAATCTCGAAAGTATCACCCCAATGTCCTCAATACACAATCCGTGAGATGGGCGATCGTGTAAGCAGCAGAAGCAGCACCCATCCATCCTGCTTACCATTCGCGGTTGCGCTTTGGCTCGAGCAAAATCTTGAGAAAAAGCCAAATCAAACCGCACGCTCCCCCGCCATGGGGCGAACACGGCGGGAGCGGCGGGGTGGTGTGAGAGGTAGAAAACGAAGCAAACCCCATGTCTCGCTCGTGCCTTTCGAATCGACGGGGCCACAGGCAGGCCAGCGCCGCGTTTGGGTTTCGATACGATCCGAAAACCAACCAAACCGGATTCATTACGATGGCCAACCCATTCACGGTTGGGGAACATGATAGGGGGGGTGGGGACCCCCCCTCCACTGCAATCCTTTCGCCGATCCGAACTGGTCCGAAATAGATTGGTTCGAGTGGAGGTAGTCTCAGCCCTATGCCTTCCAACCCCCACCACTCCGCTTCATCTGCTGCCCTGCCTGTTGCAATCTGAGCGCCGGTCACGACGCACTGGAAAAAGGTGAAACGGTGGCGCGATGTCGTCTCACCCAAGTCCCCGGCGCGGTCAAAGCCCGCGCATAGAGAGAAAAAAAGGTGTGAACCGTGTTTTCAAACGTTTATTGGCAACGTGCCACCGTACGTGTGTGTCTGTTGCAATCTCCCCGTCTAGGGTTTGCCTAATGCCCCGGAGCAATGTATAAGGAAATTTGGGTACCGTTTCGAGTTGAGTTCAACGTTTTACCGTTCTTTCCTGTTTTTATTACAATCATTTAGTAAAGCAGTGTTTGAAAAAACGATTTTAAGTTATCACCGTTCCGCTTCTCACTTCACCGCAAAAGGTCAAATACACTTAACAATGGGTCCATGAAAGTATCGATTAGAAGCGAAAAAAGCTCGTCCAATGGCGGGCACTTTTGTCATCCAAAACCGTGCGCTGGTGACCGTGATTTGGTGCCGTGGTCCTCTTTCTCTCGGCCTGTGAAGTGTGACCTCCACTGCCCGCGGCTGGATAGCAAATAATTTGACCACGGGAACGTGATGGACACCGACCTGACCACCGCACGACCAGTTCATTCAGCTCTAAATGACGGTGAAGCAATTCGTTTGGCTCGATATGCTTTTAATATACCATATTCAACCGTAACGTGACTGGTGCCCCAGAAGTGTCCCTCTTCCCGTATCGAAACAATCGACCATAAAAAATACACACACACACACACACACACACAACCAACACAAGGGCAAACTTTGAGTGCTATTGTACCGGGCGGGCGATGAAAGTGATGCAAGTTAGGGGAGGGGTATAATGACGGAATACTAATGACGATAGATTAATCTGCATCATTCTCGATGGAAAGCAAGATATCTGGTAATAGCATGAAATTAATCATAAATAATACAACAGCGAAATGTGAAGCGACATACATGAAACATCATCGTAGAACAAAACGCGATTGAAACAAGAAGATAATGCGAAGTTTATTAAGGGAGAAGAAAAATAAACAAGGAAACAAAACATAACAGGACCTAACAAGGCCTAAATAGAATTGAACAGAGGCTATGATTCAATCAAATAAATAAATAAAATCAACTCAATGAAGTTTGAATTTGAATAAAAAGTTTGAATTTAAATTAAAAAAAGAAAGAAGAAAAAATAATTAAGAATGAATCGATTGATTAAACACTACAGCAGAAACAGCAAAGAGAAATAAACGCTATACGTTTGAAGAATAAAAAATCTAACAATAGAACATGAATAAATCATAAATAAAATGAAACTGAAACTTTACTTAATACAAATACAAAATAAAGTGTTAAAACGGCAAAAAACAGAAAAATATAAAAAATAAAAGAAACAACAAGGGAGACATATTTTGAGAAGGATATAAATCGTAAACAAACATCTGCCTAAAAAAGAGAAAAGTATTGAAATATGAAACATCGTTTACACAATGCAATCAAAGAAATCAGAGAATAAAAATGCGGAAAAATTGAAGTTCATGTTCATAAAAAAACTCTTTTAAACAAAAGCTATCATATAAATAAATAAAACAGATGGGATAAAATAATATACTAGTACAAATAACTATGATACGCATTGATTTTCTTATTACAGCAAAACTAACAGAATAAAATACTAAACAATTGCAAGTTTAACAGAAACAAAATAAAAAAAAAACATTACTCATTAAAAAAATATAAAACATAGCATTTACCTATCCCGAACCTTGTACCCGTATTAATCTTGATAGATGATAATCGCCTTTCTAACAAATGACCTTCTAACTAACAATGCAGAAAGAAAGTTGTACACAATCGGAAAGTTTGGACTGACTTTAGTATGTATTTTTGTTGTTGTTGTTGTTGTTGTACATGCCACTCCACCATCAACATCAACCGGTAGTGTCTAGGGTGTGTCTGGGTGGGTGTTGTAGCAACACGCCCCGGAGCCCCCTTTTCAAATGAGATCAACCCCTTTGGCCGCGACACGCCAAACCCTTTCCCAATTGTTTGTGGAAAATCTACAGCATAGAGCCCATGGAGAGGAGGGTTATTGAGGTGAAAGGCAGAGAGAGAGGTGAAAGGCAAAAGGCAAAAATCAAACAAAAACAATCAAACCGCCCACAACTAAACGCTCTACCCCTTCCGTCCGTCCGACCAACCCCCTTCTCGGTGGGTCTTGAGAAATGGCAGACGCCAGTCAGAGTCAAGACACAGTCCCCACTCCTCGACTATTTCGATACAATAACAATGGCGCAGCCAACAAACCCCGTTGATCCACAATGAAGAGAAGACACGGGCGGCAGATGATGCTTTCGCCCTTTCCCCGTTCCTGCGCTGTGGACCCAAAAACAATGGGGCAGCCGCGATTCGGAAAGCCGATAGCGCATGACACGGTTCAGCGGCATCGGCACGGAGATGCATAAAGGATGCAAACGAGATGCCGGTGAAACTCGATTTAAATACTGCTCTGCCGCCACACGATCCGCGGTGGTAGGGGGACGCGAGATTAGATCGTTTCGCTTTGCTGTGCTAATAATGCTGCTGCCCAGCAGTCTGTGCAATAGAACACGATGCTCTATTGTGAAGTCATACACGCTAGTGGTGGGAGCTCGGAATCTTACCTACTCGATTCCGATTCTCCGAAGCCTATTCCGGAGCCGATTCCGAAGCCTATTCCGGAACCAGTTCCGGAGTCAACCGATTCTGTTTCGAAACCGATTCTGATTTCCGAACCAATTGCGAATCTGGAGTCGATTTTGATTCCAGAACCGATTTTGATTCCAGAACCGATTTCGATTCCGGAGCCGATTCCGGAGCCGATTCCGGATCCGATTCCGGATCCGATTCCAATTATGAAGCCAAATACGATTCTGGAATCGATTCCAGAAATTGATTTCGGACCTACTATCTGGAATCGATTCCAGACAACTTTGAAGCTAGCCGGAATCGATTCTGAAAAAATCTTCATTTTTCCCATCACTGATACACACACACCGACTGTACACACGTGCCAAACAAACGCGGACTGGTTGTGATGAAAATGTCAAAGAATTAAACAACTTTACGTTTTTGTGACATTTTTCACTAAGTAAAAAACCCTCAGAACATGAGAGAGAGAGGGGAAGACCGACACGAGCTAAGGAACACAACGACCACAACAGCAAAAAACAACTTTACCCCTACGTATTTCCGCAACTCTTATCATTCTGTGTCATTGATAAGACAACGCACGATGCAATACACTACAGCAACTTGTTTTTGAAGTTTAACATCGACCAAACACACACACACACACAGCGTAACAAGCGGGCGGGTGTACTAAGAAGGTTCGCTTTTGCCGCTGTCTCCGGCAACAAACAGACCTACGATAGTAGAATGGCGTCTTCAGCACGAAGAAATGGGGAGCTCTCGCTCGGAACAACACGATAGTTGCGGTTTACTTTTTGAATCGGTTTTTTTTGTTGTTGCTGCTGTGTGCTACATACATACTTTTTTTTCGATAAGAGAAAAGAGGTTCGAACGCTTGGCAGACCAAGGAGGCCGCAAACAAAGCAAAACGATCAACTTTTATGCACCATCGTTCCGCGGTTAGCTAGCCCGACCATTTTATGTTGACATTCTACGCGGAGGTTAAACCCAAAATGTAGGCATTTTACGCTGTACGAACAATTGGTACAGCACTGTTGGGCTCATACAGTATTAAAAGAGAAGTGATCTTTTTATTCAATAAAAAATCATCATCAGAAAAACAACCCAAAGATGTGGGGACCCTGCGGGATGTGAAAAGATAGAACATCCATTTAAAATGATGCCAGCAGAGCGAAAGCATTAAAAAGTCTTTCTCCAAAAAAAGGCAGACACATATGGGAGAGCATAAAATGGCTACAGCGAACGAGACACACATACACACACACGATCGTCGTTTGCCAGAGCATCGCCGTCGCCGGCCGGAGGAAATTGCTCGCTTGATTGAGGAAGTTGATTGATTCCGATGGCAGACAGGGCCCCAGAGCAAGCTGCCTCTTTCGACTCTCGATGGTCCTCTGTCTCGCCCGGGTCTCTGTATCGCACAGATGCATGGGGCATTTTACGCAGGCAGACACACATATCAGGTCAGCGTGATAAAGTTTGACAGAGCACAAAAAAGAAATACAAACCAAAAAGGTCGTCCCGTTATGTGTGTGTGTGTGTTGTTCTCAGTCGCCTAATGTGGTTGTGTCTCTCGTTTTAAGGGTGTTAGTGGATGGCAACATCAGCCTGCGTTCCGACATTTTGTGCACTGGAGTATTATTGACTGGCCCTTGCTTTTATTAGCATCACACTTTGGAGATGATGTATTTCTTACCTTGGTGCTGTTGCGTGACTGCGACCGTCTGTTCTTCAACCCTTGTTAGAAAAGAGATTCAATTTCTGGAAAGAAAATTTGGGAATAAATTGAAAAAAAACAATTGATCAACTCATCGGCTCACTAGCACACTTTGGATTGACAAAACATTGAAAAACAGTTAGCTGCGACAGTCTTCAAACAGAAAGCCCCTTAAGTAAAGTCTACGACGTACGCGCGTCACACAGCCCCCCAAACACCTTTTCCAGCCTAAATAAACAGTCCACCACTTAGCGCTGCTGCTAATAAAGCTAAAAATATGGCTTCCATGGCGATGCGGTCGCCCGAAACTGTTAATTCTTCAACCGGTCACTAAGCAATTAACATTCGGCATGACCTCGCGCGCACACCAGTTGCCAGAGCGAAACGTACGAATTGATTAAGGTTGACGAATCTGTTTACATCATTTGGTAGACGTTGACAATCGTTAGCAGAGACACGGAGACACGGTGCCAGAGCATTGAAACAAGCCACGGGTACGTACTAGTGATGGGCGGGTCGACCCGAACCTACCGGGTTGGAGCCATTCAAACGCGATCCGGAGCGCTCCGGGTCATAATTTTGGTTGCAGTAGGTTCAGTGGGTTCGCCAAAGCATATGTGGCTCCGACCCGTGGATGCAACGACTTCAATAGGTTCGTACGAGTTCAATAGGTTCATACGAGTTGGGTAGATGTATACGGGTTCAAAAGGATCAGTAGGTACAGTAGAGTCAAACGAGTTCTGTAGGTTTGGTGGGTGCATAGGAGTTCGGTAGGTGCATTTGCATAGGAGTTCAGTAGGTGCATTTGCATAGGATTTCAGTAGGTTGGGTTGTTGAACAGACGGTGATGAATAAGAAAGTGATGAATAGAAATGTAAAAAAAATCTATTTTTATTTATCACCTTCGCCGTCTGTCAAACAACTCAACTATAGAGTGCAAACTCCCTAGTTAGCACGCAATCGTTCCAGGGAGGTTATACTGTATTACTACTAAACTCGTAGACACTCAACAAATCTATTAAGGCTACTAGACTCGTATGAACCCATTGAACCCATTGAACCTATTGAACCTATTGAACTCGTATGTACCCACCAAACCTACTGAACCTTTTGAGCTCGACTGAACCTACCGAACTCGTTGCACCTACGCATCGGAATGGCAAATACTTTGCTGAACTAACTGAACCTACTGAAAACATTGCACCCACGGGTCGGAATCGATTCCAGCCTAGCTGCACCAGACTCAGGGTCGATCTGTTAGTAGAGTCCTATGACCCATCACTAGTACGTACGCATAGAATTAAATTTCCATGACGCTTGTTTGATTTTATTGTTTGTATTGATGATATTTATGATTTACGAATGTCTAGTAGCTAAATAAAGAAAAAAAGAAAACCTAAACAACCTAAAAAAGTAAAGATAATTACTATCTGCTTATGTGTATAATATTTAAAAATAGATACGAGTAGAGTATAAAAAATACACAAATGACGTAGTGAGTGTTCAAGAAAACAAGATGTAAAAATAATAACAATAATATAATTAAACAGAAAACAGGAACATTACACCGAACAAACCGCAAAAAGAGATATAAACCAAAAGATAGTTCATATTCTTTCATCACTTTCTCTAAGAATGATTTAACTTCTTTATGACCCGTTTAACTTCTTTAAACTTTGATTAGATCAGTTCGTTCTATAAAGGCCACCACTATTGCGCTATTATACTAGATACACATTAATTAATTACTATGGTCAATATATTTATCACCAAAACTAGAATATATACATAAAATATTACCCCTAACAAAGAAAATGAAAATACATCATTTTAACTAAAACAATAATGTTGATTAATAACAACCAAACAAGTATTGAAAATACAAAGAACTGCCTACTTTCAATTATATTGCACATTTAAAATCAAAACAAAAAATACGACAATATTGACAAAAAAAAACATCAAACATAGCAGCAGCTGGATGATGTCATCCTTGGAGCGAGAGCGTTTAAAAACCCATCGCCGGATGGTGCGCTGCAAAACCCAAATCCTCCTTTCACGCGGATATGAAATCAATCACTCCTTTCAGTTCACAGCACCACTTTTGTCTCGCTCACTCTCTCACTCTCTCACACACACACTTATCCTTTCACAAAAGTGCCCCTTATATGGTCTAATTGGAGAAACTACGCTAACCACACAGCTTGTGTAGTAAAAAAAGAAGGCTTTTTTATCAGTTTTTGGGAGGTTTGCATTATATTTTCTATAGTTTCGATGCTCTAAAAAGTGTTATGGCAACTTTTCGGGGCTATCTGTAGCATTAGCATAAGTGACCGGTGTGATTGTTCGTTAAATAAATCTCCTCTTACAAACAAAACAACCTAATTTCTCATGAAAAACACGACGAGTACATATCCGAGAGGAGCTAAGCGATTCTTTCCAAGACAACAAACAAAACGCTCAATGATGCAGCGTTCGAAGAATCTCGTCTCCAAACTAATTTGCACGCCCATGCAAATAAGGGAGGTTGGGTGCCCCTGCTGTGCTTCATAAACAAAACCCTGACTCTTTCCCTTGGGCAAAAAATAACATCACCAGCAAGCAAAACACAACAATCTTGTAGCTCTTCCTCCATAGTCAGACCATTTTACCCCGTTTCTCCCTGAAGCATGTATTAATCCCTTCCGCCCCAAGGCTTTGCTTTTGTATCCAGCGGTTGTACATGTTTGATTTTCTTGCAATTTTTCTTAACCACCAGGCACTGCAGCGGCGAGTCAAGAGTTCAAGCGACCATGACGGGGAGGGGGCAAGCTGTAGCGCCACCAAAACGTAGACTGTGGTCACACAGTCACTCAGTTCGCTTATTCCAAACCCAAGAGCTGAAGAAGAGTGTAAGAGTGTATTGGTGTGCGCTCGATAGAGGGAAAAGAAAGTAGTAGTCGACGACGACGACGTGAACTCAACCACCCGCAACGACTTCAACTTCAGCTACAGCATCACTTTGATCATCGACGAAGTGCACAACACACCATTGTGCGCCGTTTGTACCGCGTCTTAAGCTTTTTACCAACGTCCTAACCCCTTTCTTCACGATGCTCCCCACGCACTTCGCCGACCAAACCAAACCAAAGTGCACCGAAACCATGGAGAACATACACACAACACGGAACGGAAAACGGACACAAAAACGTACAGGGAAAAAAAAACAAACGGTTCGAAGCTTCGTTTCGTTCCGGGAGAAATGGTTCTCCATATGGTAAGAGAGTGCACGTACGTTCGTGTGTATGTTTCTCTGTGTGTGTGTGTATTTGCTTAACATATTTACTTTAATGAACATTACGAGTTTCCTGTCATTTGGGCCATCTCTCTCACTCAGGGACAGGCAGCCCTGAGCCGCCGTAAGCCCTTCTTCCTGGTTCGCGCTCGTTGGAAGTGGTGGAAGTGGGAAATAAAGCGACAGCGTCTAGGGTTCACTACTTCCTCCTTCATGATGTCTTACCCCATTTTCTGGGTGGGGGATGGGTGGCGGTTGAATGGAAGAGACGAATGCATTGTTTTCATTTTCCTCCCGTCTCTCTATGTACACACAATTTGCGAGGCTGCTGCTGCTGTGCGAGCGAACTACAAAAAACTCACATAAGCAAAAGGTTATGCGTCACAGACAGTCTTTTCCTCATATCCCCAGAGTGGTTGGACACGATGAACGAGTTGCGGATGTGTCCGGGTGGTGGAGCTGCGTCCATGGATCGTGTATGCAAATCGATGCAGTTTCGATCGAGACACACAAGAGAGAGGTTGGAAGTGGTTGTTTTTTTAAGAAAGCGAACAATTTAAGGTTTATTGTGGACATTCAATTTAAGGCTGATTGTAGCTGTATTCGTTACATCACTATGAAATTAAATCCTACTGCTATTGTTTTCTTTGAACCACCACAAAAAACCTAAAAATAGTCCTAACTTTGCTACAATAAACGGAACTCAAGCTTATATGGATATATAATCCCTTATCCATTGGTTACAACCGCAGTCTTTTACAAACCGGTTATGTTATTGCCACCTGAAGATCATATAACCCTCTCAACCACCCCATCAAGCCATGGCGCTTGGCTAGTCCTCCACAACCGGCCCACGTCATTCACACGGATCATTTCCTATCTATTAGACTGGCAGCAGCCTGGTAGGATCACCTTTCTGGCGAAAACAGAGATGAAAACGGAGATGAAAACAACAAACTGATTGCGAAACCAATCTAAAGGCAACGCGATGACTCATTTTGCGGATTTTTAATAAACACGCACCGCACACACTTCCTGTGTGCAAAGATCGAACGAAAGTGCAGTAGCTTCTCAAAACACCGCACCAACAGACAGTGCCGGTAGATTGAAGCGACTGCTATAACTGCTACTGCTATGGCTTTCAATTACAAACGGACTTACGGAGCTTACGAAGCATGGCGGGGACTCGCCACCCGAGAGCACGCCGCTGCATTAAAAGGCCGCACGGCCTTTTTTTGGATGAATCATCATCGTGCACACTCCGTGGGCGGATAATGGTTGACTGCCCACGGAGGTGGACTGCGACGAAGGCCATCAAAGACGCAGCTAGAGCGCGGGTGGTGGGATAGGTCTACGAGAGCCCAAAAGGTGAACCTGCATAGACCCCACCGTCCATGGGTTTTCAGCTATTCGGCCATGCCCGAATGGAATACATCATTGAGTGTGGTGCCTATTGAAGCGTACCTTTTAGGAGCCGTCGAGGTTTACGACCAAGGCACCATCATCGGAAACAATTGGAGGGCATTTGCGTACGCGCTTCAAGCTTGATTTGAAAAGAACTTGCCCTTCTCTAAAAAAAAAACAAAAATCCAATGCTCGGTTCTTTACTCAGCAAAGCCTCATCGTTTCTATATAATCAATACCTTTTTTACATTTTCACACCTTTATGTCAAAGCTAACAGTCACATTCCCTGCCACGAGTCAAAGTCCTGAGTAGCCCTAAAAGGAAACACATGCAAACGGAACACTCCCTTCGTCAGTAGAGAAGAGCTGGCTCGTTCTTCAAACACACACACAAACACTAGAGAACCTTGGTACACAAAACGCTTTCCAGCGTCTGCTCGTAAAGTGTTGTGTTCTAAGCACACCTCGAACTTCTCGTAGATAGCACACCACCTCATAGCTTTCGTGAAGTCGCGCCCAAGGAACTCCACTCGTCATACCACTCTCTCCACACCACCGGCTCAGGAAAGCGCTGTGAAAATGGAATGCTACAAGCTCTTCAAGCATAAAGCAAAGCTCCCCTTTCGCCCGTCTTGATGGTTGTTCTATGTCCACCGGTTACGAAGAACCTATCCAGGGTTCTTGCCTTGCAGCCCGAAATGTGCCCATTGGAAAGGGTACGAGCCTCATGCGCGTTGATTTGATCGCTGCACACACTGTTCGCTGTCTAATTTATGGTTTGCTCTTAGGGCACACACACACAGGCACAGTCACAGGAAACGTAGAATACGCGCTAGGCGATTTCTTACTGCTACACCGTTTTTCACTGTGTTTATTGGGGGGAGGAAGCGATTTGTGCTTTGTGCGTCAAACTTCTTCGCTTTGGGAGACGATGAGCAGAGGAAGAACGTAATGTGAATTAGGATTCGTTCTGGCTTCCAAGGTCACTCTGACGTTAGAAGAATGTTGTTAATTTCTACATTAAATCATAGAGCTAGACATAGAGATATGGAATATTTAGTGAAGTTTTATGTGACAAATGAGTCTTACTGTAAGATGTACTTAAACAAGGTATGGTACGGTACGTTGATGAGAAGTTTAGAATCATTCTGAGGCCTGAAGATGTGTAGAACACAATGAGGCTACAATATATTAACAGTTGAAATGAATTCCTTGAGAGCTCAGATATAATTCAAACATACAAACCTCAGGTATTAATGATATGTTACTGTTATAGTGGATGTAACTCTAACTCACCAATTTTGTTTTGGAATCATACATTTTTGAAAGTCTTTCACAATTCCCGCCTCTAAGGTATCAATGTTTACCTCGATGTCATCAGTTTTTTTTTCTTAATCTCTTGGTTTGCATAGTTTTATTTAGTTCCTGAATCTAAGTTATACTAAATTCTTAAATTCAAATCACACATATGTTACGTTCGATACCACTGAATTATAAGGATGAAGAGTTAATATATGAAGAATTGACTATCATCAAAATAAACCCCTAAGATGATTTCTAGACAAAACCAGGTACGATAGAAGCAAAGTTTTATAAACACTGTCAATAATCGGGACCATAGTGGCGAGAATTTATCAACACTGGCAAAATCTGGTGCCTTAGGGACATAAACTAATGCACACTCCCAAAAACTGGATAACCTAGAGGTAATATTTAGCTAGTGTAAGGCTTCAAACGTCTGTGAGAACATATACAGAGTTATTATATCTCCGTGTTCTCCTTAATACCTCAAATGGTACCTTATTTGGTGCCTCATTGAAAACTTTAATACTCTGTCGGAACAAAAAACTACCAGATTGTAATACAAAGCCAACACAACCCAGCAAGCACAAGAGTGTAGAACAATACAGTTTTACGCAGTGGTGTGTTTCAAAAAGGGAAGACGCATAAAGTACACACACACGCACACACCATTATTGATGCACAGTTGGTAACCATTACGTTCGTTTCTTTTGTGTCACACTTGGTTTGTGTCAAACCCCGAAATACCTACCGCGTGTGAACAATCTAACCCCTTGACCGAACCGGCCGGCTGGCTGATGAGTTAGAGAAGCGGAGAAACAAAAACGGAAACTAACGCTGTTTAGGGGACAACACACAAATGCTGCCTCATTGAGCCAAGTTGTTTCCTGCTGATTTTCTTCCACATGCAAGTATGCACACACATATTCAATATCGTTCCCTATGCGCGAATAATTTGCCAAAAAACAGGCACCACAACGGCTTATCACTGTCATTGGGTGCAGGCAGCTGGTCTCTCCTTCGTGCTGTACGCTCTGCATGGAGGAGGTGCGCGTTTCGTCTACATGGAAAAGAGACCGATCAATCAAGGGAACCTGGTTGCATGTACCAAGCGAACAGGGACGGTGCATTTATGAGGGTGTAATGCAAGACTCACCCGACCCAATCCCTTAACCGACAACAACCGAAGCGCACCCAGACAGGACATCCGGCGGACATTCGACAGGGTGCTTCAATGCACACACACAGGAACAGCTTAAACGTCGCGCCTGATATAACACTCCACCAAGGAGCGTGGTGGAAATCTATTTCTAGGCACCCTTCGAATGCCGAACGCATCGATACCCCTGCTGGAAACCTCGAAAAAAAGGTCCTTCCATCCATCCAACGGTTTTCCGAGACCGTGAAGGATCTGGTGAAGGGCCCGCATTACGATCGTATGCATTCGAACGCACACAACTGACGGAGGGTTGTTTAAATTAGCGTTCCCTACTCGCCCGAGGGTTGTTCTGGCGGGTTCCGTACCTTCTTATCGGGCATACATTTTAGATTATAAATACGAACGCAACACAAAAACTGGGCATGATGCCCGCATAGCATTCACTATTGGTTGTGTAAGAGAAGTACACGCTTCACAGGTTTCATTTTGATAAATTGAACAAAATGGTAGGTAAAATGGTCACAGCACAGGGGATGTGTAACTGGTTTTAGAAATGATCGCCCAAGGATTACAACAATATATATTGAACGGTTACTGTAGTGTAAATGAATTGGTTTACAATAGGATCTTTTGATATAAGCCAACTGAAATAGGGTATATAATTCCTCTCGTCGGATCGTTTTCGACAATCGAATAGACAGACTAAGAAGTCTGAATTTTCCACAGCCTAGGATATATATCTCAAAGATAATGGTAGATTATAGCTACTCAACACAGCTTCAAGGATTATGAATGTATCTCGCTTAAGAACTGCAAGATTCTGCCATTCTTTCCGGCCCACTTTAACCCACTTGAGAACAGTTTACAATGTTGCCTTTGGCAAACATACGTTAATGCACACGACATCATCTCATCAGGTATTGATGCCAATTACGGCTTCGGGACAAAACAAACCGTTGAAAAACCATGCCACCGTGCCAATTGCTTACAATCGCCATTAATCATCTTTTAATGTACAGCACACACACATGGAGCAAGTGTACCTCATCAGTACACTTCACTACCTGTGGTTGCTCGTTACTTCAAACACACACCTGCGGTACCTCTACTTCAACGCAGCATACAGCCTGCTGAGGCTGTACCGAAAACCAAAACTGTCCATTGCCTTATTCTACCGGCGACAGAGCCCAATGATAGTCTCGCACGCCAAACAATTAATCTCAGACACAGTCAAACAGAGACCTTCAAAATCTTTGGTGTTGCCATTCCACCGCCTTCATCTACCTCACCAGCCTCACACATTAATGGTGACGATGATGATGATGCAATGACCATCAATAAGCTTCGCGCGACCGCAATTCCATTCTCAATCACTTACTTGAGCGGCGCGCGCGTTGTCGCAGCGCGATAAAAGGCGCATTCGAGACCGTTCCTCAAGAAGCCATTGTATGCTAGGCACAAGCTTAAAAGCGCAGCAAAACGTGCAGTAAACGTACAAGGGCGTGAAGAAATGCAACGTCGTCGTATAGACGTTCCATAAATCATTGCTCGTAGAATGGAGCACAATTTCTTTCTCTTTTCTTGTGTTGATGCACAATTTAAGCAGTCTCAAGCAAAGGGAGTTTAAGGCAGATTTGGTGTAGAATGGTGATTGTTTAGATTTTTAAGAATATTTTTTCACAAATAAAGAACAATTTCAGTGTTAAACTTGATTTTTCTGCACTGGGCATTGAGAAACGGGAACAAAAATCCCCAAAACTGATGATGTATCTTCAAACTTCCAACAAATCCTCGACTACACTTCTCGCCAGCGCATTATTCTTCCATCAAATCTGTAACACCGCCATGACGAAATACGCCGCTTTCCCCTTGCGATCGCGCCGCTGATGATGGGAAGGATTTCTACCGTGGTTCCCATGGCCCTGAAGCCCCTTTTTCCACACACACCCTTGCCATCGTATCTCGATGGCGAAAGTGATTCTATATCCCGCGGGAATAAAACGAACCGAAAGGAAGGGGGAAAAAAGTGAAGAACCCATTGAAGGTCTACATGCAGCAGCAGCAGCACCAGCAATGAACGAGTCCTCGCGCTCAGATCCAGGTTTATGTGGCCGTTTGTTGGGCAGTTGTGTCGTATCGTGGAAGGTTCACACGCCCACAACGATGGAATCGTGAGTAAAAGGAACGGGCCCTTGGATGGGAAACGGGAATAAAGAGCTGCGAGTGTACCCAACAGCAGCAAAATGGCTTCTCTTGGTGATGCATTTTTTTATTTATTCTGGAGCAATGTCAACAAAAAAAATGTGTATTCCTCTTCACACCGAGCAGAGTATTTACATACTACCACGCGCTTGTGACACCGAACCACGCACAACAGAAATATGTGTAAAACATTTTTAATTAATAAAACTGTTCCTTGAACGACGACGACGACGACGGGCGTAAATTGAAACATGAAGTGAAGCATGAACCCGGCGGGGCCCAGGCACAATGTTCCGAACTCGCGGGCGCTCCCGCTCAGCCACGGCAGGAAATTGACCATTTCCATTGGCTTCAGAGTCTCTTTTTCCCAGCGGCTGCAATTCAATTGGACACATGCATGACGCATGCATGAACGGTTGATGCAGGGCGTAGCTGCATACGCTGTGTGCCACCACCACGCCAGTGTAATTAACAGACGCGTTCGTTGAAAAACGGCTGGAAAATACGCAAACCCAGGAAACGAGAAGCACCGAAATGGCGGCGGGCACAAACGGACGCAACGGGCAAAGAATTCAATTTCCCCCTCGTTCTGGGCGTAGGGTTTGTGGATTCAATGTGTGCGTGTTTTGTGTGTGTATGTGTATTATTATAGTCCGTTACACTGTAACTTTTGAGCAACTGAAGCCTGACTGGCACGTTTTGGAAGTATTAACCATTTTCCTTCTGTGATGAAAAACGTTCATTTGAGCACGAAAGAGATCCTTCGTAGGTTAATGTTCGCGGTACAACGAACATCATTTTGTGTTATCAACTGCATCGCGTCACCACTTAATGACAATTCGAAGCGCAATACCTAGTAAAATATGTTAACATTATGTTGATTCATCCCAAAAAATAATGTATTCAGGATAACGTAACCCGCGAACCATCGATTGAAGGATGTTTTATTCCAGTAATAAGAAGTAAGAAGCAAGCCCTTACATTTAGAAAGTACAAGCTGCACCAGGATACGCTCGAAAGGCAAACGGTCCAGCTGCAATAAGCTGGAGAAGGTAAAAACAAACTAACGAAAACGAAACCCGCACTTTAATTGTTAACCGTTTTACAATTTCCTTCCCCTGGCGCGCGAGGACCCTTGGGACCCTTGTGTCCTGCAGTGTCCGATCACTTATCCCCTGTCGAAAGCGAACAAAACTCCGTCCTGTAGTAATTGCGCAGTAGTGCCTGACACGGGTGGAAAGTCAAACGAAACCTTTACTTTACCCCGTCAACCAAACGAACGGACCGCGTTAGTCCACATGCATACACCCTGTCCAAACGCGCGACTGCTGCTCCAGGTACTACCACCAACAGAAAGGCAACATAACCAACAATAACATCAGTTATGTCTTTATACAAAATGGGAAAAACATTTTTGATGATGCATATGTGCCCGCCAATCATGGAAAAAGGTCAGTGTGTTTGGTGTGCCTGGGATGGAATTGATATGTGCATTATGTAAATTAGAAATCCCTTTAAGGTCAGGTAGACGGGCTCATCCTTTCTGCCATCCTTGCTGCCCCTCATTACGCGCTTTTCCGTTGCCGTTTGACGAAATTCCGTCCTCCCATTTCTGGCCGGTGGTCTGGTCTTGAAGTCAACATTTCCTTTTTCGTTTGCAGCCCTTCCTTACCAGTAGGTCACACGGTTAGGAATTTCAGTGAAATGTCAACGATTTCCGTTAACGGATAGCTTTTGGGTTTAGAGGTTTCACAGGATATGTGAGGGAAAAATATAACTACAAGAAACTGAAAATGGGCTTTTTTTTTAACTTAAAATTCATTGGAGCATATGCGATCAACCCAGAAAGAAAAATAGCTTTAAATTGATTTTAAATTAATTATCTATTTTTTTACAGTATTCTATATACAGCATCTTATCTTTCGATCTACAAACCTTTGAGGCATCAAATAGTCACAAGTTCTTTACTTATTTGGAAAAATCCACAGCATAACATCAAGCGCTTAATCCTAAGATTTGGGGAAATCAACCATTTTTAAGAACAAACTACAGGACAATTTTAAAGGAACCAGCAAAGCAAGACAGTTCCTACGTTCTTTAGCAAAGGTTTTGAGCCGATCAACTATATTTGTTATGCTTGTAGTCTCACATTTTCGTTTATAAAAAATTGGCAATTTCCGAAAACGAGCATAAGCATTTTGTCATTTATTCATTCATCCAAACGTTCGTCCCTCCAACCAGTTCGTTCGTTCCTTCGTGAGTGAGTAGTTTGGAGATATCTGCCTAAGCAGTTCAGGATTCAATCGTTTTTTCGTCCTTTCGTTCGTCATTCGTATTTCAATAATTATTTAGTCATTGGTAATCACTAACGAACTGCACTAAAACTTAACGAACTGAAGTATCCGTTGGGATTTAATGAAGTATGACAACTTATTTTTAAACTGATTTTTCTAAATTTGACTCTAGTTTTCTAGAGATCACAGAAGATCAAAATACCTGATCAGTCAAACCCAGGCCTAGAACGAAAATTAATAATTCCTGAACAAGACAAATAATGATCAATTTATGAACATGTACCAACTCCGAAAATATACCTTAAAACAAAATGTCACAGAATGTCACTTTCAGCTGCCGTACGCTTGCACACATTGAGCTAGTTCAAATCTTCAATAACCATATTGATAAGTCGTCTGCACACACTTACACCGCACACTTAGTGGGCTGTATGTGTCCACTCTATTTCTTGCTGCGCATATGCAATGTTTTTTTTTTGTTTATTTCCTGCGTCTGATTCAAGAGTATTGATAACACACACTCGAACTCGAATTTACTTAAACTCGCGCAAACTGGCGCTGTTGTAACGGTTCGCTTTCTGCGCATTAACGCGATAGAGAGCGAGACAGAGAGTGAGAGCGACATAGATAAGCAAGGGCCACAGACACATCCCTCTGCCCTGTAGCGTACGCATAAGCGACCATCAACAACACCAAGGTGAGGATGATGTTTGCCGTTGAGGTGGTGGATAAGCACATACACGGGTACGAGACCGGGTGAGGCAGCGAGGAAGAAGTGTCAACTTCGCGGCTGTCTCTCGGCACAAACAACAGACGCTCAAGGGTTTTTCATCAGACCCTGTCGCGCCTGCACGCTTGCCCATGCACGATACCGCAGGGGAGATACGCACAAGGTTGAAGTGCAAACGCATGGGTAAAAGTGGGTCTCTCACTCAGATCGGGATGGAAAATTAATTTTCGCATGGTGTATCGTGCCTGAGTGTCGTATGTACTTCACTTCACAACCCACGTTGGTTTGTACGGTTTGTTTGATTTTGCTGTGCATTTTTCCATCGTTCGTTGATATTGTTTTTAGGTCGATACGTTTTACACCCAGCTACTGGAGTTGCGAGGAGCGAATTTATCGGCGTGTGTACAATTAACAATGTGTATTTGTTTTAGATACTAGCTGTAATGGGTTGGTGTTGCAAATAAAAATTACATTAGTTATATAATACTTAAAATTGCCTTTTTTAATAGCTTCCAATTACACTTAGTAGTGACAATGCGACGATGAGTGCATCGTGGAACAGAAAACCTCCAACAGAAATGATTCATCGGATGAAATTGGAGACACACACACTTCAGTTTTTATTATTTGTTTAAATTTCACGATCATTCCATTTTTGCTACACATCAGCAATAACCGGTACTGTCACCTGATTCAATTCCCAAACTGTGGCGATCGCCTTGCGCCCCTGCAATACACAACGCATCGTTCAGCACCGCAGCAAATTGCATTATCAACAGGCTTTTGGGGGGATGGAGCTGCTAACTGGTGGAAACGCTCTTCGTTGTTGTGTATTTGCAAAATGGCGTGGAAAAGGGCGGTACAAGACGGAAACGAAGCCAAACTGTCCCTTGAGCGATAAGCGCTGCATCATCATCATCGCCCGGTTTGTTGTTTTGTCGCTCGCTCGGCTGATCCTTCGCGGGCCTCGGTGACGCAAATTAGAATCTAAAGTGGATTTGGTTTCCACTCTTTTTTATCAACGCAATGAGCAAAACCAAACAAACACACCACCACTAGAGAGAGCGAGTCCAACGGCACTTTTAGAATAGTCGACCGCCGGACCGATGCGTGTTATCAGCCCGGGCGTTACGTGTATGTGCGTATTTGCACACCAAAGCTGAAAGACGCAATTAATTTACGGAAGTACATACTCCAGAACAGCTTTAACTTTAAAGTAAGCTCGATTGTATAGTGGAGCGATCGTGCCATGTTATTTTTTTATATTTTTTTTCGAAAGTACGGAAGTACAGTTTATATTTGTATTGCCTGTGGCATTATACATTTTTTCAGCGACAGTGTTACTCATTATTTGTTCTCCAATTTGCTTAGGTATTAAAACTTTTTGAGTTAAAGAAAAAAAAATAGTTTGACAAATATATTTATTTGAAAATCCTATGCATTTGACAGAATTATTTCAATAGTAGATAATAGGGGAAAATACCAATAATAACTAATAAATACTAACACAGTAAAAAGACGATCAGATAACAGATGGGAGAGTAAAATGGAAACGGTAACATAAAAATATTAAAAATCCAACAAAAAGGTGATATCCAGTACAAAATTCCATTCAGAAACGATTGGTTAAGATATAATAAAGCATAAATTTTCAACGAGGATAAAGTAAATTTTAACAATAGCGTTTTCATTAAGAAAAGAAAAATCATTAGGAACAAATTGTCGATTTTTCATGGGTTCATGTGGGTGAAGATTGACGAAGCGTCAGTTAATTTCCCTTTTAATAATAGTATCCCAAAAGACAACAGACAAAATTGACAACTCTATCAGTTGAACTCTATCCATGATGGATAAAAAAGTGAAGCAACTTCCTTTAGGAGCGTGCGCGATCAAAGAACGGCACCTCGTAACGTCTAAAACTGACTCCGTGCGGTAAATTGGGTACGTCGGATAAGCCTGTTCCAGCATCAGCAAGATGTTGTATCTTTTTACTATTAGACAATAATCAGATCATTGAAAGAAAGCCCAGTTCCGAATTCCGAAGCTCCAAATGATGCTGAAAATGAAGACCGTGGAAACAGTCGTTACATCGCTGCGTTCGCTTGGCTGGGAGGCCGATGAAATCAGTTAAACAGTGGAATAGTATCTGCGTCCGTAATAGCGTCATAAGGATTCTCGATATGACACCCTAGCAGTGGCGTATTTAACGGTAAGCAAAGTAAGCAATTGCGGGGGGCCCCGTCAATGAGGGACCCCGGAATCTTTAGTCCATTATCCATAACATTTGATAGAATATGGCACTGTATTAGCAAGGAGGGCCCCGTGGGTGATGGACGTTGGGGCCAAGGCGCTAGACGAACCCTAAGAACCCCCCGCGGCAGCAACCAAATTTAAGTTGAAATGTTACATAATCAAAGACAGATGCCGAGTACACCCCAGTAATCATGTACAAAGGGGCCTCAACACTTCTTATTGCTTAGGGCCCCCGACACTGTAAACCCGCTGCTGCACCCTAGTACGCGAACCGGTCCAACACATAACCCAGCTGCATCCCATCGAAATGTTCTGGATCAACATGATCCAAAAGCTCTACTCCAACAATTTTACGAAAACTGAGGAGGAATTGATAAAAATCGAAGGTAGATCTTAGAAACATGCCTACATGCATGTCTTCGTCCACCGTGGCGAAAATTCCGGATAACTGACGGAAGGTATCTCACAAGGATTATTTAGATATATTTCTGCAACTAAGCCTGAATACCTTTCAAAGGATATTGATGGAATGAAATTATCTCACTTCATTTTCAACCAGCCAAAAAAGGTGTCAAACAAGATTTTGAAAAAGTATGACAAATACTGCATCAAAAGCTGAGAATAAACAAAGCCATGTATACATATTATAAAACAGATGTTGTTATTCTTTAAAAATTATAATAAATGTACAAATATCAACACATACATATATGTATGATTTTACCTACTGTAAATTCGTTACAAAGAATTGATCAGCGAAAGTGTGAATGAAACCAGAACTCTGTATCGCTCAAACGACTCCAACTAAAACTTGATACGCAATACCCACCAGTCAGCCAACTAGCCAGGTGTTTCACTCGATCAATTCCCATTGTAAACATTTACTTATCGCTCCAGCAAACTGACTCAACTGACATGTGGGGGTATGGGTATAAAGGGGTTTAAAAATAGAATTCCAACACTACTATCCCCTTGGTTTTCCAAATCGAAAAAAAAACCCTCTCCCTCAAAGAACAATTCCAATCGATCTAATCGTCGAGTTCCTCCACCAATAACAACAACATCAAAAGGGGAACTTAACACAAAAGTTTCGTTTTCGCTGAAGGTTACTGCAGGCAGCGGACCATGTCCAGCCATTATTGTAACCCTTCCAGGCAGAGAGAGAGAACCAAACAAAAATACAACCCTTACTCGGACCCATCTCATGGCAACCGCTCCCAGGGACTCCCTGCCAAACAAAAAACGCCAACCCCCGCGCTCAATGATAAGGAGAGTGAAATTATTTATGCATGTTTCGTTTCGTTAACGAAACACGTAAGTACGACGCGTACAAGCACCACTACCGCGGGAACTCCCTCACCGGTCCGTGCGCGAATACGGTCATGTTTGGTTGAGCACATTCATGCTAGCATGAGTTTAATTTTGCAATTTTATCTCGTCATGATGTTGTAGTTAGTGTGTCCGTGTGTGAGTTTTGTCTATGTGGTAGAGTTCCTTGCAGAGCCCGGCAGTAGCGCAGCACACAAGCTGGAAGAGGAATTCGCGTTTGAAAACAATTCCCTTCCTGCGGTCTCCGCTCATCGTCACTGGCCGCAAGATCGTAGCTTTATTTTTTCGCTCCCCAGCCGGCTTATATACGCCAAAAAGGAAGTCGATAATTTCCTTCGTCGGTTAGTTTTTGCCCATTCCCGATCATCTTCGCACACCGAGACGTGTAGCCGCAAGGTTCTGGGACATTGCACAAGTAGTTTTGTGGAGCAGGTGGTGTTGTTGTGCTGGTGTGTGGTTAGAGTTTTTCGTTTGTTTTTTGCTTTGCATTCTTTTTGCGCTGTTTTACGATTCCCTCTCCGTTTCGGCAGCGATTCCCGCTGCTTCCTATACTCTTTCTGTGCAGAATTTTTCGGTGTTTCGGTCATCATCATCACCAAAAAAAAACAAACCCATTGCCTCAAGAACAGGTTTGGTGGGAAGTCCGTCATCGTTTCCAAAATATTTACGGCGCAATAGTTTTGCGATCGAATCTTGCATAAGAAGAAAACAAAACCCTACCCTCACTGCAGAAGACAAGACAAGCGGTCCCGGATGGAGCAGCAACAAAACGTTCTGTTGTCGTGCTGGCACCGGCCGGCAGCTGTGATTAAAGTGTGGACCCCAGCAGAGTGGTTTTGGAGCCTTTTTTGTATATGTAAACCCTGTTTGAAATCGTGTCAAAAACAAGATTATATAGAAAATAACTAAAAAAAAAAAGTTGTTCCCATTTAGGTGGTCGTCGTTCGCGCGTTTTGCAATCAACTTAACCTATATTTTAACTACCCCGATATTCGGCACATCTAGAACTGTTTGACCAGTTGCACACGATAAGCCTTGTTGGTATGAACACGTAAATGCAAACACGCAACGGGGACAAAGTGTTAACAGCTTTTTTGTAAATGTTTTTTCTTAACAAACAAACTTTTTTGAATAAAAAAATATTTAGCTATAAAAATAAAAATAATAAAAATATTGGTTATTCAATGATTCAATAATTGCACAGTTTGTTTTTAATACCATGTTTTTTTAATGTGGTCTTTTTCTGTATTTGAATAAAAACAGAAAAAAAACACTAAATTCATATTTACTTGTATTCGTAATTGCAACTCAGTCGGCTTAACTGTTGATATATCTACTTTTACTCAAATAACTCACATTCTCGAGAATCTGGATCTTGTGAGTCTTCTTATTTCAAATAATATGATTGTAAACGATAATTTACACCGACTTATTCTTATTTAGTGGGGATAGATTCGTCAAGAATAGCTACAAGAGTAGTTCTGATTCCAATCCTAAAACTATTTGTAAAAAAAAACTCAACAAAGGGATCAAACAATATGAAGCTTTTTGCAAAACATGGAAATTTAATATTAATGAGGAGAACTCTGAAGCCATATTTTTTACACGTTGCACTAGCGCCCACAAATTACCGCACCGAAAGCATACAAAATACCGGATCGAAAAATAGGCACGTTTGTAAATAGCTAGATAATAATGAAGACGTAAGAATAGGAGTAAGGTTTAGTTTATACGATTACCTTAAGGTACAAACAGTCAGAGGTTTTTTTTTTCAATTTTTCCCAAATTATTACATTTACTACATGTAAAATTATCACCTTATTCAAATACGCAAAGCGTTATAAGAATCCAGTAGAAGTCAATTGATCTGAATCAATGTAAAGAGCGTGAAATATTGTAATAAAACAATTCAATAAATTACTCAATTACTTACTTACTTACTTACGCAACTAAGTTTTAGTGAGACTAATACACCAAGAGAAACGTCATCCAAATTACACCGAATAAAATTACGACCGTACAAAGCATTCCACCCAACAACAACAAAAAACTGCGTTGCTCCCAATTCAAGGACAAATAGGACAGGCCTGGCCAATAACCTTCCATTTCTATGGAAACCTCTAGATTCGCAATCGAAACGCAGCTGAATAAACCATCTATTGACTCAACGATTCTTCCAAACCAAACACCTTTAAGCCAAACCAAACGACACACACGTCTCATCCTCAGCTCAAACAGTTCCTTCAAAACAACAACCATTTCTCAACAACACACCGTAATACCCAATAATCCGCCAACGAATCGGCTCGATGAACGGCAAAAATAAAGATGACACAGGAGGGTAGTTTAATTTTTTCATCAAATGTATGCTGAGTTTTATTATTTCTATGTATAATATACGGTTTTAATTACTTTCAATTGTATTTTTCCAGCATGCTGCGTATTTTCATTAGCATCATCATTATCATTATCATCGTCGTCATATTCTTCTTCTTCGTCAGTTTCATTATCATCATCAGTTATCGCCGTAATCTCTGTACAATTAGTTGCTGTTATTTTTTTTATTTCGTTTTCTTTTCTTCCTCTTCTTGCAAATATTATCATCATGCTCATAATCATTTTAATATATATATATATTTATATTTATTTATATGCTTATGTTCAATATTTAGGAAATGGGAAGGGGATGGATGATGATGTGGGAGAATAGGATTGTGGGTGTTTTAGTTATGTTTTTTGTAATTTTTTTTTTTTCCTGCTTTTTCTCCCTTTTATTTTCCATCGCGTATTTATCATGTAATATATATATTTGTATATTTTCATCATTTAGTTTTGCATTTGTTTCTTTTTTTCTTGTTTTTCTTTTGCTTTCCGTTTTCTGGTTTGCATATAGTCGTGTTGTTTTTCTTCTTCTCTTCCTTCGTTTATTAATTAAAATATAAGAAAACTAGTAAATCTAGTAAAATAAGAGCAAATTAATTCCAACGTATAATGATGTTTACCAATCCCATTTGGAGGAAGGGTCGTGTTTTTGTGTTGTTTGTTTTTTTTTTTCTTTTTTTCATTGTGTATGTGTGTTTCTTAAAGAAATAAAGTCTTCGCTTAAACTTTCATTGACACAAAAAATCAATTTCTTCCTCGCTGTTCTACCAAGCAGCGCGCAACGAGGCTATAGCGTCGATCTTAAACACCATTGGCGCGTGTTACAGTATAACTTTTGCAGTAGTAGCAGATGCACTTTCTTTCCGTATGCATCGCTTGTAGCTGTGTATGATGTTGGTTGCTTTTCAACTTCTGCTTGTTGCCGCAGTACGGTGCGTGGCTTATACTTTAGGAACGTTTTTATTTTATTCTTAGCAAGCGCGATCAAGAAAGTCGTTCTTTCGTTCGGTTATGAACGGTCGTTCAAACAAAGCGCATTATAAGCACAGTGACTGGCGCATTTATGACACATTTATGCAGATCTTATTGCCAAAAAAAAGAAAAAAATACGACTTTTACCATTGGTCATATTAAATTAAATTTTAGCATTACCAACAAACGTTATAGCGTCCTTTGTTTCCAAATTATCTTTTCTTCCATTTTAATCGTCATGTTTTTCTATGTTGTGATTCTTTTTCGTAGTTTTTTTTTTATTATTTTGTCAGTATGTTTTTTCTGTTTTTCTTTTCAATCTTGTCACAATAATTAACGACTTCGATCTATGTATTATGCTGTCCCTAGTCCAGCTATCTCTCCCACCCTTAAAGGGAGACACACACCACATTGTTATTTACAAACATTTTGAAGAATATATCGCCTTTCTCTCTCCCTCGCTATCTCTCTCTCTTTCTTGCACTTCTCCCTACTTTCCTCTTTCCACTATCACTGGTACTAGGAATGGGTGGTAAAAGTAGATGGTGTATGAAATGTTTGTCTGGGTTTCAGTGTGTTATGGGTTTATCATCGTATGTTGGTGCATCATCGTTAACATCATCTTCTTTATTATCATCATACCGCAAACATTGTTTGGCGTACTACGACACTTTCAAGTAAGGAGATTTTCTTTTTCAATCGATTCACTGTCTCGTGTATGGATAATAAGCGATGGAGTTTGTTTTCCATCCTTTTGATTTTTGGGGTATTTCGTACAAATTCTTATCAATGCTTTTCAAATCGATTACAGTTATGTTTTATACATCGGATAAGAAAACTCTACAATTTTTGTTTGTATGGGTGTGTTTAATTGTTGAGTGAGTTAAGATTGCAATGGAAAGAAACGGACAAATTTACATGCACTATTCGCTGTTCTTGCAAACATTTTACACATCAAATTCGATTCGTTTTCATGTTCGGTTGCCATGTTTTTGTTTTGTTTTGGATAGGTTAGGTTTTACATTATTTAACATCGATATAAGAATAGGGTTTGTTACTTTTTTGTTTTCTTTTGCTTCCACGCTCTATCTTGGTACACATCTTTCATTCATTCGTTTGATTCCATTTTCATTTGTCAATGTTTGTGTTTTCATGTTTTTCAACTTTAGGACAATGTGGTATGTGTGCGTGTGGTATTTTTACCTCTCCCCGCCGTTCAAAATTGTTCCTTTTGTTTACGCTAAATGCATTGTTTTTCTTCTTCTTCTTGCTTGCCAATGATAAGGTACAACACGGCGGGGTAGATAGAAAGGTTGAATTTCACATTTAAAAAGACTTTGTCGCGTACAAAGATGCACTATTTATAAAAAAATGTTTGACTTTAAAGTATCTTGTTATCATCAATCTGGGTTTCTGCGTTCTGCTCCCCGTACTCGTAACACCTTTGTACTACACCAACAACCGATGACGATCGCTCGGCGATCGGTTGACAAAGTTGATGCATAATTGTGGCAATAGATTTCGAAAACGAATGATTGATTGATTGTAACACCATGAACAATCGAACGAAAAAAGTAAACTTTTTTTTTGAAAATGGATTACGGGATATACATTAAGTGTGTGTGTGTGCTGTACAACAATACGCTTTGTTTGTTATGTGGTTTTTGTGAAAGTTTATTCGCCAAAAACGGCAAATAGCAGACTGATCAAGTGTCTTTAACAAACATTTCAAAACTTCTGAATTATTTGGTATATTTTATATCAGTTTTACTTTTTTCATTGTTCTCTGCATGATTTTCCAATTTTAGCAGCAAATTCTAACTCACCAAACACAAAGATAAACATTGTTATTAACATTTCCAAAGTATCCTCAGAACAGAACGCTACACACATTACATTTCCGTATATATATAAATGCTCGATTCATTACACACACACACACACACGAGACTTTTGCTTGTGTAGTGTGGTGGTGATGAACTGAAAGTGAATAGTAGAGTGGACAAAGAGTCTGTAATCTTCTCTTGGTGTAGATTTTAAACGTAGTACTGTGTTTGTCCATTGCATTCGTTATTAGTTTCGTGTTGATTTGTACAAATTCTCGCCTTACTTGCTTACTCAGTTCTTCCTTGTTTTTTTGTTTTGTTTTGTTTTTGTTTAACAGCCGTTCGTTTTTGTTTTATAGTTTACATTTGTATGTGTTTGTTTTTTATTCTTCTCTTTTTTTTTTTTGTTTATTTTGTAGCCGACGGTAGTTTTTTTTTTCTTACCACGCGTTCTGGGGTTTTCTTTTTCTACAAAATTCAAAACAATACTGAATGTTTCTGGTCTTAGTTCATTCTACGAGATCAATTTCAAATTGGGCAAACACTAACACGCGTTCGCGCGCACACACTTCCACACAACAAAACGTGGCTTGTTGTAACACGTTTCTGGCACGCAAAATATTCGCAAAATATAAATGAAGGTTAGGATAGGTGTCATTTCTTTTAGTTGATTTAAGTTAATCTTTCCAATATAACATTACTTCAACGAAACAAAAAACAAGGTTTTGTAAAAAACAAACAAATAGAAATACATCTATATCGATAGCAAAAGACATCGTAGAGATACATGGTGGTGGGGTACTTTGGGGGACGCATTTATCAACCCCGGATAACTATATGAGTCCTTTCCGTTTGTTGCTTCTGCTGTTATTATTTGGTCATTTTTACAAACATAAATCATCCCAACGAAAACGTGAGAGAATTTTGCCGGTTGCCTCCTGCTCCTTGTTGCAAACATATTACATACTCATGTACACAAACCATTTGTCTCATCTGTGATAATGACAATGAGATGACCTGTTTATGCTGATCTGTGTGCTGATGGTGATTATCGATTGTGATTTCACATATATACGCGCGCACGTAAGCGGGCCTGTGGCTCTAGATTGGCTCCAAAATTTGCCCAGTTCAAAATTGAACTAATATACTTGCATTACAACATTCACAGTTTTTTTCATTCGATCGCCGTTCTAGCGATTTCGTGTATATTTTTCACCACCTCCTATCGGACACTTCCTCACTTTGTGAATGTATATTTATGCTAATGTTGTTGTTTGATGTTTTTTTACATTTCTATACACATAACTGTACACATAGATAACTTGGGGGAAGGAGGTGACGGGGATTTTATGTCTTCTGATAATCGAAGAATTATACTTGCAATTCGTCTGCTACATACACAATAAATTTTGCCATTTTTGTCATTTTAGTAAACAGTTTAGATCAAATTTATCGTTTGTTCGTGTTTTTTTTTACATAAAATTCTGCACCATTCAAATGTTGCTCTCGCTCTCTGCTTAAGCCCCTCAATCGTACAATTGTTGCTTCATTAATAATTTAAATAACAAACTTGCAAAAATATAACACATGCATTCTCGTATCGTGTTGTTGTGTCTCCTTGCAAACCAGCGTAAACTGCTACGAATGATTGTGTTTTTCGTTAACCGGTTAAAAGTTTAACAACAATGCGTGCGTGCAGGGAACCTCAGAGCTCGTTGATCTCAACAGTATTTAGGTTCTCCCTATTTTGCTCTCGCTTTTACTGATTTAATTTGTCAGCAAGAGCTTCAAAACTTGGTGGTTTTAACGTTCTCTTACGTTATCAGCGGTGTTGTTTTGTAATGTGCATTTGTTGCAATGCTGTTCTCCCCCCGTCGCACTGTTTCGTATTACAATCACAGTTCTTGTTGCATCGATTTTGTTAGAGTTTTGTGTTTTTCACACCTTCCTACACCACACAGGTGGTGGTTTTCAGCGGTCTCTTTTTCTCTATCCTTTTGTTAACACATTTGGAATTGGCTTTTGCATGCTCTTTTTTTCACTTCTTCGTTTGTTTTGTGAATATGTGGCGGCTTGCTCTTGTTGTTCCGATCGTTTATCACTTTCCTTATCTAACTGGTATAAAAAATATACATCTTTCTATATGAATGTTTGCACCGTTTTGTTGTTTTGTTTCTGTCTAACTCGTTTGTTTAGCTTCTTATATCTTTCTTTGTTTTTAAGGTTAGTCGTTTAGCTGTTTGTAAGGGTTCGCCGCGCCATTTGCTTTGTATCGGTGTGTTGGGTATGTGTGGGTGTTTGCGGTTGTGGTTTTCGTTTCGTTAAAAATTTGTACATTATTCGACTCGACTTTTAACGGCGGCATCATTTGGTGAGTAGCGGCTGTGGACGTGTTGAAGGTTTTCGTTATCGTTTGTGCTGCAATTCATGCATGATGTGTGCAATCGAAAGTTGTCCTTTAACGTGGAATATAAACTCACTGAAACGCCCAGACATGGGTATTTAAGCACAGATGACCGTAGCCCGGGACCATGAATGAACGGCAATCGTAGTATAGTGCCGTCCATCACTAAACGGCAAGGATAGGGCGTAAAATTTATGTCTCTGGCTGTTTATGAGGCAATGATTTCCAAGTCCATCGCCAACCGCGAGAAGGCGACAGTAGCCCACTGTTATCCTTACAGCCGCACACGACAGAGCAACAAGACACGCTCGCAAGACGCACGCTGCTGGACGACTTCAAAACCTGTTTCTGTGTCGTGCGCAACCACATATGCTCTCTGCTCTCTCCCCTCCGGGTGGGAATTGTCGGTAAAAGAAAACGCAAACACGACCACGACCAGAGGGGCCAAAAACCGGTTGCTCGAACGCATTCGCAAGCTCGCAACACCCGCGCGCACTACTCGTGTCCATCCGACTCCCGACCGCCTAGTCTTGATGCGGTGTGTGGTGGGCCGACACAAATGATCTCAACATCTTGCCCAAGACTGTCGGCGCAGCGCGCCTTAACCCCCAACGGCTTACTGCGCTCGCAAAACAAAGATGCGTGCCCGATTTGAGGGAGAGTCGAGAAAGAAAACAGGCTTTCCAAGATGCGAATGCGTACAGAAACGGAACGCTCTCCGCACACCATCAACAAAGCAGGGAGCGGTGAAGATAGAGAGCGGGGACGACGAGTTTGACGAAGCACACTCATCGCCTTACAAAAACCACAACAACAACACATCGCGATCGCGAACCGGTTGCTGCGGTGTGGTGCAAAAACCACTACGTTGTTTTTCTCCGCCTTCTTCTCCGTTTTTTTGTTTTATTCTACAAACCAAATCCACAACCTCCAGAGCCCCGCGCAAAGTGGTTTGGACGGAGAGGGCGATAAAAAAAATTGCCTATCATAAAGTTCGATCGCGTGAGATCGCCCGAGCCCGAACAACAGCCAGCTTAGGCGCAAACAAGCAATGAAAAAAAACAGGCTGCTACTGCTGGACATTCTGGTCCAACGCCGGATGGTGTTGGGCACAAGGTGGAAGCAAAAAATCAAGATATTCTCCAATCTCTTGTGGCTGCCGCTGGTCAGACACAGGAAACTTTCAAAACGGCGCCTAGACGCGCCAATCTACGCTACATAAAACAAAACGTGGGATACCACAAACAAGATCTAAATGCAAATCGTACCACCTAGGTGTATGACAGAAGGGGCTTACCCATTAGCTCTTGCAGTACAGTAGCAGTTGACAATTGGACACACACAAGATTTGCTCCAAAGCGTCATAAAACGTTCACTGTGTGTTGTGAAGATATCCAAACTGCTTGGTGGATATTTGGGAATTGAGGCTTCCAAGAGGCTCTCAGAGATCAAAACACAGACACAGATGTCTACCAAAGTAGGTCTGAGTCCGCAGTCTACAGAGAGCGGCACTAGATCTTATTTTCAGGTCGTACATTACACAAGATCCTCAAAATGATATCCAATTAGCCCTTTTGCCACGTTGAATGTATCTCTCTGTGGCCTTAAAAGCTCCCAGAAGCCTCAGAGATTTCATGTAACAACTTCGTGAGAGTTCCAATAAAGGTCCTGGACCTGTGAATAGTTTCAACTACAGATATCAGATTGTAGAGAACTCAGAATAGCAATCTGAGGGATATATTTTTCAGGATCTTTCAAAGATTCAATAACATCTTAACTTGAGTCAAAGTCTAAAGCCTGTGTCGAGTCCAAAATTGATAAGATAGATGGTAACACACTGGTAGGTCTCAATCTCCCACTAGTCTTCAAAGTCGCCACTAAAATGTTGGACCCAATCTTCGATCAGTATCTGCAAAAAATTTACTAAAAACATCCTCTACAAATCCAACTCTCACGCCATATCTCTTGCACACTACACACACTACATGTATTGCAGCCACATATCGCCACAGTCGCCACTCTTTACCACTGTAAATTCTCACCACACACAATATGGCATATTATATCGCGATAGAGTAATGTAAAACATGACCCATTCAGCGCATAGTGTTCTTCTTCACAGCCCCCGCAACACTACACACTACCTATAATTTGTACGTTGGTTTTGTAGTCTTATTGATTTCTGTATTGTTCTGTTTGTTGCTTTTTCTTACATAAAGTATTCTCGACAGGTTAGTGTTTAAAAACGCACGCAAGAACCACTCACACGCGGCAAAAGCAAAGCGCAGCAAAGATTAACGAAACCGAGAGAACGCAATCGGCACAAACTCACTCGAGATAGAGCTGGGTATTGAAGAAGCACGGCGTTAGGCTATACCGTCTTCGTCTTGTGCAATAAGCGTATTGAAAACAGAAACCTACTTCACAGTTCTATATTCAATTTTTTGAAACAATTGTTTGCAAAAAGTATTATCGATTGAGGCAAGTGATTTTTAACGATTCGTTTGGTTCGCCAATCATATGGAGATCAGTGATGGATCTGAGATGGAGCCAATTCAGTTTCTCTGCACCCGTTGCAGCCTTTCTGTTGCTGCTGTGTGGTCGTCAATTTGCTCTGAAGCGATTTTGTTCGCCGAACAAACAAGGAACTATTTTCTTATTTTCGAAATTGCCGATCTTATTTACCTAGCTCAAAAAGGAATGAGAACAAGGCTGCAATCACAGAGAAACGTCTTAAACTACTCCTCCAAAACCTCCAGCGGACGTGTTTTGCTCAACATGCAACAGCCTTTGTTTTGTAAAGTTTTTGTTTTGCTTAAAAACTTTTATTTGAACGTGTTTCGTTTATCGTTCGATTTTCTCATTGGCACCAAGGGATGTTAAGGGATGAGTGGTAATGATTTTTGTGTATTTGTGTGGCCTTTTAAATACTATCAATTGTGTTACCACATCATCATGATCATCAACACCAAACTGATGGTGAAGTTTTGCGAGTTCGTACGATACTGGCCCTCCTCCTCCTCCTGGCACAGCAAATGCAACACACAGATTATTGCACAGTGCTCTCAAACTTCAGGTTGTCTTCACCCACTGCTGCTACCCTCTATACCCGCGCGCAACGCATATGATTTCTAGAGTGAGATTTTCTGCTGTCGTAATTAATATCTATGAATGTGATAGTACCTCTTTTTATACACACCTTACACTAAAAGAGCCATATCCATAATCGTTTGCCTAATGTTGTCTTCTCTCTTCGCTCTTTTCTTTGTTTTTGCAGCCGAAAAACTTCCGTGCTATAGACTGTTAATTTAATCGTTTAAAAGGACATAACCGTCAGTTAAAATCGTTTCAACATCTTGTTGGTTTTGTTTCTGTCATTAGATCACAATTGAGATTGGAGAGACGACGACACCACGACACCCGCGCGTTCGATCGTTCCCGTTTTCGTTTCGTAACAAAATCATAAGCACATTTCACGCTATCACCCTGTAGCAATCTGCAGCTTTCCGCAGTCCAGCCTGCAAACAGAATGAGGACTCTTGTTTTTTTTCAAGTTTGTTTTGTTGTTTGCTTTCCATTGACTTGTTCTGTGGCTTATTACTTGCTTTATCGTGTTTGTTTATATTTAGTTTGTGGTTTTGCCTGGTGGAGAAGAATTGTTGTGGTTTTCTTTGTTTTTGACTGTTTTGTTTGTGTTTTCTCGAGTTTTGTGTCTTTTTCGCTCGTCTGCATGTGTATGGATTACTTCAAACGAATTTGAAACTTTGTTTTGTGGTTGCGTGATTTTGGTGATTTGATTTTCCTGTTATTATCTGTTCCGCTTTGTTTGTGTATCTCTTTTGGGTTTGTTTTCTTACAACAACAAAAAAAAGCAAATAACTTATGGGCTTAGTTGTGTGCGTGCTTAAAAGCGACTCTCGGGGGTTTGTCTCGTTTTGTTAATATTTTCCCTTTTTCTTCTACATAATCCATAGTGTGTTCCAGCCATTTGTTAAAAAGCCTCTCTCTCTCTATCTCTTGTTCTCTCGCCTTCTCATTTGTACCTGGTTGGTTTTATATAAAAATATTTATTATCACATTCAAATATATTTCATTAAGCGCTCCATTGATCATATCCCTTGCGTGTGTGTATGTGTGTTTTGTGAAGGAAGCGACAGTATCACACTTAGTCGCACCTTAGACCAACAACAAAAATGAAGAATAAACAATATATCCCTGTGTTTGTTTTCGATTGTATTACCATTCTTATTTTTCTTTTAGATTGTTTTCTTTTCCTTCTTTTTTCCTACAAAGAGTTGCGTTTACTCTAACTTGACCAGCTTGGTTCCTAGTTTGTTTGATTTGCATTATTAAATCACAACAACTGTTCGATCAGGTGCCTAAATTACCACTCTTCGCTAACTTGTTTCTCCTTTTTGTAAGTCCATAATAATTTAATAATCGCCTTTTGGGGAAGAGAGGAAATGTCTTTTTCTTTTATTATTAAACAACCCAATCTAGCTTTCTAATCGTTGCTTATTCTTCATGCACATAGTTAAGAAGTTGAGAACATTGTAGGAAGCAATTATCTTGAAAAATTCAAATTCGGCGGTATTAGAAAATAAAATTCATAGCGTTACATGAACGTATACGTTTATTGCATTCGTTGTGCATTGAAATGGCTTTTCACCACAGGTGTAACAATCGTACCTCCCCCACCACCAGCACATACGCAATTCCAGTTATAACAAGACTAGAAACAATCCAAGACATTGGCTAAAAAGCAATAGCGACGGACACGAGGAAGAAGTACAGAGCTTCTTCATTCTGTCTCGAAATCACAGATCGTTAAAAAGTTATTGAATCTTGCTTCATTTTTTGCCCTGCCGCACTAACTAGGACTAAGGATGTAGTGGGAGGGTTTTTTTGACTCGACTTCGGTGGCGACTGCACACACGAGCCCCAAAACTGGTCGCACATATATATTGCAAATGAGTAAAGCATACATTTAGAGGTTACTATCCGTGTGCAGGGCCGCGGCAGTAAGATCACAGGAAGATACATTCAAGGCAATCCCTTGGACGTCGATCATGGAGGTGGAATTTTCTATCGCAGTGCCGGCGGTGTGGTGGTAGTTTGATGTAAAAAGCACACAAAAAAGACGAAGTATAATAGATGCTTCAAAAAACTGATGAAACAATTATCAGTTTTTGAGGCTTTAGATAAACATTTATTGCAACTTTAACACTTGCTTCCCCCTTTCAAAAAGGAAATCATTGACATAGACCGCCTCTTTCCCTAATCACCCCCTTTCCCAACAAGCTGGGAAAACAACAGACTTCTGTTTTACATCGGTAGTGTAGTGTTATATGTACAAAAATGTAAAAAATAATGCTACAAATATACACACCCACAATAGCAAACCCACATACGCATGGTGAAGGCAAGCGTAGGGCGAGAGCTTACCAAAACGTTCACGATACTAACGGCAGAATTTGTAAATCCTTGGAGGACACCATTGAGCAGCCATCCCTCTCTCTGCTTGTCGTCTTTGTTCGTGTCTTTAGGATTATCTGTTTTTCTTGCTTTACACGATGATGGCAGTCACTAAATTAGAGAAACGTTTCTTGTACTACGTTGTTGTTGTTGTTGTTGTTGTTTGTTGTATTCCTCCTTTGAGGAGAGAAGAGTTACACCCCCTCTCATCCGTACTACCACTATCCAAAGCAAATAACAATAAGATGCCTCTTTCGAACGCTTTGCGCGAGGATGTTCAGCATTTACTACTTACAGCATTCACGGCAATTCTTCGTTGGAAATTTTGCAAAAAAAAACCAATTGCATACAAAAAATGGGAAGATTTTTGAAATAAAAAAGGCTGTGTTAAGACAAAAAAACGTTTGTGGCCACACTGGATTCCAAATCTTAATACATGGGATCCAAAGTAAGGAGTGTGATGCACAAAGAATGTCCAATTTGTTGAAAACCACATACATGTGTGGTTGGAAAATTTGATGTCCCTTAATTCCCCCCCCCAACTCCAACGAATCAAAAGCTCCGATAGCTTTGAATAAAAAAATAAAATAAACAAAAACCCCTTCACCGCCTTTCCCCGCGAGGGCCTGGGGGCAGCACATAGCGGCCAGCCATTTTGAAGAACATCATGATGCGTTCATGTTGTTTGTTGCCATGCATACGGGGGGGCAAACCCAGCCAGCATAGATGGGATGCGAGTGTGTGTGCGTGTGCTGGCTACGCGGCTGTGCGTTCAGTCACGTAGCACACTCTCACATAGCTACTAGCGCACACACATACACACGAGCATAGACTCGAAATCAAACAAAAAAACGGCTTTTTATGCATGCGATGCCGAGGAAGAGTCGGCAGCAGCATCTAATCTTCATCATTATCATCATCTAGCAGCAGCATACACACGCTTCTCGCACCCCTAACGACAGTACAGTGGGTGTGTGTGTGTGTGGCTCTGTGTGTGCTCTATTTAATCAGCAACAACGGTATCATGGCAAGCGATGACAGCAAAGCGAAACCAAAAAAAAAAAAGAATCATAGGGCCTAGATCAATCTAGACACCCTTGTTGTAGCCTGTCTACGTAGTCTACATACAAACACACAGGCAGTCGCAAAAAGAGGGGTGCCTTTTTTTGGCAAATTTTCAACCCTCTCAACCACAAGCGATTGCAGTGTACGTGTGTGTGTGTATGTACGCGCTTTTATTGCGTCGTTGGGCGCACACACCCGCGCGAGGAGGACTCTGTATGCACACAGTCGCCCTTCGTTTTTCTGTAGAGAGGGGGGGAGGGGGGTGGGGAGAGAGTGGAAAACCTTGTTCGCCACTGGAAACAGCACACAGGCCGCCCCCTGCACCACCAATGCCACCACCCAACCAACACACGGTCTCGCGAGCAAGGAGGGAGGCCACCACGATTTCCAAGCCCTTTGTCTTTTGCTGGGCTATTTTTAAAACGGCCCTCTGTGTCTGTGTGTAGTGTGTTGTGCTTTGGAGAAGCCTACGTGACTCACTCAATGCAATGGGTGTGTGTGTGCAGGTGCGTGTTTGTTGGTGGCGCAGGAGGAATTGGTGTGGGAAATGTGCTCGGGTGTTGTGCTGATGGCACACGTTGCACACACAAACGCATCATCTGCCTATTGTTGGAAAATGGGAAAAATGCAACCCTACACACACACACACATGCAGATGCACAGCAAAATGCGAGAAAATGCGCTGTGTGAAAATTCCATACAAAGGAGGCACACACCGATGCTACCACACTTTCGACTGTGCTTGTGGCTTAACTGGAAGGAAAAAGCTGCGGCGTTACACATTTTTTTCTCTCCTCGAAAAACCTCCACCAAAACTGAACCAGTTTCCCTTCATTTCTTCTGGGTCCAATGTGTCAATTAGACTAAAATTGCCTCGTGATATGTATCTCGCTCACTCTCTTCTGATGTAACTTCAGTTTAACATCATCCCAGAGTTATCGCTTTTGAATTCAATCAAAATATATTTGAATACCAAGATATTGTCTTCTCAAAAAGGCTCCAATTCGTGATCATGATAGGCAAGAAATGATTACCGAATGATTCTCGATGATCGCATTACTACTTCTCGACCGAAGTTGCTGACTAGCTAAGATGACTGGAAAGATTTGATTTGATTGCAACCTTCGGAGCGGTTTCAACGATCATTAACGCTAGGCTCTTTCGTCCTAAAGCGTTTTCATATTTTCCGAACATTGTATTTTTATATTCATTCCTAGGTTCTTCGTGATTAAAAGTATTTCCTAACAATTTTGAACCATTGCTGAAAGTGACATTGAAGCAAAAGTAAATGATAGTACAACATAACCAATTCAGTGTACTAAATACGTCAAAATGATCCTCATATGCAAGTTAACTTATTTAAAAAGGTCTAATCAAGTATTTGAAACTGAATGTTCTCACAAATGAATCTTCTGAAGGACGACCTCTAAAGCCAATCAAATTTAGAATTATGCTCCATGACAATTGACAAGCCTTGAGCATTATTGAACTTTTGGAAGAATCTCAAAATACTATGGAAGCTTCTTCCTATACGAAGGTAGGACACATTAAGGAAAGGAAAACGAACACAAAAACACAACCCCCATTTTTACCATTAGTTCCACGTGTAGCAAATTTGCCTTTTCCCGTCGCATGCATATTTCCTCCAATAAATCCCGCTTCCAAAATTAAGATTAATATGGTTTCGTTTTAACTATTTTTTTTTTTCTTTAATAAACAAGCCCCATTTCTTCCTGCTTCTTCCCTGTCCCTTGCACCACACCAAGAGGACAGCACGTGCGGACAACGCTGAGGCGGATAAAGATGGCCACTGAAGCCAGCAGTATTGTGTGGGCCCTGCTGGAAGAGTCGATCGAGGCGGAGGAGAAGAAAAACGAAAACGGAACGAAAAAAAAAGAGGCGAAAAATCAAGAAAGCGAATGGGGGTGCGCGTACGGCCCCGCGGCTTGTAGTGATGATGATCGAACCTGACACGATGGAGAGAAAAAAAACATAAAACGGATAAAGTGGAAAGAAAACAAACAAAAAAGAAGCCTGAGTTTTTTTTAAGTTTTTTTAATGCAAGTGTAGATGTTATTTTCTTTTCTTCTTTGATTCGAAAATTGTTACAGCAAAATAATTATAAGCAAATATATATATATATATAAAGTAGTGTTCCTTTTTTTCATCGTATGTATACATATATAGTTTTTTTTATAAACAATCGATTCCTTCTCCTCCTTTGCTCCCTTCTGCTTCTTCTTCGCGCTGCCCTTCGCTTCTTACACCCTAATATGTAGTTCGTCGCCATTTTTCCCTCAATTCCACCCCAGCGCTGCTGCTGCTGGTGGTGGCTGTTGAATGCGCGCCTTATCACCCCCCCTTCTCTACCCTGCTCTTTCTCCTTCCCGACCCCATAGAAACTCCCACCCTCCCTACCTTCTTTTCACACCCCCCACACACAAACACACACTCTTATACTCAAATCGGTTCCCACGAAAATGGGGAAACTCTTTCACAGATAAGGGGACAACAGTAGCAGGCGGTCGGGTCGGGTCGGGTGGGTCTTTCGTGTCGTGTGGGTGGACAATTAGAAGAGGGTGGAAGAAATGGGACCTTACACTTTAAAAAAAGGAAAAAAAGAACTAAGGAAAACACAAACGTTTAATCTAAACTAATCGTCCCTCTCCTGCTCACTTTCCCGCCCTGGATTCACTCGCTTCTCGCACAGCTTACTCGCTATCAAGGGGGAAAAAATCATCATTCGTCTCTCCATCATCTCTCTCTCTCTCTATCACATCTATCACTCTTCGATCTCCGCCGCCCACTTGGCTTCTCCTTTTGGCCGTTCGTTGAAAGCGTTTTTCTCCTTTTTTGTTGTTGTTGTATAAAATCGGGAATGCCGCCCATAATGCGATTCCTTCCGAGGCGTTTTTGTACTACAGTTTATCATTCTTTTCCGCGGCAGTGGAATTAAAGGACTCTCTCTCTCTCTCTCTCTCTCGTACCGCCCAAAAATAATGACACGCAAATCAGCAAATCGCCAGTTTTTGAGCGATTTACAACATGATTTTTGTTTCCCATTTTCAAGATGTTGCGAAAGAAGAAACAAGACGTCCTCGTCCTCCTCGCAAGCCAACACAAACAAAAAAGACTCGACAAACACTGTCTCGCATCGACCGAAAATCACACTAACAAACGGAAAAAAAACATCTTCCACGTACCGACAAAAGGAGAGGGGTTTAGCGGGCGGTTCGGGAAATGCAAAACCCGGATAGGATATATTAAAAGTGTAATACACAAAAGAACAGAAATCTGGCATCAGTTGTTTTGTTTTTTGTTTCGTTTGTTTGTTTTTTATACACAAAAATTGCAAATCACTATTACACACACGCTCTCTTACTAAAGTAATTATTTTGGACTGGTTGGTGAGTTTAGGTGTTTGTTTTTCCGGGCGAATGGAGGGCCTCCTTCTGTGGCTCCCTTCCTTCCTCCCTCTATCTCCCTCTATCTCTACTGCATCACTACGGCACGACACAACTCCGTGTAGCATATGTCGCCCCACGCGCATGCGAAGTTACTTTAGCTTCTTTTCTTTAATTTAAACAATCTTTTAAAAACTCATACAAACACATATCGCGCGCGAAAAAAAAGGAGTAAAGTATATCAAAAAAAAAAGTAGTATCGTTTAACGGGGTGGTTTTGTTGTTGTTTCTGCCTGCTGTGTTTGCTCTTCTTTACAAACTATATTTTATACTTTTGCCGGGTTAGGGCGAGAGTTGGTCTTCACATTCCTCTTCCTTTCTCTCCTTCTCTCTCTCTCTCTCTCTCTCGTACACATACACATACACCATATGACTTTTGCCTTATACTTTTCAAACGCTCTTACAAATGTAGCTTTCATGCAGTCACGAGCGAATCACACACGCATCATCATCCTCATCATCATCATAATATTGGGAGGGGGATTTTACATTTTTACGTTTCGTTTCTTGTTGTTTTGTTGCAGTTTTTTTGTAGTTGTTGTTTTCTTTTTTCTTCTTTTTTTCTTTCGTTTTCGCTCACTTGTGTTTTCTTTTGCTTGTACTCTTCTCCTGTTCCTGCTCTTACTCAAACGCTTTTCTTCTCTTTACCAATTCATATTTTCAATTTTTCATTTTTTTGTCGCACGCGCACACACTTTTACAAATACACACACCACACCAAGAGTGATGTTTCTTCTTTGTGTGTGTGTATATGTTTCTTCATCTTCTTCTTGTTCTGTTATATTGATGACTCGATTTTCTGCACATCTTTCTCTTCCGCTGCCTACTGGTATATTATTCAAGACGGTTTATCTTTCGCACACGCATATGTGTGTGTGTGAGTGAGTGTGTGTGTGCATATTTGTTTTGAAATTAATATTGATCACAATTGAAATGCGTCGCACAACACACCACCTCCTTCTTCCTCGCTTTCTCACACACACACACACGCTCTCTCGCTTCTTCTTCTTCCTCTTCTTATATCCTATTGCTCTCCACACCACTTCAATGCTCTCTCCTTCAACCCCCGCGCAGCAGCAGATGATTGTGATGGATGCGGCGGGGTGGTGTGTAGGGAGGGTGGTAGTGTGACGGGGTCATGTAGTACAGGGGGGGTAGGAGGGGGGGTGTTTTCTTTTTTGGAGAATAACAACATTAAAAAAAAAACAAGGAGGTTAATCACACGCGGCGGGCATCAAAGTAAACGATGTCGAGCGCGCGGCGCTAGTTGCTGAAGATCATCCGTTTCGCTCCCTCTCTCTCTCTCTCTCGCTCTTGCTCCTTCTTCACTCGTCGTCATTTGCACACACACACACAGCTTCCTTCTCTCACAGTGTGTGTGAGTGTGCGTGCGTGCTCGTGCGCCTTCCTCTTCTGGATCACTCGAAGATCTATTGTTCCCAAAACAATGGGTGTATTTTGCACTGTTCGGTTGTACGTCGTCTGTGCGTGTACGTGGTGTGGCGGTGCGGGTTGCTTTGTGTGTCGCTTTCTCTCTATCTCTCTCTACCACTACTACTACTACAACTATTCGATAAGGTACCCGCGCGTTCACTCATCACACAAAACATGTCGCCTTATTTAAAAAACAATTATATATCATGTAGGAACTCTCTCTCTATCTCTCTCCATCTCTCTTCGCTGCTTCCGCTCGTTCATTCCGGATCTTTTCCCTTCTAGCTCTTATCACACGCACGTTACACAGCAGCCCCATTCCAGGATTTTTTACATACACACACCCACACACACACACGGACGCATACGCAACATGCGCTCACACACTACAATACAGACACTTGTTTGATGATGGCAATTTGGGGGAAAACAGACTTCAACGCCTGCTTCAATGTGGGGTGGTGTTGTCGTCGACTGCTGGAGGTTTTGCGCGTGTGTGTGTGTGTGCGCGTTTGGGGCGCTCGTGTGTGTGTGTGTGTGCATCAATGTGACTGCATTCACAATTTTCTTCCGTGTACACACACAAACAGAAAGCAACGCACAATGGATATTCTCTTTGTACACACACACAGGACACACAGACGCACTTTCTTCTTCTTCCTCTTCTTTTGTTTGCTTGCATTTGTACACACAGGTGGGGGTGGTATTATGTAGAGATTGGTGGTGGTTACACTACTTTTGGATCCTGTTGTTCTTCTGCTGCCGCCCCCCTTGTTTGACTCTTCTTGCCTCTCTCTCTCACTCACACAACACGATCGACGCGCACGCAACGCAACAGAAGGACACACACGTACGCACAACAAAATACGCACCACCAAAGAATGCGAGAAGAAAAACGGGCAGGATCACACACACATTCATACACACATACAACCACACGTCTTCTAAGGACAGCTTCGGGGTGGTGCTCTCCGATTTTCTTCTTATTCAGCTTTGCCAGCATTATTAAGCTTCCATATTTTCTTTTTTCCCTCTCTCACCCTCTCTCTCTATCGCAAAATCAATTTACAACTTGATCCACTTTCGGCCCAACGCCATATTACAACAGGGCATACACACACACTGTTGATCGATCACATTCCGCCGCGCCCTTCTCCACTGCTGCTGCTGCTGCGTCGGGTCCGAGGGAGAGAGCGCCACGCTTCGGTGTGAGAAAGCGCGAAAGATACGCGCGCCCCGCAGCTCTCCTGCTCCTCCTTTCAGCTTAACATTGGGTGCGCACCTTGTTGTTGACGAACTGGTTGTCCCAGGGGAAGTACTGCTGGGGCTGGGATGGGTAAAAGTTGTTGCCACCGTGCTGCTGCTGCTGCTGGTGCGGTCCATGGGGATGCTGCTGCTGCTGGTATCTGGCGAGATTTTGCTGGTGGTTGAGGAAACCGCCGGCAGCAGCACCGTACGGTGGGCTCAGCGGTGGGCTGGTCTGTCCGCTGGACGACGAGCTCATGCTGTTGCTGTGGCGCTGCTTCGCGTAATGATGCTGCTGATGGTGGTTGTTGTTCGATTGGTTGTTGTTGTGATTGTACTTGTTGTGGTGCTGGTGCTGGTGCTGCTGGTGCGACTTGGTGCTGACGCTGTGCTGCTCCAGGTGGTAGTCGACCATCATGGCACCGCCGCCGCCGCCGCTACCGTTGCCGCTGTCCACCGACGACACGGACAGGTCGAGCCGGCCGACCCGCTCCATGATGAACTCGTCGCACGCCATCCCGCTACTGCTGCCGGTCGAGTCCAGGTCGGACGAGGGGCTGGCCCGGCTCTGGGCCGTATCGTACAGCACGCAGATCGTCCCGTTCTCCCCGATCCGGTACGACACCTCGTCCGGATCGATCCAGATCGTCAGCTCCAGCGGGAGCAGCTTCCGCAGCACGACCGTGTTCAGGCCCACCGCGTGGCCCGCCTTCTCGATGATCGGATCCATCTTGCCGTTGATCCGCAGACAGCGGAAGCCGGAACCCTTGGTCGGCACGTCCGGGTACCAGTGGCACTGGAAATGGCGCGTCAGTATCTGTTCCAGCGAGCCCTTGAAGTGCTGCAGCTGGCTCTCCGACAGCTGGTTCGCCTTCCGAACCCGCAGCAGGTTCATCAGAAAGTCGGCGGCCGAATTCACCTCTATCCTCATGTTCGCACGGTGGTGGTGGTTGGTGGGTGGTGGTGGTGGTGGTGGTGGGATGTCACTGTGTGGATGTTGCTAACGGTACGGCGGTTCGCTCCGCAATGTCCTTCAACTGCTGGCGAGTGGTTGCTGCGTTCGTTAACACCTTGTGCGCGTACGGACACGGTGCTGATGCGTACATTCAGAGCTGTGAGCCCGGGCAACAACGAAACGGGTAGGGGGGGTGGTGGCGTTGATTGGGGTGCGCTATTGTGTACGCACACCAACGTCGGACGCGATAGAGCACAATCGACCCTGGTGGTCTGGGGGGTCTCTCTAACGTGGCACACAACTCGGGCACAACTGTACTAATCCTTGAAGCATACACACACACTTGACGGACACGGGATGTTTTCGTGTGCACGCACACGTCTCGTCTGGTCGTCTGCTGCTTCCAAAAAGCTGCGTTTGTGTAGCTCAAGCCCAGGGCTGAACAAGGGCAGCGTGTAGCTGTGTTGGTTACGCCTTTCAGGTATTAGCTGTGTGTGTGGATGTGTGTTTGGGGGATTACAGCGCTTCCTGCTTCGTCAAACACACGTACGCAGCACACACACACACGCACACAAACGCACAACGGGGGTAAATGCTTTCGTCACTAGCTATAACGCACACTCCGGTTCTGTCCGTGTTGGTTACGCAGCACCCAGGGCAGGCACGCACGCACACAGCTGCAGGCCCGTATCGAAAAGCGCTTGGCAAAGATGGTCGTCGTCGCTCGACGTACAACGCACACACACACGGACGCACGCAACTTTTGCACTTTTACGGCGAAAAAGCAATCGAAATGGATTATAACACAAACGCACACAGACTCATTTACGCGCACGTACGTACGCACTTCGATTGTGTACACACGTTTACACAGGGAAATATAAAAGCTGCTGCTGCTGCTGCTGAAGCTGCTCGTTTCTCTGCTTTAATGATGATGATGTTGCAAAAACGAAACGCGCACACACACATACACGCACGACCGATACACACACAGGTACGGCGAAAAAATAGAAGGGCAAATTTCGCTGTTGCGTACTGTTGTACGTGAGATCCAGGTAGGTATTGGTGCGCTTCGCCACTCTCTCTATTGGTTGATTTGCTAACCACACACACACACGTACACACATACACGGCGGCAGCTGCGCCTGCTTTGTAACACGTTTTTGCCTGCCTTGATGACGCGCGCGCGGGCTGGAAGGTGGGGGGGCGAGCGAGTGTTGGCAACACGCAGGAACAAGAAAAAAAAATCACAAGGTTTCTTTTTTGCTTTGCTTCCTGCTGCAACTTTTCGTCGGTTGCTTTGTTAGACACGATTGAACGGGATTTGCTGGCAAGCTGCTGCTGCTACTGCTGCTGCTGGATGTATCGATCACATACAGTCAAGAGTGACAACGTCACGGCGTAGAAAAATAACGTCGTAACAAACACACACAGATAAACGCACGCACGCACGATTTCCGCTTTTTCTTTTCCGCTCGCGCTGGCTCGCTCTCTCTTTGGCGAAGAAAAACCCCTCACCTCGTTTTGGCACACACCGTCCTCGTGTGGTAACCTCGATTGTACAGAGGCCAAAACGGCAGAAGAAGAAGACTGTGGAATGGGCACAATTTCTTCTTCCGTTCACTCCGAGGGGGGGCAGCTGATGATGACGATGTTGGTTTGGGCCTGGGTAGTGGTTGGGAGCAAGTTATGTGTGCGTGTGTTTAGTTGGATAAGAGCACGTTCAACTTTCGAATCACGGGGCTTTCTTGCTGTTTGCTTCTTCCTCCTCCTTTTCTCTTCACACTCGCTTGCTTGCAGATGGTAGTAACGCTTCTCTATTCCTCTTCTCGCTCTCTCTCTCTCTCTGGCACTCCTGCCTTTCACCACTCTTGGCTCTTCTTGCACGACACGTTACCCAAACTGCTCACTCCGTCCTGGCCGATCTCGATTCCACGGAGGTTCAACTTCGAATGCGACGGTCGATGGCAAACGCGCAGCAAGATGGCCCCCAGCCGCATTTGACAGCTGTCGCTTAGGCTGAGGCGGCGCTCTGGCAAACGTCGAGCATGACACACACACGGAGGAGCGTGTTCGATGTGCCCGTGGACGTTTGTTGTAGCAACACAGGCGCTTCTACACATGGCGTAATTTAAGCTGAGAAAATAACTGAAAGCCTTTTTTTGACCGCGGTTGATAGCATTTTCAAACGTGAATTCGTAGATAATTTCTAAACGCGGTTAGAATCATATGCCAAAATTGATAAAGTTGCTACATCCGAAGACTTACGCAAAAATACAAGAAAAAAAGCCGTATTGGCTCTAAACATAAAATAAAACATTAATCCATCTCCGGACAATAGACATGCAACTGTATTTAAAAAAGGGTTTGAAATTCACTGTGACAAATTACAGTTCCATCGGATGTATGATTTCGTAAAACGACGGAATCAAAATTGTTTAATTAATTCGGATCTTCGCATCCGATTTTATCTTTCAAAATAATTGTGTAGGTTTAATAGGAACAATCTTCAATTTATGTTGTATTAACGTTAAACTATATAATCCCAATAATCCCATTATCAATCGAAATATTGACTTGACAGCACGCCCGATGTATGCGCATCGGATGAGGCACTGCCACGGGCCTAACTTAAAAGTAGAGCAATCAAAAGTTCTCTAGCAGACACCATTTAGAAAATCTTCATATAGGAGAGTTTTACCGTTAGACATCATGATAAAAAACATAACTGAAATCATAAAAAAATATTTATTTGAAATTGTTAGATTTTTACAGGTGCATACATAACAGCAGAAATATAGGGGTTTTTAGAGGTTCTCGATAACGCGTGCTCGATAATCCACACCTCGAAAACCCATACTTTTGATAACCAATTTCATGAGATGAAACAGTGTTCAGTAAAAAAACATGAAATATTATTAAACAGATATTTTTCTATATTTAAATTAAAAGCTTTCTTTGTACAACGTGAAAATCTTGGTAATGTAATAATTAACTCATAAACCGAGACAAAATTAAGTAGTTAAAATAAAGCACACATCAAAACGTTTACACGATCAAAACATCAAAACCTCATTCGATAACCTGCGTGAACTGTACATAAGACAAATTATACAAAGGAATCGTACTAAAGCACATATTTTGATCGAAAATATGTGTAAAACATACTTTGCGTAGAAATAAAGTAGTCTTCGGGCAATTTTGTTTGCAAAGCTGCTCAATAGCGTTATTTTGACAGACAGAGAAAATATTTATGTGCAGTCATGTTTAAACATGATTATACAGCTGTTCACAACGTTGAAGTGTTCAACGATAGTATAGAGTCCTTTTCAACAAGGACGCGCGTTTTACAAACTATTTTGCTTAATTACGATACAGTCATTATCCGATATACGGGACACCAAGCACATTAGCGTTGAATTAAAGTTTTTTCTTCTTCTACTTCTTCTTCTATTTGGCGTAACGTCCTACGCGGATATGCCGGCTTATACAGGCTTTCGAGACTTAATTTATTACCACGCAGCCGGATAGTCAATCCTTGCTACGGGGGGACGGGCTTGAACCCATCACGGGCATGTTATTGAGTCGTTCGAGGTGACGACTGTTCTACGGGACCGCCCATTTAGAAGAATTTTAGAAGAATCACGCACTGCAAATTCGCGTATATCGAATAAATAATGCGAATAAATTTTGTATTTCAATCCGATACAAATTCGCGCTACGTTAATGCAAAAAGACTCGATACTCTTCTTATCACATTTGGCTTCAGATGAATGGAAAATTTTCACCAAAAATGATTCGTGCTATGTTTTGACAATGCTTATATCATTTTAAAACTCGCTAAAATTTACATATTTTTCTTATGGAAAAATAGCTGTGGTGAATATATAAAGGTACAAACGCTCAACTTGAGGACATAAACCGGGCTCTGAGCCGACCACACAATCTCCCCACGATTATACGAATAAACGCTCTCTTCTATTTCACCAACCTAAGAGAACAGACGTGAGTAAAACCGCTACAAACTCATCATCCGAAACCCTACTTGGAAAACCCCCCAAATAGCTATGAATAGTACCAATTTCTATTGAAATTTAGCACAATACAAGCAGCATATTCTGCTAATATTTTTTAATGTTTACATGGCGCTTAATTTAAAATAATATGAACAATGCTGTATGAATACTGTGATAAGAGTTTGACATCATTAAATTATCCAAACTTCTCAAAGCGCGGATGACATCGGTTCTCTAGTCACACTATTGAGGACTATTTTGATTTAAAACAAAAATACGTATCAAATTTGTGCATGTGATTTTTTCATAATGAGTGATAAGCTCGGCCATTGGTCGTTAGCTAAGGAAACAAACTAAGCGAACAACTGTGCTCTACCCACATGTATAGCAGCGGTGGCAGGTTAAAGGATCGTGTTCCAGGATCTATTGCGGTTGACAAAAATCTCATCGCTCATCGCAACAGTATTGATTAATAGAGGAAAATTGAAATTATAGCAAACAACTAAATTTTGCAACATGCGTATTTGGTTCAAAATCAGCTGCATGCGTTGGTGATGCTGGCCGTTCCGGAAAAAAGAAAAAAATCAATCAAAAACAGATAAAAATCAGCGCTGTTTTCAGGTTTCCAGTTCACCAGTTCCGACCATTCACCCAATGAATTAATGAGACCAAACATCATTCCGTCTTTGGTCTTTGGAACCTTCAACGGATATAATGCCGAGTATTCATACATAATTTTACACATCAATCGATAGTAAATTTTTAATGTAAATGAATAAAAAAATAAAATAAAGCTTTATATTTCGTATGTCCGCACACCATACCCATAGTGCATCGGGCTGTTGTTGAAATGAGTCAGGGGGGTAGGAATGTCAAATAAACAAACAACCATCAATGGTGCATTTTCTCTTTCTAAATGCAAATTACAGGGCAAATATAAAACAAACCGCATTGTTTTAACTGTTTCGCGATAACAATTTAAAGCAATGTTTGTTTTAACTATACCATTAAGTGTTATTTGACACTCGATAATTTCACTTACAAACAATAAAGCATCGGTTCGCCAGAAGAACAATTTCGTCCAAAATTTCGTCGTATATTCGCCAGAAAAACAAACTAAAAGTAACGAAAATGCGAAAACCCTTCCAACACCGCAACGATGTGGACGTACCAACAGGTTATTTTCCAGAGGGTTCTTTCGCGCTGAACTTTGACAGCTCGGGAAAGAAAATTGGACTGTTTTGGTTGTTTTTTTTTTTTTTTTGGTCACTCGCTCTCTTCACTCCGTTTCATGAAAAGTGGAGGAAAAATGCAACTAGAATGCATTTAAACGGCACACAAACACAATCACCTTTCTCACCAATCGCTTGAACAATATGTACAACACACCCCATGGAGTGTGGTGTATCCAATTAATTTACCATTAGCTACCACATACCACCACATTTGCCTATGGATTTTTTTTTTTGGCCACGAATGGAGCAACAACAACCGAGCAAGAATTAGGTCGACGTTATTTTTCTAGAACGGGCCCACCAAAAAAAAACGCTCCCTTCCGCGCCGATTTTCAGGGACACAGTGCTCGTTGTTGTCGCCCACAGCAGCACGCGATCGCTTCACGTTGACCACAACACCGCGCAGAAAGGGAAATTTGTTTACCCCTAAAAAGCCAAAGAAAACAAAACACTTACCCGCTGGTAGAAAGCGCATGGAAATGGAAGTTAATTTCCCCACCAGAGAAGAACACGATGGCGGAACGCTACTGCAGCTGGATTGCGCTGCTGTGTACTGTGCAAAACTTCCGTGGCAAATGCATTCACATGACATTGTCAACCGCGCACCATCGCAGCATGCACAGGAGGCAGAAAGGACCCGCGCTGCAACTCAGATGTTTAGGGAAACCACTTAATCACTCGCCTTCCACAACGCACCAAAAACCGCACCAGAACGAATCTCGCACCCCAAAAGCACCCGCCGCGCGACCACTATATTTCCACTCAACAACACTTTGCAAACGCCACCGAAATACACTGCCTCATTACACAATAATCACTCCCAAATTTGGCTGATAAGAAAGAACTGCTGCTGCTGCTGCTGCACCGTCGTCGTAGCTTCCCACATCTTTTCACCCACAGACTCTCGTCGTATTGCTTTGCCGCCTACTGCGCGCTGCTGCACAACACAGCCCTACCTACGAGACCGTCGTCGCCATTCGGCAGAAGATGGGAAGACGGCACGGAAGAAAATGCAGCTACTACACAGAACTACACAATTTCCACGTTTTTCCCTTTCCTTTCTTTTCAGGACTCCCGTCTACTGTTGGCTTTCGCCACACCAAACACAAAAAATGCAAAACGGCGACCGCGAACCGCGAAAACTTGTGCGCCCACTCCGGGAGGGTTTGAGTTTTTCCTCTTGTTTTTACCGAAAGCTTCCAAAAAGGCGCTAACACCAGCGCTGCACAGCGGGACGCCCGGGCGGGTCATGCGGGTGTGACGGAATCGTGGTTGACTGCACTGGACAAATTGCATTACGTTTGTTTTTAAATCAAAAATTCAATTCAAAATGACCGTTATGCGCTAACATCAGAAAAAATCATTTGTTATCGAATTTTATTACAACATCTACTAGCTTTATGTAAATTGGTTGTTCAAGTTTGTTTGAAAACGTTTCACATCCGTTCGGCCAATAAATTCAAAATGACAGTTACAAACCATATGAACCATCCGTGGCGGTAAGAAGCACCGACAAATTCACTCTTTGCACCCAGAATGCGACTTCCACAAAACCGAAAAGCAGACAAATTTCACGTTGCAGAATAATTCAAGAATAATTTTCCTTTCGTTTATTTGTGTATAGAATCAAATGTAACTGCATTTGTTGTTCAAATTTTCGTTATTAGCACAAGGGTTTTGTTGTGTTATTCCGTTATCTCTCTACGCGTTATTCTCCTTCCTTACCTTGCTAAAGCCTTTTTTTCCTGGTTCATCATCTTCCACTTTTCCACGTCTCCGCGCGATTCCTATACGTATATGTTATGTATCTTTATGTATATATATAGAGCTTTTTTGTTGTTGTAACTGTACATACCCTAGATGTTCTAATGCTATGCTGTTGCTATCTTCTCTCTCTTGTTCCTGAATAATGCCCCCTGAAGAAACTGGCCGATGCTAGTGGTAGTAGCACCGGTTGCTTTCTAAATACGTATAACTTGGCTGTCTCTGGATGTGCTTGACCGTTTCTGCTTCCTGCTTCCTGCGCGCCATATGGATTTGTGGAAGAGTTTTGTGTCTATCGTATAACGCCCGGACCCGGAGTCGATCGTGCTCACTTGTGGAGGGGCAGAATGGCTGATTGATTTTGCGCTTCGCCCGGTACACTTTGTGGTCCATTGATTTAGCTTTCCTCCTCCTTGGCTTGCCTGTCGTGTCTTTCGTACGCACTATAAAACTTAGAGCATAACATCACAATCATTTCGTGCCGTACACAGAAGCCGTTAGTGTTTCTTCATTCGCTTTTGTCCGTGCCGTGGATGGATGTAATTAAAAAAAGAAAAGATCTTCTAATCGAAGGAAAACCAGCTTTTTAAAAAGCCAAAAGAAAGTAAAAAAACGGATAGCAAAACGGCAAAGAAAAATGAGATTGATCAATTACAACCCAACAAAACGGACACGTGCGTTCATCGCGATGCGCGCGCGCCCCACGTGTGCTTGCGCAAGCCCGCCCCGATATGTGTCTCTTGCGTATGGGGTGCGTAAACGCACGGGATAAAGCAAAAACAGGGAGGGAGGAAAACGATGGTAAAGGCGTATATCCTCGTAAATCCACGCTAAAACAACATCGTTTTCGGTTCGGCTTCACATTACTCTCATCATTGGCTGTTCTTCTTCTTCTTTTCTGGCTGCTGTTTTGTTTGCATGGCTACTATATTCTCTAGGGCGGTATAAAAAAGAGGTACCTAATAGATTCTATTGCTTATTAAACCGGGCTTGTTTTTTCGCATAAAATAAATTAAACCTTACTTATTATTATAACATCGCACAACACACATCGCACCTTCGATGCTGCGGGATGTGTTTTGTGTGTGTGAGTGTGTGGGGTGTGGGGTGAGCATTACGCAACTAAATCCACAATCAAATGGGTTTCCACTTTTTGATTTGCATGAGATGAGTGTGTGTTTTCGATCTCCTTTTTTCGTGGGGGTTTTTTTGCTTTAAAGTGAATAATTTCATTCTAGCCTTTTTTGTTTTCACTTAATACAAATTAAAAATGATTTTCACATGCATTCGCAATTAAACACTATGTTTGTTTTGTTGCTTACATTATCATCATCACACACACAAGCGCGCGCATTCCTATTTCATACTCTCTATCTCTCTCTCTCTCACTCTCTCTCTTTCTCTCGCTTGCATCTTTCACACATTCTTCTAAGTGGTCTTCACGGCTTAGCACCCTAAAATCGAGGCAGATATAGATACACACAATGAGAGTAAACCTAGACCAATTCGGCTACACTAAACCTAGTATAGTAGCTCCTTTTAGGGATTCGCTTGCTCTCTTTCTCTCTCGTTCTCTTTCTCTTTTCTCGCTTTCTTATGCGTAATCTTCTAAACATTATCTTAAATTTAAGTGATTTTCACTCCTGTTCACTATACACACATACAATTGTCTACGACGTGACGACGTGACGACGATGACTTTTTCCACCGATTCCATCTTCGCCTCCTCTTTTGAACTTCCGAGAACTGTACACACCACACTTTACCACGCTTTCGAGCGCGACTGTTCCGATCCGTACAATACATGTATATGCAAAATGGTACACACGTTTTACAGTAACAGTTGCCAAACGTTCCGCTTGCTTCGCACTATTTACAATTCTCTCTTTCCCCCACCTTGCGGATGGATGCGTGACCGAAGGGACGAAGGAAACGATGGATCTCGTTCCTATCTCACCAATTCGATGAGTACTGGTTTTGAGGAGAACAAACTAACAACAACGGGGCGCGCTGGTGCAGGGTGTTTAAGTTAATTATTTGCCGCTGGCGGTGGCCTTCGATCGTACTCCGAACGTCGATAGTCGAGATAGTCCGCGGGTGGTACCACTACACCGGGGGCGGCCACCACACCACCACCGGCCCCGGTGGGCATTACCACCGCGACCGGTGGTGCCGTACCGGACGGGCGCGATGAGGGAGGATAGCCACCGCCGCCGCCGCCACTGCCCATCGGATAGCGGTAGGAGCTGTCGCTGCCGGGCGGATAGTAGCCCCCGGACGGGGACATACCGTAACCGTGGCCACCGGAATAACCGCCAGAACCGGGTGGAGGGTACCTAGTAAAACAGTGAAAACGATTTTATTATTAAAATGAGTTAAACACAATTATGATTCAAAATTCAGGGATAGAACGACCCTTTAAGGCTTAAATTAAAATGAGCGATTCGAGTGAAAGTTCATGTGGAATGTGATTTTATAATGTTAGTGTGAATAGTTAAGGAATTCATCATCCTATCTATTGATAGTGTTCTTTAGAGCGCACCCACGACTCCGATCCCCCTCCGGCTATTATTAGTCCGACTGCGACTTTGGCAAAATCTGAGGCACTAGTTCCGCCCAGAGTCGGAGACATCCAGAGTCGTCTGGAGTCGTCCAGAGTCGTTCATAGTAGTCCGGAGTCACCCGGAGTCGTTTGGAGACGGAGTCATCCGGAGACTTCCTGAGTCGCCCTGAGTCGTTCGGAGTAGTCCAGAGTCCTCCGAAGTTATTCGGAGTCGACTGGAGTCGTTTGGAGTCGTTTGGAGTTGTTCTGAGTCGTCTGGGGTCACCCGGAATCGTTTGGAGTCGAAGTCGTCCGGAGTTATCCGGAGTCGTCCGGAGTCGTTCGGAGTCGTCCGGAGTCGTTTGGAGTCGTCCGGAGTCGTCCGAAGTCGTCCGGAGTGGTTCGGAGTCGTCAGAAGTGGCCCAGACTCGTTTGGAGTCGTTTGGAGTTGTTCTGAGTCATCTGGAGTCGCCCGGAATCGTTTCGAATCGTTTGGTGTCGTTTGGAGTCGACCGGAATTTGTGTCGGTCGGAGTCAACAGAAACCGTCCGGTGCAATGTGCTTGTGATCAGGCATTTCATTTCGTTGTGTTTTGTCGACTTCAGACTTCAGACTTCAGACTTCAGATGACTCCGACTCTGAACGATTCCGGGTGATTCCGAACGACTCTGGACGACTTCGAACGACTCTGGACGACTTCGAACGACTCCGAACGACTCCGGATGACTCGTACTCCGAACGACTCAGAACGACTGCGAACGACTCCGAATGATTCCGGATGACTCCGGATGACTCCGGGAGATTCTGGACGATTCCGAACGACTCCGGATATTGCTGCCGGACCTAACTTCCGGAGTCGGTTCCGAAATTATCAGAGTCGTATCGAAGTCGACTCCGGATCTTCGCCAACTTAACGCAACGAATGCAGTCGCGAGACTCAAAGTCTCTATATATTATTAATGACAATTATGATCAATACAATAAAAAAATGAATTAAAAAAAATTAAGAAATGTCACCTTCACTCTCACTCAATCACTAAAATTTGACATTTGGAATTGTTTTTGGAAATTTCATACTAATTACAGCGGAACGCCTCATCGGGACTCGACCTCGCCCGGAGGATACTCGAATATCACGAATAATGGTCCCGAGTATGTTGTTTATTACAAATTATTAAAGTATTTTCGAAATTTGTATTCTGTTTTGATTAAACCTGATCAGTTTTTCATCAACTTTGTGTTTGAAAATATTTGAAAGGTTGCATGAATTTTAGTCTTTTTTGTTATGACATATTCGTCTGATAACGATTTTTTAAACATCCTCCACAGCACGCAACGTTTACACCTTGGTAATGAACTGTCATTTCTCAATAACACAGATATACGGACAGCCGGATAAAAGCTACCCGTATAAACGGAGTCCCACTGAGAGTACTAAAAACTAAAAAAGAAAAAAAAAGGTTTCTTACCTTCGCTTGTCCTTGTAAGCCCGGTCACCTCGGTCACGGTCGCGATCCCTGTCACGGTCCCGATCACGGTCCCGCTCCCGATCTCGATCCCGGTCCCGATCGCGCTCACGATCCCGATCGCGATGGTAGCCGCCGGAGGAGGAGGAGTGTCTGCTGCTGCCGTAACCGTCGTACCGGTCCCGTTTATGATCCGGCCCGAAACTACACCGTAAAGCGGGTGACAAACAAAATAAGTATTTCGAATCTTGATTTCTCCCTGCCCTCTCTTTGCTACATACCGATGATCACGCCAGGCACCACCATCGGCAGGGTACGGGGCTGGGCTCCGTTCGTCCGGATAGGCGCCGCGCATGCTTTGCGGCGTACCCGGTGCACTGCCCCTGGACGACGGTGGTACGTTTCGCATGCGGTCCCGCTCCGACCCGTACTCGTCCCACTTCTTGTCCCGATCCCGATGACTGCTGCTGCGCAAACGAATATAAAGGGAGTACATTAATACACATTGCTTCCGGGTTTTAAATGCATTCCCTTCGTCCACCACCTACCGACTATCCCCGTGCAGCCGTTTGTACTCTTTGCTATTTTCGTCGTACTCTCCCTCCTCGAGCCGCCGCTTGGAATGCATCGTGGATGAGCTATCGTCTTTCGGGCCACCGGCACTAACAGCATCCGACCCATGATGGCTATTATCACCACCGACCGCCGACTGCTGCTGCTGCTGGTAGCGTTCCCGCTGCTGCAGCGCCGAATCGCTCATAATCGGACCGCCAATACCGCCGCCCGGATGGTGCGAATGGTGATGATGGTGCCGCTTCTTCTCCTTTCGATCGCGCCGCGACCCACCACCCTTGCCCTCGTCCGCACTGTCGCCCGGCGGCGCACCAGCCTCACCGTGCCCGTTGTCTTTCTTCGTGCCACCTTTCCTGCCCTTCCCACCACTGCTGCCGTCTCCCTTAACAGGCGTTGAGTTTGTGGTGCCACCACCACCACCACCGCCCGCTTCCCCACCGGACGCGGCCGACCCCTCGGAACGCTTCAGCGCGTGCTTGTACAGCTTGAACAGCTTGCGCGCATCGAACTCGGTAAACTTCGACACAAAGTACCACAGGTTGCTGCGCCACTCCTTCGCCTTCTCCGGATCGCGGTACTCGGCCAGGCACAGGTTGATCTGGTCGCCGATGCTCAGCAGGCAGGCGCGCGTCTGCCGCAGCTGCTCCTCCTGCGACAGAGACTCGTCCGGGTTGTCCAGCGTCTTCAGCGCCTTCTTCACCGGGCGCATCTTTTCCTTGCACTCGTTGAACACGGTCGGATCGAGATCGCCCAGTATGTTCAATGCGCACGGTTCATTGTTCGCGGTGAAATGCATCGGTCCCGTGTTTTTGTTCTTCTTGTCCTTCTTGGCATCCTTCTGCCGGTCCTTTTTCGATTTCTTTTTGTCCTTCTTGTCCGGGGCGGGCGCGGCATGATTCGAGGACCCCACCGCCGCATGCTCATCTGCCGCCCGCGACCCGTTCGAATGCTCGTCGTGATGGTTGTGATGATGGTGATGATGGTGATGATGATGATGGTCCGATTCTGACAGTTTTTTAATTTTGCTACCAGTCTTTTTCTCTTCAGTCGAACCGACCACCGCGCCGCCAGCCGCTCCTCCACCCGGAGCAACCGCTCCACCACCACCGAGCGCGGCCGCTCCAGCGCCACTCGCCCCATTGCCACCGGCCACCACACCGCCGCCCATCGTGACATCCTCCCCGGCGGCGACGGCCGCTATCGTGGCCGAAATGGAGCAGCTGAACGACGCATCACCGCCATCGCGCAGCGGGCTGCTCACCACGGGGACCGGCGCCATGCCCGCCCCGCCCAGCGCCGACTTCATCTCCTTCGGCTTGCGCTGCTTGCGCGGCTTCGACGGACCGCGCTTCAGCTCGAGCGTCTTGCGCAGCACCTTCAGCAGATACTCGGCGCGCGACTGCAGATGCTTGCCCTGCGGTTTCCGGCTCGCGTCGTTCGACAGTATCTTGTCCGCCAGCCCGAGCGACGGGTCCATCTTCATCGCTTCCCACGACCCAATGCCGAACTGGTAGATGCCGCGCAGCAGCCGCGAGTCGTCCTCCCCGCCCCAGTCCACGTCGAAGTTGGGCGGCCGGGTCTTGATGTTCAGCGTCCAGCGGGCCCGCTCGGCCGCATCGCTCGGTATCACCTCGTCCAGCGGCTGCAGCTCCTCCACGCACTGCATCATCGTCTTCACGTTGAACGAGGCGCCCCCGATCTTGCTCGAGTACGCCGCCCGGGCACACTTCTTCTTCGCGTCGGCCCCAGCGGCAGCAGCCGCGCTGCCGCCGCCACCGTGATGCTTCCCGCCCGCTTCCGCCTCCGCGTCTTTCGCGATCTCGCGCATTGTCTGCAGGCAGCGGTCGTGCAGCAGCTGCGCCACGCGCCGCAGATCGGACAGCGGTTTCTCCTGCAGCTCGGCGTCGCACGCGATCGCCTCCAGCCGCTTGAGCGGGGCGGGGAACTTTTTGTAGCTCTTGATCAGCCGCCGCAGCTCGGCGTCGGAGAAGCCGTTGATTTTCTCCTTGTTCGAGGGCCGGCCGCGCGACCGCTTCGTCTTGCCATCCTCGGCCCCGCTCGCACCGTCCGAATCCAGCGCCTCATCGCTGTCCTCGTCGGCCGCTCCCTTTCGCTTCTTGCCACCCCCCTTCCCACCGCCCTTCCGACCATCCGGCTCGCCGCCATGCTGGCTGTTGCCGCCCGGCTTCACCGCGGGCCGGCGCGGCGGCAGATACAGATCCTTTATCTCCCGGTCGCGCTCCTCCGCCTCCACCAGCTCGCGGTACGACTTTGGAATGATTTCGTCCCAGTCCTTGGTGTCCTGGTCCTGGTCGGCGGCGCCCCCGCCAGGCCCTCCGCCGATCGGTTTCGCCCCCGACACGACCTTGTCCTCGTCGAAATCGAACGTCGTGACGTTGAACGCGGACAGCAGCTCGTCGCCCGGCATGCCGGGCGCCTCGTCGCGCGTCTCCGCCCGCCGCAGTATCTCGTCGATGTCGCACACCAGCTCCTCGTCCCCGTCCTCCTCCTCCTTGAACAGCTCCTCCGCGCCGAACTTGAGGATCGCCGACAGCTCGTCCTTGTTGAACGGGTTGGACGTGTTGCTGCCCCCGTTCTTGTCCAGCACGGTGCGCCCGGTCGTGTCCATCCGCTGGATGACGAGGTGGTCCAGCACCATCTTCTGCTTCGCCCGCTCCACGATGTTCTCCTCCACCGAGTGGGCCGTCACGAGCCGGTAAATGTTCACCTGGTTCTTCTGCCCGATCCGGTGGGCGCGGGCCTGCGCCTGCAGGTCGTTCTGCGGGTTCCAGTCCGAGTCGAAGATGATGACCGTGTCGGCCGTCGCCAGGTTGATGCCCAGCCCGCCCGCACGCGTCGACAGCAGGAAGCAAAAGTCGGTCGAGCCTTCCGCGTTGAAGTGGTCGAGCGCCTGCTTGCGCAGCTCCCCCTTGATGCTGCCGTCCAGCCGCTGGAAGGAGAAGTGGCGCTTCTGCAGGTACTCCGCCAGTATGTCCAGCATGCGCACCATCTGCGAGAAGATCAGCACCCGGTGGCCCGTTTCCTTCAGCCGGCAGAGCAGCTTGTCCAGCAGCACCAGCTTGCCCGAACCCTTCAGCAGCTGCTGCACCACGTCCTGCTGGCTGTTGCGCTGCGTCTCGAACTCGATCGGGCGCGTCAGCGCCGCATGGTTGCAGCACTTCTTCAGCTCGATCACGATGTTCAGAAACGTGCCGACCGAACCCTTCATGCCCTTGCGCAGTGCGTCAAAGTTTTTCGACAGGATCCACTTGTAGTACTGCCGCTGGATCGACGTCATCTCCACGCGCAGTATCTGCTCGACCTTCGCCGGCAGGCTCTTCTCCACGTCCTTCTTCACCCGGCGCAGTATGTACGGTTCCAGCTCCTTGTGCAGCTTGGTGTAGCTCTTGTCGTTCGTCGTGTTGCCGTAGTTGCGCTCGAAGTCGTCCCACGACTCGAACCGCTCCGGCATGATGAAGTGCAGCAGCGCCCACAGCTCCTTGAGCGAGTTTTGCAGCGGCGTGCCGGTGATCAGCAGCCGGTGGTTCGTGTCGAACTCCTTCAGCGCCTTGTACAGCAGCGAATCGTCGTTCTTCAGCCGATGGGCCTCGTCCACCAGCAGCGACGCCCACCCGATCGAGCCGAGGAACGTTTTGTCCTTCAGCAGTATCTCGTACGTGGTGAGGATCGCGTTGAACTTGAGCTTCTTCGTGCTTTCGTAGCACCACTCGTACTGCCGGATGATCTCGCGCGACTGCACATCGCCCAGGTACGTGACCACGTTCAGCTCCGGCGCCCAGATGCCGAACTCGCGCTGCCAGGCCGGCATCGTGCTGAGCGGCACCACGCACAGGAACGGCCCGTACAGTTGCTGCGACTTGAACAGGTAGTAGAGGAAGCAGATCGTCTGGATCGTCTTGCCGAGCCCCATCTCGTCCGCCAGGATGACCGAGTTGTCCTTGCACCACGTCAGGATGAGCCAGTTCAGCCCGTCCATCTGGTAGTCGCGCAGTTTCAGTCCCCGCTCCTCGCCCAGATACTCGGGCTGCTGCTTCAGGTGCTTAAAGTTCGGCCGGTACCGTATCGCCTTGCAGTGCTTCGAGGGCGTCCGGCGCGATTCCTCCCGCTCGTGAAACTCCACGATCTTCTGCTGCCACTTGCGCCGGATCAGCCCGGCGTCCTCCCAGGTCGAGTCCGAGTACGGCAGCGACTCCCACTTGCACAGATACTCCAGCCCGCTGTCGCCCTCCTCCGCCTTGTTCGCCTGCGCGATGATGCGCTCCACGTGGTAGTAGCTTTTCAGCAGATCCTGCTGCAGCTCCTGCTGGCACTCGTAGTAGTCGATGTCCTCCGGGCCGGCCTGATACTTGCGCCAGTACTCCAGCTGCTGCTCGCGCTTGATGTAGTTCTCCAGCTTCTTCATGCCCTTCACCTTCTGCTCGCGCAGCGTCTCCTCCGACTCCCAGGTGCAGTGCAGGTACGACCAGCCCGTCCACTTGATCAGAAACTGTTCCTCCTCCTCCTCCTGCTCACGGCCCACCCCCTCGCCCCCGAGCACGTTCGGGTCACCGTTCTCCTCGATCGCGTACACCGTCGTCACGGCACCGGTCGCACCCCGGCGGCCCCTCCGCCGCCCAATGATGCGCTCGATCGTTTCCGCCTTCTCCTCCTCGGCGGCCAGGGCCGCCGCAGCCTCCTCCGCTTCCTGGTCCACCTCGAGCAGGTCGTCGCTGTCCGTCGGCTCGTCGCCGCTCTCCTCCTTGTAGCTGACGGTGTTGTTCTTCCGGCGCGTCGCGGCTGAGGATCGCTTCCGATCGTCGTCACTGTTGCTGCCGTCGTCCGAGCTGTACGCGTTCGATTTCTTCTTCTTCGAGGCTGCCGCGGCTGCCTTCGATTTGGCATTGGATGTGGTGGAACGTTTTTTCGCTGCCGCTGCTGCTGCTGCCGCCGCTGCGCCGGAAGGTTTCCGCCGGTGGCGCTGCTCCCGCGAATCGTCCGAATCTCCATCGCTGCCATCACTTTCGGACGTTTCCGACTTCCATCGATTGTTGGAGCTGGTGTGAGTGGGGTGTGATGAAGGGAAAGAAAGAGACAAAAAAACAACAACAACATTTTAACCGATTAGCAAACCGATGGCGAGGCGAAAGTTCGAGGTTACGGATCAAACGCTGCGGCAGACGATGCTGGGGCGTAAGATAAATTTAGATTTACGCATAACAGAGCGCATTGGCGATTCTGCGCATCAAACTGCCCGCGCGTTACGCACCGAAAAATGCAAGAAACCTTTTTTATGCTTTTTTTCTATTTCACTCGACCTTTCATTAATGCGTCTTAGAATTTGCGTCGAGATGAAACATTAAATTTACATTATGATAAATTGCCTTACCTTTTCTTCTTCTTCGCTTTCGATGTGGGCTGGGCGGCGGGTCGTTTCCGGGCTGCGGCCACCGCCTTCTTTCGCGCACTTTTACGCCTCAGCTTGTTGGCCGCGTAATCCTCGTCCTGCGTATTCGGTCCGCGTGGAGGAAAAAAACCAAATTAACCCTAACAAAACACACACAGTAGGCGACATTTGCTACTCACATCGTAGCTACTTTTCGACGACTGTTGCGCTTCCTCCTCATCTTCATCCTCGTCTTCCTCCTCCTCGTCTTCATCGTCCTCATCCGGGGGCGGCGGAACGGACGGTGCCGTTACCCCCGCAGCAAGGCGTTGTTCGGCCTTTGGTGTTGCTGTTCTCGTCCCATTCTCCTCCTCCTCATCCTCGTCCTCATCATCGTCCTCTTCCTCATCATCATCATCCTCCTCCTCGTCATCGTCGTCATCGCTTTGCTGTCGGCTGGTATTGCTCGGTTTGCTTGCACTGTTATCCGAATCGCTGTGGTGATTGACGCCGGATGCATTGTGCCCATCCGGTCCGTTTGTGTGTGCAGGGTCCTCTCCCCCACTCTCCTCCGAATCGCTGCCCGAGTGTGACGAGCTTCGACCCGCAGGCCTACTGTGACTGTTTTGCGCCGATGGGTGCGTATGCGTATGATGGTTAGCGCCAGCGCCTACCCGCTCATTGCCGCCGCCCATCGATGCGTCCTCATCGGAGTCGTTCCGATCGTCGTCGTCCTCCTCCTCTTCCTCTTCCTCATCGTGTCGGTTGAGGCTGGATTTGCTGTCGGAAAGTCCATTCTCTGTCCGCGAGTTGCGCAAATCGCTTCCGCTCGAACCGGTGGACGTGTTGTGGGTAGTGGTGGAGGTCGTGCCGCTGGTGTTCCGGCTCAACCCATTGTTGTTGTTGGACGCGTCGTGCTCGTTGTCGCTCGAGCTCGAGCTGGACGAGCCGGATCCGGATTCGCTCTCGGAGTCGGAGGATGAGCCGCTTTTACTGCCACCGCTGCTGGATTCATTTTCCGAATCACTTTTATCCTCTTTTGTCTGCAAAACATGGGAAAGCAGAGCCGTATAGTATCGCGTTAAATGTTTGTTAGGGATAAAACTGTCTTTTAAGAGGTAAAATCACACAATAAATCCTAAAAAAGTGTGTACAAACGTGTTCTATAGTCAATCCGTGTTGCGAAATTGCTGAGCTGATGGCTTTAATAACAATAACATTGAAAAAAAAACATTATCTTTACTCCCAATGTATATTTCGTTTCGTTTTCAGTTTCACTATTGAACCGGCAGCACTACAAAGCTTTTAAAAATGAGAAATTCTGTTACATTTGAAGGGACCATGGCAGGATGTAACATTGCAACCGTGTTAGTACTTTCCACCGCACGTTTAATAAGCCCACATTTATCACACTACATTCATACAGCATTGCACCACCTCACGATCACTTGAAAAAGCCTAAAAAATGATAAATTTTGCTAGAAAAATCACTTCCAAATCGAGAAATTCAACGCTTGAAGCAAAAATCCTCTTTAAAATCCAGTAAATGCAGTGCTTCTCCATGAAAATGATCCGAGTGAACTGAACAGCATTAGCTGCACTGCTAAAATCGTCCAAAAATCGCAAAAAAAGCTTGTTTTTAGCCTATTTGTACCATTTTAAAAGCACCAATCCGCCTCACTGCACACATTTTACGACGCAATAACGTGAAAACTAGCAATAAAACACCGAAAAATGGTTAAAACATGGCAGCATTGCAGCAAAAAGCTCCACAATCACAAACAAACCCGGTGCGGACGTCCGGGATGGTTCCCGGCCGGCCCGATTCGCGAATCTTCCACACCGCCCTGAAGTGCCGCTTTGTTCACTACACGCCCGGGGGGAGGACAAAGAACACCGATTACGTAATCACGAAAGGTACTAAAAACGGCATTTTACGGGCCACAGCCACCGGGATGTCGCCATTCGACCGGGAACCACCGCCGGGCGATGCTTTTCCGCCGGCAAAAATCACCAAAATCGGCCCCAAAAACCGTCTCCCGTCGCTAGGGTCGCGTGATCTAGAACGTTCCACGTGGCGTGTGCCACGGTGACGGGCACACGGAAGGGCACAAATCGCACCCGGGACAGAAAACCTGCCCAGGGACCGGCTCCGGACGCTGGGAAACGGCTTTCGCGTGCCGTATTACCCTACACTCTTGGGATTTGGGCTTAAATTGCGAAAAAGGGTCCCCTTTCGATTTGAACAAAACGGGCCTCCGCGGACGCGCCGAAACTGGGGCAACCGAATGGACGACGATCCAGGGTGGAACAGTGGCCAGTTTCGGCGGACGAGCTGCCGGAATGTTCCACCATCTAGGCCAGTGTGCGCCCCAATCCACAGGCTGGAAGCACAAACGCTGCGCCGCTGTCTGCCGGGTGCTGCCGCTGCCACGGCCCGTACGCCACACCCAGCACACCACCGGCCCCCGCACGGGCAGGCAGACACGAGACGCTCGAAACAAAACGGAAAGGACAAAGTATTGCATTAAAACCATCGCACCACAAAACGCCCCACAAAACCGTGCTACACCTTACCTGGCTCATTACGCTTTTTAGCAGTGTTTTCTTCGGCGGTGTAGGGGAAAAATGCTTCTACCATATGGAAATGTGGCTGAGAATGTGCGCGACACCGTGACGAATCGAATGCGACCGTTTCCGGGCCGGAAAGGGTACGTTGGGCCCCTCAAATTGGCGCCACACGCTCGGGCACTGTAGCGAAAATTTTCCACTCAACACTTGGCTGTCGACGCCATTTTCTTTCGCCGTGTGCCCCGGGGTGAAGAAGGTGCTCCAAGGCTGTGTGTGACACTCGCAACGCACGCACACACACATACACACACTCTCTGCACACACAAAAACGGCACGGTTTCCGCAGGAGATACACAGGAGAGCGCGATCGTGAGACGAAATCACCGAAAACTAACGCACTGCTGGCACATCGGTGGTTCGCTGCTATTGTTGTTTACCAACGGGAACAAGAGGGGAAGCGCTTGCAAGCCAGTCCAGTCGATCGAATTTTGCACCAGCACCAGTTTTGCTGCAGCTTACTTCGGCGCCATCTTAGAAATTGGTGTTGGTTCCATTCTTTTTTGCTGTCTCTCCCTTTCTTTCTCTTTCTCTCTCTCTTTTTCATGCGGCAATGACAGTTTGGCCTTCGTTAAATAGGCCGAAGCGCGCCACTGAACGATCCTTGGTGTTGGCAGACGTTTGGCAACACTGGACGGTGGGTGGAAAATTGAAAATTTTGATGAAATGTGGGAAAAATCAATTAATTTTAATATCTCAAAATTTTCAAATAAAACTCCAAGCATTAAAAGTGATCAAAAAGCGAAATATATTGTCTTTTTCAAAAAATCGTAATCAAAACATCCAATCCCCTCGCATACTGGCAGCACTGCTGTCAGAAAACAACCCAAAATTACCACAGTTGATACGACAGTTGCTTTGTTTAGAACAGTTCGGTTCAGTTAAATTTGGCGGCATTGCGGATGTGTGTGGTGTACCGGCAGCAAAACACAAACCGTTTCTGAGAGCGGTTGAGAGAAAAAACTGTGAAAAACACATCAAAACATGGAGAAAATGAAGGCAACCGCCGATAAGAAGCTGGTGGTGATGATATCCAAACTGGACCTGGACCTGGAGATGGTGAAAATGGCTCTGGAGGAGAGCAATCTGTGCAACAGTGCGGTCCAGCTGAGCCGTACACGAAAGTACACGTTCATTCATGAGCCGCAATGGCGTCTGCAGGCGTGAAGCCGGTTGTTTCTTTAATTTACCTTCCTTTCTCTTTTACTACTATTTTAGCTCCAAAGCACCTAAAAAAACCTTCGGAAACATCACCGTGATGAGTGTAGCGGTTGACGAAAATGTGTCTGGAAGTAACAAATTGACGGAACACACAGTCACGGCGGAAATAGTGGAGCTGTTGAAGTCGGTACGGCGCCAGAAGCGACAGGAACAGCAGCACACAATTGTGATGAAATTTAAGGGCAATCGGCAGTTTTTTAGCTCCGTCAGCTGTAGCAAATGCACAGTTGAGAGTGTGTATTTAACATTTTCTTTTTGTGTTAATGGAAACAGATATTAACTGCTCGTTTTTATTGCCCTTTCCAGAGGAGTGTAGCGCCATTCCGACCTTCCTGTCCCTGGTACAGCACCATCAGCAGCTGCAGAATGTACCACCGCCGGCGGAAAACGATCCAAACAACAGCGTAACCATAGGCCACACGTCCAAGAAGCGCCTGGTCAACCGGGAGTTGCGCGTGCTGTTGCAACGACTCGACCTTAACAAACAATTCCTGGCGGTACCGGGAGCTACTGCTGACCCACCTTCACCGCCCGTACTGAAAAAGGTCCAGAAGCAGCCCGGTCTCATCACACCGGAACAGGTGGAAAGGGCACGCCAGCTGTCCATGGTACAGCTGATCCGCGACTTCCCAGGCGACAGTGTGGACGAGTTTCTGCGCTTCTGCACCGAACGTATGGCCGGCGCCGATGGCGATGTGTGCGACTCCATCCCACTGCTCACGATCGAGCAAGCCGACACGGACCTGTGGCACGAGCTGCGCATCGGTCGCATTACCGCGTCCCGCATGCACGAAGCATCCCGCTGCACCATGCTGAATGGTTCGCTGAAGAACAAAGTTATGGGCGTGTCGTCCGGCTTTTCCATGGCCATGAAGCGGGGCACCGATCTCGAGGGCCACGTGCTGGCCGAACTGCGTAAACAGTATCCGGGGTTGCGCGATACGGGCCTGATACTGGACCCGGCCTGCCCGTGGATGGGCGCCTCGCCCGACGGTATCTGCGATGAGTTTGTGCTCGAGATCAAGTGCCCGTACACCGAGCGAACTCACGAGTGCTACGTGGACGTGGCGAAGCTGTCCCCGAAGTACTTTGCGCAGATACAGCTGCAGATGCACGTTACGCATCGGCCGAAGGCGCTGCTGGCGGTGGCAGCGCTGGATTTTGAAACGACGAGGCGTATTACGCAGATTTGGATCGATTACGACCGGGCGTACGTGGAGGAGGTGATGGAGCATGCGTACGAGTTTTGGTGTAAGGCTATCTTTAAGGCGCTGCTTAAAAAGCGAAGCAGCAAAAAGTGAGCAAACAGGTACTCTGAACGAAGCATAGAATTTGTTGAATGGGGGGTTTGTTTCTAATTTAAATTTAATATGTATTATTATGTGCTTTAAAGGCACGTTGGTAGGCTTTATGTTACGATGAACTATCGCTGTGTTAAGCAGCTGAATTGAATTAGCGAATATTTAATGAATTAATAAACACAGACTCAAGCGTAATTGAAATGATTTTCGATAAAATTAAATTTAGAAATATTTAGCATCAGTTATACAGGACTAGGTCGCCAACATAAAGGACCATTTAGTGTAGTCCAAGAATTGATCGTCCTCCGGTAGTAAGGGCTGATGACTATCCGTTAGCTGGTACTGAAAAAGTCTCGATTATGCCCATGTAGACCACCATAATATGATCGCGTTGGTAGTTATGTCAAATAGAAGAATAATTAACTAATACAATTTCCTTCCTTTTTGATATTTAAAACGCCACACATTGTTCCATATTTTGTGAAATTATAGTTTATTTAGACCCATTAATGGCTACACTAGGGGCGGCCCCGTGGTTCAGTCGTCAACTAGAACGACTCAATAACATGCCCGTCATGGGTTAAAGCCCAGAATGGACCGTCCCCCTCTTAGCAAGGAAATCACTACATCCGGCTGCGTGGTGGTACTCAATAAAGTCTCGGAAGCTTGTATAGGCCGGCGGCACGTTCGCGTAGGACGTTTACGCCAAATATAGAAAAAGAGGAAGAATAGCTATACAACAACATTACTCAACTCCAAAAAGCCACCAAACCCAATCCAAATGAGCGAAACATTGACGAACCTTTGATCTTTAACCGAATCCGACCAGTCCTGTGACAGATCATTCGCCCACATACCTGTTATGGATATACCGGTCCTGGAATTGGCCATGAACTCACACCGGACCTGGAACTGATACTAAACCCATACCGGGACTGGAATAGATGCTGATTCCATATTGGTACTGGTACTGATACCGACCCTACACCGATCTTGGAACTCACACCAAACCTATTACTGTCCTTGAACCGACTCATGCTGGTTCTGGAACTGACCTTGAGCTCATTATCATGTTTGTTGTTGTTATTATTATTGTTACTATTATTATTATTATTATTATTAATAATTATTATTATTACCGAATCTGGAACTGCTATTGAACCCCTAGCGGTATTGGAAATGATACTGAACCCATAACGGTCCTGGAATAGATCACGAGCCTATACCAGACCTGGAACCGACTCTGATCTCATAACTGGCTTGGAACTGTTGAAGAACCTATACCGGACCTGGAATCGATCACGAACCTAAAACGATCCTGGAACTGTGCTTGAACCCATATTGGTCTTGGAACTGATCTGAGCAAATTCCGGTTCCGGAACAGATATCAAACTCATGTCGGACTCGGAACCGATTCCGTACTTATAGAAGGCCTGGAACTGATGCTGAAACCATTCCAGTTCTATAACCGCTCATGAACCGCTATATTTCCTGGATTTGGTCTGAACGCATGCTGGCCTTTAAAATTTCCCAGAACCTATACTGATCCTGGAACCGATCACAAACTAATAAATTTTAATTCTTAATCCATACCATGGAAGAGATGCTTAATCCATATCGGTCCTGGAGTTGATGCCGAGCCTATACCGATTCTGGAATCGACCTAAAACTCATACCGAACCCATGACTGTCCTTGATCTGCTCACAAACTCATAACGGCTCTGGAACTGATCGAGAACTCATATCGATTCTGGAACTGGTCTTGAACACAACTGATACTGATTTCGTATCGGCCCTGTAATTGATCACGAACTCATACCCGTCCTGGTACTGACGCTGAGCCCATAACTGTTCTGGAACTGTTCAGGAACCTGTTCCGGACCTGGAATTGGTCACGAACCTAAAACGGTCCTGGAACTGTACTTGAACTCATATTGGTCTTGGAAATGATTTGAGCTCATTCCGGTTCTGTTGGACCTGGAACCGATTACGTACTTATACCGGACCTGGAACGAATCCTGATTCCATCACATTTTTGAACCGAAATTGACCCTGGAACTGGTTTGAACCCATACTGGCCTTGAAAATGGCCCAGAACCTATACTAATCCTGGTGGTGATATTGAACTAATACCGGTACTGGAACCGTTCACGTACCCATACCGAACCTGCGATCGATAACGATCCCATACTGATCCTGTAAGTGATCCTTAACCCATACCGTCCCTCAAACAGCTCCCGGTAGTATTCCGGTCTAGGAATTGCAGCAGGACCTGTTTAGGTTTCGGTAGCTTGAGAGTGGTTCGGGAAATAACATTAATTTAATAACATTAAGAGAATTTAATTAAAACTAATAATCTCTGGATTTTTAGTATCTTTTCTTAAATTTTCCCCTCAACGAAAGGAACCATAATTTAACACGAAGATTTTTAATCCTATTAAAGTTAGTTAAGTTTTATTTTACCGAACTAGTATGTCACTCTTACAATAAATATCATCAATTCACCCACTGACCGCTCGCTCGAGCAGTGCCGCCAACGATATCGGCGTCCAGCTAACGCCCCCATCCGGACTGACGATGCACACGGACCGATCGATGTAGCAGAACAGCTTGCCCACGCGGTACACCTGCTTGCCCAGCTCTCTCCTGCCCGGCATCGGCGCGAAGATGATCCCCCTTTCGGCACACTTCTGCGACACCAGCTCCTTAAACTCGAGCGTTGGCTGCGTGTCTAGCTGCTGCATGTCCATCATCGTCACGGTCGGTGGTTTCGGGGGCGGCGGTATCGATTCCATCACCGGCGGCGAAGAGCTCGGTCCACCCGCACCCGATCCACCCAGCCCGATGGAGCGTTGCATCAGCTCGAGCGCTTTGCGGAAACACTCCTTTATGTTCGGATGGCGCACCACGTCGTCCGTGAACTGAGCCTTCCAGCCCTGGTACCAGCGGGACACCTGGTCGAAGTTGGGCGACTGGTTCAGCCAAATCACGAGCGTTTGGAGCCACTTGGGGAAGAAGTACTTATCGAGCACGGTGGCCATCTGGAGGGGTGAGATGAGCTCGTGCCACTCCCACACCTGGTTGAAGATTTCCAGATCCTGCTGCAGCGGATTGACGATCAGCTCGGTTAGCCGCAGCTCCAGCTTGGGGATGATGTTTTTCGCCAGAAACACCTGCAGATCTTCCTCCGCGAAGACACCCTTCCAGGGGGTAAGCATTGCGCGGGCGGAACGATCCTCCGGATGCCAGCCCTTCAGGGCGCGGGCCAGCTTCTCCCGGATGGCCGGATAGATGTTGCCTTCCATTTTCGGCCCGAGCAGTTCGGTCCACGGGTGTATCCAGCAGTGTATCGGGACGGTGTCGGTGAGCGGGTCCCACTCGATCACCGCCGCCGTAAGCTTTACCAGCACGATCTGCTCGAGCACGTTGTCCAGTATCCAGGCGGGCAGCAGCGGTGCCCACGCATCGAGCAGCGCTATCATTGGCTGGTGTGCGCGCGGGTTCCATTCACTGGCAGCGGACCGGATGCTGGGCACGACGCCGCTCCACACGACGGCCGAGTAGGGATCGAGCAGACTGTTGACGGTGTCGGTGCGCGAGGAGGCGAGGATCGATTTCCAGCGCTTGAAAATGTCCAGATGACGGGTCGGTTCGCTGAACGGTTTCCATTCGCGTAGCCGGTTCGCTAGAAGGGGGGCCACGACACCCGCGGCCAGGTCGGACAGGCCAAACTCCTTACACTCCGCCGGATAGTCCGCGTACAGGCGCACAAAGATGCGCTCACACTCTTCCAGCTCGATCGAGCCGCCGGCCGGTTCGACCAGCGCGCGCACCAGCTCGAGCGCTCCGTCCAGCGTGTGCAGGTAGTCCTTCTCCAGCTCGCTGATGCGGATGAGGTTTTGCTTTTCGTGCAGCAACTGTTCCTCGCGATCTTTCGCCTCACACTTTTGCTTGTCGATCGTGATTATGTCCTGCTCGCAGTACTCCACCATCAGGTTGAGGTTGTGCAGCAGCTCGGGCAGGGCGAAGTGGATCGTTTCCTTGGCCGGTGGTGGTTTACCGCCCGCCTGCCCGCCCAACTCGTACAGCTCCTCGTCGGCCACCTTCGCCTGCCCCAGGGCATGGTATCCGCTGAGTACACGCTTTTCCGGCCCCGTCATATCGATCACCGTCACCTGCGCCAGCTTCGACGAGCTCTTGTCGAACGGTGCGTACGTGGCCGTCTTTTTGCCCTTCTCGATCACGTCCTCGACGGATTTGAAGAAGTAGCGCGATTTGCTCTGCTTACCACCCTCCTTACGCCACTGGCGCGTTTCCTCCTCCTTGCCACCGGCAGCCGGCAGCGCCTTTGTGTCGTCCTGCTTTTGCTTCTGTTTCGCGTCCGCCACCACGGTCTTTTTCTCCGGCCCGTACGCCCCGATCGCACCGCGGCCCTTGCGCAGGTGCGCCTCGATCGGTGCGGAAATGCCCTGCAGATCCTTGCCCAACCCCTTGCCCGGCTGGTAGCCCATCTGTAGTAGCAGCTTCGCCCCGATGCCACGCGTATGCTGCTCCCAGTTGCCCACGTGTTTGCCTCCCTGTGCTTTCGGTGGTGCGCCACTGCCAAGCGTACGAAAGCCGGCCATCGAGCGCATATCCTGCGGCGGGGGGCGTCTTTCGTCTTCCGATTCCGAGGACGTTGCACTGCTGTTCGCTGCGACCGCTTTCGAACCAAAGCGGGGCCGTGCATCATTCGCCTCGTCGCCCTCGTCGTCATCATCTTCGTCGGACGGTTTCCGGTCCTTTTCCGGCTTTTTGCCCGACTGCTGGATGCCGCCCGCAATGAACCCGATCGGGGCGGAGTAGTCTTTCGGTTGCTTGCCCCCCATCCGTCCCCGGCGCCGGCCACCGCTGCCCTCGTCGCCCTCGTTTTCCGAATCATCGTCCGCCCAGACGCCGTAGATCTGCTGGTTCTTGGTCGGCCGGCGGCGTCCCCGGTTCGGGTTGAACTCGTTCGCCAGATCGTAGTCGGTGATTTCGAACCGCTCGTACTCTTCGTCGTCCATGGTGAGGTTTCGCAGGCGAAGTATCGAACGAATAATGAAGCGGTTGTGTAAAGCGAGTGGAGGTGGAAATATGGAAAACCACTTTTTTCGCGGATGCACTGGTTTGCGTTTGTTTACGTTTTTTTCGGAGAGTAGGGAGAGTTTGACTGCAAACGTCAAGGTTTGTACATCAAGGCAGGGAAGAGGTGCGTCGTCTGTCATAAGGGAGTCTTCTACTCGGGGTTTAAAAATGAAGAAAAGATGAATAAAAAGGTTATACAATTGGAAAATATAACTTTTTGTTCATATTTTTTAAAGTTTAAGACATTGTTTACGCATTAGTTTTTGTTCAATGCAAACTTTCTTCAATTTAAAGCAGCGAACATACAATTCCCTTTCTTCTATGCGCATTGTGTGCCGGCTATCTCTAGCAGAGTGACCAGAAATGACGTTTTATTTGAATTCCTAACGATTTTTGAAGCGCCTACTGATTCATAGATGAGCAAACCCTAAAACTACCGATTTTTCATTTTTCGTACCGAAAATTACAGATTTTTTTCAAAATAAGAAAGCTGCTTAAGCGCTATATGAAAGACCAACCTGGAACTTTGATGCTGTTAATCTACTGCAAGAGGCGAATTCATGCAGCGATCTTTAGCGTGCCAACATTAGCTGCTTAAGCAAATTTGGCTATTTGGGAAAGGGCATATAAAAAGACTTCGTTTAAGTAATGGTCGATGGTGTTGATGCCTGTGCAACTGACCACACGACGATTCGTATAGATTTTTGCTCGAAAAGCTACAAGGATACATAGGCCATGATTAGATGAACCTAAGGGAAACACATTGCAAGAAAACCCAAGCGCCACAGATTAAGCTTAAACAACTGGAAAGTTGAATATCCATAGAAAAAAATGAAAGCTCCACAGCTTCATTGCTTTGATCAATAGATGGCGTATTACAACTCTTCATTATATTGCTATCCTTTTCTTGCAATGTGTTTCGACAAGTTTCATCTTATCATGACCTCCCAAATAGCCAGCTCGTACTTTATAGCTGATTTAGGGCTGTTTAACGAAAAATCGTTCCGATGTCGTACTTTGTGGCTGATTAAGAGATAGACGGTACTTTGCGGAACTATGGAGCTTTTTAACAGGCACATGGTACTCTTTGGAACTTTGCGGCTGATTAGCACTATGCGTAGGGCTCATGATGGAACTTGAAGGCTTGTTAAGAAAGGGTACTGAACTTGGTGGAACTTTATAGCTTTTTAATGCATGACATCGGTTCAAGGTGGCTCCCCAAATAGCCAGCTCGTACTTTATAGCTGATTTAGGGCTGTTTAACGAAAAATCGTTCCGATGTCGTACTTTGTGGCTGATTAAGAGATAGACGGTACTTTGCGGAACTATGGAGCTTTTTAACAGGCACATGGTACTCTTTGGAACTTTGCGGCTGATTAGCACTATGCGTAGGGTTCATGATGGAACTTGAAGGCTTGTTAAGAAAGGGTACTGAACTTGGTGGAACTTTATAGCTTTTTAATGCATGACATCGGTTCAAGGTGGCTCTTGTCAAAGTGTCAAAGACGGACGCCGGCAATAGACTCATTGCTGCTGCACAAGTTAGATTCGTTACTTGAAGAATGAATATTGAGTGAAGCGATTGTGAATTATCAGTAAATTGTGTAAAAATTTGTGTAATTTATCAATACAAAAGATTTAAAAATATACATATGTGTTTAAACCAAACAAATTTTGTTGTTTATTTCATCGATGACGCTTGCTTGAAAATAAAACACAAAGAAAAATAATCCCTGGCATCGTGGCATACGGAAGCTGCTTAGGCGCTGTTTGAAAGACCCACATAGAACTTTGATGCTGTTTATCTACTGCAAAAGGCGAATTAGAGCAGCGATCTTTAGCGTGCCAAAATGAGCTGCTTAAGCAATTCTGGCTATTTGGGTCTTGTCAAAGTGTCAAAGACGGACGCCGGCAATAATCTCATTGCTGCTGCACAAGTTAGATTAGTTCTTTGAAGAAGGGATTTTGAAGGAAGTGATTGTTATTGTACAGTAAATTGTGATACGTTTCGTGTAATTTATGAATATTAAGGATTGAAAAATATACACATGTACACAAACAAAACAAATCCTGTTGTTTATTTCATCGATGACGCTTGCTTGAAAATATAACACAAAGAAAAATAATCCCCGGCACCGTAGCTTAAGGAAGCTGCTTAGGCGCTATTTAGAAGGACCGCCTGGAACTTTGATGCTGTTTATCTACTGCAAAAGGCGAATTAGAGCAGCGATCTTTAGCGTGCCAAAATGAGCTGCTTAAGCAATTCTGGCTATTTGGGCTATATAGCCTTCTGACTTTCTGAGCAAAAATCTATATAAATGGTCATGTGATCAGATACGTGGGTATCAACACTAACGACCATTATTCAAATCTCACTTACTTCAGTAATGGTGGTTTCCGTTGGAGTTTAGTATTTAAACAATCGTATTGCCATTCTAGTTCTAGCGATGCATAATTTCAATGCGAAACCATACAATAGTACAGAGGAAATGAGAAAGCTCTCCTCCAAGCGATTAAGCTCTACTGGTTGGGGAATCCCACCAACAGATAGCGCCACCAGCTTTTTGCTATTTTTAGAATGCATGAGTCGTTTGCCGTCTGCTAGACGAAGTCTTTCTACATTCCGTTTAGGTAGAGAGCTTGAGTCGTTTAGAAGCCGTTTAGTGGTCGTTTAGTGGATTTGTGGCACTTGGGTAGCTTCGTGTGTCCGTTATGATTAGGTTGCAGATTAGAACCCCTCCTCCCCCTTTCCACTTAGGCCCGTGTCTGTGCTCCATCGGATGCGATTTTATCGGAAGGCCTGTCAAAATTTTATATGGAATTTGACAGATAACGTCGGACGTGCGATTTCGTCGTACGACGGAATCAAATTATTTTGATTTCGTCGGACGCCGCATCCGATTTTATCTGTCAAACTAAATGTATTTTGTAGGAACAATCTCAACTTTATTTTCCATAATCGTTATATTATTAATATCATCCAAATAATCGCAATATTATACGAAAAAGCGTCTGACAGCACGTGCGATAAAATCGCATGCGATGAAGCACAGACACGGCCCTTAACACTTCATTTTGACTGAGTTTCAAATTTCACAACCAACCAAAAGTAGAGATAAAATTTTGCTGCTCTTACCGAAAATCGCCAACATAATCTGGCCACACTGATCTCTAGTAACCTTGACCGGCCCGGTGCCACCATCGGCTGTCACAATCGGTACAGCACGTGTGTTTGTTTGTTTTCCACTCCGCTCGTGCTTTTCCGGGCTCTTTTCTTTGGTTTCCTGCATCCTAAAGGTATAACTGCAATTTATCTAAATAGTTTGAATGTTACAAAAAGTGTTAAAAGTGTAATTAGTGTAATTTATTATCGGAAGCATCTCCGCTGCGTGCGATTTGTTTACATCGTTGCCATGCCTCGTGCGGTTCATCGTGTGTGTGTGGTTGTTTCAGAAACGGTCCAATGTGCATCGGCCAGTTTGGCCCCCGCTCGTAATCCTTAGCAACGTATTAATCAAGTAAAAAAACCGCAAAAATCTCAACCCCATCGTCCCCACCAGTTTGGCTGCACTTCGTGCTGCTACCACATGTGTGTATGAAGCGTACCTTGCGCCACACGCACCGCTTTCTGTCTCTGTATGCGTAATGTACATACACACTCACACAACCGGAAAAAAGGATTCCCCCTACTGCCGAAACACGCAATTTCGAAGCAAAAAAAAACAACAATCACAGTGTGTTTGCGATCCCCCTCAACGAAGACGAACGACCCTTGTGTATATACACATACACCTCCGTGAGTGTGCGTGTGTAGTGGTGCGCGCAGAGTGTCCTGGACCTTTTTTTTGGTTTGTTCCTCCTCTGTTTGTGTTTCGCGTTGCGTTCGTCGTTCGAACGCGCGCGCTAGCGAACGGAATCCGCTTTCATCGGTCGCGACCACCGTCGGCCGGAATCAATCGCAGCGCAGTCGAAGTTGAAGGTTGACGTGCTTTGTGCCAAAGTCCCTCGGGTTGTAGCTGACTGCTGCCGCTGCTGCTTTTGGTACTGTGCGCGGTTCAGCTCCTTGCAGTGTTTCTTCGGTGCGGTTTGTGCGGATCACTCAGCCACACGAATAAGACAGGATTTTTGGGGATTTTTAATCCGCCCGCCGGGATGCCAGTGGAAGTACGGCATTAAGTGTGCGCCTTTCGAGAAAGGGGTCGCCGGTGTGTTGTGACTCTGTGCTGGAAAGGAAACAGGAAATATTAAGCCCTCCCCTGCGGCCGACCAGCAGACCTCGGGCGCGCTAATTAGTGTTTTATTTGTTTTAATTTCTAATTTATCTTTATTTGCCTTTTGAAAAATAGTGTGAACTAATGCTGTATCGTGCAAAGTGTTTCAATCAGTTTTATTTCTTCTACACACAACATAACATAAAAAGTAATTAAAAGTGTGGTGAAAAGTCCTGCCTGGAACAAACAACAGCCCGGGTGTAGTGTTCGTGACGGAAGTGTTGGTGCATCAAACAAAACAGTTCCAGTTGCAGTAGGCCGATTCCTTTTGGGTGCTTGGTTACGAGTTTGGTGAAAGTCAACAAGGAAAGGACGACAACACGGCATCAACACCCAAAGCAAGCCTTGCACAGCGACACACCAGCGTGTTTGTCACCATCGGCCTGCAAGGAGGATTGTGTGTGTTTCCTGTTGGTCTACCGAAATAAAGCTGAGCTTGTGTGTTCCTTGCCCCGGAGTAAGGAAAGAAGCCGCGCGGAAGGAACCCCATCTCAGCCAACTCAACCACACAACGGATCGGACGCTGCGGCGACCACGCGGAACAGAGGAAACGCATACAGAGATACATTTTTAAAAATGGTGCAGGTAAATGAAGAGTGTGCAGAGAAGTAAAAAAAATCAAACTTGGGTCTTGGGCTAGGTTCAGGATGCTCGGTTCTACTGTGCTTATTTAGCCTTCCCGTTTGCTTCAGCGTTGTGCGTCATCAGATTTTATGCTCGTGCGTGCGTGCATCCCGTTCCCCTCCTCCGGTAAAAGCGTATTTCCGGAGGGTGAATATAGGTAGGCAGAGGCAGGCCGAGAGAACACGCAGAACATTGCTCTACGCGTGGTCCGAAGTGGTTCACTTGGAGAGCTATGATTCGAGGGTCGATGAACGAGTATAAGGGGGTAATGGAAGCATCCGTACATAACTTTTTTTTTCTCCACCCCGTGCCGTCCCATTCTACGCAGTCAAAATAATAGAAAATGCACACATACACAGTCACAACTCTGTTGTTGGTGTTGTTGTTGTTGGTGTCCTTTCCCTTCGCTATCGTTCTATCGCGGGACGGTCGCCAACGGTTGCCGAATCCTGGTTTCGATGGGGGATTTTTTTGTTCTTCATTTTACTCTTAATGGTTGTATCTGAATGTGTGTTTGCTCATGTATTTCTCTGTCGCTGTGTGTGTGTGTGTGCGTGGACGAGAGTTAATATTGAAAGGATAAAATCGTCACAAAAACAGCGGCGTATAATGGGCTAGAATTTGTGGTGCATCATCCCTCTTTTTTTTACTTCCAACTCTACGGCTTTTTGGTCCGTTTTTCTGTTTTGGTTTGGCGAACGATATATTTTTGAAATTATTCTCGTGCACGGCTCGGGCGGCAAGAACGGCTGGTTTGCATTTTGGATAATTGCTCAAGTGCTGATGGATGGAGCAAAACAATGGAGGAACAAATGGAGGAAGGATGATGATGATAAGCGGGGAGAAAAATCGAACTCCCCTTTTGGGGATATTGTCCGGTTGCTTGGGAATTGGTTGATTTGTGGTGTTGAGCGTTAAGATTTACTCATTTGTACACCATTTCAACCGGTTCCCCTGGTGGGCCTTGAACAGGGACTCGGGAGTAGGCGGTAGATGTTGCTTCTGATGTTTAATCTGAGCTCATTAATGAATCCCTAATCATCACTTCGGTTCTTTTTTTAAACTGCACGACAGGATGAATGATTGATAGCGAATATGCTTAGAATGAAAGAATCGTTTAATTGTGTTTATAATTATTTAATTAGAAATTTAATATCAACAAAATGCAACAGTTTTGTGTTTGATTTCTGCTTGTGCTGTTTAATGTTTGATTGAAATTGTAGGTTATGAGTTGCCATTTTATTTATGAATATAGGAATAAATGTTGCCTTTCGTGCAGAATACGATTTCAAATGATTGAACTGTTTTAAACAGTATACTGGTCGCATAAAATCTAATAGGGGTTAAAAAAAAGACCGATTACAAGCATTTGTCAGTGTTAGTAGCTTTATCGAACCACCAAAAAGAAGATGTTTTGAATGTCACGCAGTTGTTTGTTTATAGGGGAACCTGGGGCAAAATGGTCATCTGCATTATTGGCAAATTTACACGTTTATAATGACTTCTAATGATTGAAAAAACATAAAATACAATGTTTTAAGCCCACCATGAACGTTTCATAACCAAAAATTCCAAAATAATTGAATAAAGAAGCAAATAAAATGATTGCTCAAAACGATATAATGTTCACCGTCTCGAAAATAAGCTTTCGTAAGATTTTAACGTATAATAAGGGCAAAAAAAAAAGTATGTGTGCCCAGGCTCATGATATTTATCTGTAGTCTACGTAAAAAAAAAGTAACCATTTTAATTTAATGTAAAGTTTTTAAAATTAAAGTTTGTAAAATGTTTCACCTGGGGCAAAATGGTCGTTCCACCTTGGGGCAAAATGGTCGGGTATGTTTTGAGAGGAGCGACATGATGAGGCTGTGGTATAAGCTAAGGTCGCTACAATACCACCACCACTTAAATTTCTGCTCTCACAATTCTACTGCGATGCAAGAGCTTAAACCAAAGCCTGAAGTTCAATGTTGTGGTCCATTTTGCCCCTTTGTTTTGATGTGTTTTAACAATTTCGTGTAAGACCATTTTGCCCCGCACATCACATTTTCACGACTTTTCACGTTGATTTTTTAAAATTCATTTTAAACATATAAATTTGTTATTAATGCGTAAACTTCTGATTGTTTTTCACGAACAAGACGTTGAAGTATCGATTGCCGTCAAAATAACAATGTAAAGTGATTTAACCAATACAGATACAGATCAAAATCTTTGACAGGTCCACTTTGCTCCGCTTTCCCCTACTATTCTGCTTCGTTATATTCCATTCTCTCTTAGAAAACCCCTAATGCTAATGATGTGCATTTTAGAGCAATCTTCGATAACCGATAATAAACCAATGCGAACGAAGGGCTCTGTATTTGATGTTTTTTAAAGTGACGCTCTCCGAGAGTCCCCGTGTCCTAAATTCATGCCCAAACCTAAAGCAGTAGTGTCGATTTTAATATTAAAAAAGAAATTGAAAATATGTGTTTAATGAATCTTTGTGAGAGAATTTGCTCATCAAAAGATATACATATCTTCAGAGGATTTCGATTTGCTACAAATGTGGATCAAAAATGTTCAATGGGATTTTCCCCGTTTTTTTAAATACTTACTAAACAATTTTTGATCCACCTTAGCACTGTTACAGTTATCGATTAGTTATCGTTCAGTCGTTAAAGTACGACATACATTGTATTGCCACAGTGACGCTTTCTTGTCCTAATTGAGATGGTTTAACTACTATCGTAACGATCTCTTTGATTTAAACTTGTTTGTTACTTTTATAAGATTCGCCTGGTTTTTCTCATTAGGATTGCGTTTTTGTTTGCAATATTTTTTCTTTTACTTACTCCTTATTATTGTATTTTTAATTTTTAATTTTAATTTTTAGATTATTAGAGAAGCCTCAACGACAGTCTTTTGAGCTTATAAAAGAACTCAAATGAACTTTGAAGTGGTTCCCAAGTAAATGTGTGTCATACATCGTGTAATCAATCACATCAATGCATCAGCTGCATTTAATTCTTCTCTAAAATATGTGAAAAACAATGGAGAAATCGCACGAATGCAGATCTGTACACCATTCAAAACTGTGTAGTAGAAAATGGAGTAAACAATTAACACCAAAGCGTTAAAACTTCCCATTGCTTGCCGTTCACTAACAGCGTTGGCAATTAGCAGTTCTGTCCTGTGACTAAATCCGTTCTCCTCGAGCCCATCATGCATCACAAATGCATTTGTTGCTTTTTTTTTTTATTAAGTTTGATTTTAAATTCGTCATGCACGAATGTGTGATTTTTTTATGACGAAATTTCATATAAAAAGGAGAATCAGTCAGGTCAAAGGCTAACCAGCGCCCTTACATAGCGACGCAGGTTTAGTACTTATACTATTACATTTGATTAATTGATCGAAATATTGATTAAAACTTTACGATTGCAGGAGACATTTTCATCAACCGATTGCAGAAATGTCCGCTCCACCGTAACGCACAAACGCATGTGCTAACTCTGTAGCGTCGCCTCGCGCTATGCAATTTGCTTTGCGAATTTACGCAAAACACACCTACCCAGTGAGGAGGAGACGTCAAACGCACCAGAAACCGTTTGAAATGAGCCGCCCAGTGTGGCTCGCTTTGTGATTGATCAATTCGCTGTAACGACGCTGTGCCGGGAGATGGCCATCCCGGGTTAAGCTTTGATGAATACCGGGCAAATGCTGCCATTTTCACCTGGCGCGCACACACTGCTTCGGGCCAAACGCAACGAAGCACACACCGTTTTGCGTGTTTGCCACTCTTCCGAAGGGCGGCACAGGGGACACAGGGGACAGGCGACACACACACAGGATATGCTGCTGCTGATGCTGCTTTTGGCGGATGGAAGGTGTAGTAGATTGGAAGGTGGACGCAATGTGTATGTGCATCCATGTATGGCCCTTTTCGCCCCGAATACGGGTCCACATGGTTGTGGAGAATGTGCTGCAGCAGCACAACGACACACCGACACACACACACACACGCACGGGACCGAACTGTCGCCGTATTTTCTGCCTTACGCAACCCGCAGCTCGTTGTGATTTTCATGACGAACTAGGCAAGGCAATGCAAAAAAAACGGACTGGAAAGAGCAGAAAGTAAAAAAAAAGGTTCGTTGAGCGAGAAAAAATAACATCTCCCTGTGATGCTGCTGCTGCTGCTGCGTTTGGTTATGGTGCGTTTGCTGCTAGCTAGATGCTGGCCCAATCCTTTCCCTGTTTTTAGGGCCCTGGCGCGCACGGGCTAGAAAAATATCGGACCGAGTTAACCGAAACAAAACAAAAAAAAATACAACATCCACCCTTTCCATCGGCTTCTGTCCCTCTTCTGGGTGACTAAGCGAGAGAGAGAGAGAGAAAGAGAGATCGCGCACACACAGATATACTGTGTGATAGAATTTTTATTAAACTTTGTCCATTGTACAGGGAAAAAGGACAGGACCAGGACGAGAAGTGGTGTCGCGCTGATGCCTAGATTCAGGCGTTTTTTTGTTGTTATTGCCTCGCTCGTCCTATGTATGATGTGTGCGACAAAGGCGTCCCGGTCGGCCTAGCCCAGTCCGGTCCCCGGACCCGGGCTGTAGGTGAGGTTACGCACACCACGCAATTTCCCGATTTGCGAGCGACAGGGCTATGTGCGTCGAGTTAGGACTTCTCTCTTCACATTTTCCCCCTTCTATGCCTCTTACCGTCTTTTCCTGCATTGTTGCGAGCACACTTCCCGTTTTGTCGGAGCGGGGGTTGTTGGTGGGAGTTGTGTGCGGGTGGCGTTTGTTTTTCCCCCCCCTATCAGCAAACGCGGCGGACGACCGGCGAATGCTGCTGGTCAGGCAATAATATTTTTAAAATGTTTATTAAAAACACACAGACACTCGCACAAGGGGGGGCACACGTACGTCTTTCACACGTCGCGGTTCTGTTCACCTGTGGCGGGAGGGGAAATGGGAAAATTTGAAACTCTGCTCTGAAGCTTCGCGGTGTGTACTGTCTTCTCGTTTGCTTTGCTTTTGGCTGCTCTTATGACAAACATCATCATTCTTTAGTCTATTATTTTTAATGTTTGTTTTCGTTATTTATATTTCATTGTTGTTTCATTTTTTTACTTGTTTAGTTTATACATTTATTGGAATTAATTTCTTTGTTTTCAGCTGGATTATTTATACATCATAGTGGTTTCATTTTCACTGACGTTCGTTTGATTTTATTATTCATTTATAATATACCTTTCTTCATTTGATTGTTTTCATTCTGATTTTTCATGTATTGTTGTTTCATTTTTTATTCATATTAGCTTAATTTATACATTTTCGTACATCCACATATATGTGTGGGTTCATTTACCTATTATCTTTTACTTACTTACGATATTTTACTCACTGTTTAACCCATTATCTTTATCATTTTTTTTCTTTTTTGTCTCTTTATGCTTGGATTTGATTATTTACTAATTTCAAAGCTTGCTGAACTATTCCATTGTTCTTCTTTTTTCGATTGGTTTTGCTGTTATGATGTTATCATTGATATTATGTCCTGCTCTATTTTTATTGTATTTTTTTTTGTTATTGTTTAATATCATTCTTAGTAAAGGAATTTGTTTAGCTTAATTTACTGTTCTTTATAATAATGTATGCTTTGGTCTTATACATTGACTTATTTTTTGTTGATGCCATGTCATTTCAACTTATAATTTATGTTATCTTCATTCTTTTATATATTCTATATCACTATGTCTGACTATTAATTGTTTTATTTCATTTGTTTTTTATCTAGTTTTTTTTCTCTTTTTGAATATTTTTTTTATTGCATATGTTGATCTGTGGCTAGTGCTTCTTGCTCTGATATTTGTTATTGCTGTTTAGTAATCGATACTTATTGGTTTTAATGCGTTTTGGTGTTTTGATAACAGGTTCCGGTTGTCGTTCGTTTTCTAACAAATGAACATTTATGTTTTATGTAACAACAAACAAAAAAAAAACAAACGCTTGCCAGCACCATTCAAATATGTATTTCGTATAGATTTAATTCAAAGAAAACCACCCATACAAAAAAATAATAAAAATAGAGTAAAATAAACAACATCCGTTAAATGTTAAATGAAACTCCCAAACAGTCTTTCAAAACGTTTGCACTGCTAACTACAATACCCAGCAGCGCATACTAGTGTGTGCATTTTAAAGGCCTATTGATTTGCCCATCGTCAACCTGTCGATTCGGGAACGGCCTCTTTCCCCCCCTATTTCTGCGCCGGAAAACCACCGTGGTGTGGCCGTCGAGTTGCGCCCTTCCGAGAGAGAAAGGGAGTGCAGTGTGTGCGATTGCTTTCGCGTTAGGCATCATACGCACATCGGCCGTTGGTCGGTCCACTCCATCCCGGTGTCCCGGTGGAAGCACCTGACTACTATCATTCATTCGAGTTTGCCAAATGAAAAGGGCCCTTTTTCTCATCCTGCTGCCGCTGCTGTATGTGTGTGTGTGAGAGAGAGAGATAGAGTGAGAAAGAGATGGGGTGGATTGTTTCGATTTTCCAACCAACGCTACATCCGCATCGGACACGAAATGAAAACCGCTGCACTGACACACGCATAAAAGGGACCACGGCGGCTACACCTAGTGGCAGAGAGGTGTGGGGTGGCGTTTCCGCGGACCGTCCCAAAATGGAATCGATGTGCCGATGTCCATGTGTGTGCGTAAGCCGTCGCCCGCGTGATGCGGCGCAGGAGTAGTCCCGCAACCGAAACAGGACAACGACCGCTATAGGGGCGCAAAAACCTTCATTTCGTCTGCCTGCCTGCATCATGCCATACTTTGCCGCTACCCCGAGTCCCCGGGGTTGATTTCGGGCTTTTCGGGGATTTGGATTTGCTAACGATCGCTCCGATAGTTGCGCCGTCCCGCGCGTCGTCCCGGGATAAAAGGGGTGCGTGTGCGTGCGTGTGTGTGCGTGCGGCTGCATACGAGATGAGCCGTTGCTCCGGTGCACATCTGGTGACGATTTGCTTGCCAGTGCTGCTGGCTATCCTTGGTCTCTCGTGCCCATCTCGAACTCGGGGACATTTGTGAATGTTTGATATTTTGAAGAATCAGCGATGGAACTCTGAACATCCCGAGAGAGAGAGAGTGAGAGAACGCGAAACATTGAGCTAGAAATAATAAATAAAACAGCCGGAGGATGGGAGTGTGGAGGTGGTTTGCCTCTTTTCCTATATTTTTTTCGGTTTGCCTGGCCGCTGACGTGTCGAAACTGTAGAATGTGTTGTGTTTCAATTAAATTTTTAATATAATGGCGAATGATTTATTTACCATTGTTAGAATGTTCCCGTTGTGTTTTGGAAATGAGAAGTGTTGCCAAAATCAAGTACAAATTTGATTAAAACAAACCCCCACCCACCAAGGGGTGCAACGGGGGCGGCGGGCATGTAAGCAAACCGAGAATAGAACAGTGTACAAAATGATATTAGTTTTTCGCGCCCGTCTAATGTGTCACCACGGGAAACTGCTCCGTGTGCTCCGGCGACCCTTGGTTCCGTCTTTCGGTTCCGATTTTATTTGTGTGTAATGTTTTTTTCGGTTTGATTTATGGCATATAAAGATGGCGTTTTAAGCTACACACATCGAGCGTGTATCCGGCGCTTTTCCGTTCCTAGGGTCGGCAGCGATGCTCACTTGGGACGTTTTTCCTAATTTGGAAGCAACTGCAAGCATGTGCCTCGGCTGGCTGTGTGTGCGTACGACCAATCGCCCCGTTTAGGGAAAAGGACTTCGCTTCCTCTCTCGCTCTTGGGTGTGCGTGTGTTTTGAGCTTTCCCGGAGGGGTTTGGGTATTATCAGCCCACTCTCGGGTGTGCTTAGTTTATAGTAGTAGTAGACCCGGTTGCGCACCGTCGTCGATAGGTCGTTCACTTTTCCACCGCTAATGATTGGCCCGGCGGAACTCTTCTCACCCTCGCTGGGTGTGTATTGGTGTACAGGATGGCACAGGATGATGCACCGCTGTGTCCCTGGGACTGGAATGGAACTGGGCTCTGTGTCTCTAATACAAGGAAACCGGGTGATGTGGAAAATGTTTGCTGCAAATATGACGCTAATGACGTCTAGGTTGGCGTATACGTATTGAGGTTTTATGGAATTTCACAAATTATCCAACACTTTACTAAAGTTCATTTAGATGGATAATGTGGTGTTGGAAGTAATTGGATTTCCGATTAATTGGATGTTCGAATAATGAAATTGGGTGTTTGATTAATGTTATATGATTTTTTAAGCCATAAAAATGATATTCCAGAATACAAACTATGTAACTATATTATTACTTATCAGATTAGTTGCGTCTTTAGGCTTCTTTGAGCGAACTATTATTGTCACGTATACGTAGAATAAACATTTTTATTATGATTTGTTTGGTAAATAGTCATTTTGATATTCGTTTCGTTAATAGTCATTTAAATATTATTTGTGCCTTTGCAGCCTGGAGGCTCCAATGTAGCAAAAGTTTGTTTTTGACTACACAACGCATATGCCGTGACTGCTTAGATATATAATGGTCTGGTGGACCATTAAGTACTAGTGTTCTGATCTGTTCTGAGAATCTGATTCAGATTCATGAATATGAAAGAATCTTTGGAATCATTCAATGAATCTTAATCTCAGTTGAAAATATTCAGGAAACTCGAAAGCTTCTTGAATCTCAAAAGATTCTGATATCTGGAAAGATTAACGAATATCTAAGGATTCATGAATCTCAATTGATTCATAAATCTCAAAAAAATCTAAATTGAGCTTTTTATTTATGTAAATTGAGATTTTTATTCTTCTTCTTGGCGTAACAACCTTCGTGGTCATGCCACCATATACAGGCTTCCAAGACTTCTTGGAAAGTACCACGCATCCGGATAGTTTGTTTTGCTACAGGGAGACGGTCCATGGGAGGCTTGAACCCACTTCGGGCCTGTTTTAGGTGGAATTGGGCTAATTAAATATTTTGGAAATCATACATCTCTAAAGATTCTGAATCTCCGGAGATATATGATTTTTAATAGATACATGATTCTTATGAGATTAATGAATCATTGGAGATTCATGAATCTTTGAAGATTCGTGAATTTTTAAAGATTCGTTAATTTTTGAAGATTCGAGAATTTTTGAATATTCGTGAAATTTTAAAGATTAATGTATCTTTGAAGATTCGTGAATTTTTAGAGATTCATGTATCTTTGAAGACTCGACTCGAGATTCGAATCACTTATCACTGAAGATTCATATGAATGATCCTAAGTGTAAATCGTATGGAAATGGACATCCTACCGCACAGTATACGAAATTAGTGATGGGTAAAGTTGGCAAAAATCCGGAGTCGACTCCGATCCGATTCCGATAAATTCGGAATCGACTCCGGAAGGTAGGTCCGCGCTTCAATATCCGGAGTCGTTCGGAATCGTCCGGAGTCGCCCGGAGTCGCCCGGAGTCGCCCGGAGTCGGAGTCATCCGGAGTCATCCGGAGTCGTTCGGAGTCGTTCGGAGTCGTCCGGAGTCGCCCGGAGTCGGAGTCGTCCGAAGTCATTCGGAGTCGTTCGGAGTCGTTCGGAGTCGTTCGGAGTCGTCGGAGTCGTCCGGAGTCGCCCGGAGTCGGAGTCGTCCGGAGTCGTTCGGAGTCGTTCGGAGTCGTCCGGAGTCGTTCGGAGTCGTTCGGAGTCGTCCGGAGTCGTCCGGAGTCGGAGTCGTTCGGAGTCGTTCGGAGTCGTTCGGAGTCGTTCGGAGTCGTTCGGAGTCGTCGGAGTCGTCCGGAGTCGCCCGGAGTCGGAGTCGTCCGGAGTCGTTCGGAGTCGTTCGGAGTCGTCCGGAGTCGTTCGGAGTCGTTCGGAGTCGTCCGGAGTCGTCCGGAGTCGGAGTCGTTCGGAGTCGTTCGGAGTCGTCGACTCCGGACGACTCCGGTCGACTCCGAACGACTCCGTCTCCGGGCGGATTTAGTGGTTCCATTTTGCCGGAGTCGGAATTGGACTAACAATTTTCGGAGTCGGATCGGAGTCGTGGGTGCGCTCCATACAGCACATCACTATACGAAATATTGGAATGGATTGGAGCGTGTTGACGGAGCTACTACTCGCTTGAGTGGTGTCACAATAAGAGAGTGTTTTTGCTGTTTCATTTTATACTTATTAACTATTATTTTCTTAAATTTTATTGCATATACCTTCACTTGCTATTATAATTTCTAATCGCCTGTCTTTCTCATTATTCTTCAAAAACAATAATGCCTCATGTTTGACTTTCAAAAGGGAGGATAGGAAAGGTACTCTATTAAAGATGGATGGCCAGTAATGGATTTTGTTTTAACTTTTTTCTAAAACAACCAAAAAGCCAAGATTATTTTTTCTCTTAAAAATACTAAATTATGATAAAGGATTCCATGGTTATATGAACTTTTTTTTTAATTAACTGTTTATAGTTTTTCCACTACAATCGTTTTCAAGAATCACAAATAGCTTTTCCTTCAAGTAGATAATATACAATCAAATAGTTTTAAACAAAGAAAACATAACGATACACGTATTGTTTAACACATGCCCTCCAAGGTTGCCATTTTTTGTTGCCACCAACAAATACTGCACTGCATCCAAAACTACCCGAATGTTGTCCGAATGGTGCTGCAGCTGTTGCAGTTTTCTTTCCTTCGCATCTGCATCGCGACTCGCACAACACGAAGCTCGTGCAAAATGCGCGCGCGAAAGTCCCGCGGTTCGCGTAAGATACAGCCCAGCCAGAGGGTAAGAATCTGACGGGGGGTAGTAGTAGAGGTGGGTAGTAGAGGCCATGTGCATTTGATCGTGTGCAAGCAACTATTTTTCCCTCCCATACACTTCACTAACTTCGACAGCATGCCATTGACTGCCTAACACCACTGCCCATGATGACGCCGGCGGTGGTGTGTACGATGTGCCATTGGCATGTGTATGTGTGTGTGTGTGTGTCTTGGCGCAAATAAAATGGAAAACTCGACGACGGCTGTGTTCTGTGGACCCGCTTCCCTTGCATCACTTCCCGGCCACAGGTACCGGTCGTCGTTGTCGTAGTGGCCAATGTGCACTGCCTTCTGTACTACGAAAATACTCTACACTCACGCCACTACGAGACGATTTGGCACCATTACTACGATGATTTCGCGCTTTGCCGGGTGGAGTGGTGGTGCGCTCGTGTTATGAATGAAAACGCTTCTTGAAGGAACGCTGTTTTCTTGTCGCTATTCCCGTGCTTTCTTGCCGTCATTTCCTACTCTGAGTAGACGTGGAGAGTTACGATTTTCTGTTTTTTTTTGGGTCGTTTTTAGTTTGTGACCAGAGTTTCCCTTGGTTTGGTGGGAGCTTGCCAGCGCGGTTCATGATGTTTGGTGTTCGCGATGCAAGAGAAGTTTTCGTTTCTCATTCTATTTTTTTTCTGCTTACTACGCTTATCGATTGCCCTACCTTTGTGGGTCAAGTTTGTATGATCAACTTTTTGTAGCGTGGAACTTGTTTGTTTTATTATTTTTTCACTTGGGGGTTTCAGTGTTTCTTTTTTGCTTAAAGTTTTTCTTTTGTTTATATTGTGTTGTTTATGTTTATGTTTATTAAATTGGAGTTCATATCAAACACTCTAGGGTATCTTTAATCTTTATGAATTATTTTCAAAAGTTTCGGGGAAGTAGTTTGGCGGTGTAGATAAAGTTTTAGCTTAATCCAAAGGGAACGGAAAAGTTTGTTTTAATGGAATGGATTACGATAGCTGCAAAGTGGAGCTGGGAGTATGGTGTTTTGAATAAAATGTGTTGAATTACAGTAGTTCTTTGTAATTTATTTCGAATTTTTATCAAAAAGTGAACTTAATAGTCTTTTTTATTGTATTTATTATTCATTATATCACTTTTATCAGTTGTATTTGTGTTTTTGTTTAATCTTTTTCTATAATTTTATTTCCTTTTTAACTTGAATTGTTTATTACATCTTCTCTATGTTATTTAGAAAATAATCTATTGTTGTTTCATCAATTTTGTACTTTGTCTTTTTTTGTTTGTATTGAAGTATGATTTTCATATCTTTGTTTTGCTTTTTAAAGGCATTCATACATTTTTCTATCACTTATACATTTCTTGGTTACATACTATGTTTTTTTATTGGTTTTTTTCCTCTATTTTCATATTCTCATCAGTATAAATTTCTCTTTCTTTTCACACTATTTGTCTTTTTGGACAATTGTTATTATTATTGTATTAAATTATCGTTCTTAAATTGTTTTTTTATATCTTTTTCCACTATTTTACTTCTACTATTTCCTCTTTGAACTTAATCAGCGTTTCATTCGGAATATTTATATACAAAATGCACTTTTTAAGTAATTCGTTAAACTGAAATTCACACTCTAATGGTACCCCAACCTTCCCCAGCAAACACCACACGCCAATCTTAATGCATTTTATCGAAACAATGGGTGCAACAAAAAAGTAACAGATGTCAAACATGGCAAACTTTTGCCAACAAAGCGAGTAAAATATTGCAAACCAAACACGACCGCCGGGGAACATGTCATGTTTCATCACGGCAACAATGCCACTGTTTGCATCCTGGTGTGCATGCCACACAAAGGGAGAGTGAGAGAGAGAGTGCGAGAGAGCTAAAAAGAGAGCTGAAGAGTTGCAAACAAATCAATATCACTCTTCATCGATTCGCGTTGTTACGCGTACACGTATGCGCGAAGCGCTGGCTGGCTGGCTGGTTGTGTGTATTCTCGGCCCAAAAGTTTCCCGGCCGTCCCCGTGCGATGGTCGAGAGATGGTCAAATTTGCTTCGCTTTGCATGCATGGTGGTGGATGCTGCTGCTGCTGGATTGCAATGCATCGAAACTGTGTGGTGTCTGTTCCGTCCAATGCAATCGAGCACGCACGCAGGCATGACCCGTCCTGGCCGTGCGCATAACATTCGCGTTTGCTGTCCGTGTGTGTGTGTGTGTTGACCCAGCGCACCCAGGGAGAAATGGTTCAGCCAGGATCACGCGCGGAGTTTTTTTTGTTGTTAACGGGTTTGCGAGCAAAAGCGTCCAGTTATCGTTTTCTCACTATTCATTTGTATTCCCCCGGCAACTGTTGGGCCCTTCCCGCACCATTAGCTGACCTGCACATCCATGTGCGTACGCGTACATGTGTCTGTGTGTTTCATTATGCAATCAATATTTATGCAGTTTTTTTTTGTTGCCACTGTTTCCAGCGGGGCAGCGCGGGAACATTCGCGAACCTTTTTTGGGCCCAACAAAACCTTCCAATCTCTCTCTCTCTCTTTCTCTCATTGCCAAACAAACCCATTGTCCACTGTTACTGGTCAATCCGTTTTGGGGCCCGGGCCGATGGAGACCGTACTCCATCCAAATCCGCGACCCTATGACTGCCCACCCACTGCAGGTCCGGTCGCTGATTACATTTCGCATTCTGCATATTCGTGCAATTCCCCGTCAACTCTCTCTTTCTCTCAGCTATCCACCTTCCCGCGGGTATAGGGTCAGCACCAGAGTGTGTTTGTTTTGCTCCCTTGTAGCCTTGTGTATGCGTATGTCCGTTCATTTACATTGGCAATACACACACACGGACGTTGTGTGCACTCTTTAGCCGTCCTCTGCTGGGGAGTTGGAAAAATATATAAATAAATTGATATATTTTTATTCAGTTTTTATTTTTGATACCAGTGCGCCCTGAAACAAAACCAAAAAAGTGCAATGTTCGTTTGCGAGGCTCAATGTGCGTCTAGCGGAAGGCACACATGACGCAACAAAACCTAAAAAAACAGGATAAATATCTGAACTGTGCATACCGATTCGACGAACAACACCAATGGGAGGAGGAGAGTAGCAGCTCATCCTCATCCCGCTGTTAACTTGCCGCCTCGCACACTCAATCCCTTTTACCGGGCGGAATTGTTCCCAGCTTACCGGGTCGCTCACTCCCACACACACCCGGTGCTGCATTATTTCATGCATCGAAAATGCATTTCGATAGGCAAACGATGTTGGCTTCCTTTATTTTTTGTTTTTTTTTTTTTTTGTTTCGGTTTTTGCCAGTGGGCTGCTGGTGGATATGTTATGGTGCTTTCGTCAAGTTTTGTTCGGCGCCGGAGCTATGCATGCGATTTTAATTCGTTTGCCAAAATTAAATGCGATCCCGCTGAAGCATGAATTGCATGCGTTTGAATGCACTTGCACCCGTGGGAGAGATTGTGGGAAGGAAGGGGGACATTCGGCCTTTCCCTTCCCCTGTGTATGCGTTACGCGCTTTACCCATCATCGCCGGCGATTGGCAATATGCGTTTCGCAAAAGTATATGTACACGTGCATATCTGTGCATATTTATATGCACATGCCGACGGACGACATGCCACATAGCTGAAATATTATCCTTTTTGCGAGATACAAGCATAGAGATAGATAGGCCCTGATGGGGAGGAGGAGGATGGGATGAGTCGGAAGCCGGCGCAGTGCAAAAGTAAACAAAATCCGCTGAAATTCGCGCTCGAGTTTTTCCCGTTCGATCACGCTCTGTGTGTGTGTGTACGTATGTATGGTTCTGTCCGATTATAATATCGATTGCAAGTGCACCACACACCGGTTTATGTCTGCATTGGCTTCCTTTTAATGTTCATGTTGGGAAAACCCACCGTCCAGCCCATCATCGACTGTGTGTTTTCCCATTCCGAGAGCCGGCGGGGGATGTGGATTTTTGCGAAAAAGAAATACTGCGCACATCGGGATATATTGGATTTTGTAGGGAAATAATTGTTCAAACCCACCCACCTGACTGTTTTGCCGCAGCTGGAGTGGGGGAGTGTTGGAGAGGAGCAATTGTGTATTGCATCCGATGCATTATTCGATGGTGTGGGAGAATTTTAATGCCAAAGGAATGGGGATTTTATCAGTGCAAGAACAAAGGAAATGCATGTTGTTTTTTTGTTGTTGTATTTTCCATAAATTATTAATTGTACTCGTACGTGTTGTATTAATTCCGCCATCCGCGCAGGGGGGGAGGAGGATGCTGCAGTCGTGTGTGTATGTTTCGTATAATTTGTGCAGTTTTCCCTCACCCCATGCGTGAGATGAATTTACGCAACCCCTCAGTAGAAGGTGGAAATGGGCGTAAGGAGAGGGTGTAACCGTATTTCCCCACCATTATTGGAGTTTTAATAAAAATGTGTCGTTATCACTTTGCAGGCAGCGGCAGAAATGCAATTGCGCGCGTGTGTGTTCTGTAAATAATGTATGATTATTGGTGGAGATGTGTGCAAAAATGAGTGTGTGTGCATGGGTCACAAAAAGAACAAGTGTGGCGGAAATTGGAAACGCAAAAATTCCTCGTATGACGCCCATTTTAATGGGCACAAAATCATTCCCGAGGGATGGACGATCGGAAGAAAAGAAGGGGGGGTTGCAACTGCAGTTTTATGCAATTGCAGTTGGTGCGTTTGTTTTGGTTTTATTTTTGGAGATTATACGACTTTTTTTTTTGGGGAGGTGTGTGCTATACGACCCTGCACATAATGCATCATTGCTGACGGCATTACCATTAATATCACTTTGCTTCTGCTTTTGTTTTGTTTCTCCTTCCTGTCGGTGCTATTTTCGAACGAAATGCCAATTTATTTTGCATCAACAATAATAATGCCTGTGGGATGTTGTTTTTTTTTGTGTGTGTCTGCTGCAGAGAAACGTGTTTCAATGCAATTTATTATTCCACCTTTTTTTGGCAATATGAATTATGCTTTTGTGTATTTTTGGGGTTTTTTGGCTACATGTCATATAAGTAATGAGCATTATGAAAGCATGTTTTTTGTTTGCAAAAAAAAGAAAGAAATATAAAAACGAATAAGCCTCTTTTGATGTTTTTACTTTTGTGGATTTAATTAAAATGGAAATTCGGCTTTATGCGTCTGGGTGGTGTTGTGTGCAAAAATGCAGATCAGGTGAACATTAATTATTTGCATTTCACTGTTGGAGCAGTTCGCATTTCTGAGCTAATGAAATTTGGCAGACCGAAACTCACTCGAAAAAATGTTTTTAAAATTTACTCATATTATTTCTTCAAGCTGAATGTGCGTTCAGAACTATTTTTGCAAAACTCACGGTGCTTTTTCAATATACATCAATTTCATGTAATTTTAGGACTGCTATAACCTAGAAATACTTAAACATATTTAGTACATCATCGCTGTGAACGTCCTTACTTAAATCGATTGAATTATTAGTTTAGTTTAGTGTAAATTAGATGTTAATGTTCATTAGACAAAATCTGGTGCTTACGGTTCTATGGACGTTCCAATTTCCAGTTTTCTGCGACTTTGTATACTAGCTGTGATTACTGATGATAATATATGAATTTCCACAGATTTTCAACCAGTTAGATTATTGAAAACGCTCTCTTTACGTGCAATTTTTTCGAAATGTTGAACAAACGTATTGTTCTTTACAAATGATGCAAATATCACATGTTGAAACCGTTTAATATACCTCAAACTAACAAAAATATGACGGTGGTCCGCCTTAGTGGTATTTAATGCAGCATTATACCTTGCAACGGGAAATTATATGTGTAATCTGGATCAATGTTTCTGCAAAATATGGTTTCAAATAGTGAGTCCTTTCCCCTTTTTAGATCGTAGGTTTAAATTTCAGTCTGTCAGCTGTTTGCATTGTATAGCAGTTTCGAGCAGCTATCAAAGTGGGTATAATATACAGGTGGGCTTATCCCAAGGTGTATGTATTTAGAAGGCTGATTTGTATCGCTTCTGCTGGGCGACATTGTGGGAGACTTCTATCAATCCCTGCCTACAAAGCCTGTTCTCCTAGTCTGTGTTTTATAACCAATTTTGAACGTCGCTTTTTAAAAGGATGGGTGAAATCTTTTGCTCGTACATGCTTTCTGGTAACTTGACGAATGGAAGTGAATGAATGGAGCATTTGTTTATTCAGAAATTAGTTGTCAAACTATATGGGGACGAGACTACCTGGCCTACATACATTTTGATTCTAGATTCCACCACCTGATCTCTTTAATGCACCTTGGGTTGAATGAAAAAAAAAACGAGCTTGTTTTGACCTTTTTTTCGAGCAGTTACTCGAATCTAATTCTAGCTTTGAGGCTGAAATAATCTAGGCTGAAAATCGTAGGCTAGTTTTGTGTGTGGTTTTGTATGGAGTGTTGACATGATGTCAGTCGCTAACTGTCAAAGTCCGTATATAAAGCTGGCTAGTATCGTGAAAGGCCTCAGTATCAGAATTGTGCGCTACAGGCATAGAACGTCCCCTAGACGAAGTTAAATAGATCAAAACGAAACCAACAGATTTCGTGAAAGAAGATTACTCAAATGTACTAAGTTTGCACTTGATGATTGCAGTTCGAATTGCACGTACAATTCCTAAATATTGTTGCTGCACTATCTACACTATCGATACATCAAACAAGCTGCAGAATAATTCAGAGCCCCACTCGTTTCGCTGGGCAATTACATTGCGCTCTAATTGGTAGCTCATGCCACTATACAGTCTCGTCATAATTGGTTGTGTTTGAGTAATATCCCCTGCACGGTTATGTTTGCCCCAAGTGATGCGTTGCCCTCCATGCGTTGGCCGCCACCGTTAACGAAATTTTATTCCAAATGCCGATCGATCAATCGCTCTACCGCTATTAAATCCATAACGGCCTAACGCACAGCATAACTACCGCCACACACACACACACACACATGGTCCTGGTTCTGGTTGTTTTGAAGAAGCAGCGGGAGTCTAACGGAGGGAAACCCAGCAAACTATTTGACGCATTGTGCTGCTGCGAAAAGGTGGAGGGGCTGTGCAAACCTTCCGGCAGAAGGGGCTAGTTTGCGCTAAAAACATTCCTAACGAGAGGAGGCAACATTGCGTGAATACAAAATTTCCATACTGCCATCTCGCCATCGCAACAAATAAAGAGCGGATGGGGGGGGGGGGGGGTGTTTGGCCGCTGCGGGAATACATTTTTTCAACCCTGCAGTCTGGAAACGCGCGAATTGTAACGCGCCGCTCTGCTGTGCTGGGCAAGTCAGGAGTACAGGTTCGGCTTTGTTTGTACTTTGGGGTGGAGGGAGAAGAACCGGAACGCGGAAAAAAAACCCTGCTAACCCCCACCACCACCACCCGCGCTACCCAGTCGTAATATAACGCACGCAATCGAACGCATACAACGGTAGTTGGTGGTGGTGGTGGTGGTGGGTGACTGGGTATGTTTTCTTTCCACACATTACCCGAAAGCGTCCTTCCATCCCGGCCCCGGGGGTAAAGCGCGCATCAGGACTCACGGTACGTCTGTTCGATTATTGATTGTGGGTGGGCTGATGGGGTGGGGCCATCAAAGAGGGTGGTTTTCGCGTTTCGAGTGCGCGGTTTCAGTGAAAATGGCCAATGCGTCGCATGGTCAGCTCCACTGTAGCCGGTGGCGGAGGTAAAAGTATGTCTGGGTTGATGATGGTGGAAGCGATATAACCCACCCATCCCTAGCTTCTTCTCTCCCTCTGTTAGGTGATGGACACCTTCGATCGAATCCATCAACCACTCACTCACACATACACACACAGACTCACGTGTTTTACCCTTTTTGCCTGGAAAGATCCCTCAGGCAGCTAAATTAAATGTTATTCGACTGATGGATTTCGTCCAGCGAAATGAAACGGTCGGTTGGATTCTGGGTTTTGGGCCGGGCGATTCTCTCTCTTTCTATTGCCTCTGTATTGCTCGCAGCCTGGTTTGTGGGTAAGGTGTACGTAAAAGTGTCGATGTTTTTTATGTATACTAGTGTGCCAAAGTAGTCATTTTTTGCATTACAGTTCGTTCTTTAGTATGCTTCTGTGAGTACACAGATGAGAACTTTCGACTTACTTTAAATTCTTATCGTTTCATTGGGAAATATTTGTTTACTATTAAAATATTCTTAAAATCATCGCCTATTTGTTGAAAATTATCTTATACAACACAGGATATTGACCATTGATATGGGACCTACACCCATTGCTACCGGGTCTATTTTTGTTCATAAATACAGTCATATGTCGAGGATCTCCTGTATGTGTAATTGGTTGACCATTGTGTACATATACTTGCTTATAATAATTATATTAGTCGGTATTGCGAATAAATGAACTCTTTTTAACAGTCGTTTAAAGTTCATTTTGGTTTAACTGAGTTCATTTGTTGTTCATTCCTGTTAAAATAAACGATCGTCAAAACAGTTAACGACTGCTCGATATCGCATATAGGCAAACACGGAGAAAAAGTTCGAGCAGTATAATTAAACGACCGTTAATTTGCATCGCATACGCTCTTGACAGTCGTTTGTTTAACGACGGCATTAAAATTAACAAATGAACTCAATGCGTTCGCGATGCCAAATTCTAGCAATTTTTATCGACTCTGGTTAATTTTTAACGACTGTTAATTTTAAACCATTTCTTCCGCGATGCCAGCTATTATTTGTATTTTTCTTCTTCGGAATTCTCCATCTCCAAGTGAGTCATAGCTTCATTCTTGAGGTTACGTTTCCCATCGGTCTTTCGGTCGCCCTCTCCGTAGTGACTGTTAATAGCAATAGGCAACGCTACTAAACAATCAAGAATCAGCCGTACCAGTAAACTCGTCCGTCGAAAAACATTCGGCGAACGTTGCCGGGAACGAACGAGTTCACCGGCACGGCTGAATATCATTAGTTCTAAGTTTATCTATTCCTGAGGCTTCGAATAATGTTCTGAGTTTTTCAAAAAAAAAAAAATCCTATAGTGTGAATAATTTACGCTCTAATGCCAAATTAAAGGATATCCTTATCATCAAAGTTGATATAGGGGAAGGTAGGTAAAGACGGACACTACGGATAAGATGGGTACTTATCATCAATACATGATAATAGTAATTATCAAGCAATTCCAAACTCAACAGAATCCAAACTGAAAGTAAAACAACACATTTGGGATCATTTTTGGCATAATATTTGCAAAATTGGTTAAATCCACGAACAAAACAAATTTTCAAGCGTGCGGTCCCGTGTGGATCTAATTTGACTACTGCGAATCTAAAGCTCTACAACTGATATTGGTTATATTTTCGGAAGTGTTATCTCATAAGTGAGTTGTAGTGATTATTCAGCAAAAGTTAGTGCCCAATATTTAAATAATACTTTAGATTCTCCATTCTACGGGGTGTTAGAAGTAGCGCTTACAATTCCTAAATTCACGGCTTAATGAACCGTCGTTGCAATAGGCCTAGAATTGGTTTATGTACGCACCAGGACGAGGAAAGCAATAAGATATCTTAAAATACTATGAACCTCTTCAATATCCCACGTTTGCTACAGGTGTCCATTCTTACCCTCCGTAGTGTATTTTCAATTTTTTCATTCTTTAATGTAATTATTTAAGGATATAAAACCCCCCAGGATTGCTGATTAATCAATTAATTAATTTAATTATTCAACTAAACAGCTACCTCATTAAGTAAAAACCGCTTGTTTAACAGCCTTATTAAATGTTCTTTTATTTCAAACATCGGCAAGGTAACGTTTTATACCTTCTATCGCTTACGCCAACTTTTTGTTACACCTAACACAATACCTATTCGATACTGGTCATAGTGTACGGTTTTGGGCCGATTCCATCGTCCTGTCCATCGTCCACCGTTTCGCTAATGCTGCTCACAACAACATCGTGGTAGTGAAATTTGCCCTACCTTTCCAGAACGCCCCTATCTCCCTCCTCCCCGGTACGTTGGTGTATATGTTGAGCGCGAAATGTGCCCGTCAGTTGTGTTGCGTTGGTTGATGTCCTAGCCCCGAAACGGTTCACTGAAATGCGCGGGACTCGAAAACGGGAAAGTAGCTCACCCAACCATCAGTTCTTTTGAAAAGAGCTAAAGAGAGCAATAGCAACCGTGTGTCGTCCCCTCGTTAGATGCGGCCACTCCCGAACCCTTTCTACATTCCCAACCCCCCTTCACAGCTCGACAATGCTCGCGAGTTTGATCGTGGGACGTGATAAAGTAAACACCGCGGACACTGAGCATTGCTCCAGCGCGCGCGAGTGTGTGTGTGTTAGCATCTACACATTCCAGGATGGTACCGGGATGGGTCAATTGGCTCTTCACCCCATCCCACAGTCATCGTCCCGAAGTTCTCTCTTTATGCATCATGGACGTCGTCCTAAGCCAGGCCATCAGTCATCTCACGTGGAGTACACACTCGCATGACTTCACATCGCGCCATCCGAATGCTTCGAATCGAACGGGCAAAGTTCTGCTACGGATAAAATTTTGTCATTTTCCCAACCTCCCTCCTACCTCTCTGCGAAAAGCAGCGATACATGAGATGGAAACATTTTGGTGAAACCGAGCACCTGCCAATCGATTCATCCAGATGCAATGTTCGATTACGGACCGCGTCGTCCACCGGACTACCGGCTGGCGGAACGCGGCACGGCTGGCTTAAGTATGTATGCTGCACTAATAAACGATGGACAGGACTAAAATTGAATTGTGATTGACATTTGAAATTCATATTTGCCACTGCAGAAACTGTTGGCCGGTCGGTGCCGCCGCTTATGTTGCAGCCAAAATGAAAATCATGTCAATTGCTCGTGTGTTGTGCATCAACGGGTAGGGACAGCAGGGTTAAATGTAAGAGGTTGAGTGATGTAGAGGTATATAAACCGTTCACGTGGGGGTGACCGGTGTATATTGTAAAAATTTTCGCAATTATTTCAATCTAGATCATTGTACGAAATTCAAGGTGATTATTGTGTTGAAATATTTGGTACTAATACTAATATTAATACTTTTTTTATTATGGAGGAAGACCGGCCTTCAAAAAAAGGCCGTATTGCTTAAAATAATACTAATACTTATACTCTTTACAAAATGTTAGAATAATATAACTCACTTTGAACATGTTTTGTACCCAATAAAATTAAAACATAATAAAACAAATACAACCAATAAACAAACTAATAAATATCTGATTGATGAATAAATAAATAAAAAATATAAATGAAAAAATATGATTAATGAATTGAACAAAATAAATTAATGAATAGAACAAAATAAATCAATCAATAGAACTAAATAAATTTATGAATAGAACAAACTCAATTAAAGAATAGAAAAAATAAAATAAATTCAACCCGCAAAAAGGGGAATTTTCACTTTTTTTAGTGGAATTTTAAACAAAAAATTCGCAAAATCAAATAGATCAAAACTAGATCAGTCGTATCTTAAAAAGTAAAACGAAACGAAACGGAAAACAACGATTGCTTACTTACTTATCCGGTGCTACCACCGCTTTGCGGTTGAGTGTCCCAGACTGCTCACTGCCTCGCGCCTTCAACGATTATTCATCCAAAAATCAACTGAAGCTGATCATTTCAAAGTTTGTTGAAATTAAAAATGGTACTGCCAAAACTCTCTATTCAATTCAGAATAAGCTTATTATACATTTATAAGCTTGATATCAATTTAACTGCAAAACCAGCATCAAAAGAACATATGCCTAGAGTGGTGGAATACGATCAGCAATTAGTTGCATTACATATGTTGCAGAAACGTCTCAAGTTAGACGAACTTAAGACTATAGATCAGACTAGGCATGTGTAAAATGAACGAGAATCGCACCGTTCGAACAGTTCGGTAAAGTGCACGAACGAACGAGGTTCTTAACAAAAAGAACGACCAGGACTTTTGGAAGAAACTGACTACACCGAACGCGTTCGAACGTTCCGTTCAGTGTTCGACGGCACACATAAATGTGGTAATGAAACGTGCAAAATCATATTGCTTTCTCGCTCTTTCTCGCACCGTGCGAACGGGTCGTCAGAGATCAAAATGTACCCTGTTGGTGTTGAAATCGTACCCATACAACTCAATTCCTCGAACGCCGTCGAATTTGTCCAGCAGTGTTCGATACGTGTGCTGTTGGTGTGGAAATTGTATCTATACGACTGAATTCATCGAACGCGTTCGAACTGGTGTTCGATCTGTGTTCTGTTGGTGTGTAAATCGTACCTACACAACTGAATTCATCGAACGCGTTCGATCTGATCCGTAAGTGTTCGATCTGTATTCTGTTGATGTATAAATCGTACCTACACAACTGAATTCATCGAACGCGTTCGAACTGGTGTTCGATCTGTGTTCTGTTGGTATGGAAATTATACGTATACAATTCAATACATCGAGCCCGTTCAAACGGATTAGTCATTGTTCGCGATTGAACTGAACTAAATTGATTGCGCTCATCATGTTGATCCATATTTAAGTAGTTTTTTTTAAATAGAATCCTTCAGTGTGTTTAAGGCATGGGGTACAATATATGCAGGAGACATTTTTGCTCGTATTAGTTTTTTACATGCTAGTTTTTGGTCGGTTTTGCAATGGATTGTGTTGACCAGACAGCCAAGTGTTTAATGTTTTTAAATGATTGGTTTCAACCGCAGAATGAGTACTTCTTTGGCTACAGTATGCGTCTATGGTGGGTAAATGAAAAAGATAACGAGCGTTCTTTGTGAATAAAAACCTCATGAAACAAAGAACGAAAGAATCGTCGTTCGCGTTCGGTTCTTTTTGGTGAGCGAACTAGTTCGTTCGCGTTCGGTGAAAAGAATCGTTTTGCCCATGCCTAGATCAGACATGCAAAATGACATGCGATGCTTGTTACAAGAATCAAAATACTCCTATTAATCCTCTAATGCCCAAACTTTTGTTTTGCGTAAAGAAAAACTGTAGAACACCTTCTTCTCCAATCATGAACTTTGAACCGCTGTCGCATTTGGCAGATAAAAGTAAACAAACCATCAAGGTGTTTAAACAAAAAGTAGAGGCATTGCGAAAAGGCAAACAAACAAATTGTTTTCTTTTTTTCAGTATCGATGCTGAATGTAAAAAAAAGTTACACATTCTTTGGCAATTTTACTTTTTATAAAATTTAATTTAAATATTCATCTAAATATTATTTGCTGAGAAAACAAAGAATTTGCTGAGAAAAGCTTGTTAAATGTTCATGCATAATATGAAATAAGAAAATTACAAAAATGAAGTGAAACAATAATTAGTTTCAAATCAAATCTTTAGCAAAATATCATCACGCTTCTTTTGCACTCTCGGAGCCACTCTTATGTGTGTTGTTGCCACCCATATTGCTTAAATGGAAATGAATTAATTTCGTCGACCGGCTGCAGCTGCAACCATGCCATGGTGAGATCCGGCTGTTTCATTTCGGAAGCTTTTGATTTTTGCATCCCGATGCAATCGATTCTTCTCTCTGCTGCTGCTGCTGAATTGTGCATACATGTGTGTGTGTGTGTATGTAGCGAACTGCGTATCCTGCGAACCAACAAACGCTGCACATACATATCGAGGTTTGTCCGAACCAAAGCGCCAAAGGATGATTTGTGTGTGGGCGCAAAAGCGCGCATATAAGCGCGTGTGTGTGTGTATGCGCATACCACCCACTGGCAGCTGGCAGTAAAGCACCACTCCCCTTCGACCCCCTCTATATTGGACGGTATCGTCATGTTTGAACCAAACCGACAGTCCTATATCCATCATCAATACATGACGCGCGCGCTTGACCGTGTCCCCGTCCGCTTCGGCCGTGTGTGTGTTATCGCTCCAAAAAGGGGGGTCCGTGGGATGTGCAAATGGGAAAGTGCTGCATCTCGTGCATATCCTGTTCCCGGCGGTATCAGACAGAGAGAGAGAGAGAGAAAGAGGGACAGACCAAGAGAACGACGCTCGGGCTCGGACGTGTTTTGTTGTGTCTCTCGACCTGGATCGCGGACGCGCACGCCAGTCCAGTGTGTGTGTCTGTGTGTGAGATACACCCACACCAATGACTCCCACTTGCCCAGGATGCTGCCCCTCCCTCCCACCTCGTTGTTGTCCTTATTTTTGATCTCGTCTCTGCGATGTGCACGCTTTTTCACCGTTTTTCATCGATATGCTTTCTCGTTGGTAGTGAAGGGGTACTATTAATGCTCGGCGTAGGTTTTGTTCGTACAGAAGATGCAGCACATATGCACACACTTTTCCCGGCGAATGTTGCACTTTCTTCGTGTTGCGACTTTCTTTGTTTCCCTTTTTTTCTCTTGCCGCTTCAAAAACAAACGCAAACGTCCTTCACGATATGAAGAGGCATCAGGGAAGGTTATTCTTTCGCAGCTCCCATTGCCATTTCCCATTCCGGTTGCATTTGTCCGGTCGCGCTAGTCTTGTGACTATCATCGTCACTAGAGCGTGCCAGCACATCACTGTAAGGTAGCGAATTGTATGATTTTGTCTCTCCCCGGATGCTTCTGACAGCTCGAAAAGGGGGACACACAAAAAAAAAAAATCTTCCCGAAGGACAAACGAGAAGCAGAGACACAGAAAGAATTGCAAAAATGGATCAAACCCCGGTACATCAGCCCGTGCCAGAATACATCTTCTGCATGTTCTCTGACACAATGAAAAAAAAAGATTCCGTTTTTATTAGGTGTATGTAAAAGTTCGCAGCTCTTTAAGGGGATATTTCATGAACTCTGAGTTGATTAAACACTACAAATTGTGGTCTACTCTCTGAAATTTGTCCGCTACTAACTAATCAACATGTAACTACTCACATTGCGGTCAGTGTTCCTATAGTTTAAGTGATGATTCTCAAGTAAGGCCAAGATCCTGCGTAGCTAAAAATATCCTTGAAGAGTCATTAGAGGTACTACAACAGTTTGGTATCTGTCTGCCAGGATCAATCAATAGCCGGCATCGCGAATAAATGAACACATTTTAACAGTCGTTATAAGATCATTTTGGTTTAACCGAGTTCATTTGTTAGTTTGACTACAAATTCATTTTAAACCATTCGTTTAATCATTAGTAGAATATTTTCTTAATAAATAACTATAGGTTTTATAATTGTTCTTGGACAAAAATGAAGATCGAAAATAGCATGAGACACTAAATAGCTGTATAAAAAAACAGTTTAATATCTTGTCTTTTGATTGTTGAGCAAATATTCGTTGAAAAAAGATTGAACAGCTGTCAAATTCATGCGCACGCTTAAGCCCTCCTCCGGTTAATCCGCCATTTAATAATCTACGTTCTACTGTAACTGAACGTCAACCTCCAGGACGGGGTATGACGAATGGACTTATTTAAAATGTCACTAGTGTGGATTAAAATTAAATAAAAAATATATTAAAAAAAAAACACTTTCACAGATTTGTGATTATAAAGATCATAAAAATCATACAATGTGAATTCTGTTCAGGCAAAACTACAGATAATCTGCTCAAGTTAATCAAGGAAAAAAACTTTCCATCACACCTAAATGGGACGGTTTGCATCGCGCGAGTGCTTTGATGCGGCTCACTGTTCCGTCGAATGAAACGCATTGCCTTTTTCACTCGTGTTTCGCTTCCCATTCCGCACCGGATGAGTAGCCGAGAGGGAAGGGTTTGACGGAACACACCGTCCGGCCACCACCTGCACTTTCTTCGTCACGATGGGGCGCACCATACACGCGCGAAGTGTGGGGTTCTTGCACAACCCCAAAAGCAGGACACCACCTGTATGTGCGTCCTTTGGCAGGACACATTTCTCCCCATCGCTTCCCTGGTCGGTTCGGAGCGTCGTGTGTGAGTGCAGCGCGCCGTGTCCGGGGACCACTTTGGGAGTACGTTGTTTATGTGTGTATTTTTAACCGTATTTCTATCTCACCCAGGCAGCCGGGGCTTGCCAATCGTCATCGAACGTATTTCACGCTGTGCGACCGTGAACACACCGAGAGGTGTGTGTTTGCGTGTATCCGTGTACGGGACGTTAGGTTTGTGTGTATCGTAAATTCGCTCGTGCTGGGCTTTTGGGCAGTTTGGGACCGGGATGAGGTAACCTCCTCTACCCAGCCAAACTCTCCCGCTACGCGAAAAGGATCAGTGTGTGTGGTGGACTCGATCTAATGTTTTTTTGTTCGATTTTAGGATTTCTCCCTACCGTGTCCTTGGTTTCCAGCTGCATGGATCGCGTATTGCATTGGATGAACAGAAAAAAATACAGAGAGAGAGAGAGAGACGAAACCGGGAAACCAGGAAAATGCTGATATTTTTCCTCCAAACAGTTCCATTCTTTTCACACACACAGACACAGACACATACGGCTCCTGCTGAATGGACTCATGCCACTAGTGGTAATCATTCCTGCAGTACGCGAGAGAGCATTGTTGAAGGATTGACATATAGAGGAAGCACCTCGAAAAAGGAAAGCAGAAAAAAAATATTAGCCGAAGCGAAAGGACGCATATGGGTTTTTGTTTCTAAAAATTTTGAAACACGATTGGCGCCTGCGAGCTGCACTGGAGCGCGGGAGGCGTTGAGCGAGTAGACAAAAAGCCGTGCGCTTATTCTATCCTAAAAGCATTTTTGTTTGGAATTTCCCCTTTTATATACCGTACCGCGGTAAGGAGAGGTTTTCCTCCACTCCACTGCAGCGTGTGTTTGTTGTGTGTGTGTGTGTGTTTTTTTTTTCTATTTAGGAAAATCTATCCAATCTTTTGTTTTGTGTCCTTCGTTTGCGCTCTCTGCTTACTGCTGGTTTGACCCGCTCGAAATCAAACGGCTGAGCGAGAGTCGGAGTGTTGCGGGGAGGGGAAAAATTGGAACGGAAGCTGAACGTTATTGCAGATGCACACACGCGGAGGAGCGTTCGGGAGCGTTCGATTCGGTTGGGTGTGATGAGCTGATCCTGTTTTACTTTTTCGCTGTTGCTGCTGCTGCTGCTGCTGCAATGCTTAAGCAAAATCCATCAGCTTCAGTATGGCAGAGCGAGCGAGCGAGCGAGCTAGCAGATGGATTTGTATGCTGCAACACACCACCCCGAAAAGCTCACACTGGCTCGTGGTGTTGTGTACTGTACGGAATGCAGAGCATATAGTCCACGGCCAGCCCCACCAAGGGGAGGTGATCATTTCATATCGGTTTCGGGTGTACGTTTCGTTTCACTGCAAAGTTTCGGTCGGCACAATACACCACCACCATCCTCCGGCTTGGGATTGGTCTGCGTTGTTCATTTGCTTGAGCCCGTAGATTTTCATCATGCTCATCTTTTGCTCACGATTGATACCGTCGAACCTTCAATCGTATGTTTGGCATAATTATTCCTCTTCTTCGGTGTTGGAATGGATTGCATCGTGCCCAAGCACATGGTGAAATAATTGATTTAACCGATCTGCAAATTAAAAGTTTAGGCGAACGAAGCAATAAAGGTTGGGAAACTGTGTCAAATGTAGCAACGTCTTTAAGATGTTGGGAAGATGCTTTAAACTGAGATAACGTACCTGAACTTAAAGTCATCCAAAAATGTATTCGGAATGTCTAGCGAGATCGCTTTGGATGGACCTCAGGATGACTTGGACTGGACGGATCATGTATTGGGCTCAATGGTTCATTGAGTAAAGAATATAATAGCAAAAATAGAAGTTTATTAATGAAGCAAACATTAAATCTATTAAGTCCTAGCAATAATAGCAATGAAGCAAATCATTTCCATACTTAAAGTTATTTCCTAATTTGAACGCCATGAAGGTTTGACAATTATTACAGGTAATGCTTAGAAACTAACACTGCCTAGCTGTAATTAATGAAAAATAATTCCTAATAAAAATTGCACTATTTAGGAAATGGTTAAAGTGGAAAAAGCGGATGCTCGGAGGCAGGAACGGAAGGAATGTAAAGAACATGTAATGTCGAAATGATCCAAATAAGTATTAAACTGCCTGAAACATTTTAGCAAGGATTCATTATGAAAGTTTCGACGAGTGAGGATGGCTAACTGAGGACGAGGGCGGAGGGATCCAGAAGCAACGTAGAAATGAAAGGTACAGGGAGGAGGTCAGGAACATCGCTAGTGCTAAGGATCAAACCAGCAGTGAAGCAAGACTGAGCAATATGTCGTCTCTTTTCTAAACAGTCAATTCCCAAAAGTTGACTAAGGACTGCATATGGGGGTGAAGGAGAAAAGGGCATTATGCGCCGAATAGCGACTCTAGTGAAGAGTTTCTGTAATCTTTTAAGCCGAGTAATGCCTCTAATACTGGTAGGCATCCATATTATGCTGACATATTCTAATAGAGGATGAACCAGAGCCACAAACAGAGTTTAAAAACAGTGAGGATCATTGAAGTGTCAACTGTTGAGCGTATTATTAGGCCGAGAACGTTATCAATATGAAATGTTAGTCTGTCGTCAAGCAGTACTTCAAGGTCACGAATTACATTAACACGATTTATCTGTGTACCCATAGCATAATAATTATGCATCAATGTACTACGCGTACGAGAAAAGGTCATCACAGAGCATTTTTCTGGATACACATTCAAAAAGTTGGATGAACACCAGCGGCAAAAAGAGTTACTTAGAAGTACATAGTATAAACCCGACGATGGTAGAACAATGTGTGGTTCCCATTTGTGATAGCAACTGTTTTCGTTCCCATTTGTGATATGCACTGACAACGATCAACTTCAAATTCATCGTTAGTATGTGCTTTAGTTAGTAAAGTTATTATGCTACACCGTACTTGTTGGTTTGAAATGAAATGGCTGTAGCGAAATTTGGGGTGCGGAAGTGCACAACCTTAAGCATTTCATGTTCAATTCTTGGTAAATTGAAATATCTGGCCCCTAGTAGGATGTTAAGACCTAGGACACTATCCGATACAGAATTCAGATCGACTGATGTTGGATCTTATTAAAAATTATCAGTGCTTATAACTCGCCAGGAAACAGTATTGACTTGAACTTTAGGGCAAAGGGAATTTATATTTCTAACCCAAACCTTAACCAACCAATTCTTCGTTCATACTGCTGAAAATTTCGCTTGGAGCAACTGTCTAGAACATTTTTAACTAAAGACTGGACAGGTTTATTGTACTTTTTTTGTAACAGAAAAACCGTTGAACTGTTATTTAGACTAACATTTTTATTTTTATTTTGTCAGAAGATGCTTTTTAGTCTCTTTTCATCTACTACTTACGTTTGCAAATTGTATTGTTGCAACCAGTTTAGTACATTGCAACGTTCCCCGTGCTCGCCGCAAACAACTGCTTCAATTTAATTAATCAAGTACATGCGGTCGCGATGAGAGGCTGCACGTTGTTAAAGGTGCGTAGCCCAGCCCAGCCGTCTATTGGAATTCTATTGCAACCGGGCCCGGTAACGGTAACAATCTCACCTTCCTGGAATGGCGCGCAGAGTGAAACCTATTCGCATTGTGTGTGTCTATGTGTGGTGAAGCCCACACCCAGACGCAAACATGCCCATGCACACGGTGTGTTGTACTTCGCCAGCATATATATCAGAGAAAACGACCGGGACGTCCGGGATGTCCCGGGTTGTGTACGGTGCGAGTTCGCGAGGATCGCGCGTTCCAGTAGGGGCAACACAAAAACCATCGTTCGTCGCTAGGCTGCTAGGAGTGAATGGGTGTGATAGGGAAGGGAGAAAAAGGGACTGTGAGGTGTGGATGTAGATTCATCCCCCGTACGCGCCCGTACGCCACAGAATCTGACCGACTGTGTTGTTCCATTTCGTGTCGAAGTTCCAATATTTGGACCAGCAGTCCGCGCTCTTGCCGGGAATTGCTCTGGAACGGCGCGTTTCACTTTGTGGTCTTCCCGGCACGAGCTGCTGTTGTGTATGCTGAGCTGTGCTTCTCACCAGCTCTCTATCACTCGCTCTCTCTCTCTCTCTCTCTCTCTCTATGATTGCTCCTCTGCTGACGGCGTATATATTTGAGGATAATTGGAAAAGCGGCTCAACCCGTACACAAGTACACACACCAACACTCTACACCCATTAGCTGACAGAAAAAACGGGGCAGAGTCAATGGGAACGGGCAGAGAGAGAAAAAATCAGATCAGCATCAGCTCCCTCCAACGCTTTTTGGGGGATGGGAATATAGCCAAAAAGGGGGGTGAAGGCAAAGTAGTCCCGAAATGAATGGAAATAAATCAATAATAGCACCTTTTTGTGTCGACCCGGTCCTGCTTTTGATGGTGGTGGTGGTGTGGTAGTGATGGTGGGCACACATTTTCGATGCTTTTCGATGCTACTCTACCCGATCGAATCACACAACATCGCGCCGCGATCCTTGTGTGTGATGCTGCGGCAGCGAGCCACTAGAGGAAGGCCAAAAGGGAGGCAAATTGGTGAAGTTCATGGCTGAATGTAGCCGAAAACGAGGGCGAGAGCGCAATGTGACGCTGTGTGCGCTGATTTCAGTTGCGGACCTGGTTACCCTGTCCCCCGATATGACTGAGCTCGCGAATGTCCATTCCCCTTGCTTGTGTGTTTTTTTAATTTTATTGCTGCCCTTCCTAGCGATCCTGCTCAAACCGCCGGGACATGTGTGTGAGAGAAGGAGGGAGCCCCTGCTTTACGGCTGGTTGAAATTTTGCGCGAATTTTTGCATGCAGTATGTGTGTCCCAAAAGGAGAGGGGGTAAAATAAAACGAGGCTTAGCAAAAGAGGGGAATTTATATTTTAAAATTGGAACCACCGTTACCATATCTTTTACTTTTATTTGCGAAATAACGGATTTACGGACATACTTTTTGTTGTTTTGTTCTTGTGCTGGTTGTGCACGCGGGAAACACGGAAGGGCAGAAAATAATATATTGGCAAAGCATCGAGAGCAGCGAGATGTGATGTATGGTTCGTTTTATTTTTCTCTTCTCTCTGTTCGTACATACACGCGAAGCTGCCGTATGTGCAAATGAGGTATGGGAAGGATATGATGGGAGAACCTGTGTGTGTGTGTGTGTGGCAGGGGTTGCTTTCGAACTCCTCAATCTCTTTGTTTTGTGCTACCGTGTGTATGTGCGCGCTCCGTTATGTTCCCGCGAGTTAAAACCTTTCATCCATTCCCGTGTCGAGTACATACGGCGTGAGGCACATATATTTTTAATTTAAAATCCCATTCTACCAAAAACATTGAAAAAAAAAATGTATAAATATCATCCCGCCATGCTCCTCCGCAGGCAAATAAGTCTCGCTTAAGAGTTAGAGCCGCATCGCGGTAACGTATTGATGCGCGTTCGACAATTGCGTTTTTTTGCGCTCTCGGTCTGTTTTGTCTACAAGCATACAACCCTCAACGCTTCGGCAACAACCCCCCCCTAGTTAGCAACTACTTAGCGCGATGGGAAAGGATTTATATTATTGCGGTCGCTAGCCGTCGCTGGCATTCGCTGGCAAAGGATGGTTAAATTTTTCCACTTCAGCACGGTACAGAGGACCAGCAAAGCACCACAAAGTGCAAAAACGGTTTAACACGACCTCCTCACAGCTCTGTGTTCCTTGTCGAATGAACGCTAAAACGCTCCTTTTCTACTTTTGCGCAATTAGAGGATATTTCTTTTCTTTCTTTTTTTTATTTAACGCCACCACGTGTGTGTTTTCGTGCTTCGCCATGCGACCCGCGTGTGTAAATTAATAGTTCGCAAACCTTTGAAAATCTGCTCTAGCTCTCTCTCTTTGAACTGCTCGATAGTCTATGGAAGTATAAAGCGCATAGGGAGCGCATATTGGGAGTGTTGCGTCCATATACTTTACATTACAGTGCTGGTAAATTTAATAAGGTTACATAAAAATAAAGATGTACCACACGTCTTTGTGTATGAGAAACAATACATTCAGGCTTATTCTATTCTGAACTCGATGCGATTCGAGTCGAGAAAATGAACTCCACAGTAAACTTTTCCATACAAATGATCACACAAAATTCATCAACTCGACGACGAGACGACTTCATTATAAGAATAGAATACGCCTGACTGTCGAATGCACAACTTCGATTGCACAACTGATTTATCTGAGGAATGGCATTTCGTGTTTGACAGCTACAACTATGCAAAACCTTACACACAAAAACAACCTTGAAAAATGAAATAAACTGGTTTGCCTTTATATGATCGATCTTTTCTACTGAAGCAATTGTAACTAGAATTATAAAAAAAACAGTTCGAAACCATGTTATAAATGCATTAGAAGTATTATATCTTATTTTAAACAAACAAAAAAGGATTTTCCATTCAAGATTGCTTGAACAAAATTGTCGGAATACAATATGGCGGATCGCAGCTGTCAATTTGAGTATGGGAAATAAAATCCGGTTGATAAATTCCATAGACGGGCTTATTTTGTGTGTGTTATTTTTAGCTTAAACAAATACAAAGGCCTTATGTCATTTTGAAATAATTTGAAGTTTTAGGAGAAAAAAACTGTTTTCTGTCATAAAAAAACTCAAACCCTTAATAGATAAAACAGCATTAATTTTACTACAAAAAGAAACTTATGGTGGCCCTACTTCAATGTCCATCACTGTATGTGAACCCTTTCGCTAACGGATGCATTTAAAGTTTCCCCACGAGTTTCCAACTCGAGCGTCACAAATAGGAAAACGAAAAAGAAATTCAACCTTTTTTTCGTTTCCCCATTTGGTTTCAAACGCAGTCTCAGTCTCTACCCCGCGTCCGGAGATGTATGAGCGCGTTTGCATATTTTTCATAATTTAAACGAGACGAAAATAAACGATCGGATCGAATTTACTTGCAACGCAGTTTTCAAAAAAGGCGCGTACCGTTTTCGTGCTTTTAATAAAACCCTTGGCAAAACGACGAACCACACACGCACATCGCGAAAAGCTCGCCCGAACGTCGGTGCTGGGGAAAAAGAGGGAGGTGGTGGGAAAAACAGGGAAATAGGGGGGGAAACGTAAAATATGCAAGCATCGTCGTTCTGCCAGTACAGGTGCGGTGTGTACCCCTTTGTACAGATGAATTCGCAAGAGCGCAGCAGTAGAAGAAAAAAAAAACAAAAACAAGCTGGATTTTCTGCTACCAATCCCAATCCGGACAGAATGCACTGAACCATACAAAATGGATTGCATGATGGAAAGATGAAAGAATGAAACGGGAGGTGAAAAAGGAAGGAGATCTACCTTATGCTGTGCCGGAAAGCTTGCCAGGGCATTCGCGAGATCGTCCCGTTTGATTGATATTGATATTAATATCGAAAAACGCGGACCACTATGGCAGCGGAGTCTGGCTGTCATATAGCGGCGAGCTATATTTTTCACTTCTTTTTTTGGACATTTTTGGCCTTTTCTAGCCTTCTAGGTAGCCGTCTAGTTATTGACGTGTTCGTACGAGGTTGGCTGCTGTGACTTGGCTGCTTTTTGCTTCCATTGCGACAGTCAAGCTCCTAGTTTAATGGCATCCTGGAGGATATATGCCAAGAGAGAGAGAGGAAGAGATCGTCAGTGTGTTGGAGTACAAAATTTGCCTCCGCAAAAGTGCCCGTCAAGCACAAAACCACTCCCGGGAGCGATATGACGATGGTGTATTTTATGATTTTAAGTTAAATAAAACACAAAGCAATAAAAAACACACTCGCGAACATATTCTGATTGAACGCTTATACTTCTCTTTCCCCTTTTTTTGTTTTGGTTCGTTGCTGTACAGGCACTAGACGAGTACGACATTCAGCCGGATCTGCCCCAGGCGCTGCGATTGCTGGACGAGATGAACAACAACTTCCAGCAGGTGTCGGATCTGGTGGGCAACATGCTGCAGCGGGTGAAAACGGGCGAACTGTCGACCGAGTACGGGCTAAACTTTCTCGAAATCAAGTACCACATGCTGCTGAACTATCTCATCAATCTGACGTACGTGGTGCTGCGGAAATGTTCCGGTAAGTAGAAGTTGAATGGAAGCCTCTTTTGAGCGTGCTATAGCAGGGCGAGTGGCAATGTTTGCTTTTGAAAATGGTAGTACAGTTTTCATTTTACTTGAGCACTATTTATGTGTGGATAATGCGCCGTAAATGGGTATAATGTGCTATCAATTAGGCTCTACGAATGATGTTGGGTTGTGCGATAAGTTCGTTCATTTTAGTGGCTTTCTTTGTGAGGTAATAATTACTGATTTTTTAAAAATAAATTTAACAAATACAGGTTAAAGGTCATTCTCAATCAATTGTTTGATACTCAAAGCGTCAGCGAACATACAATCATTTAATAACAAATCTCAACAGTCTTCGTAGTAGTCCGAATGTAAGCTAAAGTAATGGAATAGAGCCAATCTCAAGCGAAGCTCTTAGTTGAATTCAGGAGTTGATTTATGTAGAGATCTATGTTAATCATAGCATTCATGTAAATCATCTTTATGAAAGGAAATGACAGCAAATTGAATGACAATGTGACAGTGAGCAAGTGGAGTACAAAAAAATTATCACGAACTTGTACAGTCATCAGCAAAGAAAAACTCGAAAGCTCTATGAAACTCTTTGTTGTTCCTGGAACAGTCCAAAACAATCTATTTGGTTTTTTCATTTAATTTTCACGATTTTTGCTTTTAAGAGATTAAGTGCTAAATATTTTAATCCGAGTTAACACTACAAACTTATTTATCAACCCAACAAGCATGCAAATACATTTTTTTGGTAGAACGCATTGCAACCGCATTGATAAAAAATGCACAAAATACGGTATGGTCAACTAAATTTTGTAAAACCTCTTCCAAGAGATGGCTAAAGCAACCTATACTGTTCCGAATGAACACATTGTACAACACTGTTTCATTCATTCACACAACAACAACAACATTAAAATCCAATTTTCACCCTTCTCCGCAGGACATCGAATCGAGAAAGATCCATCGATCGACCGGCTGATTGAAATACGAACCGTGCTGGAAAAGATCCGCCCCATCGACTACAAGCTGCGCTACCAGATCGACAAGCTTGTGAAAACGGCCGTGACGGGCAGCAGCGGCGGTAGCGGGGCGGGCACCTCCGATCCTACCGCGTTCCGTGCCAATCCCGCCAACCTTATGTCCCAGATGCCGGCACCGGCCGAAGAGGCTGGCGTGGGCAGCTCGGCAGCACCGGTCGGTGGTCCCGATTCGGACGATGGTGCCGACTCGGACAGCTCGGCCATGGTGATGTTGAAGCTGAAGCGTGCGAAGGAAGCGGCCAAAAAGGGCAGAGGCGGAGACCGTGGTGGTGGTGGTGACGGAGCACAGCGCAGCAAGTCGGACGTGTACGTGCCACCGAAGCTGACATCGATGCCTTACGAGGAAGATACAAAGGCGGACCGGGCCCGAAGGCAGCTGGAGCGAGCAAAAAAGCATGCCCTCGGTTCGTCGCTGATACAGGACCTGAAGGACGAGTATCTGGACACGCCGGTCGAGCTGTCGAGCAGCTCCCGGGCCCAGCAGATACTGTCCCGGCGCGAGCGCGATCGTGAGGAGTACGAGGAAACGTACTTGACGCGTCTACCGCTGACGAAGGCAGAAAAACATCGCAACAAAAAGCTAACGACGCTCGGTAAGTGTGCTGCCGGGGGGTGGACACGGCGGCAGATATTCTTATTTTTAAATTTATACGTTAATGCTACGGTACTCAGAAACACAAAAGCTTTAGTTATTAAAAGGTATTCTTTGATACATTGAAAGTATTTTAAATAATAGTTTCAAAATAACTTCTAGAGCTGAATATGGGCATAAAAAGTTGGATTGGTTTCATTTGAATTTAAAAGCGTCTTTTTCATCATTTTCGTTACAATTATGTTGCATACTTCAGTACATGTCAGTCAGTTCCGCGAGACCCTGCAATTAAAAATAAACTGAAATGTAATATTTTTTATCCTTTACCTTATCTATGTTTTTTTTCCTATTTTTGGTTTTCTGTAGTAAAATGGTTACAATATTAATTTTAATTCGTTTTGATTGATTTTGACACATTTCCAATAAATATTTTTGGTGGGAAAAATAATATATTGCACAATTTTTAGAAACAGCTAGATAACAGCGTGCGTTTTGATTTTTTAGAGAAACTTTTTTTTTGTTGAGATTTTTGGTTTAGAAAACCACAAATAAAATTGTATGTGTCGGGAATTGACTAACCCGTACTGTACCTGTTGTATTAAACATACGGAATAAAAAGAAAAAAGTATAATTTTGCATGTTGCATGCCTGTTGTGTTGCGCAACACTCCGAGTTGTATCAAAGCTTCGCAAGGACGAATTGAAAGCTCTGCAAGGATGAGCCTAAAGCTCTAGTATGAAAGCTTAACAGGACACAAGCTTTTAGAAAATGATTTTAAAATTTAAAATAAAGCAGATGAAAAATGGCGTCCAATTTAATAATGTAAATATTATTTTAAATCTTTTCCAGCTACCCTGGGCGATGAACTAACCAGCTTCACCGATATAAGCGTGCTCAACGAAGACTATGCATCCACTTCAGCGAGTGGTGCCGGCGGCAAAAAGCGCAAAGCAGGTGGAAAAGGTGCAAAAGCGAACAAGAAACACGGTAAGAAACGTCGCTTCCGTTAAACATCGTTCGTGTGGCGAAGAAAAGAAGAAGACAAGCATATTAATGCACAATAAAATAACGATAGTCAGATTTCGTTTCAAAAGGAGAAAAAAGCTCATCAGTTGAGAAGGATGAGCTTTGACGCACTGATACAAACAGCGGGAATCAGTTGTTCATTAAACAATCGCAATTTTTGTAACGATGCTGCATTTCATTTGCATTGTTTTGATTTGTGTTTAATTATATTTTTTTTTTGAAACCGTAAACATTTAAAGATGATTTATGTTTTGGAAGTGTTCTACTCTCTCATATAATATAACATATAATTTGCGTTAGTTTAAGAAAATTACAGATTGAGCGCATTTATTCGGTATGATTTATTTAGAAAAGGTGAGCTGCGATGTGACGCAAAATAGTATAAAACTGTAACAGACAGAAAATGCCGACAGGCAAAACATTAAAAGTGTAAGGAGATGGAAAGATACAAAACATACGAAAGAAGCAAAACGTTACTAGAAAAACCTTTTATAATATATTTATAAGAGCTTATTTTTTCTGTTTTCAACAACTTTATAACCGGTAAAATAGCAATCTAACAAACAGAAACAAAAAGCACAACCTGATTACATAGGGCAAAGTGCAAATCAAACAGCCAAATCAATAATAACTACTCTCAAAACGGGCCATAAGTAATATCCGTCGTTGTTCATTTGTTTTTTGTTCAGTACATGTCAGTCAGTTCGTTATTATTTCCTTCGTTGGGCGTTCGTTTTCGAAAAGCAAAATATACAAAACCCCACTAGTTATAATGAAATAGAACTAAAGTGTAAAATAAAACTGTGCAAAAACAAAACAGCAGCAAAACTGAGAATAGTTAAAGATATGAAATGAAACCTTTATGTTGTTTTTTCTAGTACGAATACAAATGAAGAATCGGTATCAACTAGCGATGAGAAGTGAGAAAGGAGGGGGCAGATATGTTAGAAAGGAACGTAACGACAAGTAGATTATCGAGCACACGATAAAAGGGGTTGAGGGAAAACGAAGGGATGTTAAGATAGGATTTACCATATTGTTGCCTTTTTCTATAACAGTACGTAAGGAAAGAGATTTCTTATAAGAGTTTAGCGAACGTGCGCTGCCGAAAACAAAACAAAACAGTAACCGAACACAAGAAAGTAAATTAAAGAACAGGAGATAAAAAAAACAGGATAACAAAATAGTAAAGAGAGTCATTGAGAGTTATTGTAAAAAAGAAAGCAGATTACATAAATATTAAAAAAAACAAAGGACGTAGCAATGGGAGAATGAACATAAAAGCATGTGTAAGCAAATAAAAGAAAGCAAACCAACTAGAAAGAAGGTATAAACAACAGACAGAACATAAACGAGAAGCACTATAGAACGTATAGAAGAATGTGGCGTATCAATTAGACTGGGTTGCTGCTGCAGAAGCGCGCGTTTATACAACTTTTTACTAAACAAAAGATATGAAGCAAAATGTATGCTTAAGTGTTTACAAACATTCATTTTCTGTTCGATGTTTTAGATTGATTTAACTTAAAAAAACAAACAAATCAATAAATCGATGCTCCCAGCAGGAGTGTATGTAAGAACTGTTTTCATGATAGAAGAACATACTGACATAGCCAAAACCTCAACAAACGACGAACTCGAACGCCCGGTTGAAGGAAACAATGAACAAACCAAAAGAGTAAACGATAGAAAAGGAAGAAAAGAAAATGTAACTTAATTAAAGAGGTTCCAGAATCGGACACCCGATGGAAAGTATGTATAGAAACGTGGCAACACATAAAAAAGAAAACACTATGCTTTTTTTAATGTAACTAACAATTGAAACACGAAAACAAGAGAAGACCACAAGTAAACCTACAAACTGCACTAGAAAAAGGAAAGCAGAATAAAAGGAGGAAAAAAGAATTAAGAAGCACAGAAGAATACATAACATAGTAAGAGAATATAAAGCATAAAAAACATATGAAAAGAAAAGAAGTTAGGAGTATAAAGGTGTTATTTTTAGTTATTTCCTATTTCAAAAGTGTTTTAAGGAAATTTCTTATTAGCAAGTTATGTTGGATTATATTTACTTCTTTTTTATATTTTAATAATTTCTATCTTGTTTGGCAATGGCTTATTGTTTCCATTCAAAAGTTATGTTTCATGTTACTCTTATTTCATTTTAAACTTACAATTCTTTATTAATATTTCCCTACCGTAAAGATTGATATAATACATCTTCGGTTGTTAAAATTACGTTTACCTTTAGTTTAATCGATTACATTAAGCGCTAAATTCTAAATGTTTCATGTTACATATTATTATGTATGTTCTTTTCTGTACGTTTCATTATGTTTAAAATATAATTTCTTTACATCTTCACCAAATAAAATTTTAAATAAGGTTATGGTTTGAATTGTTTTAATTTTCATTTTTATTATAATATTTCATTAATTATTGCAGTTGTGTTTGATTTATGTTGTAGATTATATTGTACCATTTTTATTTTAAACCATGGTTCAGTTCAGTACAGTAGAGGAAACAACCAGCATTGCTATAATTGCAATTAAAATGCATGCCCCATTGGAATGAGAGAAAGAGGAGCAGTGCCATTTGTGGCGTACAATTGATCGTTTTGTTTTAATTTTAACTATATTTAAACTTATTACCCATGTGTGCGCACCACTCTTGCATGAATAGCAAGCAATACAATACAGGCTCGGTTAACGGAAGAAGCGGTTGCATTCGGACAATAGCATCAATCATCTCATCGGGGGATGGGTGATTGGCAGCGCGTGTCCATAGATTGATCAATTAAATTAATTAATGAATAATTGCGTGCGACCAAACATATCATTCCACCTGGATAGCTTTCCCAGAACGATGAAAAATACAGGACCGCAGGGGAAAACAAAAAGTTTCCCGATGCTAAACCGGGGATGGGGTGAATTTTCCCGCAACACCAACCCATTCATTCATTTTGGGATCGTTTTTGGTGCGCTTTGTGCGTCGGAGGGTTTTGCTATCACTCAGCGAATCCCTTTTGGTAGTGTTGCCATTGCAAGTGCCATTGCTACTGCTACTGCTACTTGCCCGCCGACGTGTCCAATCAATTAATCATCATTATGCGCGTGCAACATCTCATTCCTCGTGAGCTGTTTACTCATTAATTGGAACCTCGTTCACGGTCACTTGGCTGCAAATGAAACGGGGATGTTGCAGTTGCAGGCATAATTTGCTATTTTAACCAGGTGCAGAACGGTAGCATTTTAAACGGCACGTTACAAGATAAATGTTAAAAACGAGGATGACGAGGAACGGGTAAAAGGCGGTGTAGTATATGCAATATGCAATCAGGTGGCAGATAAATCTCTACACGAAGATCGGACCAAAGCGCACCTGAAACGGAAGGTGCGTCATCTGGTGAAAGGAAGAGAAAATTTTCCATTCGACTAGCAATGCAACCGATGCAACACCGATCAGATTAATGGTGATTGTAACAACGGGTGGTGCGAAGCAATTAATAATTATAATTTAAAGTAAAGCATACAGTTTCGGTTGTTTGGTCGTGTGTCGTTTGCCCCACCATGCCGTTCGAACGGAATTATCAGAAATCAAACCTCGTCGGAGGTGGGGGAGGATGTAATGTTGTTGTGACGTGACTGACAACATAATGATAACCTTAAATAGGGAAGCGTGTTGAGCAGCAAGTAGTCGACAACCCCATTTGGCAATTGTTTCGAAATGTGCTCATTTGAATTGGATACTTTGGCATGGACGGATAGGAATTTATAGTCGTAGTCGGTTATATATGCAAATATTCACACCCTTTGGTACGTGTTTAGATTTTAAGTGGACCAATGAATGCCTCAAAATTGTTTGAGATCCAAAATTTTATTCCAAAATTTGAAATAATTCCACCAAAAAAAAGACGGGTTCTTCTTCCTCCGTGTGCAATATTTGATTGCGATGCAACAGTTCTCAGCTGCGCGCTGCGGCCACGTGCAGGAGAAGAAGGACCCCAATCCGTGTGTTACTCGAAAAAATTCAAAATTTGGACAAAATCGGTACAGCTTATAGTGTAAAATTGTGTAGGAGAATTAAGAATGCTCATCAGTATCAACATCACACAACAACACCACAAAACACACACCTCTTTCGATTTGTTGAGTATATCTCAAACAAATGTTTTAGCTTTTAGCGATATTATTGTGTTGGTTTTTCGTCCGGTTTTTGCTCCGGTAGCTTTTTACTTAAATGTTTGTGTTTTGTGAGTCTTTTTTAAGTCTTCTCGTCCTGTTTGTTAGCCCCCGTTCAAGGTAACGTTTAAGTCGCATTTAAGGATGGATAATTACACGTTTGCATTACTTATTAGCTGCAATTTTGCACTATTTTAGCTTACTTTTATGTGTAGATTTAACAAGAAGTTTTGCGCGGTAAAATTTTAATAGTTTTTGTGTAAAAAGTAATCAAAATCTTATTGCAATTAAAAAGCAGTGTCCGTTTCGTTCCAATGGTTTATTTTACGTTTACAAAATTTAACAAGAAAAACAAAAAGGCGTCACATGGTATCAATTGTGGTATGTCAACCAACGGAAGCGGATGCATTGAGCTGTGGTGGTGATATTGAAGGTATATTGAAGGTCAGGAGATCACGATTTATTCAGCGAATTTATGTGTTCCAGTGAGTCCAATGAATATTTATTCCATTTCACCTCATCATTCGCTCGATCATATTTTGAGAATTTTTTTTTCAATATGGAATGATGGTGATTCTATTTGTTCAGGTTCACTAGCGCGGCAGGATCCGGTGAACGTTTTCATTTTCCTTTCCTATCACCTCATGTTTATTTGTTTCTTTTTTTGCTCGTTTGCTAGTCGGTTGCAGTCTCGAGGTGGTCGGCTAATCAGCCGTGGGGATGGTTTTTTGGGTTTATCGAACGAAGCGTAACGTAGCGTAAACACCGGATATCCTGATACGGTCGATTGGAATCGACTCGGTGTCCATCGGTTTTTTTTTTGTTTCTGATTTTAAAACTCAAACGTACAGCTCTTTATGAATGGAGAGTTTTTTTCATTAACACGCATTAAAACATACCCTGGAATGATTTTTATTTTTTTTCCATTTATCAAATTGCACGCTTCATGCTGGTTTCGTGGAACAAAATTCACCCCATCGAAACAGAGAAATGGAAACTCATTTTCTACCTACCTTTTTTAGCTTTCCTCGGAGCGTGTAAATTGCCTCAAAAATGATTGTTTCCCTACGAATAAAAAAAAGGAAAGCGAAAGGTTAAATTTCGCTCGAAAAGAGCCCCAAAAGATGAGGAATATAAGGGGTGGACAATTTTGCTCCGCTCTGGGCTGGGTGTGTCCGGCTGGCTTGATTGAGTCGCAAAACTTGATTAGTTGGGTGAATTATGTGCGTATTTTTTGGTTCTTGTTGTTGGCTTTCTTGCGCTGGATAAAGCGGAAATCACGATCTCAAAGCCTTAGCGTAAAAAATAGCCATTCTACATTCCCTTCCTCCTATAATGCGGTGTGTACAATGTTGTACTGTAACCTTTTTTTGTTGTTGTTGATTCTAGTAACTTTTTGTAATGTTGTATTTTTTTCTGATTATTTCCCTCTCCCGTCTCGCTTAAAACTCGACTCGAAGGGCATAATCTTCGTGAAACTGCCCGCTAATGGGTTTGACTGCTTAGAATTAATGAGATTTTTTATTATGCTCACTCACTTTCGAATCATGAATCAGGCTTTGGGAAAATATTAAGAAGGCAAACAAAAATTATGATAAGAGTTGATTTTTTTTCATTTTGTAATACAAGAATAAACTGATAACAAAAACGTTGGCTTTTCTAAGCTACGTAGATAGTTGTTACTGAAATTATACACACGATACCATTACTTTCAATGCAAAACAAGCAAAAGAGCACTCAATCGTTTAACGCTGATTTTGTGTAATTCCAATTCCTGGTTTCCTCTCCCCTTGCCCTGATGCTGCATGAAACCGCATCGTTTCCATAATTATCTCTCATTGCTCAATTTAATTTAATTGCTGAATAATAATATGAACCATCATTACACCACTGTCACCATCCCAGCTGAGTAAGGTTCGCGCTTCGACTGATAACGATAAAAAATTACCAAACAGTAATGCATTTTCGATGCATTCGAAGTGGTAGGGTTCTTTTTTTTTGCATTTTTTGTACACATTCGTTGAAAGTGTAGCGTCAGTTGGACGCAATTGTGGTGCGGAGATAACGTGTGGAAAACGTACAGACACAATTTATTTTAATGCGTTTTTGATCATTTCACCATGATTGTCTAATTAAATAATGCGTTGTATGTGTGTGTGTGTGTGTGTATGTGTTTTGTTATGTGTTTGAATGGTTTAATTTTATGTTTACTTTATTGCATCCAGCAAACACCAGTGCAACATACACACACATATTATCAAGTTACCATAACTTGCAATTGTATTCAGTGCAAGTTAATAAGCTTCATCGATAACTCGTATGAGATCAACACACACACATGTACACACACACATACAAAAATACAAAAATGAAAAAGGGGAAGAGGATACACGGATACTTCCAATTGTGTATCATTGTACCATACCATTTGTGGTTTTATTGCGTCCTCATTGTCTAATATTTGGATCAAAGGTTTTGACATTAACCCGTAAAAAAACAATCTTTAGGCATTTCTTTTTATAATAAAATAAATAAAACACTCATCACAACACTTAATATTAAGCCCAATACAAGCATGATGTGGCCAGAAACTCATTTATTCATCTAATGGTGTAAAAAGAATGAAAAACAAAACAAAATAAATAAATGGAATGTTTGACATAACATTTTGGCTTGCAAAGAAAATACAAATAAAATGTTTCGAAAGTAGAAAACATCTAAATTTAACATAAATTTAAATATGCATTTCTGCAAAACTATGTCCAGTATATGAGAAAGAGAAAAAAACACGAGTAGAAGAAACAACAAGTACGAGATACAAAGAAAGAAGGGAAACCCCCGAAACCGTTACATCGTATGAAATCAAAATTCAAAATTGAACAAAGATAGATTTAGCGGAAACATTATCACCACAAACAAACGAGCGATCGGGGAGTGATGAGAATGTTGTATCAAACAGTTAAAACAGCCTAATTACGGTGACGTTGTATAGTACAGAGGAAAAGATGAAGAAAGAGAGATAGAAGAAAACTAAAAGTAAAACTAAAGAAGAGGAAGGTGAAAAAATGTAAGAGAGCTTAACATAATAACCAGTAAAACCCAAAACGGAAATGGAACGAATGGTGTAAAACTTGAGATGAGAAAGAGACTAAGCAAGACAGAGAAAGAGAGAAAGACAGAGAACGATAGAGAAAGATGGAGTATAGAGAAGAAGAAAAAACAAGATTAAAGGTGATGCAATTAGTTTCTTTTCAATAAGATAATGCAAAGGTAATGCGAAACGTTCACGTAGGAGGCAGATGGTGTTAAAATAAACACAAAAATGGTAAAACCGTCACAGAGAACATACAGATAAAGAGAGGCCACAAAGGCTATTGAGTTTCCCGGTGCGATGATAAGTGTAAACTGGATTCCGGATAATATGATCACTGATGAGTGCTGCTTCTTGCGAATCAAGTACGTTTAATTCAATTGCAATGTTACCACCTATCGAGTAAAACTGACCATTTTATTGGATTGGACTGCTGTCGAAAGGTTCACGGGAATTTGGTTTCAAAATTGAATTACGATATCGTTCCATTTGCAAAGTGGCTAGTCTTCCACGGAATGAAATGGAACGACAACACGTTTTTGCAGTCATATGTGATTGTAATATTTGAACACCAGCAAAAGGAAAACATGCCATCATCAACTTAAATTAAATTAAAAAAAAAAACAAATATTTGTAAAAAGTGGAATACAAGTTCGACTAAACACACTCACTACTTACCCTGGTAAGAGAGCAAAACAGAGAGGAATAAAGGGAAGATAAGTGGAAGGAATAAAAAGCAAAAATAAAACAAAACCAATGTGAACGAGACTAGACGAAGATGTAAAGTTAAGTTGGAAGTGATGCGTGATGGGTATGTTAGATGGTAAAATGAGATGATTAATACCTTGATATTGCCTTCGATTATACAAAGTAATAAAGTAAAGCACAAGTGAATACTTAAATTAATTTTTTAATAATCAAATAAACAAGAGAAGTGCACAGTAAACGAAAAACACATTAGAAAAAAAGAAAACAACAAACAAACGGAAAAGTGCGCCGTAAGGGAAAGAGGACTAAAACAGTGAAACACGAAAACCAAACCCAAATCAGCAAAAGGGAAAACGAAATAAAAGAAAAAACCAACCAAACAAAACTAATACAAATAGAAAACAGAAAGAATTTAAAAGAAAAAAAAAATCACATCTTATATTTATACACAGATATAGAAGAAAATCAAGAGTTTAGTGGAGAAGGTGAAGGACGCAGATGCAGAATCAATCTTACTTTAAGCGTGAGAGTGCGGCAACGCAACCACTTGTTATCGATTGTTTGTTTACTCAACTTAACTGAACTTGCGTTAAAGATTTCTATACACTCAAGGTAAACTGGTTCCGTTTCTATTTTTTTTAGAACATTTAGAACCAATATTGCCCGACAACTACATCAGTCACACAAGCGTGATACAAACTGAAACCAATACCAATAGACTGGCCACAATTGTTTTACCAAACGAACTCCAAACAAAACACAAACAACAAAACCAACCAAAAGCAAAACAACAGCAAGATCAACAACAACTAGAAACAAAACTTAAAAAACAACTTCAAACAAAACATTGCCCAATTAGAAACACTGAGCAGTGCGCGCGCCTCGTGGAAAAGCGTATGCTTCAAGCAGAATAGAGTGTGTTTTGAACAAAAATGAAAAGGAAACAAAGAAAAAAGGTAGGCGTTTAAACGAGCTTGAATGAGAATGCAGATATTAATGCAAAACGAAAAGATAAATGAATGACATCGTATAAAGTAAAACAAAAGTAAAATCATTTTAATTTAACGTTGAAACAAAATCAAAGGTAGTAATCCAGGCGAAACACACTATTAAACCAAGCGGGAATTTAAAAGTGAATGTGAAGAAAAGGTGAAAATTAAAGAAAAATAAAGTTAAAAGCGTAAGGAAGAGTAAACATTTGGTGAAACGAATCAAAAATCTAAAGCGATATAAAATCGTAGACGTTTTGACACTAGAGATATACAACTACTAATGAAATGGGGCGCTAATGGAACGTATTCAGAAAAAAAACATATTTGGCTAAATTAAGGAAAAAATACTATACTTTAACAAGCATTTCCAAAACAAACATACAAACAAATGAAAACTAAACAAAACAAAAAAAAATATCCAAAACACAAAATCTATACCAAAAGTCTAAAAAAACACGTAGTGCGTTTTAGTCATACTCGGCGAAGCAACACTATAAAAGCAAAGCGAAACAAAAAACTTAACAAACCGGAGAAAAGACAATGTAAGCAAAAACAGTACCACTATAACACGCACAAGCAAATGAGTGTTGGATTTGGTGAATGTTTGAAACTGTGCCACACGGCGCTGCGGCGATCAGTGGCAATGAGGCATAAATGTAATGTTATCAAAGACTTTCGCCATCATACCCTTCGATATTCAATCGAATCTTCATCCTCTCTTGGTCACATTCGATCAAAATCCTGTCCACTTTCCAGCAACTTCCTCCTCTCCACCAACACAAAGGGCGTCAAAGCCAGTAAAATATTGTAAGGCCAGTTAAAAAGTGTCGCAATACAAAAAGAAACATTAAACAAACAAAAAAGAAACACACTCACACAAAGTATAAATCTAAAATTAAACTAACAAAACCAGCACGCACACACATCTTCTAATGGTTTTACTGGTAAATGGAAGAAAACAGTTCTTGATTCGAGAATATTTTAGGCGTACCAATTGGATGTAAACGGTAAAAAGGATGCAGTGTAATGCTGTGTAAAGTGAGAAGAAGAGATCATATTTATTGCAAAAATGTTTCAAAAAAGACTAAAAATATACCAAAATGCCAAAAGGGATAAACAAAGGAACCGTTCTTCCATTGCGTGAAATACACTGGAAGATGTGTGGTTGTGTGATGTGGTGTGTGTGTGTGTTTGTGTGTGTTTGTGTAAGTATTTTACGGACACACGCACACTTTTTACGTCTCAGTTTTGTCTCATCATTTGTGTATTTTCTTTGTATGAAAAATAAAAATTAGTAAAAAAATAAGCAAAATATGTTGTTTGATAACGAAAGAAAACGATTCAGGTTGAACAGGTAAGTAAAACGACAGACTTTCAGAAACAGAAGTAAACAGTCAAACACGAACGATCCTCCAACCTGATCATGTTGTTGGATCGAGAAAGAAGTATATATTGAACAAATCAACAAGAATATATCTGTATTACCTTAACCTGGCATTTAGTTAATTGCCATTAATTTTGATTTTTCGTACACTTACGTTTTACAAATCCAAACATCAGAAAGGAGAATGGGCTGTACGGCAGCACCGAGCTTTGTGAGAGTCTAGCACGAACATTTTTTTATATGTTTTAACAATTTTGTTTGTGTAAAAGTGCTCTTAACAAAACTACACTTAAAGTTCATTGTTGGACTTTAGTGTTTATGCTCATTAAGATTGGCATTCCTTCTAGCGAATAATCAGTGCGAAGCTAAAACGAGCTGAACGTGAAAAAATGCCCAATAATTACAAGTGGCACACCGAGAACAAAAAAGAAAACGAGAACAGCAAGACAGCCTACAGGAAGGGTTGTGAAATTTATTTTAACTTAATTACACTCATAACTTTGCTAGCGTGTTACAGGGCTCTGAATTTATGTACGGAAACTTTATCCTCCTGCCTCATCTCCCGCATTTCATGCTTCAAGCGCTAGTTTGACCGGTTGAAATGTCTAGTTTGCCTTTCATTTCTGTTTGCATTTAGCGTTGAGGAAGAAGGAGAGAGAGAGAGAGGGCAATGTCAGACGCATTTAAACACAGGCGTGTCTAAATTTGAACTTTTGAGATTGTTTTTTTCCTTGCTTCCTTTACAACCCCGAAGGAAATCCTTAAACAAATCGTTACTTGCCATAGTCATACACGGTAGGCATCGGGCGCATACGCATTGTACCGATGCAACGCTGTAGTTGGTTGAGTGCGTGGAATCATTGGTGTTGCAGAGCAGTTTGCAGCATCTTGCAGGGTTTCTGTAGCCAACTCAAACACGTTTGATGCTATTTCAATACTATACAAATGTACTATACAAATGTAACATACAAATGTATGTTTAATGAAGTCATGTCAAGAAACTGATGATATTATGATATTGGGGACACCTTTGTGGTTATTAAATTGTATCAGATGCATGTGAAATATTAATTTTACTTGTTGATGGTCAAAATACATGTATAGGAGTTACGAAATGCATTCTCATCTACCGTGTGCTCCAAGACCTGGCTCACAGCATCTATTTCCTGTTTTCAGCTATCAAAAGTATTCTTGCTGGGAAGAAATTTTCTTCAGATGAAGAGGCGATGAGGACTATTTTGAGGCAAATAACAAAATGCACTTAAAAAAAGGTATAGAAAAGTTCGAAAATCGCTATAATTGGTGTATCACTCTTGAACGGATATATGTTGAAAGAGAAAACATTATTTTACCAAAAAAAAAAGTGTTTTAGTATCATTGGCTAAACAATTTTCAGCCCACCAGTTAATAATCAAAGAGTACGCGCAATTTACCAACGAAATTCGCAGGAGTCCACAAAATACACGCGTAACATCAAGAGAAGCTGAATCAGAACCCAAACCCTAGAGCTGGAACTGATCACGAAACCTTAAAGAGGTCTTAGAATTGTTCCTCAAACTGATCCCGAACTCCTAACGGCCATGGTGCATTCCTTAAACCTATAGTGGGATTGGATTTGATCCTAAACCCATATTGTTGCTGCTATAGCTCCTGAAGCCGATATCCCGATCCTGAATCATATCCTGAACCCACATCGATCCTGGAACTTATACAGAAATCATATACGTCCTGGAAATGATCCCTAATCTTAAGAGGTCCTGGATCTTAAAGAGAACAACTACAGATCCTGAAAATGATCCTCAACTCATGCCGTTCCTGGAATTGATACTTGTTGTGTGCATGTGCCGCACCTGAGAGATATTCAGAGGTCAGAGGTGTGTGCAACGCTTTTTATTAATTGTTAAATGTTCATTTTATCTGTGGCGTTACACAAAAGAGAATAAGTTCTTAAGCGTTTCATCAATACCGAACCCTTACTCAGGAAGTAACAAATGCGATGTGCGTTACTTGAATGTATATAGTAGGATGGTGTTGAGATGGCTAGCGTAACCCTGCAAGTTGTGGCAATGATTCTTCCCAAATGTTGTGCCAGCTACTGGACACCAACTGCAAAGATGGACCTTCAACTATTCTTGGTGCGACGTTGGCATTTTTTTATGCACCTTGTCCTTACAGCTTCACAGGCGTCCCGTAGCAGCACGAATGGAGTTAATTGCAGGAGAGGGTGGGGGCCTTTAGCTCGTGGGAGAAAATTATGTACTTTCGCCTGTACAGTTTCCTCCCGCAACAAGCAATCTAAAGCGACACAGGATCTTTCCCGTCCCGTACATGTCTCCATTCTTTCCCCTTTGTAAGGAGGGATTTAGTTAGGTCTTCTACCCCAAGGACGGCTACCCAGGGCGAGACCTGAGGCTCGATTTGTCCATTTCGGGCGCTATGGAATGACTTTCATTTTTCACTTCATTTCCGACAACCAAGACTAACTTTGTCTTTTGTAAGTTTAATTACACTTTTTTTCTGTTTGTGTGAGTGTTTGTTGCTGTTGGTGTACACGGTTAATTGTTTTTAGTTTGGATTTTTGGCTACTTTTTGGTACAGAAACGAGTGAGAGAGTGAGATTAAGAAGAAAACACAAGTAAAAGATAGCAGAAAATTTAACAGAAAAAAAGATAACAGCATGAAACAAGTGATTTGGATTGTATTGAAACTACCGAGAACTTGTCTTACTCTCGTCACAAGTTTTGTTTTAAGTAAACAATTAAGCATAAGTTGATCGTGTCTGACCAGACTTGCTAGCTGTGATTTGTTCGTGTTATTGTAAGTTTTAGTTTTATGAGGCAAGCTCGGAGAAAGTTAAGCATATTGTGTTGTTTCTCCACAGTTTTGATTGTTTACTTGAATGGTTTTAACAATACCATGATTGATTTTTTTATATTTTACGGCAAGTTTAATCGCTTGGTCTTAAATTGCTGAAATAAATGAATGCAAACAATTTTTCAGGAAATCGAACTAGATAAAACAAACTATAAATATAGTGTGGATCTATTTATATCCAAGGATCTAAGGATTATAAGGATCAATTTATACCCAATTTTATGTCGTTAAGTTTAAACATTCATAGCTTTGATTGTGACTGTTTCGGTTATACTTTTGCTCTATTACTGTTGGGTATAATCCTTATATTATATTTTGAACACTTTATTGATATTTCAATATAATTGTTGTGCTGACATTCGTATTTGTTGCTTCAGGAAAAATTACCTAATATAAACTGAGCCACTTCGCAGTGATTGCTAAGTTGTACTGTTAAAGTTGTAAAACTAGATGTCGAAAAATAAAGCAGATAAAAAATGTTTAACGTTACTGTTTTCATTCCTCTTTTCGATAAAATTGTAATGCATTGTTATGTTATTTCAAAACTACTTCAATTTTACTTTAAATAAACTTCACCCCACTGCTGATTCAAAGTATGTCGCAAAACAAAACTGGTCGCTACCACCTTAAATCAGCCCTTTGTTTCGCTCTAATAATCGTCATTCTGCACAAAACGGCGTCACACACTCCAGAGGCCGACCATCGGCACTCGGACAACGGTTATGGTACCTTTTAAATTGGAATTTATCTACCGTAACGCCCGTAGCTTTGAATGAAAGTGAATGCAACAACGACGGAGGGGACACAAAAAAAAAGAAGAGACGACGAACCGGAAATAACATTAGGTCCGCTTTAGAGGGCCCGGTGCTAGTGCTTTGTTCCAGTTGCTGATTCTTTCGCAAGCATAAACCGTTCCCTACCAATCCTACTGAAACCGGCCCGGAGGTACGCTAATGTTGGTTTAATGTTTTAAATGTAGGGTAATGTTGTAGGTTTAATTAAAAAAAAGAAACGAAAAAAAAGGAAACAGTACCGTTGAAAGTGGACATTTTCGGGACACTTTGGATAGCAACAATGTCAATTACGCACCGCTCTCTCGCTCTCTCTCCCAGCGCAGCAGATCGTAGAGTGCGTGCGTGCCTCTTCCTTATCCGGGACCTAAATGCAAGTGAAATTGTTTCACGACACGCCTCGATGCGCCCAGTAGCATCTTCTCAATTTGGCGGCGTTCAACGGGGAAAACCATCACCCAAACCAAACTGATTACGTTAATCAGAAGTAGTAGCAGTAGTAGTAGCTCGTTGGTCAGAGCTAATTACAGACGCATGCCAGAGCGAATGGAGGGGGAGTGGTATCCTCTCAATCAAACGCATGATAAACGAAATTCCAACCGACAGATGCTTCACTTCATTAGTGCAGTGGTGCGGAAATGTGGCAGTGTGTGTGTGCCATACAGTTGATCAAGCGCTACCGCTAACTAAGGCCCAATGTTGGCTGTGTAACTCAGTTGTCCTAACTTCGATCATCGAACAATTCGCAACCAATCAACCCGACCCGACCCGAAGGACGGTTGAAGTATGTTGCACGGTCGAACGGGTACTGCCGGAAACGCAAACTGTTTACGAAAAATCTGCCTACCGGAAGCCGAAAGCAAACTTCCTCGGCGAAGAGTTGTGCAAGAGTTTGCCAAACAGGCGGGTACGGAATTGGCCGGATCCACATCAGGTACCGGCATTGGGGGCTTGCTTTATTGGGGCTTGTTAAACCGAAACCCGTCCCTTCTTTTCAGTGGCGTCGGAGCAAACTGCAGCCAAAGAAACCGCCGTCCCTCAGGAGAGTGTATCAGGCAGTTCAGCTGCTCGCGCTTTCGTAACGAACCATTCCCCGAGCTGAGCAAAGCAAGTGTGGGAAAGAATGGGTAGACGAAAAATGGGAAGACGGGCAACGGCACAACAATCCGCGCCGGTAACTTTTCTTTTCCTTCTCTCGTAAACATAATTCAATTTTCCATACTGTTGCAATTAAGATAATTTGAAAGATAGAAAGCAGGTACGGCTGGTGGCCGGCTGGATGGGCGGTTCGGGTCTGTGAGCAAACTAAGCAGAACCCAGCAAACAAAAAAGAAAGTAACAGAAACCAAGTGAAAAGAAAATCCCTTGAAGGATTATCAGTGGATTGAAAGTTTCTGCTTTCACTACGTCTACAGCCGGCTCTTCGGCTGTTGGTTTGTTTTATTTCTGTTTGCTTCTTTAGTTTTCTTGTTGCCGTTTCATTTGAGATTTGAAGTTCTTTTTTCTTTTGGGGTTGCGCTGTTACTACACAATACTTTCGTGGCATGGCGGGATGGTGCGGTGGAGCGTACGATTACCACACAGCCTTTGCCTGCACGGACTGCATCGCGCGCGTGATTGTGTATGACAATCAGGGACATATTCTGAATGGTGCTACTGGACGAGAGTTGATAGCGAGAGGGTTGGTCTGCAAGTGACCTTAACATAAATATGAGATTCGGAATGCTCTCCAAGTCTTTTTCCAACGCGGATATCGATGAATCTATAGTTATCACGTATTTTATGTGCAATACAATGCCGTTCCGTTTCTTCCATATGGCTTTCAACATGGTACAGATTAAAGTGCCATCGTGTTTACATAAAGATCCGAAGCGTTACGAAGCGACAAGATTTTCAACAACTATAACTTGCTTTACTTCCCTCACAATTTGTTTAAGTTTTCTTAGGATTTTCAACACATCACAAACTGGATTAAATTTAACAGTTCTTTATGATGTTGACAGTTGTTGAAAAACATCTCTCATTGCCAACCGTCATTTTGTTCAGCACCAAGGCGTTCAGTTGTTCAGCTCCAAGGTGTATGTATTCTATCTACAGTCCACAACGGTTCCATTGGTTGGAGAATCTACGCCAGCTTTGATAATCAGAACGTGATCTTCACTGACAATGCAAGTGTCATTTAGGCAGTTGAATTTGGAACCCAAACGTGACCCAAAAACTGCAATGTTGATTACTGACATCACTGACATAAATTAAACCTTCTCTAAAGTAACATGGGCAGAGTTCAACACATTTTGTATTTTGGATAGTTTCCTGCTAAAAATAAAGCCAAGCATCACACATCCTGAGGCTATTGCTACTGCACAGATGTGAACACACTTGTAGATGCAATTTATGTAGATACACACTGTATGTAGATTCAAAATCATCACAGACACTTTGGTTACGCAGAAATTCGAGGCATCAAGTCTACGTACTTCGAGGGTCCAGATGGCATCCTAGCGGTAAATCTCAAGTGTTACGCAGAATTGATAGCTCCGGTTTCGGCTAAGATTTTGTGACGAATCCCTGTGCACACGATCCTTTGGTTAACAACCATCCAAAAAGGGCACTATCTTGCTATTACAGGGTTTTTCAAGTCAGTTTCGAATGTGCACATTTTTATTCACCGCATCTAAGATGTTTTTTTTTTAACAGCTGTCAAAGCAAACACACTTCAAAATGAAATTTTAGTTTCAACACATGATTTTCAACACATCACCACAATCCATCTTGAGTCGTGTTGAAAATCGTGCTGTAGAAATTAAAAATGCTGATGCAATTCGTTGGCGGCTGCTATAAATCCATTGATCATGGCATGCAAATTGATGCCATTTACATGGGCAATAAGGCGACTTTTGATAGCGTGTCCTACAACAACAACTTTTTGGAAAGGTATTCTTCTGACTTGATAGATTCGGATTACGACCGCCTATGGTAAAATGAATGGGTATTTATGTGGTGGATCATATGCAGTTAGATTGATATTTCTTCTGGCGTACTTCAGGGCAGCAACCTGGGCCCTCTACTGTTCCTGCTCTAGATAAATGACTTGTGCACGGTACTCCCGGATAATAGTTACCTACTCTACGCAGATAACGCCGAAATCTATCGTCATATCAGTGAGCCGGAGGACCATCTTCCACTACAAACTTCCCTGGTTGAGTTTGTTTCCTGATGCTAGCGTAACACTTCTAAGCGTTTGCATTATTAAATGCGTCACAACCGACCATGAACTCCAGTTGATCATAAATTAAAGCAACTAAACGCTTTACAGTCAGAAGGATCTAGGATCATTTTACCCAATGCTAAACTGTCATCCGAGGAACAGATTGACCAAGTAGTTACTAGATGCAGACGACTACTTGGTATGGTTTTAAACAAGACGCGTGAGCTTCGTGATCATGTGTGTTTTAGATGCAGCACTGCGCACCTATTAGACTTCTACTGGCATCTACTCGGGCCCTTGCGCGACTAGAGTCCAATTATCGGAATCCTAAATGGAAGTATCAACTATCTTGTGCTGCTTACGTAGATTCACCGTTCCGGCCAAAACACTCTGTCGTCGGCCTTTGCCAATATTCTGTCCATTAACTATTCTACATTGTACCGACAAAATGACTCGAGAGGGCTTTGTAGTTGAACATGAATGCTATGCTTCAATTATGCTAACACTGATACTTCTTAAAAAAAAACTAAATATCAACGCCAAACCTTAGCACTTTTCACCTTACCCTCGTAAAATTTTCGCACCACCGTCCGCTCATCCGTGTGACGTGCGTGTGCCAGTTGCGGTTGCGGGCAAACTTTAGCTTTGGTCGTGGAAAAGCTGAGAAAACAGCACCATCGAGGTGATAAACAAAGTCGTCATCGACACGGGAGTTGCCAAAGTTGCCCACCAAACCCGGGCACGAGCTCGCGGGACCAATTTGCCATTATGGCTGTACGGGACGACTCGGGCATGTAAGATTTTGGCTTTGGTTTGCATTTTTTTTCGCTGTTTTTGGGTCTGTTTTTTGCAGTATCTTCTTCCTCACTAGCATTCTTGCGTCTTTTATTAGTTGGGTTCCATGTTTTTTTGGATTTGCGTGTGCAGCATCCCCGGACAGGAAGCAGGTCGCGTTTTCACTGCGGTTGTAAATGAACAAAACGCAAGTTGTGAAATATGAAAAATGGCATCCACTTTATCGTAGCCTCAACGATGGCAAGAGGTGGGGAGGAGAAAGACCCCGTAAAGAATTGGTATGTAGGGAGATTTTTCAATAGTTTTCTGTCCGCATCCGTAATGGAATCGGTGTCCCTGCGAAGCTGAGCAAACAAAACAAATCGGCAAATATCGGAACCGTCGTCAGCGTGTTGTGCTTGCCCCTGTGCGTCACAGGATGGCGTGTGTTTGGGGAAGCAGTTACCCTAACGGGGACATCCTAGGAGTCAAAAATGGATCGCGCAATTCGACTTGGTTTGTGTGCGTTTCCTTTCTTTTTTTTTACCGCGTTGACATCCGTTGCAGTTGGGCCAGGTTGGTAAAGTTTATCGTATGGCCAGCGAAAGAAGCTCTCTTCGGCAAAGGGACTGTGGGAAATATCTGGTCGATCTGCCATTTGAATGCTCCCTCTATTCTGCACCAAGACTGTGTGTGTGTGTGTAATAAAAAGGAAAGCTGAGGGGTAAAGCAACCTTCGGTCGGTGATAAATTGAATGCAAAAAAATATGAAATGGATACGGATCCAAACTTTTCGACGGGGTCTTTGAATTTTGCGGAATGAAAAATGGCTGAGGTGCGCAACTTTCGACAAAAACCGAAACGGCAAAGTGGAAAATTGAAAACCGCTCCTACGCGTCTCTCACAACCACCTTCCTGGAAAAAGGTTGAAAATCCACAGAGTGAGGAAGGTGTAAAACTAATGCTTTTGTAGCATAGAAAATGGATGCGGTTTGCAAGTCGTTTTCTTCGAACCGAGTTAGATGGTTGTGGGAAGGACCGGTGGCTTGTGGACTGTGTTTTGACCTTTTACTCATAATAATGAATGGATCCTGCTTATTTGTATGCATGTTTGATTGTGGTGTAAAAATAGCGTTTCGAGAATCGGTAAACCCACAGGCACCAGCTGGGAAGTGAGGAACGGCTTTTGTGCGTTTGATCGTTTCAAAATGGTTTTAACTGTGGAAAGATGTAGAGTTTGTTCCCTATACTAGGTTTAATTAGTTTATTTAGAATTATACACTTTAGGAGGAAGCAGATACAAAGGATAGCAAAATGCTATCATTTGTTCAGTGTTTGATTGCAATTTAAAATACAATCACTCAATACAATATTTAACAACATCTGTTCAATTTTAAGCTAGAAAGCTGAAATTTCATGTTGCCCGTGGAACAAATTTTATCACTGGGTTGTATTTTTCATGTTCATCTGACAGTTCAATGAAACAAACAAAATCAATCAAACATGAGCTAACGTGATCGATCCTACGACAAATCTGTATTTGGTACATCGGTACATTTTTTAAACGGTAAGATAATCCAGGCTGAAAACCTTAGCCGTTGGGCGAGTGGTTTTGTATGGAATGTTGACATGATGATGTACTGATATGAAAATCGTTTTTAAAAAAACTGGCGTCGTGACTATTAATGATTAATATACCAATTCTACTACAATTCCTACGCTATTTCGCTACACTATTCCTCAGGTGCAAGTTTCGTTCTGCATTCGGAATTCCAACGCTATTTGCTACGCTGAATTCCTACACTAATTCCTATGCCATTCCTACACTGTACATGTACTGCCGGATATGGTTTTTTCACTTGAACTGTAACGGGATTACAGGTACAGTTCCAGGAAAGGGTTTAAATCGGAAGATATGTCAGGACCAATATGGGCTCAGTTTCACGTCTAGAATTGGTATGATTTCAAGCTCGGATCCAGGACTGGTTCATGCTCGGTTCCAAGGTTGGTATGTGTTCATAATCGATTCCAGGACCGGTATGGGATCATGATCAGTGCCAAGACCGGTATGGGTCCATGATAGGTTCCGTACTGGGTTCAGCATCCCCGTTTAGAGGTTTCGAGGTCTATAATTTTAGCGTACTTTTCAGATATGAAAGGATCTTTGAACATTCGTTGTGCAGCCCTGAAATCTGACCTAGTTAATTTGGTAAATTTTATTTGTAAAGTGTTCGTTTGGAATTTCAGTAAAACCTTCCAATTAGGGTTTCTTAATCCAATTGATTAATTATTATTTATCTAATTTTTTCCTGAACCCCATACTTATCTAGTCACACCTTTAATTTTAGTGTAATTTTAATTTTGTAATTAAATAATTACTAATAAACTTTTAATTGATTCTAATACAGGGTTTTCCAGGGGTTCTCATAGTCGTGGGACACTTCTTCAACTCATTCTTATGGGAAGTAAACATCATATGATGGAAATTTGAGTCTATGGCACCCTTTTGGGCAGGTTACTTGGAAATTCCTATTGGATTTGTCCAACAAGGATGCTATAGAGTCCAATTACCCTTACATTAAGTTCATTTCACTTAAGAAAGAGTCAATAAAGTGTCCCACAGCTATGATAACTCCTGGAAAACCCTGTAATAAGCTATATATTTTTATAAGCTTTTAAAATTGTATTGGCAAGCCTATAACATAAACCGTGCTGTTTCTAGATATCATAATTATCATATAAAAGAACAAAGTCAATAATAAAAAAAACATTTAAAGTAAATTGGTTGTTACAAAGAATAAAACACGAAAAAAGGATCAAAAATATAATGCAACGAACTTTGCATTGAACAAAATATAATAGAAAATCATAAAAAAAATTATTAAAATGTCAACACGTAAAAGTTTACATCAAATGTGATTATTTTTCGATTCCTTGTGTTACAAACTTACATCACACACAAACCTCAAATCTACACACCGCCGTTTTCCATGAACCAAATCCATTGAAAGGAACCATATGGTGCGCTTGTCGACCCGAGAGCGAATAAATAATCATCATCTTTCAATTTAGAGACGCCGCTTCCCTCACGCCGCTATTGTGGGTTGCGTCTTTCAACACTTTCTACTTTGGAGCGCATTTATCATCATCAACTGAAAATTAGAGAAACCATTTTACATGCAACATTCAAGCGGTAAAAGAGACAGGAAAAAGCAGCTTGCAACTGCATTCGAGCGAACGGTGGCACCGTGTAGGAATCGAAATCATTGGCTTGCTGTTGGTGGACGCACCTTCCGGAAGGCAGGAAATCGATCGAAATAGTCACGCTGATAGCTGGTAATGTATGGACACCGTTTGACCTCGGGCGGGTTCGTTTTCTTTGCACGTATGCATGCCAGCTGATGCTGCTGCTGCTGCTGCTCCTGAAAGTGACCCCAGACGGTATCGCTCATTGCCTGCGCAGTGGTTCGCGGGATGAAGTGTTTGGTGGTGTAGCCGAAGGTACGATAAGCCGCTCCTCCCTTTAGTGGAAAAAGTATGCATGCAGTGCAGACCTTTCGAAACGTTAAGCGCTTTAGCATCATACTTACTCCCACCCTGTTCCACAGGCAGCAGTCGTACGGGTACTGCTGGATGCGTTCGGACCATCCGGAAATTTTGACTCGATCGTCGGAATACTTGCGTACAATGTCATGCTCCATGTCTGTTTTTTGGGGTTCGATTCACCGGTTGGGGCTTAAAATAATGAGAACAAAATAAAATGTGTTTCGTTAGTGGGTGTGAACAGAAAAAAAAACAAAAAAAACGCTGCAATTATCTTAATTTCCCAGCCGAAAAATGGAAATGGAAATTGAATTTAAATTTAGTGCTCCCGGCAAACCCACAAACTACAACTCGTGACAAATCATGCAAAGTGTAATGGGGGAAAAAAAGAAGTCATTAAACAAAAAATCATGTGCACGGTAGCAACACAATCCACCAGAACATCAGAATGCTGGAAAACGGGCGCGACAATCACCTTCGGCACCATTGCTTCCTACGCGCTGTTGCGCGCTTTGTGGGTTTGGCGCGATCGTGGTTTGCGTGGGAAAACAACTGTTAAGCCGTAAAAACAGGGGAATATTGTGAGCGAGTTTTCGCGGAAATGGAACACCGAAAAGCGAACGGAGCAAGGAGTGTATCGAATTTTGTCGCTTCATTCCGAAAATCGACCCATTAAATTATTTTTGGCTTTGCTGCTTACACGGACACCGTGGCAAGTGCAATTAAAATGGTGCGACAGAATTTATTTCAATTCGTACGGCTTGTTTTAATTTTAATGGTTAAAAATGCTGGTTGGAGATGGAAAGGGGATTGAAATTAAAAAAAAAAAAACACACACAGACATACGTATTCTCAAATGCATATAATTAATAGACTTCGATTTCAAGAGTGTTGTATAGAGAGTATGTGAAATAATACTTTTTAAAAGGCTGTTAATTTTGGGTCAATATTTCAGGGATATTTTTTGTTATTTAATTGATGGTCATTTTAAACATATTCCAATGAAGTGATAATGAAACCGTTTTTATAACATACCAGAACTGAACTTTTAATTGTAAATAAACAATTTTGTATTAAACACAGCTGATAAAAGCCCGGCTAATGGACTTGCACACAAGCAGTATATTTGTTTAATATTTTTTTGTGTAACAAGCAAATGTGTGTATCCATTTATAACCAAACAAGTACCAGGCGTCTCCACCACCAGCATGTGGTGGAGGATAATGGGAATTATAAACTACTAGGTTTTTTTTCACCATTTTGATATCAATACGGTCATCCTGGAATGTAATTGAAGTCGAATGAATTTATAAAATGTATGAGACCATAAAAAATCGGTAACGGTTTAATTTACCGTTTTACCACTACTACGGAAAGAGAACAACGTTTTTGGTTCGGGGGATGAAAATTGTGTAGTTATTTATGGCCGTTGTTTAACGAAGTGGAAATAGACAGTAAAAATAAAATATTAAATACCAAGAAAACATAACAAAAAACTTTACTTTCAGCTGTACAAATATCGGCTTTCACAGCACACAGCTCACAAGCGCAAACAAACTGACAACAAAAATGAAATTGTTCACGTACCTTTTTACGTCTGAAAAGCCTTTTTGGGAGTTGTAATTAATATTAATTTACCGCCTTGAATAAGCCGTTTTGTGCTACACTTAGTTTTAATTAAACAAATTTTGTGACTAATTGGAGTAAAAGTCCAAATCGAATCGGAACTGTTGTGTGAGAGTGGTTTCACCTTCATGATTTGTTTGTTTGGCGTTGCAACAGCCTACTATGAATAATGTTTTGATAATTTAAAACCAAACGAACCGAGTGCTTTGATCAAGATGCTCATAGAAAGGTGAGACATTTAAATATTCAATACATACTGTATGCACACCGACAAACCGACGTGACACTTCGAACAAAATGGGCTTCAAAAGTTGTCTCCTTACTTCAAATGAAAATACGTTAAACACTAGCGCCATCTCTATAATGATTCGCTTACTACACTGACACAGAGACGAAACTGCTAAACCCCCTTTTTGTTTTTCTTCGCAAATTCCAATGTGTATTGTTTTATGTACTTCTCACATCTTTTACATTGATTTGGAAACTTATAAAATGATTTTCCTGGGTGTTTTGTCCAATAATTCTCACTAAATCTTGCCTCAAACTTCCTTCGCAATTTGTATTTAGAAAAGTTGTTTACATCGAAGCAGCAGTGAACAGAGCTTACTTTGACAGAAGTGTTCGCCTCACTGGTAAATGACAGTACTTTCGTGTGGGACACTTTTGTAACGCCAGTGTCACCAAGGTGTGTTTATTAAGGAGGTGAATTGTTAGCGCGTTTTCCGGGCGCCATCATTGAGTATTGTTATGTCAAATCGCATACAATTTTCTATACCCCCCTCCAGCCCTCCCCGATTTTAATACCGGAGCCCCCAGTATTGTTATGTCAAGTCGTGAAATGTCAATTTGCTCTGAAGCACTTCACCTCCTAATATCCATACACCTTGAGTGTCACGTCGGTTTGTCGGTGGTATGCACTTGATTGTTTGCAATAGGTATTAATTGAAATTTAGCAGTACAATTGAAGCTTGAACTTCAAAAAGACTTAAATCAGTTATATTCATTTAATTCAATTAATTGTGGCTTTTTAACAGCAGTTTAGCTATGAGTTCAATAATACGCATTTTTCTCTTTAAAACGCATGTTTAGCAAACAAACAAAATGTTAATTATAACATTTAAAACAATGTTAATTATATTGGTAAGCTAACATAAGCTCTTTGTTCATCCAATCACTTGACCTATCCTTCATTTGAGATACTAAATGAAAAAAAAATCTTTCAAAGATTAATGATGCAATAATAACTTAACGATAAGCGAGGTTTATATTTTTAGATCCTGCAAAACAATTCTTGAATGGTACTATGTTCTCTGCGTTTCTCTATTTTTTTGCCTTCTCAGTGATATAAGCCAGTAAACCACAAGCATCGTATATAATTGCTCAAATACCTTATCTTGCCTTGCTGGTTCAAAGATTACAAATCTTTTTTGCTTGTGCTTCCAAAAAAAAATCAAGTTTGAATGCAGGCATCGTCTTCAAAAGCGCGTAACGAGCGACGCATTCGTTTGGAAAATTCGTCAAATTGCGCTGCCAGCCGGCTATCGTTCGCTTGCCATTTGGGCTTGCCGTAGCCGTGGTCGTAATGTAATTTTCTACTCCGCTTCCCTTCTCTCTTCTCTTCTCTCTATCTCCCACGTTGGGCGTTTCGGGCGTCCCTATTTTGGTGGTTCTTTTTTGGTAGTAACATTCCCGCACCTTCGTTAATACTCCCCGGGGGCAATAAATAAGATAATACAAGCAGGCTGACCAACAACTGGCGTCACCGAGCGAATGAATGGAAACGCAATAGAACAAACAAAACCACAGGGCCATGGGGCTGGAGGCTAAAAAGAATACAGCTCGTTCACCAGCGGGGGGTCCAGATAAGGCACCGAAGCAAAACTGTTGAGATTAAGCTTTCATTAGTGTCCCTTCCCGGAGGGGAGGGTTTCCTCGTTCAAGGCGACTAAATCGCCCCTTCCCAAGCACGGGAAGGATTAGTTTCATTTCACAAATCGATTACTGACCTCCAGTGTGAGCGTGGTAAGCTTAGTGGGTAATCCGGAAGGAAAAATGAAGCGTCTCGTTTTCGGTTTTGCTGCCGTAACATCATTCCTCCTTTTTTGCTTCCATTCCTTTGCAACGAAGAAGACGAGCGTAAAAATGAAAGCAACCGCATCTCGCGCACTTCTTAAATCCTGCGCTTCACTTCCCAGTGATATATTGCCCCAGACGGATGGACAGTAACCGGAAGCTTACATCTCTACGGATGGGGGAATTCATGCGTACCAGTCACCGGAAATACGGTCACCAATAACTTTGCCGACCAGTAGCAGCAGCAGCATCAGCAGAAGTCAGCGTTGTGCAATTCTTACCGTTCCCCCTAGGCGAGCAAATGGAAGACGACGATGCTCGGTGCGTGATGGATTTGATAATTATGTGTGTATGCTGGAACCGCGGCACTAGCGGTCGGTCATTCAATTCACGCGAGCCCGCAACGATCGCACGATGTGGCATTTTCCCGGCGGTTGCTGACTTCTGACAGGCGAAAGCCCCCTTTTTTGGCAAGAAAAACGACGCTAGCTCAGAATTGACTCGGAAGGGATTTTCTCACTTCACGCTGCGGAAACTTTCGCGCGTTCTCCTTCGGGCAGTTTTCTTTCGCCTGCAACGCGCAACGAAGAAATGGAAAAGGGAGTGAGAGAAAAACTATGATAATTATTTTCCACCACCAAACCAAAACCACGCTACACGGTGAGCGGAACTGTTTGCCCAACTGTAACGGCGAAAAAAACCCCGCCACTTGGAAAGCAAATATAAAGAGCAAAAAAACTGTTCAATCAAAGTAGATGCAGGCACGGTGCATATGTCTCGCAAAGCCGCACGGTTGCTACAGTAACGATGGGGATACTTTTCTTGCAATATGTTGACGGTTTGGACGGACATTTGGGAAGTTTGCCGAGTTTGTGGCGTGAAGTATTTTACCAAAAAAAAATTGAAAAAAAAAAGAATTTAAAGAATGTTTCCCAACTGCATCCAGCAAGAAGTTTCGCGCACAAGATCTGCAATAAATTTGGCGCAAAACGTAACCTACCTCCCTCTCGACTTTGCGCCGTCTCGTCTTGTGCTGCAGTTTGGCTCGGGGCGTATACTTCACACGGAACGTGCCGTTTGTTTTTGGTACCATGTTTTTTCCGTACCATTTGCAAGCAAGAAGAAGAGATTCCTTTCTATTCTCTTTTTTGGGGGGGGGGTTTAGTTGCTAGTGCCTCCACTCTCTCTCGTCCTGTGTCCCTGTGTGGAGAATAAAAAGTACAGCTTAATTAGTTCAGCGCTATGCAGTCGAAACTGGCCGGCTTATTTGTTTACGCTACGCGAGTGGTACGTCACGTAAAGAGGGGGATGATGGTGGCAGAGTGGCAAAGGACTACTATTCGAGCGGGAGTGAGGTGAAACGATAAAGGGTGATTAGGGCGTACTTCCGTTTCGTCGATCACGGACTACGACCCCCTCGGCTCTGCTTGATGCAGCATTTTTCGGCTTCCGGTTTCGAGAAGGTGGGTGAAACACTAAGCTAAGAATAGCGTACCGTGCCTGGTTGGTTTTGCACTGTTGCCCGGCTTCAAGTTTTCGGTTCACTGTTTATTGTTGTTTAATTTAATTATTGTCTTGAAGCTGCTGCTACTGCTGCTACTGGAACTGCTCTTATTTGCTTGTCTGTTGAGTATATTCCGGTACTTGTGATGTCGAGAAGGAAACGGATGGTGAGGCAAAGGTGAAGCGAGAAATTAGGGAAGAAATTGTGAATAATTTACGTGCTGTCTGGGGGTAGGATTTCTTTATTTTTGAGCAAACGTACGCCTCAAACAAATGGAAATAGAACCACAAATATTCTGTAATTTTTCATGTTGAGCTTTCCGTTTTGTTGAATGGTTAATTTGATGAAATGTTTGCAGGGTAGTGTTAATAATTCTCTACTTTAGTACGATTTTCTTAATGCGCGTTAACTTTGAAGTGATTATTGAAGATCATTTTGCTCTTGTTTTAATCATGAAATAAGATAATATAAGACATTGAATATAAACCCAAAGGGCACTACAAAAGGCAACAACACTTGTTTGTCTATAGTATTTCCCCTAGGTACGCGAATAACGCGTTTCGGAGACATTCGCTTAATTCAGATTTTCACGTAGCTCGAATATGTAGGCCGGGGGACACTGTCCGTACTCGCTAGTGTAATTTCTTTTTTCTCTAGCGCATCTGGTGGCGGCTGGTGGGAGCTTTTTTTGGTCAACGAGGAAATGGTCGTGCCGGATCTCAAAATTAAGTAGTTTTTCCATAGTTTTTTGTCATGAAAATGGATGCAATGCATGCAAAACATGTGTATCTGCCTTTTACACAACTTTTCTCTTCCGATTAAAGTAAAAAACATGGCAAAATAACATATTTTCTGGAGCGGCTCCAAATTGTTTGACAAAATGCTTCGGTCAGCCGCCGCCAGATGCGCTAGTGAAAATAAAAATTACACTAGCGAGTACGGAATATGTCCGGCCTCCACACTTTTTATCCAAAATTTTGATAAATCGTCTTTTTTGTATCAAAAATCTACTTTTATGAACTTAATTAAATATTTGATTTAAACTGCTCAGAAAATTCGATTACTTCTGTCTTTTTAATTATTTCAGCAATTATGCAATCTATTTTGCATTTGACATTTGTTATAGAAAATTGTACTCATTTGACATATTAACTATCAAAAATAAAAATTCGATTATCTCAAATTTGCCTAACTAAAGTGTCACATGCCTTGAGAAAAGACTGTATTTCAATAGAAATAAAATGAAAAAATAATGTTTTGTTACCATGGCGTAAGAAACATACTTCTGCAATTCTTGTAATGAATTGCTTAACTATCAATTATATTATATAACTTAATATTATAATGATGAACACATGTTACATTTCATTACATATACTTCTTCCGTTATCATAATTTCAAATAAAAAAAAAAATAAAGGAAGCTCATTTTTGGAAAACAGAAGTTTCTCTCTGCATTTTAAGCTCTAGACTCGAATTCCGATAAAAGTTCAGCCAATGTTTTTTCATCATAGAAAATTGCTGGCAAGATACTTAAATTGCTAAAACCATACGTAAAAATTGTTTCATATTCATAAGCATAAATCTTTGTAAATTTGTGTTTTTTTTTTTAAATAAAATATCGTAACAAGTAGTACAATAATGGACCATTCCCGTTGTATGATTTAAAAAAAAACATCGTTATTAGAAGGAACGACTTTGGCCATATTCCTTTATGATTCGAGCTGTATATTAATTCTTCTCAAAAGCTCATGTAGCAAGTGCCAACGTTTTTGAATATTTTATCCGCCCAGGCCACAAAAAGAGACATAAGCTCCACAGAGTGGCAAAAGCTCTCGTTTTAACACACACTTGTCTAGTTTTTGTATCAACCATGCCCATTGACCTTTGATAAAACTCTGAAAAGAAAAAGACCTGAAACCCAACTGCTACCCTCACACATGACCAGTAAACCAGCAAATATGCTGTAATGATGTACCGGAGCAGCATTGAGCAAACAGGACGTGGTTGCTGACACGGTTCTTCTTTTCCAAAAACCCAGCTCAAGTGCGTCCACTTTGCCCATCACGTCGGGGGTCCACGATTCCCGGAAGGATGTAGAAACAGAATTTGGCGTGCGAGGTGTGCTAGCAGCTAACCACCATATAATTATAAGCATTACGAGCTTTTCGCTCAGGTAGAAGCTGGTAATGCTGGCAGGGCGAGCGGTGGCGCGAGAGTGTAGAGCTACAAGTAGACTGTTTGACCTTGTCTGAGGCGTTTCCCATTAACAGGTGCTGTTGAAGGTGTCGGTACAGGAACGTGAATCAACGCGGGCGGACACATTTCGTACGGACGCCATTAAATAATGAGATTGTGGATTAGTTACGCGCTTACGGCAGTGGCATGTGTGGATGGTTATAGGTGCTGGCATTATGGATGTATAATTGCAGTGGCCACTCGACTCGTTTGCATAGAAGCAGCAAGTTATTAATTAAATTGAAAACCACTAATGTTTGGTACCACATCAAAGTTGATGCTTCTCATATTTCTGTGAGCTAGAGTTGTGATTTTGGATTATAACTAAAGGCTGGTAATTTTGTGTTCTAAAGTACATTATTATGTTTGTAAAAAAAGCCCAACACATCGCAGATACTCGGTACAAATGAAGATAACTTTGAACTGTATGTGCATGTGGCTGTGAGCAAAATCTAATCAGCACACAAAGGAAGCTCTTGCCCATGACAATAGCACAAAGACAAATCATCGGTACTGTCGACCGTTCTTCCCAGATAAAGACGCTGTGTAATGCCACTCGTAATCAGGCGTGATAAGATTTAGAGCCAAAATTCGCACCACTCGTGCCAAACGGTGTGGGGATGAGATTACTTACGCGAAATGATTAAGTTTTGTCTGAGCTCCTCCTGCACACCCTACATATCCACACCGAGGGTTAAAGCAAGGGTTAAGCATTTCCCTTGCTAAAGCCACAATACCACGTGGTTGGGGCCAGACCACGTTTGCACGTCCTACTCCTCCGTTTGAATGCACGCAATAAACAATGCCGAGGTACGATTAAAGCAGATGAGCTAATGGGTTTTCCATTGATGTAGGGCGTTCGGGTTTCGGGGCTTGGATTGGGGCGAGCATTTGTTTGTGGGCCGCACATGTTGTGGTACAACATTTGGTGCACAATTCTGTGAGGTGGCACTTCACGTAGGAACACGTATCACGCGACTGTTTGGAACCCGTTTTAGTGAAGGTTCGGCGTAAGGATCCGTTCGTTTGGCGCTCGTCGGGGTGTTGAAAATGGTTCATTATCCCGGGACCTTGCTAGAGGATTAAAATTATTAAGCTGATCGAATATGTCTTGGGACAAGTATTTGAACGCTAAATATTTAGTATTTAAAAAGCATCATTTTTAAGTATCACAAAAGATGTTTCAGTGTTAAAAATTGGTTGCAAAGGCATAACTAAAGCGGTTCTTAGTACTTAGTTTAAAAGCTTTTAGTTGTAGTATGTAGGATACGGAGGCTTGATGTCTTTATTGTAATAATAAATAAATAAATAAATAAATAAATAAATAAATAAATAAATAAATAAATAAATAAATAAATAAATAAATAAATAAATAAATAAATAAATATATGATTAAAAAACTCAAATGAATAACCTATTTTGCAGTTGATTTTATTGCAAAAATATATTTTAATACCGTAATATTTGCATCGTCTTCTTTTCATGTTTCGTGCTACAAACGCTATTAACTGTACCCATGACTATGGGACGACTACCAACAGCGGTTCTTAGTTGACATAGCAGTTGTAGCGAAAATAGAGAGTTGTAGCGAAATGAGAGAGAGAGAGAGAGAGAGAGAGAAAGAGAGAGAGAAAGAGAGAGAGAGAGACAGGTAGCTATGGCCAAACAAAAAGAGATCTAGTGCGAAGCAGCTTCGCGTGCAATGGATGAATCTGCGCATTTTAAGTGGAATGATCGCAATCGGGTTTGCACGCGACTTAAAATAGGGCACGAAAACAAAATTCGGCCTCTTTCTTCAAATGCGCAAATAAGCTTAAAGTGTAGCTAATTTTTTAGTATCAAAAGTTTTAATTCTTATTAAGAAAACTGTAGTTGCATCGATTTCTCACGCGAAAGAAAGGGCCTTGTTTGTTCAACGCAACACTTTTCTTACTTTTAAAGGATAGGTTACTCATAGACAAAAATACCTGATATTGACTTCTGTCAATCATCTAATCCCCCCATCATCTAATTATTAAAGATAACGAATAGTGCTGTGGTGTTCCTGTTCCCAAATTAAGTGAATTGGGAAGGACAGCTTTTTCTCATCACTTGAGGTCTGCGATATTAAGGGTTAATTAGGGTCTCAAGTAGATAGTTAGAGAGCTTAGGAGATAACGGGAGAGTCGGGCAGGACACGCATAATGAGCGCGAGAAATGCGTAGCCTCGCGAAAGTGCGTAGGTGCGTGAGAAAGGACAGGTGCGAGAGAAGGAATAGGCGCGCGAGCGTAAGGCGAGAGAGAGAAGGTATAAAAAGGAGCATCCGATCGGATAAGCTCTCTTTCTTAATACTGATCTCCCGACAATACTGTTCTCCTGCGCACGATTAACATAATAAAGTGAATATAATTGTAGACACTTACAGTGCAAAGGTCGGGTTGTATTGTAGTTATATTAAAAAGTGTCTGTTATTAATTTCTATTTAAACAATCATGTGAGACAGTGAACAAAAAATGGACAATACAAGAGTTGTATGAAAAAATCTTAAAAAGGGTAAAAAATGTTCAAAATTATATGCATTTTGAAAGGGATCGTTGAAATAATACTGTGCATTATGCAAGCAAGAGGTAAAAGCACTAGATTAACACAATGTACTCATACACACAGGCTGCTTCAAAAACTATTCATCCAATCAGTATGAACTTTTCATTCCAACCATTAAATGTAATCATGCGGGATGTGCAACGGTGCCAAAGTGTCTGATAATTTCGCCCTTCTCCATCTTCCCGCTCCCGCTGCTCTCCGCTACTTACACCAACTTGAGATTAAGACTTTGTGTGTGTGTGTGCCCATCGGGACGATTGCTAGCGATTGCGCACCATCATTCTTTAGCATAGCGGAAAGCCTGCATCTTATCCAAAGCGTCCCGGGTGGCACACTGAATTCACACCGAAGGCACACATGCTGCACCGAACAACCAACCACGTTACACACGTTTTCGTTGACTTCATACCGCCGTGCCGATGTGCATGTGCATGTGGTGCGGCCCAAGAGTGAGCCATTTTTCTTAATTATCTTTAACGCGCGCGCCCCCCCGGGACGACATGTACCGACGGGCGACCCGGGCTCGAACAATGCACAGTGAGCGGACCCGGTTCCATTGTCCCCATACACAGCGGTAGCTGCAGGCTTGTGCTGGCACTGCAAACTGCAGTGTCTTCTCCGTCTGTCTCGAGACGGATGCGTACATACATGTGCAGCTGAAAAAACGGGTGAACAATTATTGGAAGGAAGATACAATTTAGATTTAGATTAAGATTACTTTTCCATTACTGTGCGCTGGAAAATCGTGACAGGTTTGCTCTTGGTCCTTTTTTTTCTGCAAGCACGCTGAGTACTTACATTGCACGGTTTTCATTACATTTACCCTGCAACAAAGTGGTGTGCCGGGGTCTCCCCCTCCCAAAAGAGACGGCAAAACTAACCTCACAGAGTCAAAGTTCAGCGTGACATGATAGCAAAGTGTCTGCTTAAGTGTACCAGCTTGCCAATTTTACCCGTTACGAAGACATCGATAAGCTTGGGACGTACACATTCCCTTCCCAACGGGACTGGCGCTGGTAAACAGTTCCGTACCAATGGAGCAACCGAGTTTTGCCCAAAACGGCTAGAAGGTGCACCACACACCAGCAGGAAGGTGCAGGAAGAAATTACAGACACAAGTGTAATAATATTGATAAATGAAGTGATATTATCGCGTTAATGGGATACAATTAAAACGTACGTACAGCGATCAGTTGCAGGCAGGTGGCGGAAACACACAAACGCACACGCGAGGCAGGATGCGATGATAAAAGTTATCGAAATAAATTCCCACCAATTCGTCGCATCCCGCAGACCTACGCTGGTGATAGCGATGACTTTCCCCATCTAACGTGTGGATGAAAGTATCTCCCTAAGGCTTCGGCACTACTCCGGGCAAAGACGGCAAGGCACTTGCATAAATTCTTACTCCATTCCGCACACTGGTGAAACTGAGAACCCCCTGCGGAAGAGTTGATTTAAGTTATTCGATTGTTCTTTGGCAAGTGTCGGCGACGGTACCGACACCTGTACCGAATTACACTTCGACACTTGGCAGGCGGTTTGATCTTGGTGTTGTAATTTGGTAAACACTCTTGAACCAGTTTTCTGCAACTAATGGGTGCGGTATATTTCATGAGCAGACGGAAAAAGGTGTTTTTCTCTCTTTTTTTGGAGTAATATTTTACAGCCAAAGCGTGTAAAACTGCTATAGGTGAAGAGGAAAGATGCTGGTCTAAGCTTATTTAAAAGTTAATAGGAGAGTCTTGTCTTGAGTAGAAGTGAATTTTAAAATAAATTATGTTATGGGCAACAACAATCCACAAGTATGGTAGCTTTTGTTTTAAATTATATGTATGTGAGCTTTTCTTATCACCAATTTATTCAATACATTGCTTTCTGTTTTACACTTTTTCATCGCTTGAAAAATCAATAAATTCGTGAAATTCAAAAAGAGCATGGAATATTTCAACATATCAAAATTAACCTTTAACCTTCTTGTGTGTAACGTCCGTGCAAATTGTCTTCTGAATTATTGTTTACTCTTCTTAGTTGATATTTTTGAATTTGATGTCTGTCTGATGTTCCTTTGAAATCCTATTGAAACTTTCAATAGCTCATATTAAAAATCAAATGTAAAGATTTTAGATTTCGTCATTATGATTTTCATCACTTCAACGGTCAACGGTTGATGAGATCTGACTTCAAACCCCGGTAAAACCGTTGATTTGTTGAAAATCATTCTGAAAAAAATTAATATTATTACAGGGTTTTCGGAGTCTAATTTCAATGTCTACAACATTTTTCATTGCTTTAGAAATGTTTTTTAACAGCTGTCAAATGTTGTATTTACATCACAATAAAATGTCTTTTCTTCCACATGTTTTCGCCAGGTGTGTGTGTTGAAAATCATATATAAAAACTGATTTGTATAGAAGAACGGATTGATATCGAAAAACTGACTGGAAAACTGATTTCATTTTGAAGCAAATACATCACTTGACAACGGTTGAAAAACATCTTGAAAGCGGTGAATAATGAGGTGCACATTCGGAAAAGACTTGGAAAACCCTCTAATGATGTGCTCATTGGAGATTAGATGGCAAAACCCTTTATGATGAAAATGAAATATCAAATTGATGTGGATTAACATCTTGCGCGTGTTGAATAACAACGTTTTTTCGTGACATGGAAACCCCTGCAAAGTTCTCATGTGTTAGGGTCTCTTCAACGATCAATTCTCGATCAAAGCCTCGAGAGGATTCCATTTTTTTTAAATTTTATCTTAACTGAAAAAAGTCTGACACCACCGAAAGATGTTTTTTTTTTTTATTTTTATAGAGACTTTGAGAACCACCGAAAGATGTTGGAAGTTCAAGTCCATCGATATCTAATAAAAATGGTTGCAAACAAGAGTATGGGAACTTAGTATAGTATAGAATAGTACAGGTATAATTGAAATCTATCATAAAGATAACCAAAGATTAAAAATTCCATCTTCTGTTATTAACTAACTGTATGAGCTAATCCCGTACTGGATTATTTGTTATCTTACTTACTGTAAGAGCAGTACACACAACTTATTGCATGATAAAAGAAATCAATATTCGTCAAATAACACATGCGAATGATTTTTCCCCTCTGAAGCTATTTAGGAAATGTTTTGCCATTTCCTAGCATACAGCTAACCATAACAAGTATCCGGCAGAATTTTTTTCACCTCCACCCGTCAGCTGTTATTCCCCACTCAGTTTAGCTACTCATCGAATCTCTTTGATCCAATTCAGCACAACTAGCTAGCATGTGCCACTAAACACGTTCGCTCTAAAAGACGGACCCATCGGTAGAACAAGTTCCATCGAAAACACTCCATCTATGTGCTTGAAGGCTAGAAAACTACCTCCGCCATGCTTGCGAGTACGGGGCGGCAGCTGAAAAACATCGTTCCCTGGATAGGGCAAGAAATCCCAGCACGGACGGAAAGCGGTCTGAGCGACGCACACACTGTGGACATCTGATACAAAGTACACATCAAGCACGCAAGTGTCAGCAGTTTCAACCTATTTTATTTATTTTGCCAGCTAGAAGTATTTTTTTTTGTTTCTCTGTCTTCCTGCTCGCTCTTCCGGTTTGTCCTGTCCTGCCCTGTTGCTTCGATTCAGCTAGCTAGCTAGCTCGGACCGGACTCGGCGACGGCACGACCCGATGGGATGATCCGGGTTGGGTTGGGTTTGGGGTCCATATCTCCACCCCGGTGGGACATAAAGTATGAGCTAGCTGTTTTCCTAATGCCGCCGGGAGACTGCCCAAGGAGTAGAATATTAAATCCATACATCATCTTGAAGCAGTTTAAGTTTTGTTGTTGTTGTGTGAGCCCGTTGCTGTATGCTTTTCCTTCCTCCCATGCCGTGCGATTTCGCTCCCCACTCGTCCCATGCCTCTATCTGATCGTTACGCTTACGAATCTGCCCGATAGAGTCTGTGTGTGTGTTTTTTTCTTCCCTCCCATCTCATCGCTTACGGGTGTGACGGGCCAAAACCCATCCCCACCAGTCCACCGCCGTGCATTATCCATCCAGAGCCAGCAACCGAGATCGGATCGGGTTGGCAAATCTACAGCGATGCTGTTTCCGGGCACTTCCGTTTCCGGGGCTGATCACCGCGTTTCAAAGCGGAGTCCATGTGTCCGTCTGTGTGTGTGTGTGTGTGTGTGCTTTTCCCTCAACTGCTTTTGTTTCTAAACGATTTGGCACGGCAATGGGAGGAAATACACACGAGTCGCAACCGGGTGGACGTGGGCGAGCACGAATGTCTTGGATCGTCCCCATCCCGGCGGTATTGGAAGATAAAAATTATCCACCATCCATTCATCTTGTGGTCAAACGGGTTGTCATACTCATCCTACACGTGGAGTGTGGGGAGCTTTTTCTTTCTCTCTCTCTCTAGTGGTCAGCATATCGTACGTTGGGTCAGTACTTCATTTCAAAGGATTTCAAGAAGATAATGATTGATTTCATGGGTTCGGGATGGGTTTTCTTTTTCCCTTCCCTAGAGCTGTTTTTTTTAGATTGCTGTACATTCTGCCCAGTTGGTTGAGTTAGCTTGGAGTCGGTGCAAAATGAACATGTTTAAGAAAACTGACCGGAATTTGAGTCACGGTGGTTATAAAAAAACAGCATGTCCACAAATCAATAACAGCAGCTTGGGCAAGGATTTAAAAGGACAAGCTGGTCAATTGAATGGAACTGAATGAAAGGGAGCGACTTAAACCAGGAAATGGGTTGAATGTGAGAATATTGGTGAAGAGTTTGTCATCAGCAAAAAATAAGCGGATTTTGGTGATTGTCCAATTTTGTAGCATAGGAAATAATTGATTCCACAATTTCATACAAATCTTTTTTTTCCCATTACAACTCTCTTATTAAGTACAATTTTAAATACCATTTCGCAAAGTTACAACACTAACCACAATTTCAATGCGTTCCTTGTAACTACGTAAATAACTCCGAACCCTAACCTGACCAAATACACCGAGTGTGTCTGTGTGGACGCTCGCAAGTGACACTTTTCGGTGGAACGAGTTGGTTTGAATTTGAATAAAATTCCCATATCGCATAAAAGCCGGGCACTCCACTACAGCAACATTCACGTGTCCAACCTACCAGCGGGCCTGGGCAGAGAGATGTTTTTGGTTGGTTTTGCATAGTCGCTGGGGTGAAAAACAATATGCAGCAGCCTCGGTCTTTCATCTAGCTTACGGAGCGCTGGGAGTGCTATTATCGTGAGCTATCCGAAACCATCGCACTGACGGTGAGGCCGTTGTGTGTTTACTGGTGGATAGAAGACTTGACGCTGTGAGAGAAGAAAATGGGAAGGAATAGCAAAAAGCTTGGTCCGCGGTGTAACATCAATCATGGTAGAATCATCCAGCAGAGGCGACCAGTGACAGTGTACGGTTAGTTTGGGGGGATGGGAGGGGCAAGAGGATGTACTGCGCTATGACACGAGAAAAGTCACAGATCAAACTGACGGTAAAATTCTTTACTCTCAAAGCTCAGGTTTGTAGCACAGACTTTTAAGTGCATGTAGTGTAGGTCGGTTTCAATATGTTTTAATTGTGTTGGAAATTAAAAGCCTTTGTACAAATTAAAATATAATTATGTTGTCTTTTGATCTTCATGCTCGCAAATTGAATATTTAATAATAACGAAACTGATATGTAAAACAATGTTCTCATTTACATGGCGATACAGAATGTTTATTTGAGGATTTGAGGGAAAAAAATGACATTTGAAGTGGTTTGTCTATCATACATGCTTAGTCCGAATTTTACTTGTAAATAAATCGCTTGACGTTATTTTACTTGTAACTAACGTGCTGACGATGCAGGAAACTGCGCGAGCGGCGGTCAATCACATTATATATGTCCACATCAGGTTAGCTAGGTAATTAGCTTACTATTCCAGTAAGGCAACGGGGCCTATTGCAGCGATCACACAGCAATTAATTGAGCATTGCGAAAGTGGTGATATTTTTTGTGATTTGTTTCGTCGGATAGTATAAGTTCAGTGAAATTTGCGGTAAGAAGTAATATAGAATCACTGTAAATTTTAAAATATCAAAGTGTAAGTCTTGAGAAAACTCTTACGTCCATCAAGCTTAATAATAATCAATTATCATTATCTTTATTTTGTTGATCTGTAATACTTGTATTTTTCATGTTTTAAGAACCAAACGTCTTCTACGGGGTCGTTTTCGTGGTATAGTCATCAACTCGTACGACTTAACAACATGTCTGTCATGGGTTCAAGCCTCATATGGACCGTTCCAGATATAGAGAAATAACAGAAAATATTCTAATGCAAACAAAAATCGAAACAAACTGAACTATGAACAAAGCAAACTGAAGATAAATGACTATGTTTCAAACAAAGAAAATAATTAAATGGTTCCTCTTGACAGATGTCCTTGGCTTTTTGGGATACTCAATAACAATTAGGCATGACATTAGGAATGCACAACTTATTAGGACTGTTTAATCAAATATATCGTAGCACATATGTGCCTGTATGCAAATGTTCTTTCTCGAATCTCTGGCACCAAGGACAAGAAAGTCGCTTCTTTTGCCCCCAAAAAGCATTTAAGGCTTCTGTATGTTTTTCCTAAAAGTGGCAAAACATTCGGCTCAACCTGGCAAAATCAGTGACTCTCATATGTAGCATTAATAATACGACCAAACGAGAGGGCCTTTTACTGTCATCCGGACCGTATGCTGTTTATGTATGGAGCACTGCTAACGAAAGGTACCAGCCCGTCACCGATACCAAAAGACCTGGTCGTGCTGATATGCCGGTCTAGACGGTAGGCCTCCGTTTGTTGGGCATATATTTTATTTAATTTAAAATATTTATAGCCTCGTTTCAAACGATGAAGACGACATGAAACGGGGGTAACGAAAGAGTATCCACCGTCCTACGCAACCGGTTGCGATCCTTTGGGGACAGTGTGTGGGTGTGTGTGTTTGTGAGCCCAACGGGTTCAACGCAAAGGGAATTGCTCTAGCGGTACAGCTCCATCATCATCGTAGTCATCTCTGTCGTGTAGCGGGGTCGTCCGGTGGTTTGTTTTGCCAAGGAACACGCTCGGAAGGACCACCGCACTGCTTCGCTGCCCTTGATAAGTCGTGCTCGTGCTCTCTGGGGGAAATGTTGCGGTTCAAGCAGCATACGCCACATTCTCCAGGGTCGTCGAGTTTCTTTGTATGGTAATGTGCCGAGAGATCCCGGTGGATCAGTAGCCTCCGAGGCGTAGGTCCGCACACACACATACGCATTCTTGTTGTTTTAAAGGATAGCGTAAGGAGTGTTGTTCACCGACAAAAGGAGGTTAACTAGAGGTTCGCTTGAACAAGACTGGCCTATTCCATGGACAGTGCTGTTGTATGTGTTTGCATGTGTTTGCGTTTGTAAAATGGGCATTAGTAAACAGCATAAATATTCCACCGTAGAAAATTTATGTTTTTATCCATTTAAAATGTATGCTTTCTTCGTAATTCATTCTCGCCCCTTTAGGCATGATGAATTGCTCACCCCGAAAGGGGTTTGTCTTGAGCTCAGGGTACGATGCGAAATTTGCTTCTCGTTGCACGTGAACGTGAAAGGACACAATCCTTTCCAAGATGTCCCTTTGGGTAGGATCAGTTTCGACTGTCCTATTACCACACAAATGCAACACAATGCTATCGGTAATGGTATCATGATGATGGGAATCATCGGATTCACGGCTAGTGCTGGTGCAAAGTTTCAATGAAAGCATTTCATCTTCAGTGTGTTGATAGAATGTTTCAAGAGCCATGGGTTCGGACTATCTTCCGATTTGTGGATTACACCCCAATGTGTAAAGTGCACGGTGATTACAAACCACGGGATTTGTTGAATCGGTTAAACTCACACCATTTCGTCGAATTTAGTAGAAGGGTGTAGCTTATGCAAAGTATATCGGTTGTAGCAGTATATAGAATGTATTTTTTTCCAAATACTATTCCCGTATAAAGAGAGAGAGAGAGAGAGAAAGAGAGAGAACGAGAGAGATTTTTAGATTGATTTGCAGAATGTATGACTCAAGTAAGTCTAGGGCAGTGTTTTTGTTCTCTGTTTCGGTTCATCCGTTGCGTGAGGAAATGGGAAGGAAGATAAAACAACGATAATGATGCATGTGGCAATTCATATATTTGTGTAGTAGTAGTAGTAGTTTACAAAACGGGTGTGAATTATTTTCTTTTACTAACTTTTTACCATCATTTCACTATGGTTCTGTGCATTTTGTGTAAAATTGTGCAACTGTCAAAAGGTTAAAAATTATAGAATTTTTTTTAATTTACATATTTATTCAATCATATCTTCTTCAATGGCTTAATAATTTCACTTAATTACTAAGTAAAAGATGTGGTTTAGGTAGAGCAAAGGCGAAAACGGGAGAGGGATAAAGGAGCTTGGAAATCGAACATATTATAAAATGAATTAAAAACATATTGGGTTCTAAGGAAATGATAATTTTGATTGTACTGCTCTAGTCGGGTGGAATTATAAAATAATTGAATGCAACGGAAATTTTTATTTGAGTTCTATATTGCATACATTATTTAGTAAATAAATATATGACACGAGTTGATTATTAAAAACTACAAGCTTTGATATTACCAAACTTTTACGTACAGTAAGGCAAAAAAAATTAAATCTGGCGAAATAAAACATCAAGTTGAAGCATAAACTCAAGGAAATGTCTTGTAACAATTATTATAAAAAATATGTTTAAATCTTAAAAACTAGGGATTATTAAACATCCGGAATTTCCGATTTTCTCCATGATAAATGCTGAAAAAGGCCAAAACTGAATGCAACTTATAAAACTAGAATAAATGATGATAGTATCATCTCACTAAAGAAAGATAAAAACACTTTTCTTATCACTATCGCAATTTATTTAACAATTGCATGTATAAACCCATGTTATTACTGTTCTCTCTTTTTATCATTTTTTTTTATCCTACAGTGCACACCTGCGCGTACCATGTATTGAAATTGGTAATAAAAATACTACTCACACAGCGAAAGAGTGTGGGAAAGGAAAACGCCTCCACTGGCCACAGCAAAAAAAGGGCAACAATAAAAAGCCTATCCCGGGCAAATCACGACCCCCACGGGAGCGGTGTTTTATTTTTATGGCCTGTGCAATTTATCTCAGCCAATGATGTTTAAATCAAAATTATTGTTAATCAAACCAAAACCCGGCGGCGGTGGTGCAGGTGAATGAAAGCGCAAATAGAAAGTAAAGAGAAAGGGAGATACAAAAAAAACACGTCAGCATACAACCAAACAAGCACCACACCAACCAAGCTCACCACCGCAAATGCCGCCTAATGGTTTGTGGTTTCGGTTTGCCGGTTTTTGATGGGTTTTGATATGGTAGTGGAACGGTCGAAAGAGGGGGCCCTACCGAACCCTACCCACCAGGACTACGGGGAAGCAGATGATGTGAAGTCGGCAAGAGAGGAAAGGAGATGAAACGGCAAGCTCTCAAGGAACGGCAAGCTCGGTCGGTAGGTATGTAGACGGCCGTTCCATCGACGGATGTAAATGTTTGATGGGTTTTTGGCGCGATTTGACCACCTCCCATCGGATGGGTGGGATTGTTTTTTATGCAAATGGGCACCTCAACGCAATCGTATTCTTTGGCAAATAGAACAGCACAAGAAACAAAAAATAACGGTGAAGCGCAAAAAACACACCGTTTACGAGGGGTTTTTCATCGAATCTCAAGGTGGTCATCAGAATACCAAATTTTGCCGGGCCGAGATTTATCCTAGCTGAAAAGTGAATATGCATGTTTGTTGCTCGGGCGTTGAATGCGTATCGCGTGTTTGTTTTGGATGCGTGTTATGTGTGGGTTGTGACAGGAAATATTTAATTCATTAGCTGTGTTTTTGTTATAAAGTGATCTTTTAATGGTTTGCTTATTTGTTGTTCTTACCAGCCATTCTTTTTTACGTTATTTGGCAGAAAGTTTGTTTTTATCAAAAGTTCTGCTAGTACTTTACACAAGAGTTGATGTGGTTGATGCATCAACAAACTTCGTTAGCAAATGTTACGTAGAATATTGTTTAAAATTTACTAAAAATACGTTATTATAGGAAACCACTTTATCATTTTGAGTTTTGAAACCACGGTTGGAATTGAGAAGTGATAACATATTGGATGATCACATTTAACTCGGAAGTTGCAAGCTTTTCAGTCAGATATTCTAAAGCTGAAACTTTCAGATGAAAGTTCATATTGTGTAGATAAAAAACCACTTGAAAGGTATTCAAAACAATACCAAAATTATTGTAAAAAAGATACATTGCCATGCTGTTCTTATTTCACTCAGCGTATGTGAAAGCCCGGTGTAAGGTACATGTGATTTTCATTCTAATTCGATTTTAACTTTATTGATTTGGTTAGATTAACACATGTCTATCAGTTGCTTTGTTCTTGGCAATTTTACGCTTGGATGGAATACAAAAGCACTCCTAACAATTGTAATCTGAATGTTTACATAGGAACATACACAACCCCGACAGTAGCCCAACAAATCCTTACCGAAAACCTGATCCCCCACAAGCATATACACTCTCTGTTTATCTAGCACACAGAGCAGAGGATTGAAAATCCGGATGAAACCTGGCCTGTCCCGATCGCGCCCCAGAGACGTTTACAGAGACAAGCGGCAGCTTACACCGTACTACAATATCCATCTTATTGGCCTCATCGATGGTGATTACGATGATTTGCCGATCGCCCCCTGCTCACCAGGGAGTCATCCCTTCTGTCTCACAACCCGGTCGCCAAAACCGAACCGCAATGCTACAAATGATACACAAATAATCCCGTTTGCTCGGAAAAAGGGGTTTTATCCTCGATTGATCCTATTTGTTCTGTGGCGCTCCGTCCGGCGCTCGTCCTTCGAGGTTTGAGGGGCCGGAGAATGAGGTTGAATAATTTATCAAACAAAAACCTTTGTCCGTGGTCGGCAGGAGAAGCGGAAGAGCGCACACAGGGGACACTACGGGACAAACTAACGGAACTGTCTGACCAAACCGTTCAGTGGCTCTTAAGCTTCTCTTTTAACTCCTTTTTCGATGTACACACTGTACCAAAGTTTCGGCCAGCTTGGTCTCGACCGAGTACCGGACGGAGAGTATCCTGGGGCTGGGGAAAGTTGTGAATAGTTTTCTTTCTATTATTTACAGCTGATTAAGCTCCGGTGGGATTTAACGTGTGTGAGACGATGAGACCAAATTGATCCAAAGTCCGCGCGCTGTGGAAGAGAAGATGAAGATGATTAGATTGTCTCTAGAGTGGCAGATGAAAAAAGGTGAGTCACAATGGGCTTATGTCGTTTTGTTTCTTTTTTCTTCTTTTTTTCCTTACCTTGGGTGAGTAAATTGAGAACCGACATCTCAATTGGAAAACAATTCCAAAGCTCAGTCCTTGCCCTTTAAGGCGGCACGGGGGACAAAAAAGGATCCTTTCATTTTGTGAGCGTTCGCAATACCGGCCGATAGGGCTAGTGAAATCCTTACGTTATCTTCCCAGAATAAAGCGGGGGCTCGTAGCAGCTTAAAGCCGGCAGCGAAGCCAACGCGACAGTGCTTATCGCTAAGCGGTGGAAGGTTTGGTGGTGGATTTGTGTTTCTATTTACTTTAATGCCACTGACGCATCTCACCCAAAATGGGATATTTTTAAAAAAAGTCTCCGCATTGTAGTGTAGTTCGGCTCCTTGGGCTAGATCTGTCCGTTTGAATGGAGCTTCTTGTGCTTATCCGTGCTAGGCAATGCTACGTAGAAGGTGTGTTTGCAGGTAGCGAAGATCTGGTACTTACTAAGCTTAGTGTGTAGGAAATCGAATGTTGGCAGTAGCTTAAATTCCGGACGAATCTAAAGGGGATTTCTAGGAAAAATCTTTTTCTTACCACAATTTACGGTTGAGTTGGAATATATCGGAGGAGTAAATCCTTGCGGTGGTCGGTTGCTGATCGATGAAGCGAGCTAAATGTTTGAGATTTAAAGGTAAGTAGAGCTGCGACATAAGTGGTAAATGATGATCCACGGTAACATTTGTAGGCTTTAGTGTACGGGTAAGTTGGTGAAATTATGATGGTTTAGATTAGGTTCGATGAAAATAGTTGCGATCAGAAAAAGCTCCAGGAAAAATAGAGTATTTTGTTAGGTATTTTTGTAGAATGTCTATGTGATTTTAAGGTCTCTTGCAGTTTTAAAGTAGCTTCATTGCCGAAAGACTTGAGAATCATTAGAATATTTTTAATTTCAGCTCTGTTTTCCTTTTTAATTTATTCACTATTTCACTGCCTTTCGGGCGAGTTGGCTGTACAATGAGACCGCCAGTTTTCACAGAAGTCGAGTATTCAAAAATCAGTTGCAACGGATGTCAGCTTTGAGATTCTGCACTGTTCAAAAGTATTTAATATTTTTTTCAAATCCAAAGATTCTTCCTTGTCATATTATCCACAGAGAAAAACAACGAGCCAATAGCTATGATTAATTTAAAAATCTGGGGTTTTCCAGATGTTTAAGATGTTCGTTTATTTAAGATATTTTAAGAACCTTTTTGATGAATATTTATCTTAACGACGTATCTTTATTTTTTGGATGATTTTAAACATGTTTTGTGTCTTTATATTTACGTCATACGTTCGCTGAAACCCAACCTGAAACACAAATGCATTTCATATCATTTGCTCAGTTGAATGCACTCGTCCCACACTGGCACACTACTTGATGATTGTGTAAAACCTTACCATACCTCCATAAAAGCACACCAAACACAACAAGCACATTCGCCAGCGGTAGATGCACAATTGCACAGATTACCAGAAGAATGTCTATAAAATGCACTCACTGCACTCCCTAATTGACAATCGCTCTGACGCACTCGGACTAACGAGAGCAGTCAGTAGTGGGAAAGGGAATTGGATCGCGCATTGCGTGGTCCCTCTCTTTGGTGTGATAGCACATTCCAATACAACCACGCCTGGACCCGGACCAACCACCACCCGGTGGGATGCGGCTGTAGACGGACAGCTGCTGCATCCTTAAGGGAATTATCTTTGCAAATTTGGTTTGTTTTGGAATTTCCACCGCCCCAATCACGAAGGCATCCGGGTACATCTTCAAGTGTTTCGCATTACCGCACCGACCCTGCGGCTAATGATGATTGTAATAAAAGGGGTAAGCCAATTGGGAAATGCAGCCAGTCCAGTGTACGGGTGTTTTTGAGGTTTGTGATATCGTTTCCCTGTGTGGAATGAAGATCTCGTGCCAGGGTTGAAACGGTGCCGGTGTTTCGAGTTTTATGTTTTACGACGATGGCGATCATAATGGAGTCGATAGCGCAGACCTTGCTCATCTGTCGGTTCAAAATCTGATTACCGGAAGGGATGGTTTAAGGGGGGGGGGGGGTCTTGGTGTTTGCCATAGCGTTCGACATTAAGCACGATAGCAGCTTTGTGTCTGCTCCCGTGGGTTAAATTTTCATAATCGAAAAAGGATTGCCAACATGGGTAAGGGTAAAGAAGATTTTAACGAGCCGTGATTATTGCTAGCTGAGATGGTCGATTTGAAGTTTGCCGGTGTGAGGTAAAGGTACATGTTTACAAAACACATGGGGATGATATTTGAATCGGCACAAAGGTCCTGGATTTTATAACGTTAGGAAATTTTACAAACGTTTCAAACAGGAGCTCCCATTTAGTTGTACCATGCTTGATAATACAAGGTTATAAATCACTACCTTGAGATACAGTTTAAATGCGTCTAGGTTTTTTTTTATTTTTAATATTTTACTAGTGTTCTTCAGAGATATTAATAATTCGTCTATTTGCCTTTCATTAAAGGCACTGTTTCGTTCATCCGTGGTTGGTCAAGGGCTGCCTGTACCACTAATGGGCTGGCTTACCCATCAATAACTCATTGAGAGATAGTCTGTCCTACGTATGGGGTCCATAGAGGACTTGACTGCTACTGCTCATGTTACATTTTATTACAATAGGTTGAAAGTTGAAAGTGAGAAAGTAAACTTAACGGGGAATTACGTAATTTATGGATGAATGGAGAAAATATTCCCGGAAGATACTATTTCCATGATACAATTTCAATGTTTAGAATAGTTATCTGACTGCCGGACAACCGTCAACCATTCTGGAAGCAAAAAATCTACACAATGTTCTACAAAAGAGATGAAAAAAAGAACCCCAAAAGAGAGTGCTTACATTTGTGCGAGAAAATATCAATTTGCATAAGAGCACCCTAATGATCATAATTAGATCTTGCAGCATATCGTTAGTGCCAAGGGGCAGACTGCATACCATTCCGGCACTGAAGCGGCCACCATTTGCGACCATAACGAACACGGTAACATAACTGGATACGTGATGATCCATCAACAATCCTTTCCTTCGCCTGTGTTGGGGGAGGGTCGTTCGCCCCAGCCAAATGCGCAATGGTTCCAAACTCACAGACCCCCAAATCCGACAACGTACCCTTGATCACGTTTAGTTTATTAACCCGACCCGCGTGGCCACTATGCTGATAACATGTTACATTTGGTTCGTTTTGGGGAGAAAAAACGGCCGAATGTGAAGTGAAGAAATGCACTTTCATATGTTTTTTTTTTCATTCCCTCCCACATTCACCCAATCGTTGAGAGCAACTGGCAGCAAAACTTCAAAGCACCACTATCATTGAAGTTTGAGGATTATGTAGACGAGCAGTCTAATACATATGTCCGATTTGTTTTTTTTTTCTCTTCCACACACTCTATCGTTACTTTTGCGCTTTGCGCGTTGTATTGCACTTGCACCATCTTAACCTGACAGTCGAGCAACTTGCCGGCAAAGGACGTACAAAGTTATCCAGTTCCTGTTGCACCGCTGAAAAAGGATCTCAACGCTGAAGAAAGGAGCGTTGAGTGGAGCAAAAAAAAAGAAAGGAGAAACAAACCGAAAACACAAATTCCGGAGGCTGTGTAGCTCACTCGCTCTCGAATTGTGCATGCCCCGAAATTTTTGCCAATTTGCCTGCCTTTTTATGGCGAAAGGTTGATAGGAGAAAAAAAGGAGGATTCCACCTAAGAATTCACCCTCATGCAACGGCTCAAAGCTGGTGCATAGCAATTTGTGGCGTATGTGTTCCTGGGTTTGTTTTTTTTATTCTTCTTCTTCTGTTCACCCCTTTGCTCTCTGTGTTGGCCCGATTCTTCACGCTTCTCCGCTCACTTTCATGTGTTACGGTGGCCGGATGTATGCCGGAGTGGGCGAATGCGATTTGTTCTGCTAGCAAACGACGAGCACGACACGGACGAAGCCCTCTGATGATGATGATGATGGTGATGTTGATGCATCTTTATTACATTTCCAGCTTTATTGGTTTTGTGAATTCAATTTTTCCCAATGCGCAGGTTGTTTTATTTTATGTTTTTGTTACGTGTACATCCATTTCGCTGTTGCTGCTGCTGCTGCAATGTAATAGCTTTCAGTGCAGATGATTCGTTTCGGGTGGTAGGCTCAATTTTTCCCAGGTCCCGGGTCCGGTGCACTCTAGTTCCCATTTCTATCGCTTTGTAGCACATTATTATCTTCATAGAGCCTGTTTCCACTGGATGAGCATGTGTGCTTTTTTTTTGGCTTGCCTTGTGCAGTGTCTCATTTCCCAAATGGTTCACCATTTGCTTTGCTTGATGAAATTGGATTCAGTCGGCCTATCGGTTTGGTTAGGTTTTGGCATATTTTTATCCCCGTTTTGCAAACGCTTTTTCTCGTTATTTGCTATCTCTATCGAGTATGCGTGTGTGTGTGTGTTTGTTTGTTGCAGGAGGAAATTAAATTGAAATTTGGATGATTTGTTATTTGCAAAGCTCGAGTATCGTGTTCGGTGATGATGGATAGGATGCGGGCAATTTTGTAGGTGCCTTTAAAGCTGCGCTTTAAAAGTAATAGATACAAGTTTAAAAATAGCTAGTGGGGAAAAGGTACAAATGGAATAATTTTTACATTTCATGCTATTAAATTGTACAGAAATTTCACTATAATCTAAATAAAGTGTACTTCAATATCCACCATTTTTGTGAGTTTTTTGCTTATGGAACCTTAAATAGTAACCATATCCCGGCAAACGATCAGTTTTACATCAATCCTCATGTAAATGGAGGTACTGCTAACGTTTTCCAGTACAATATGTACGTTCCATCAAAGATATTTCTTTTTATTTATTTAATCGAAAGTACGATCACTGCCAAGAGCAATACCGTGATCAGTTTTGGATACTTCTGCAGCAGCTCAGGATCGCAAATTGGTTGCAGCGCTGGATAAGTAAGTAGTAATCTAAAATGTCTTCTTCTTCTTTTTTGGCACAGCAACCGTTTTCGATCATGGCCTGCCTTCCTCACACTAGTGGCTTTGAATTTCAGTGACTTATTTCTTAACCATAGTAGGATAGTCAGTCCTATTAGTATCGTAGCACGGTCCATACGAGGCTTGAGCACATGACGGGCGCGTTGTAAAGTCACGCGAGTTAACGAGACTGTATCACGAAACCGGCCTAACACACCTTAAGAAATTCTCTATAAACTTTCAACAACACATTTTGGTCCATGCGAGTGTACGTGGAGAGTTGCCCAGGTATGTGTTTCGAATATGAGAATGAACTCAAAGATTTGTTTTGTTTTTTCAGTCAATGATTGGGATTATTGACTTTACTTTGGGCCGGTCTGGTGGTACAGTCGTCAACTCGTACGACTTAACAACATGCCCGACATGGGTTCAAGTCCCGAATAGACCGTGCCCTCATACGTAGGACTTACTATCCTGCTATGATAACAAAAATTCACTGAAAGCCAAGCTCACTTCATTAGTGAGTACTGGCAGGCCTTGACCGACAACGGTTGTTGTGCCAAAGAAGAAGAAGAAGAATAATGTTTCAAAACATTTTTTTAATGGTAGTTGAACTAATTGTTTATTGTTTTAATGATTTGTTGAACTGGTTTAATGATTAACATATTTATTTATAATTCAGTAGTGTCGACTGTACCTAGTGATCTTTGTAGCGATGTGCGTTCCGTAATGAGCCAATTAGTTTCATTTCGTTCCTGGATCGGATATAGGTTCGAATATTTGAACCTGGCAGGTTCATTCCGAACCAGCGGTTTTCAATCCACGTGGAACTCTCCACAAGGGGAAAATTTCTATTTTTTTGGGGAATTTTTGAACAAAATTTCGTGAAATACCATGAGTTGCCACGCTCTCCCCGCGCTCATGAGCTTGTGAGAGGGGAATGAAATCCTACATGCACCCTGCATCGGGAAAAAAGCTGTAAAAAGGATAAACACCACTTTTCTAAATAATTGAATTGTCGGAATGGTGGGAACGATCGTAGCTTTCGGAAAAATCGGAAGCGTTTGGAATTGCCAGAAGGCAGCACGAAAATTAAAGTTGAAATGGTCGGAATGATTGAACCGGTAGGAATAATCGGAAAACTGTAAGAATCGAAATGTTGTTGTTTGGACAGATGGACTATTGCAACTATTGGATTAAGTGGAGGGAATGGTTGTATCATGATGGACGGATCAAACTGTTCGGAGCGCTATGATTCCAATTCTCGATCCACTTGGTATGAAATCCTTCCACTCTTGTACTAACTGACGCGTTCATCGAATAGACTACTAGACCATCCTGATTTCCGGGATTATCAGTTATAACCTCGCTCAAAATTTATTACTGTACCTTAGAAATGGAATATTCAGTACTACAATTTGGGTAAGTGAACGGTGAAAATTTTGTCCTAATGCCCTTTCATCTGTACGCTACCTGATAAGTCTCGATAAGTTCTCTTCACTTGAAAAAGACCCCCCACCTCTTTGTGTGGAGTATCTAACGAGAGATAATCGTAAAGAATTCATGCTAGAAAGTAATTCCAAAGACTCCCGTCTGCTGCTATCATTTATCCTTTTAGCGGCGCTCCCGTTTTCGCTTCTGCCAAAACGGAGGGGAGCAAGCAGCACCCCGAACACGACGCGCGTGCATTCCCTAAAAGTAAAGTTGCACCTTGACTTCAAACGACGGCGCGACGATGACGATTTTTGTGACGGTGGGTACGTGTTGTTGCGCACTCCACCAGCCGGGGCACAAACTGGCGGTGGATTTATTGGTCGTGATTTGTTGGAAAAGTTCGGCGGTTCCTTTCTGGCCGTGATTCTCCGTTCACCGTTGATGCTGAGCGAGGCTGATGGGTGAGCATTAGCGTAGGTCACGCTGCACGTGATAAAGCGACTGGGTGCGAAATTTATGCACCGCCACCCGGTGTGCAGCAACGGTGACAGAGCGCATAAAGAGAGAGAAAGAGCTAAAGATACGCATACACACAAACGCAGAGAGACAAAAGTCATACAAGTGTAGTGAATGTGATGATAAAATGTAACTTCCCAGTCGTAATTCTATATTAAACTGACTTGTGAAACTTGCTTGCGTGATTGATGCTATTTAGGTACAAGTTTGTATTTTTTTCTCTTGCAGCAATTGTAATTCCTTAAAAGTAGCAGGAAATAGTATTTGGAGAGCACTTTTTAATTCTTATGTTATATTATATTTTAATATATTATATTATATTATATTATACTATATAATGTTATATTACATTATATTATATTGTATTATATTATATTATATTATATTATTTTATATTATATTATATTATATTATATTATATTATATTATGTTATATGATATTATATTATATTAAATTATGTTTTTCTTACCTCAATAATCACGATTTTTAACGAGAACTTTTATTTTAAAGAAGCACCCTCTTGAAGCTCAGTCCGTTAATTTTGATTGTGAATTTATTTTATAAAAAACACATCAGAAGTATCATTTATAATAGCGTGATAGGGTTTTTTTTCACTACGAAGCAATCATCCCAGCAGATAAGTATGCTAGCCGCCCTCGTGAGCAGCAAATTGATTGATATTTTACATTTTTTGGCATCGGTTTAGGAATCGATTGAAAGTCAAAAAATAAATCGATGCTCGAGCGTGACGGTAGCCGCGATGGCAAACTTATGACAGAGGATTAAAATTTATGAAATAGCATCACGGATACTTTTAAGCACAACGAAGAAATCTCACACATACACACTCACAGACACAGGTCAATCCATCGAAGAAATCGAATCGACAGATTTATTACATTCGCTGTTGCAAAAGTTGGATGCTTTACCGAGGGAGAAGGTTTTCTTTTCTCTCGCACTGTCTGGCACTTACTCATCCAGCACGGCAAGCAGGAAAGAACATTCTACTGCTACGATTGCTTTCTTATGTTTTTCGTACGAGACTGATGGGGGAAATCTTACGTCAAAATCGAGACGTTTTTTGCTGTCGTGCTTTTCCCAAGCACACAAACACAGAAACACACACACACACACACACACACACACATACACACACACACACACACACACATGATAACGGACGTTTACAGCAGATGGCAAGAAAGTTTGCAAACCGGAAGTTGAAAAATTATGCAACGCGCGTATCGATAGTTTCGCTGGTTGGCAGGTTTTTACGATCCGGTTGTGGTAATTTGAATTTTATTGGTTTGGATGATGGGATGAGCGTGAGGTAAATGGAGGTTTAAAATTTGCATGCACCATGATCGTCGTTATCAAGCGTGGAATGCAAAATGATTTCAATTGCTTATTTTTTTATTTTAAAATATTTATCGTTTTGGCAAATTTTAGATCCTAGATCCTAGATCCTAGATTTAGTTTGAAAACATTCATTTTTATAGGCGTTGTGTCACGGTGGACACTGTGTTAGTTTTGTTTGAAAGGCTTGAATTACTTTAGATCGTTTAAAAAACACTACATAACAAAATACTAATTTTCTCTGGGTTTTCTACTGTTCTAAAAACTAAAATTTGTTTCATGATTCATTGATTGTACCCAAGACAAGTATATTATACCATACATAATCGATTGAGAAATGTAAAAAAGTCTCTGGATCTTGTATGGGAATATTTGGCATATTTAAATTGGCGTAATGACAAAAGGCATTCGAGACGTTTTCAGTACAACGCACTTTGGAATTAGTTGGAAAAGCTGATAAAGCGATTAACGACTAAAAACTATGAATTTTGTAGAACTTGATGAGTATTAATGATAAAATTATAAATGATACGTGAAAACGTGTGAAAAGTAGAATGAGTAATGGAATATTGTTACAAACCTTGAAATAGTAGCTAAAACAAATAAAATAAAATAAAAATAATTTTTACGTTTTAACGCATATTTTGATTTTTATTTTGGTGCATTAAAAACGCGTTTTTAAATTGTTTTTATTTTATGTTCTTAGTAAAGCTTATCTAGTTTCGTTTGATACTCCGCAATTTGATTTATCCTGCCGCACGTTTTTTAAACATGGTTACTTGGATCATTTAAAGTACATTAAACATAAACAGCAATCGACGGCAAAAATCCTAGCAACGAATAGAAAAAGGGGAGAGCGCAATCTAGTGCGTGCATTTGAGAGAAATGCTGTGAATAATGCTCACAAAACACGGCGATGTGACGATCATTAAGGCCGGAGTGCATTGTCCGTACTCGTTAGAGTAATTTCAATTTTCAATAGCGCATCAAGCGCAATCGAAGAACTTCTTGCAACAATCGCAGAAGTTTTTGCGACAATCGCAAAAGTCGCAGAAGTTTTTGCGACAATCGCAAAAGTCGCATAAGTTTTTGCGACAATCGCAAAAGTCGCATAAATTTTTGCGACAATCGCAAAAGTCGTAAAAGTTTTTGCGACAATCGCAAAAGTCGCAAAAGTTTTTGCGACAATCGCAAAAGTCGTAAAAGTTTTTGCGACAATCGCAAAAGTCGCAAAAGTTTTTGCGACAATCGCAAAAGTCGCAAAAGTTTTTGCGACAATCGCAAAAGTCGCAAAAGTTTTTGCGACAATCGCAAAAGTCGCAAAAGTCGCAAAAGTCGCAAAAGTCGCAAAAGCTTTTGCGACAATCGCAAAAGTCGCAAAAGTTTTTGTGACAATCGCAAAAGTCGCAAAAGTTTTTGCGACAATCGCAAAAGTCGTAAAAGTTTTTGCGACAATCGCAAAAGTCGCAAAAGTCGCAAAAGTTTTTGCGACAATCGCAAAAGTCGCAGAAGATTTTGCGACAAGCGCAAAAGTCGCAAAAGTTTTTGCGACAATCGCAAAAGTCGCAAAAGTTTTTGCGACAATCGCAAAAGTCGCAAAAGTTTTTGCGACAATCGCAAAAGTCGCAAAAGTTTTTGCGACAATCACAAAAGTCGCAAAAGTTGCAGAGGTTTTTGCGACAATCGCAAAAGTCGCAAAAGTTTTTGCGACAATCGCAAAAGTCGCAAAAGTCACAAAAGTTTTTGCGACAATCGCAAAAGTCGCAGAAGTTTTTGCGACAATCGCAAAAGTCGCAAAAGTTTTTGCGACAATCGCAAAAGTCGCAAAAGTTTTTGCGACAATCGCAAAAGTCGCAAAAGTTTTTGCGACAATCGCAAAAGTCGCAAAAGTCGCATAAGTTTTTGCGACAATCGCAAAAGTCGCAGAAGTTTTTGCGACAATCGCAAAAGTCGCAAAAGTTTTTGCGACAATCGCAAAAGTCGCAAAAGTCGCAAAAGTTTTTGCGACAATCGCAAAAGTCGCAAAAGTTTTTGCGACAATCGCAAAAGTCGCAGAAGTTTTTGCGACAATTGCAAAAGTCGCAAAAGTTTTTGCGACAATCGCAAAAGTCGCAAAAGTTTTTGCGACAATCGCAAAAGTCGCAGAAGTTTTTGCGACAATCGCAAAAGTCGCAAAAGTCGCAGAAGTTTTTGCGACAATCGCAAAAGTCGCAAAAGTTTTTGCGACAATCGCAAAAGTCGCAAAAGTTTTTGCGACAATCGCAAAAGTCGCAGAAGTTTTTGCGACAATCACAAAAGTCGCAAAAGTCGCAGAAGTTTTTGCGACAATCGCAAAAGTCGCAAAAGTTTTTGCGACAATCGCAAAAGTCGCAAAAGTCGCAAAAGTTTTTGCGACAATCGCAAAAGTCGCAAAAGTTTTTGCGACAATCGCAAAAGTCGCAAAAGTTTTTGCGACAATCGCAAAAGTCGCAAAAGTTTTTGCGACAATCGCAAAAGTCGCAGAAGTTTTTGCGACAATCGCAAAAGTCGCAAAAGTCGCAAAAGTCGCAAAAGTTTTTGCGACAATCGCAAAAGTCGCAAAAGTCGCAAAAGTCGCAAAAGTTTTTGCGACAATCGCAAAAGTCGCAAAAGTCGCAAAAGTCGCAAAAGTTTTTGCGACAATCGCAAAAGTCGCAAAAGTTTTTGCGACAATCGCAAAAGTCGCAAAAGTCGCAAAAGTTTTTGCGACAATCGCAAAAGTCGCAAAAGTCGCAAAAGTCGCAAAAGTTTTTGCGACAATCGCAAAAGTCGCATAAGTTTTTGCGACAATCGCAAAAGTCGCAAAAGTTTTTGCGACAATCGCAAAAGTCGCAAAAGTTTTTGCGACAATCGCAAAAGTCGCAAAAGTTTTTGCGACAATCGCAAAAGTCGCAAAAGTTTTTGCGACAATCGCAAAAGTCGCAAAAGTTTTTGCGACAATCGCAAAAGTCGCAAAAGTCACAAAAGTTTTTGCGACAATCGCAAAAGTCGCAAAAGTTTTTGCGACAATCGCAAAAGTCGCAGAAGTTTTTGCGACAATCGCAAAAGTCGCAAAAGTCGCAAAAGTCGCAAAAGTCACAAAAGTTTTTGCGACAATCGCAAAAGTCGCAAAAGTTTTTGCGACAATCGCAAAAGTTTTTGCGACAATCGCAAAAGTTTTTGCGACAATCGCAAAAGTCGCAAAAGTTTTTGCGACAATCGCAAAAGACGCAAAAGTCGCAAAAGTCGCAAAAGTTTTTGCGACAATCGCAAAAGTCGCAAAAGTTTTTGCGACAATCGCAAAAGTCGCAAAAGTCGCAAAAGTCGCAAAAGTCGCAAAAGTTTTTGCGACAATCGCAAAAGTCGCAAAAGTTTTTGCGACAATCGCAAAAGTCGCAAAAGTTTTTGCGACAATCGCAAAAGTTTTTGCGACAATCGCAAAAGTCGCAAAAGTCGCAAAAGTTTTTGCGACAATCGCAAAAGTCGCAAAAGTTTTTGCGACAATCGCAAAAGTCGCAGAAGTTTTTGCGACAATCGCAAAAGTCGCAAAAGTCGCAAAAGTCGCAAAAGTCACAAAAGTTTTTGCGACAATCGCAAAAGTCGCAAAAGTTTTTGCGACAATCGCAAAAGTTTTTGCGACAATCGCAAAAGTTTTTGCGACAATCGCAAAAGTCGCAAAAGTTTTTGCGACAATCGCAAAAGTTTTTGCGACAATCGCAAAAGTTTTTGCGACAATCGCAAAAGTCGCAAAAGTTTTTGCGACAATCGCAAAAGACGCAAAAGTCGCAAAAGTCGCAAAAGTTTTTGCGACAATCGCAAAAGTCGCAAAAGTTTTTGCGACAATCGCAAAAGTCGCAAAAGTCGCAAAAGTCGCAAAAGTCGCAAAAGTTTTTGCGACAATCGCAAAAGTCGCAAAAGTTTTTGCGACAATCGCAAAAGTCGCAAAAGTTTTTGCGACAATCGCAAAAGTCGCAAAAGTCGCAAAAGTTTTTGCGACAATCGCAAAAGTCGCAAAAGTTTTTGCGACAATCGCAAAAGTCGCAGAAGTTTTTGCGACAATCGCAAAAGTCGCAAAAGTTTTTGCGACAATCGCAAAAGTCGCAAAAGTTTTTGCGACAATCGCAAAAGTCGCAAAAGTCGCAAAAGTCGCAAAAGTTTTTGCGACAATCGCAAAAGTCGCATAAGTTTTTGCGACAATCGCAAAAGTCGCAGAAGTTTTTGCGACAATCGCAAAAGTCGCAAAAGTTTTTGCGACAATCGCAAAAGTCGCAAAAGTTTTTGCGACAATCGCAAAAGTCGCAAAAGTTTTTGCGACAATCGCAAAAGTCGCAGAAGTTTTTGCGACAATCGCAAAAGTCGCAAAAGTTTTTGCGACAATCGCAAAAGTCGCAAAAGTCGCAAAAGTCGCAAAAGTCGCAAAAGTCGCATAAGTTTTTGCGACAATCGCAAAAGTCGCAAAAGTTTTTGCGACAATCGCAAAAGTCGCAAAAGTTTTTGCGACAATCGCAAAAGTCGCAAAAGTCACAAAAGTTTTTGCGACAATCGCAAAAGTCGCAAAAGTTTTTGCGACAATCGCAAAAGTCGCAGAAGTTTTTGCGACAATCGCAAAAGTCGCAAAAGTTTTTGCGACAATCGCAAAAGTCGCAAAAGTTTTTGCGATTGTCGCAAAAACTTTTGCGACTTTTGCGATTGTCGCAAAAACTTTTGCGACTTTTGCGATTGTCGCAAAAACTTCTGCGACTTTTGCGATTGTCGCAAAAACTTTTGCGACTTTTGCGATTGTCGCAAAAACTTTTGTGACTTTTGCGACTTTTGCGATTGTCGCAAAAACTTTTGCGACTTTTGCGATTGTCGCAAAAACTTTTGCGACTTTTGCGATTGTCGCAAAAACTTATGCGACTTTTGCGACTTTTGCGACTTTTGCGACTTTTGCGACTTTTGCGATTGTCGCAAAAACTTTTGCGACTTTTGCGATTGTCGCAAAAACTTCTGCGACTTTTGCGATTGTCGCAAAAACTTTTGCGACTTTTGCGATTGTCGCAAAAACTTTTGCGACTTTTGCGATTGTCGCAAAAACTTTTGCGACTTTTGCGATTGTCGCAAAAACTTCTGCGACTTTTGCGATTGTCGCAAAAACTTATGCGACTTTTGCGATTGTCGCAAAAACTTTTGCGACTTTTGCGACTTTTGCGACTTTTGCGATTGTCGCAAAAACTTTTGCGACTTTTGCGATTGTCGCAAAAACTTTTGCGACTTTTGCGATTGTCGCAAAAACTTCTGCGACTTTTGCGATTGTCGCAAAAACTTTTGCGACTTTTGCGATTGTCGCAAAAACTTTTGCGACTTTTGCGACTTTTGCGATTGTCGCAAAAACTTTTGCGACTTTTGCGATTGTCGCAAAAACTTTTGCGACTTTTGCGATTGTCGCAAAAACTTTTGCGACTTTTGCGACTTTTGCGACTTTTGCGACTTTTGCGATTGTCGCAAAAACTTTTGCGACTTTTGCGATTGTCGCAAAAACTTTTGCGACTTTTGCGACTTTTGCGTCTTTTGCGATTGTCGCAAAAACTTTTGCGACTTTTGCGATTGTCGCAAAAACTTTTGCGATTGTCGCAAAAACTTTTGCGATTGTCGCAAAAACTTTTGCGACTTTTGCGATTGTCGCAAAAACTTTTGCGATTGTCGCAAAAACTTTTGCGATTGTCGCAAAAACTTTTGCGACTTTTGCGATTGTCGCAAAAACTTTTGTGACTTTTGCGACTTTTGCGACTTTTGCGACTTTTGCGATTGTCGCAAAAACTTCTGCGACTTTTGCGATTGTCGCAAAAACTTTTGCGACTTTTGCGATTGTCGCAAAAACTTTTGCGACTTTTGCGACTTTTGCGATTGTCGCAAAAACTTTTGCGATTGTCGCAAAAACTTTTGCGACTTTTGCGATTGTCGCAAAAACTTTTGCGACTTTTGCGATTGTCGCAAAAACTTTTGCGACTTTTGCGACTTTTGCGACTTTTGCGACTTTTGCGATTGTCGCAAAAACTTTTGCGACTTTTGCGATTGTCGCAAAAACTTTTGCGACTTTTGCGACTTTTGCGTCTTTTGCGATTGTCGCAAAAACTTTTGCGACTTTTGCGATTGTCGCAAAAACTTTTGCGATTGTCGCAAAAACTTTTGCGATTGTCGCAAAAACTTTTGCGACTTTTGCGATTGTCGCAAAAACTTTTGTGACTTTTGCGACTTTTGCGATTGTCGCAAAAACTTTTGCGACTTTTGCGATTGTCGCAAAAACTTTTGCGACTTTTGCGATTGTCGCAAAAACTTTTGCGACTTTTGCGATTGTCGCAAAAACTTTTGCGACTTTTGCGATTGTCGCAAAAACTTTTGCGACTTTTGCGATTGTCGCAAAAACTTATGCGACTTTTGCGATTGTCGCAAAAACTTTTGCGACTTTTGCGACTTTTGCGACTTTTGCGATTGTCGCAAAAACTTTTGCGACTTTTGCGACTTTTGCGATTGTCGCAAAAACTTTTGCGACTTTTGCGATTGTCGCAAAAACTTTTGCGACTTTTGCGACTTTTGCGACTTTTGCGATTGTCGCAAAAACTTTTGCGACTTTTGCGACTTTTGCGACTTTTGCGATTGTCGCAAAAACTTTTGCGACTTTTGCGACTTTTGCGACTTTTGCGATTGTCGCAAAAACTTCTGCGACTTTTGCGATTGTCGCAAAAACTTTTGCGACTTTTGCGATTGTCGCAAAAACTTTTGCGACTTTTGCGATTGTCGCAAAAACTTTTGCGACTTTTGCGATTGTCGCAAAAACTTTTGCGACTTTTGCGACTTTTGCGATTGTCGCAAAAACTTTTGCGACAATCGCAAAAGTCGCAGAAGTTTTTGCGACAATCGCAAAAGTCGCAAAAGTTTTTGCGACAATCGCAAAAGTCGCAAAAGTCGCAAAAGTCGCAAAAGTCGCAAAAGTCGCATAAGTTTTTGCGACAATCGCAAAAGTCGCAAAAGTTTTTGCGACAATCGCAAAAGTCGCAAAAGTTTTTGCGACAATCGCAAAAGTCGCAAAAGTCACAAAAGTTTTTGCGACAATCGCAAAAGTCGCAAAAGTTTTTGCGACAATCGCAAAAGTCGCAGAAGTTTTTGCGACAATCGCAAAAGTCGCAAAAGTCGCAAAAGTCGCAAAAGTCACAAAAGTTTTTGCGACAATCGCAAAAGTCGCAAAAGTTTTTGCGACAATCGCAAAAGTTTTTGCGACAATCGCAAAAGTTTTTGCGACAATCGCAAAAGTCGCAAAAGTTTTTGCGACAATCGCAAAAGACGCAAAAGTCGCAAAAGTCGCAAAAGTTTTTGCGACAATCGCAAAAGTCGCAAAAGTTTTTGCGACAATCGCAAAAGTCGCAAAAGTCGCAAAAGTCGCAAAAGTCGCAAAAGTTTTTGCGACAATCGCAAAAGTCGCAAAAGTTTTTGCGACAATCGCAAAAGTCGCAAAAGTTTTTGCGACAATCGCAAAAGTCGCAAAAGTCGCAAAAGTTTTTGCGACAATCGCAAAAGTCGCAAAAGTTTTTGCGACAATCGCAAAAGTCGCAGAAGTTTTTGCGACAATCGCAAAAGTCGCAAAAGTCGCAAAAGTCGCAAAAGTCACAAAAGTTTTTGCGACAATCGCAAAAGTCGCAAAAGTTTTTGCGACAATCGCAAAAGTTTTTGCGACAATCGCAAAAGTTTTTGCGACAATCGCAAAAGTCGCAAAAGTTTTTGCGACAATCGCAAAAGACGCAAAAGTCGCAAAAGTCGCAAAAGTTTTTGCGACAATCGCAAAAGTCGCAAAAGTTTTTGCGACAATCGCAAAAGTCGCAAAAGTCGCAAAAGTCGCAAAAGTCGCAAAAGTTTTTGCGACAATCGCAAAAGTCGCAAAAGTTTTTGCGACAATCGCAAAAGTCGCAAAAGTTTTTGCGACAATCGCAAAAGTCGCAAAAGTCGCAAAAGTTTTTGCGACAATCGCAAAAATCGCAAAAGTTTTTGCGACAATCGCAAAAGTCGCAGAAGTTTTTGCGACAATCGCAAAAGTCGCAAAAGTTTTTGCGACAATCGCAAAAGTCGCAAAAGTTTTTGCGACAATCGCAAAAGTCGCAAAAGTCGCAAAAGTCGCAAAAGTTTTTGCGACAATCGCAAAAGTCGCATAAGTTTTTGCGACAATCGCAAAAGTCGCAGAAGTTTTTGCGACAATCGCAAAAGTCGCAAAAGTTTTTGCGACAATCGCAAAAGTCGCAAAAGTTTTTGCGACAATCGCAAAAGTCGCAAAAGTTTTTGCGACAATCGCAAAAGTCGCAGAAGTTTTTGCGACAATCGCAAAAGTCGCAAAAGTTTTTGCGACAATCGCAAAAGTCGCAAAAGTCGCAGAAGTTTTTGCGACAATCGCAAAAGTCGCAAAAGTTTTTGCGACAATCGCAAAAGTCGCAAAAGTCGCAGAAGTTTTTGCGACAATCGCAAAAGTCGCAAAAGTTTTTGCGACAATCGCAAAAGTTTTTGCGACAAACGCAAAAGTCGCAAATGTCGCAAAAGTCGCAAAAGTTTTTGCGACAATCGCAAAAGTCGCAAAAGTTTTTGCGACAATCGCAAAAGTCGCAAAAGTTTTTGCGACAATCGCAAAAGTCGCAGAAGTTTTTGCGACAATCGCAAAAGTCGCAAAAGTTTTTGCGACAATCGCAAAAGTCGCAAAAGTCGCAGAAGTTTTTGCGACAATCGCAAAAGTCGCAAAAGTTTTTGCGACAATCGCAAAAGTTTTTGCGACAAACGCAAAAGTCGCAAAAGTCGCAAAAGTCGCAAAAGTCGCATAAGTTTTTGCGACAATCGCAAAAGTCGCAAAAGTTTTTGCGACAATCGCAAAAGTCGCAAAAGTTTTTGCGACAATCGCAAAAGTCGCAAAAGTTTTTGCGACAATCGCAAAAGTCGCAAAAGTTTTTGCGACAATCGCAAAAGTCGCAAAAGTTTTTGCGACAATCGCAAAAGTCGCAAAAGTCGCAAAAGTTTTTGCGACAATCGCAAAAGTCGCAAAAGTTTTTGCGACAATCGCAAAAGTCGCAAAAGTTTTTGCGACAATCGCAAAAGACGCAAAAGTCGCAAAAGTCGCAAAAGTTTTTGCGACAATCGCAAAAGTCGCAAAAGTTTTTGCGACAATCGCAAAAGTCGCAAAAGTTTTTGCGACAATCGCAAAAGTCGCAAAAAATTTTGCGAAAATCGCAAAAGTCGCAAAAGTTTTTGCGACAATCGCAAAAGTCGCAAAAGTCACAAAAGTTTTTGCGACAATCGCAAAAGTCGCAAAAGTTTTTGCGACAATCGCAAAAGTCGCAGAAGTCTTTGCGACAATCGCAAAAGTCGCAAAAGTCGCAAAAGTCGCAAAAGTTTTTGCGACAATCGCAAAAGTCGCAAAAGTTTTTGCGACAATCGCAAAAGTCGCAAAAGTCACAAAAGTTTTTGTGACAATCGCAAAAGTCGCAAAAGTTTTTGCGACAATCGCAAAAGTCGCAAAAGTTTTTGCGACAATCGCAAAAGACGCAAAAGTCGCAAAAGTCGCAAAAGTTTTTGCGACAATCGCAAAAGTCGCAAAAGTTTTTGCGACAATCGCAAAAGTCGCAAAAGTTTTTGCGACAATCGCAAAAGTCGCATAAGTTTTTGCGACAATCGCAAAAGTCGCAAAAGTTTTTGCGACAATCGCAAAAGTCGCAAAAGTTTTTGCGACAATCGCAAAAGTCGCAAAAGTCGCAAAAGTTTTTGCGACAATCGCAAAAGTCGCAAAAGTCGCAAAAGTCGCAAAAGTTTTTGCGACAATCGCAAAAGTCGCAAAAGTTTTTGCGACAATCGCAAAAGTCGCAAAAGTCGCAAAAGTCGCAAAAGTCGCAAAAGTCGCAAAAGTTTTTGCGACAATCGCAAAAGTCGCAAATGTCGCAAAAGTCGCAAAAGTTTTTGCGACAATCGCAAAAGTCGCAAAAGTTTTTGCGATAATCGCAAAAGTCGCAAAAGTTTTTGCGACAATCGCAAAAGTCGCAAAAGTCGCAGAAGTTTTTGCGACAATCGCAAAAGTCGCAAAAGTTTTTGCGACAATCGCAAAAGTCGCAAAAGTCGCAGAAGTTTTTGCGACAATCGCAAAAGTCGCAAAAGTCGCAAAAGTCGCAAAAGTCGCAAAAGTCGCAAAAGTTTTTGCGACAATCGCAAAAGTCGCAAATGTCGCAAAAGTCGCAAAAGTTTTTGCGACAATCGCAAAAGTCGCAAAAGTTTTTGCGACAATCGCAAAAGTCGCAAAAGTTTTTGCGACAATCGCAAAAGTCGCAAAAGTTTTTGCGACAATCGCAAAAGTCGCATAAGTTTTTGCGACAATCGCAAAAGTCGCAAAAGTTTTTGCGACAATCGCAAAAGTCGCAAAAGTTTTTGCGACAATCGCAAAAGTCGCAAAAGTCGCAAAAGTTTTTGCGACAATCGCAAAAGTCGCAAAAGTCGCAAAAGTCGCAAAAGTTTTTGCGACAATCGCAAAAGTCGCAAAAGTTTTTGCGACAATCGCAAAAGTCGCAAAAGTCGCAAAAGTCGCAAAAGTTTTTGCGACAATCGCAAAAGTCGCAAAAGTTTTTGCGACAATCGCAAAAGTCGCAGAAGTTTTTGCGACAATCGCAAAAGTCGCAGAAGTTTTTGCGACAATCGCAAAAGTCGCAAAAGTTTTTGCGACAATCGCAAAAGTCGCAAAAGTTTTTGCGACAATCGCAAAAGTTTTTGCGACAATCGCAAAAGTTTTTGCGACAATCGCAAAAGTCGCAAAAGTCGCAAAAGTTTTTGCGACAATCGCAAAAGTCGCAAAAGTTTTTGCGACAATCACAAAAGTCGCAAAAGTCGCAAAAGTTTTTGCGACAATCGCAAAAGTCGCATAAGTTTTTGCGACAATCGCAAAAGTTTTTGCGACAATCGCAAAAGTCGCAAAAGTTTTTGCGACAATCGCAAAAGTCGCAAAAGTTTTTGCGACAATCGCAAAAGTCGCAAAAGTTTTTGCGACAATCGCAAAAGTCGCAAAAGTTTTTGAGACAATCGCAAAAGTCGCAAAAGTCGCAAAAGTTTTTGCGACAATCGCAAAAGTTGCAAAAGTTTTTGCGACAATCGCAAAAGTCGCATAAGTTTTTGCGACAATCGCTAAAGTCGCAAAAGTTTTTGCGACAATCGCAAAAGTCGCAAAAGTTTTTGCGACAATCGCAAAAGTCGCAAAAGTCGCAAAAGTTTTTGCGACAATCGCAAAAGTCGCAAAAGTTTTGGCGACAATCGCAAAAGTCGCAAAAGTTTTTGCGACAATCGCAAAAGTCGCAAAAGTCGCAAAAGTCGCATAAGTTTTTGCGACAATCGCAAAAGTCGCAAAAGTTTTTGCGACAATCGCAAAAGTCGCAGAAGTTTTTGCGACAATCGCAAAAGTCGCAAAAAATTTTGCGAAAATCGCAAAAGTCGCAAAAGTTTTTGCGACAATCGCAAAAGTTTTTGCGACAATCGCAAAAGTTTTTGCGACAATCGCAAAAGTCGCAAAAGTCGCAAAAGTTTTTGCGACAATCGCAAAAGTCGCAAAAGTTTTTGCGACAATCACAAAAGTCGCAAAAGTCGCAAAAGTTTTTGCGACAATCGCAAAAGTCGCATAAGTTTTTGCGACAATCGCAAAAGTTTTTGCGACAATCGCAAAAGTCGCAAAAGTTTTTGCGACAATCGCAAAAGTCGCAAAAGTTTTTGCGACAATCGCAAAAGTCGCAAAAGTTTTTGCGACAATCGCAAAAGTCGCAAAAGTTTTTGAGACAATCGCAAAAGTCGCAAAAGTCGCAAAAGTTTTTGCGACAATCGCAAAAGTTGCAAAAGTTTTTGCGACAATCGCAAAAGTCGCATAAGTTTTTGCGACAATCGCAAAAGTCGCAAAAGTTTTTGCGACAATCGCAAAAGTCGCAAAAGTTTTTGCGACAATCGCAAAAGTCGCAAAAGTCGCAAAAGTTTTTGCGACAATCGCAAAAGTCGCAAAAGTTTTGGCGACAATCGCAAAAGTCGCAAAAGTTTTTGCGACAATCGCAAAAGTCGCAAAAGTCGCAAAAGTCGCATAAGTTTTTGCGACAATCGCAAAAGTCGCAAAAGTTTTTGCGACAATCGCAAAAGTCGCAGAAGTTTTTGCGACAATCGCAAAAGTCGCAAAAAATTTTGCGAAAATCGCAAAAGTCGCAAAAGTTTTTGCGACAATCGCAAAAGTTTTTGCGACAATCGCAAAAGTTTTTGCGACAATCGCAAAAGTCGCAAAAGTCGCAAAAGTTTTTGCGACAATCGCAAAAGTCGCAAAAGTTTTTGCGACAATCACAAAAGTCGCAAAAGTCGCAAAAGTTTTTGCGACAATCGCAAAAGTCGCATAAGTTTTTGCGACAATCGCAAAAGTTTTTGCGACAATCGCAAAAGTCGCAAAAGTTTTTGCGACAATCGCAAAAGTCGCAAAAGTTTTTGCGACAATCGCAAAAGTCGCAAAAGTTTTTGCGACAATCGCAAAAGTCGCAAAAGTTTTTGAGACAATCGCAAAAGTCGCAAAAGTCGCAAAAGTTTTTGCGACAATCGCAAAAGTTGCAAAAGTTTTTGCGACAATCGCAAAAGTCGCAGAAGTTTTTGCGACAATCGCAAAAGTCGCAGAAGTTTTTGCGACAATCGCAAAAGTCGCAAATGTCGCAAAAGTCGCAAAAGTTTTTGCGACAATCGCAAAAGTCGCAAAAGTTTTTGCGACAATCGCAAAATTCGCAAAAAATTTTGCGACAATCGCAAAAGTCGCAAAAGTCGCAAAAGTTTTTGCGACAATCGCAAAAGTCGCAAAAGTCGCAAAAGTTTTTGCGACAATCGCAAAAGTCGCAAAAGTTTTTGCGACAATCGCAAAAGTCGCAAAAGTTTTTGCAACAATCGCAAAAGTCGCAAAAGTTTTTGCGACAATCGCAAAAGTCGCAAAAGTCGCAAAAGTCGCAAAAGTTTTTGCGACAATCGCAAAAGTCGCAAATGTCGCAAAAGTCGCAAAAGTTTTTGCGACAATCGCAAAAGTCGCAAAAGTTTTTGCGATAATCGCAAAAGTCGCAAAAGTTTTTGCGACAATCGCAAAAGTCGCAAAAGTTTTTGCGACAATCGCAAAAGTCGCAAAAGTCGCAAAAAATTTTGCGAAAATCGCAAAAGTCGCAAAAGTTTTTGCGACAATCGCAAAAGTTTTTGCGACAATCGCAAAAGTTTTTGCGACAATCGCAAAAGTCGCATAAGTTTTTGCGACAATCGCAAAAGTCGCAAAAGTTTTTGCGACAATCGCAAAAGTCGCAAAAGTCGCAAAAGTCGCAAAAGTTTTTGCGACAATCGCAAAAGTCGCAAATGTCGCAAAAGTCGCAAAAGTTTTTGCGACAATCGCAAAAGTCGCAAAAGTTTTTGCGACAATCGCAAAAGTCGCAAAAGTTTTTGCGATAATCGCAAAAGTCGCAAAAGTTTTTGCGACAATCGCAAAAGTCGCAAAAGTTTTTGCGACAATCGCAAAAGTCGCAAAAGTCGCAAAAAATTTTGCGAAAATCGCAAAAGTCGCAAAAGTTTTTGCGACAATCGCAAAAGTTTTTGCGACAATCGCAAAAGTTTTTGCGACAATCGCAAAAGTCGCAAAAGTTTTTGCGACAATCGCAAAAGTCGCAAAAGTTTTTGCGACAATCGCAAAAGTCGCAAAAGTTTTTGCTACAATCGCAAAAGTCGCATAAGTTTTTGCGACAATCGCAAAAGTTTTTGCGACAATCGCAAAAGTCGCAGAAGTTTTTGCGACAATCGCAAAAGTCGCAAAAGTTTTTGCGACAATCGCAAAAGTCGCAAAAGTTTTTGCAACAATCGCAAAAGTCGCAAAAGTTTTTGCGACAATCGCAAAAGTCGCAGAAGTTTTTGCGACAATCGCAAAAGTCGCAAAAGTTTTTGCGACATTCGCAAAAGTCGCAAAAGTCGCAAAAGTTTTTGCGACAATCGCAAAAGTCGCAAAAGTTTTTGCGACAATCGCAAAAGTCGCAAAAGTTTTTGCGACAATCGCAAAAGTTTTTGCGACAATCGCAAAAGTCGCAAAAGTCGCAAAAGTTTTTGCGACAATCGCAAAAGTCGCAAAAGTTTTTGCGATAATCGCAAAAGTCGCAAAAGTTTTTGCGACAATCGCAAAAGTCGCAAAAGTCGCAGAAGTTTTTGCGACAATCGCAAAAGTCGCAAAAGTTTTTGCGACAATCGCAAATGTCGCAAAAGTCGCAGAAGTTTTTGCGACAATCGCAAAAGTCGCAAAAGTTTTTGCGACAATCGCAAAAGTCGCAAAAGTTTTTGCGACAATCGCAAAAGTCGCAAAAGTCGCAAAAGTTTTTGCGACAATCGCAAAAGTCGCAGAAGTTTTTGCGACAATCGCAAAAGTCGCAAAAGTTTTTGCGACAATCGCAAAAGTCGCAAAAGTCGCAAAAGTTTTTGCGACAATCGCAAAAGTCGCAAAAGTTTTTGCGACAATCGCAAAAGTTTTTGCGACAATCGCAAAAGTTTTTGCGACAATCGCAAAAGTCGCAAAAGTCGCAAAAGTTTTTGCGACAATCGCAAAAGTCGCAAAAGTTTTTGCGATAATCGCAAAAGTCGCAAAAGTTTTTGCGACAATCGCAAAAGTCGCAAAAGTCGCAGAAGTTTTTGCGACAATCGCAAAAGTCGCAGAAGTTTTTGCGACAATCGCAAAAGTCGCAAATGTCGCAAAAGTCGCAAAAGTTTTTGCGACAATCGCAAAAGTCGCAAAAGTTTTTGCGACAATCGCAAAAGTCGCAAATGTCGCAAAAGTCGCAGAAGTTTTTGCGACAATCGCAAAAGTCGCAAAAGTTTTTGCGACAATCGCAAAAGTCGCAAAAGTTTTTGCAACAATCGCAAAAGTCGCAAAAGTCGCAAAAGTTTTTGCGACAATCGCAAAAGTCGCAGAAGTTTTTGCGACAATCGCAAAAGTCGCAAAAGTCGCAAAAGTTTTTGCGACAATCGCAAAAGTCGCAAAAGTTTTTGCGACAATCGCAAAAGTCGCAAAAGTCGCAAAAGTTTTTGCGACAATCGCAAAAGTCGCAAAAGTTTTTGCGACAATCGCAAAAGTTTTTGCGACAATCGCAAAAGTTTTTGCGACAATCGCAAAAGTCGCAAAAGTCGCAAAAGTTTTTGCGACAATCGCAAAAGTCGCAAAAGTTTTTGCGACAATCGCAAAAGTCGCAAAGTTTTTGCGACAATCGCAAAAGTCGCAAAAGTCGCAAAAGTTTTTGCGACAATCGCAAAAGTCGCAAAAGTTTTTGCGACAATTGCAAAAGTTGCAGAAGTTTTTGCGACAATCGCAAAAGTCGCAAAAGTCGCAAAAGTCGCAAAAGTCGCAAAAGTCGCAAAAGTTTTTGCGACAATCGCAAAAGTCGCAAAAGTTTTTGCGACAATCGCAAAAGTCGCAAAAGTTTTTGCAACAATCGCAAAAGTCGCAAAAGTTTTTGCGACAATCGCAAAAGTCGCAAAAGTTTTTGCGACAATCGCAAAAGTCGCAAAAGTTTTTGCGACAATCGCAAAAGTCGCAAAAGTCGCAAAAGTTTTTGCGACAATCGCAAAAGTCGCAAAAGTTTTTGCGATAATCGCAAAAGTCGCAAAAGTTTTTGCGACAATCGCAAAAGTCGCAAAAGTCGCAGAAGTTTTTGCGACAATCGCAAAAGTCGCAGAAGTTTTTGCGACAATCGCAAAAGTCGCAAATGTCGCAAAAGTCGCAAAAGTTTTTGCGACAATCGCAAAAGTCGCAAAAGTTTTTGCGACAATCGCAAAAGTCGCAAATGTCGCAAAAGTCGCAGAAGTTTTTGCGACAATCGCAAAAGTCGCAAAAGTTTTTGCGACAATCGCAAAAGTCGCAAAAGTTTTTGCAACAATCGCAAAAGTCGCAAAAGTCGCAAAAGTTTTTGCGACAATCGCAAAAGTCGCAGAAGTTTTTGCGACAATCGCAAAAGTCGCAAAAGTCGCAAAAGTTTTTGCGACAATCGCAAAAGTCGCAAAAGTTTTTGCGACAATCGCAAAAGTCGCAAAAGTCGCAAAAGTTTTTGCGACAATCGCAAAAGTCGCAAAAGTTTTTGCGACAATCGCAAAAGTTTTTGCGACAATCGCAAAAGTTTTTGCGACAATCGCAAAAGTCGCAAAAGTCGCAAAAGTTTTTGCGACAATCGCAAAAGTCGCAAAAGTTTTTGCGACAATCGCAAAAGTCGCAAAGTTTTTGCGACAATCGCAAAAGTCGCAAAAGTCGCAAAAGTTTTTGCGACAATCGCAAAAGTCGCAAAAGTTTTTGCGACAATTGCAAAAGTTGCAGAAGTTTTTGCGACAATCGCAAAAGTCGCAAAAGTTTTTGCGACAATCGCAAAAGTCGCAAAAGTTTTTGCGACAATCGCAAAAGTCGCAAAAGTCGCAGAAGTTTTTGCGACAATCGCAAAAGTCGCAAAAGTTTTTGCGACAATCGCAAAAGTCGCAAAAGTTTTTGCAACAATCGCAAAAGTCGCAAAAGTTTTTGCGACAATCGCAAAAGTCGCAAAAGTTTTTGCGACAATCGCAAAAGTCGCAAAAGTTTTTGCGACAATCGCAAAAGTCGCAAAAGTCGCAAAAGTTTTTGCGACAATCGCAAAAGTCGCAAAAGTTTTTGCGACAATCGCAAAAGTCGCAAAAGTCGCAGAAGTTTTTGCGACAATCGCAAAAGTCGCAAAAGTTTTTGCGACAATCGCAAAAGTCGCAAAAGTCACAAAAGTTTTTGCGACAATCGCAAAAGTCGCAGAAGTTTTTGCGACAATCGCAAAAGTCGCAAAAGTTTTTGCGACAATCGCAAAAGTCGCAAAAGTTTTTGCGACAATCGCAAAAGTCGCAAAAGTTTTTGCGATAATCGCAAAAGTCGCAAAAGTTTTTGCGACAATCGCAAAAGTCGCAAAAGTTTTTGCGACAATCGCAAAAGTCGCAAAAGTCGCAAAAGTTTTTGCGACAATCGCAAAAGTCGCAAAAGTTTTGGCGACAATCGCAAAAGTCGCAAAAGTTTTTGCGACAATCGCAAAAGTCGCAAAAAGTCGCAAAGGTCGCAAAAGTTTTTGCGACAATCGCAAAAGTCGCAAAAGTTTTTGCGACAATCGCAAAAGTCGCAAAAGTTTTTGCGACAATCGCAAAAGTCGCAAAAGTTTTTGCGACAATCGCAAAAGTCGCAAAAGTTTTTGCGACAATCGCAAAAGTCGCAAAAGTCGCAAAAGTTTTTGCGGCAATCGCAAAAGTGCGATTGTTTTTGTCGCAAAAGACGCAAAAGTCGCAAAAGTCGCAAAAGTTTTTGCGACAATCGCAAAAGTCGCATAAGTTTTTTGCGACAATCGCAAAAGTCGCAAAAGTTTTTGCGACAATCGCAAAAGTCGCAAAAGTTTTTGCGACAATCGCAAAAGTCGCAAAAGTCGCAGAAGTTTTTGCGACAATCGCAAAAGTCGCAAAAGTCGCAAAAGTCGCAAAAGTCGCAAAAGTCGCAAAAGTTTTTGCGACAATCGCAAAAGTCGCAAATGTCACAAAAGTCGCAAAAGTTTTTGCGACAATCGCAAAAGTCGCAAAAGTTTTTGCGACAATCGCAAAAGTCGCAAAAGTCGCAAAAGTTTTTGCGACAATCGCAAAAGTCGCAAAAGTTTTGGCGACAATCGCAAAAGTCGCAAAAGTTTTTGCGACAATCGCAAAAGTCGCAAAAAATTTTGCGAAAATCGCAAAAGTCGCAAAAGTTTTTGCGACAATCGCAAAAGTTTTTGCGACAATCGCAAAAGTTTTTGCGACAATCGCAAAAGTCGCAAAAGTCGCAAAAGTTTTTGCGACAATCGCAAAAGTCGCAAAAGTTTTTGCGACAATCACAAAAGTCGCAAAAGTCGCAAAAGTTTTTGCGACAATCGCAAAAGTCGCAAAAGTTTTTGCGACAATCGCAAAAGTCGCAAAAGTTTTTGCGACAATCGCAAAAGTCGCATAAGTTTTTGCGACAATCGCAAAAGTTTTTGCGACAATCGCAAAAGTCGCAAAAGTTTTTGCGACAATCGCAAAAGTCGCAAAAGTCGCAAAAGTTTTTGCGACAATCGCAAAAGTCGCAAAAGTCGCAAAAGTCGCAAAAGTTTTTGCGACAATCGCAAAAGTCGCAAAAGTTTTTGCGACAATCGCAAAAGTCGCAAAAGTCGCAAAAATCGCAAAAGTCGCAAAAGTCGCAAAAGTTTTTGCGACAATCTCAAAAGTCGCAAATGTCGCAAAAGTCGCAAAAGTTTTTGCGACAATCGCAAAAGTCGCAAAAGTCGCAGAAGTTTTTGCGACAATCGCAAAAGTCGCAAAAGTCGCAAAAGTCGCAAAAGTCGCAAAAGTCGCAAAAGTTTTTGCGACAATCGCAAAAGTCGCAAATGTCACAAAAGTCGCAAAAGTTTTTGCGACAATCGCAAAAGTCGCAAAAGTTTTTGCGACAATCGCAAAAGTCGCAAAAGTCGCAAAAGTTTTTGCGACAATCGCAAAAGTCGCAAAAGTTTTGGCGACAATCGCAAAAGTCGCAAAAGTTTTTGCGACAATCGCAAAAGTCGCAAAAAATTTTGCGAAAATCGCAAAAGTCGCAAAAGTTTTTGCGACAATCGCAAAAGTCGCAAAAGTCGCAAAAGTCGCAAAAGTTTTTGCGACAATCGCAAAAGTCGCAAAAGTTTTTGCGACAATCGCAAAAGTCGCAAAAGTCGCAAAAATCGCAAAAGTCGCAAAAGTCGCAAAAGTTTTTGCGACAATCTCAAAAGTCGCAAAAGTCGCAAAAGTCGCAAAAGTTTTTGCGACAATCGCAAAAGTCGCAAAAGTTTTTGCGACAATCGCAAAAGTCGCAAAAGTCGCAAAAATCGCAAAAGTCGCAAAAGTCGCAAAAGTTTTTGCGACAATCTCAAAAGTCGCAAATGTCGCAAAAGTCGCAAAAGTTTTTGCGACAATCGCAAAAGTCGCAAAAGTCGCAGAAGTTTTTGCGACAATCGCAAAAGTCGCAAAAGTCGCAAAAGTCGCAAAAGTCGCAAAAGTCGCAAAAGTTTTTGCGACAATCGCAAAAGTCGCAAATGTCACAAAAGTCGCAAAAGTTTTTGCGACAATCGCAAAAGTCGCAAAAGTTTTTGCGACAATCGCAAAAGTCGCAAAAGTCGCAAAAGTTTTTGCGACAATCGCAAAAGTCGCAAAAGTTTTGGCGACAATCGCAAAAGTCGCAAAAGTTTTTGCGACAATCGCAAAAGTCGCAAAAAATTTTGCGAAAATCGCAAAAGTCGCAAAAGTTTTTGCGACAATCGCAAAAGTTTTTGCGACAATCGCAAAAGTTTTTGCGACAATCGCAAAAGTCGCAAAAGTCGCAAAAGTTTTTGCGACAATCGCAAAAGTCGCAAAAGTTTTTGCGACAATCACAAAAGTCGCAAAAGTCGCAAAAGTTTTTGCGACAATCGCAAAAGTCGCAAAAGTTTTTGCGACAATCGCAAAAGTCGCAAAAGTTTTTGCGACAATCGCAAAAGTCGCATAAGTTTTTGCGACAATCGCAAAAGTTTTTGCGACAATCGCAAAAGTCGCAAAAGTTTTTGCGACAATCGCAAAAGTCGCAAAAGTTTTTGCGACAATCGCAAAAGTCGCAAAAGTTTTTGCGACAATCGCAAAAGTCGCAAAAGTCGCAAAAGTTTTTGCGACAATCGCAAAAGTTGCAAAAGTTTTTGCGACAATCGCAGAAGTTTTTGCGACAATCGCAAAAGTCGCAGAAGTTTTTGCGACAATCGCAAAAGTCGCAAAAGTCGCAAAAGTCGCAAAAGTTTTTGCGACAATCGCAAAAGTCGCAAAAGTTTTTGCGACAATCGCAAAAGTCGCAAAAGTTTTTGCGACAATCGCAAAAGTCGCATAAGTTTTTGCGACAATCGCAAAAGTTTTTGCGACAATCGCAAAAGTCGCAGAAGTTTTTGCGACAATCGCAAAAGTCGCAGAAGTTTTTGCGACAATCGCAAAAGTCGCAAAAGTTTTTGCGACAATCGCAAAAGTCGCAAAAGTTTTTGCGACAATCGCAAAAGTCGCAAAAGTTTTTGTGACAATCGCAAAAGTCGCAGAAGTTTTTGCGACAATCGCAAAAGTCGCAAAAGTTTTTGCGACAATCGCAAAAGTCGCAAAAGTCGCAAAAGTTTTTGCGACAATCGCAAAAGTCGCAAAAGTTTTTGCGACAATCGCAAAAGTCGCAAAAGTTTTTGCGACAATCGCAAAAGTTTTTGCGACAATCGCAAAAGTCGCAAAAGTCGCAAAAGTTTTTGCGACAATCGCAAAAGTCGCAAAAGTTTTTGCGATAATCGCAAAAGTCGCAAAAGTTTTTGCGACAATCGCAAAAGTCGCAAAAGTCGCAGAAGTTTTTGCGACAATCGCAAAAGTCGCAAAAGTTTTTGCGACAATCGCAAAAGTCGCAAAAGTCGCAGAAGTTTTTGCGACAATCGCAAAAGTCGCAAAAGTTTTTGCGACAATCGCAAAAGTCGCAAAAGTCGCAAAAGTTTTTGCGACAATCGCAAAAGTCGCAAAAGTTTTTGCGACAATCGCAAAAGTCGCAAAAGTCGCAAAAGTTTTTGCGACAATCGCAAAAGTCGCAGAAGTTTTTGCGACAATCGCAAAAGTCGCAAAAGTTTTTGCGACAATCGCAAAAGTCGCAAAAGTCGCAAAAGTTTTTGCGACAATCGCAAAAGTCGCAAAAGTTTTTGCGACAATCGCAAAAGGTTTTGCGACAATCGCAAAAGTTTTTGCGACAATCGCAAAAGTCGCAAAAGTCGCAAAAGTTTTTGCGACAATCGCAAAAGTCGCAAAAGTTTTTGCGATAATCGCAAAAGTCGCAAAAGTCGCAAAAGTTTTTGCGACAATCGCAAAAGTCGCAAATGTCACAAAAGTCGCAAAAGTTTTTGCGACAATCGCAAAAGTCGCAAAAGTTTTTGCGACAATCGCAAAAGTCGCAAAAGTTTTTGCGACAATCGCAAAAGTCGCAAAAGTCGCAAAAGTTTTTGCGACAATCGCAAAAGTCGCATAAGTTTTTGCGACAATCGCAAAAGTCGCATAAGTTTTTGCGACAATCGCAAAAGTCGCAGAAGTTTTTGCGACAATCGCAAAAGTCGCAAAAGTCGCAAAAGTTTTTGCGACAATCGCAAAAGTCGCAAAAGTTTTGGCGACAATCGCAAAAGTCGCAAAAGTTTTTGCGACAATCGCAAAAGTCGCAAAAGTCGCAAAAGTCGCAAAAGTTTTTGCGACAATCGCAAGAGTCGCAAAAGTTTTTGCGACAATCGCAAAAGTCGCAAAAGTTTTTGCGACAATCGCAAAAGTCGCAAAAAATTTTGCGATAATCGCAAAAGTCGCAAAAGTTTTTGCGACAATCGCAAAAGTTTTTGCGACAATCGCAAAAGTTTTTGCAACAATCGCAAAAGTCGCAAAAGTCGCAAAAGTTTTTGCGACAATCGCAAAAGTCGCAAAAGTTTTTGCGACAATCACAAAAGTCGCAAAAGTCGCAAAAGTTTTTGCGACAATCGCAAAAGTCGCAAAAGTTTTTGCGACAATCGCAAAAGTCGCAAAAGTTTTTGCGACAATCGCAAAAGTCGCATAAGTTTTTGCGACAATCGCAAAAGTTTTTGCGACAATCGCAAAAGTCGCAAAAGTTTTTGCGACAATCGCAAAAGTCGCAAAAGTTTTTGCGACAATCGCAAAAGTCGCAAAAGTTTTTGCGACAATCGCAAAAGTCGCAAAAGTTTTTGCGACAATCGCAAAAGTCGCATAAGTTTTTGCGACAATCGCAAAAGTTTTTGCGACAATCGCAAGAGGTCGCAGAAGTTTTTGCGACAATCGCAAAAGTCGCAGAAGTTTTTGCGACAATCGCAAAAGTCGCAAAAGTCGCAAAAGTCGCAAAAGTTTTTGCGACAATCGCAAAAGTCGCAAAAGTTTTTGCGACAATCGCAAAAGTCGCAAAAGTTTTTGCGACAATCGCAAGAGTCGCAAAAGTTTTTGCGACAATCGCAAAAGTCGCAAAAGTTTTTGCGACAATCGCAAAAGTCGCAAAAAATTTTGCGATAATCGCAAAAGTCGCAAAAGTTTTTGCGACAATCGCAAAAGTTTTTGCGACAATCGCAAAAGTTTTTGCAACAATCGCAAAAGTCGCAAAAGTCGCAAAAGTTTTTGCGACAATCGCAAAAGTCGCAAAAGTTTTTGCGACAATCACAAAAGTCGCAAAAGTCGCAAAAGTTTTTGCGACAATCGCAAAAGTCGCAAAAGTTTTTGCGACAATCGCAAAAGTCGCAAAAGTTTTTGCGACAATCGCAAAAGTCGCATAAGTTTTTGCGACAATCGCAAAAGTTTTTGCGACAATCGCAAAAGTCGCAAAAGTTTTTGCGACAATCGCAAAAGTCGCAGAAGTTTTTGCGACAATCGCAAAAGTCGCAGAAGTTTTTGCGACAATCGCAAAAGTCGCAAAAGTTTTTGCGACAATCGCAAAAGTCGCAAAAGTTTTTGCGACAATCGCAAAAGTCGCAAAAGTTTTTGTGACAATCGCAAAAGTCGCAGAAGTTTTTGCGACAATCGCAAAAGTCGCAAAAGTTTTTGCGACAATCGCAAAAGTCGCAAAAGTCGCAAAAGTTTTTGCGACAATCGCAAAAGTCGCATAAGTTTTTGCGACAATCGCAAAAGTTTTTGCGACAATCGCAAAAGTCGCAGAAGTTTTTGCGACAATCGCAAAAGTCACAGAAGTTTTTGCGACAATCGCAAAAGTCGCAAAAGTTTTTGCGACAATCGCAAAAGTCGCAAAAGTTTTTGCGACAATCGCAAAAGTTTTTGCGACAATCGCAAAAGTCGCAAAAGTCGCAAAAGTTTTTGCGACAATCGCAAAAGTCGCAAAAGTTTTTGCGATAATCGCAAAAGTCGCAAAAGTTTTTGCGACAATCGCAAAAGTCGCAAAAGTCGCAGAAGTTTTTGCGACAATCGCAAAAGTCGCAAAAGTTTTTGCGACAATCGCAAAAGTCGCAAAAGTCGCAGAAGTTTTTGCGACAATCGCAAAAGTCGCAAAAGTTTTTGCGACAATCGCAAAAGTCGCAAAAGTCGCAAAAGTTTTTGCGACAATCGCAAAAGTCGCAAAAGTTTTTGCGACAATCGCAAAAGTTTTTGCGACAATCGCAAAAGTCGCAAAAGTCGCAAAAATCGCAAAAGTCGCAAAAGTCGCAAAAGTTTTTGCGACAATCTCAAAAGTCGCAAATGTCGCAAAAGTCGCAAAAGTTTTTGCGACAATCGCAAAAGTCGCAAAAGTCGCAGAAGTTTTTGCGACAATCGCAAAAGTCGCAAAAGTTTTTGCGACAATCGCAAAAGTCGCAAAAGTCGCAGAAGTTTTTGCGACAATCGCAAAAGTCGCAAAAGTCGCAAAAGTCGCAAAAGTCGCAAAAGTCGCAAAAGTTTTTGCGACAATCGCAAAAGTCGCAAATGTCACAAAAGTCGCAAAAGTTTTTGCGACAATCGCAAAAGTCGCAAAAGTTTTTGCGACAATCGCAAAAGTCGCAAAAGTCGCAAAAGTTTTTGCGACAATCGCAAAAGTCGCATAAGTTTTTGCGACAATCGCAAAAGTCGCAAAAGTTTTTGCGACAATCGCAAAAGTCGCAAAAGTCGCAAAAGTTTTTGCGACAATCGCAAAAGTCGCAAAAGTTTTGGCGACAATCGCAAAAGTCGCAAAAGTTTTTGCGACAATCGCAAAAGTCGCAAAAGTCGCAAAAGTCGCAAAAGTTTTTGCGACAATCGCAAGAGTCGCAAAAGTTTTTGCGACAATCGCAAAAGTCGCAAAAGTTTTTGCGACAATCGCAAAAGTCGCAAAAATTTTTGCGAAAATCGCAAAAGTCGCAAAAGTTTTTGCGACAATCGCAAAAGTTTTTGCGACAATCGCAAAAGTTTTTGCGACAATCGCAAAAGTCGCAAAAGTCGCAAAAGTTTTTGCGACAATCGCAAAAGTCGCAAAAGTTTTTGCGACAATCACAAAAGTCGCAAAAGTCGCAAAAGTTTTTGCGACAATCGCAAAAGTCGCAAAAGTTTTTGCGACAATCGCAAAAGTCGCAAAAGTTTTGGCGACAATCGCAAAAGTCGCAAAAGTTTTTGCGACAATCGCAAAAGTCGCAAAAGTTTTTGCGACAATCGCAAAAGTCGCAAAAGTTTTTGCGACAATCGCAAAAGTCGCAAAAGTTTTTGCGACAATCGCAAAAGTCGCAAAAGTCGCAAAAGTTTTTGCGACAATCGCAAAAGTTGCAAAAGTTTTTGCGACAATCGCAAGAGGTCGCAGAAGTTTTTGCGACAATCGCAAAAGTCGCAGAAGTTTTTGCGACAATCGCAAAAGTCGCAAAAGTCGCAAAAGTCGCAAAAGTTTTTGCGACAATCGCAAAAGTCGCAAAAGTTTTTGCGACAATCGCAAAAGTCGCAAAAGTTTTTGCGACAATCGCAAAAGTCGCATAAGTTTTTGCGACAATCGCAAAAGTTTTTGCGACAATCGCAAAAGTCGCAGAAGTTTTTGCGACAATCGCAAAAGTCGCAGAAGTTTTTGCGACAATCGCAAAAGTCGCAAAAGTTTTTGCGACAATCGCAAAAGTCGCAAAAGTTTTTGCGACAATCGCAAAAGTCGCAAAAGTTTTTGTGACAATCGCAAAAGTCGCAGAAGTTTTTGCGACAATCGCAAAAGTCGCAAAAGTTTTTGCGACAATCGCAAAAGTCGCAAAAGTCGCAAAAGTTTTTGCGACAATCGCAAAAGTCGCAAAAGTTTTTGCGACAATCGCAAAAGTCGCAAAAGTTTTTGCGACAATCGCAAAAGTTTTTGCGACAATCGCAAAAGTCGCAAAAGTCGCAAAAGTTTTTGCGACAATCGCAAAAGTCGCAGAAGTTTTTGCGACAATCGCAAAAGTCGCAAAAGTTTTTGCGACAATCGCAAAAGTCGCAAAAGTCGCAAAAGTTTTTGCGACAATCGCAAAAGTCGCAAAAGTTTTTGCGACAATCGCAAAAGTTTTTGCGACAATCGCAAAAGTTTTTGCGACAATCGCAAAAGTCGCAAAAGTCGCAAAAGTTTTTGCGACAATCGCAAAAGTCGCAAAAGTTTTTGCGATAATCGCAAAAGTCGCAAAAGTTTTTGCGACAATCGCAAAAGTCGCAAAAGTCGCAGAAGTTTTTGCGACAATCGCAAAAGTCGCAGAAGTTTTTGCGACAATCGCAAAAGTCGCAAATGTCGCAAAAGTCGCAAAAGTTTTTGCGACAATCGCAAAAGTCGCAAAAGTTTTTGCGACAATCGCAAAAGTCGCAAATGTCGAAAAAGTCGCAGAAGTTTTTGCGACAATCGCAAAAGTCGCAAAAGTTTTTGCAACAATCGCAAAAGTCGCAAAAGTTTTTGCGACAATCGCAAAAGTCGCATAAGTTTTTGCGACAATCGCAAAAGTTTTTGCGACAATCGCAAAAGTCGCAGAAGTTTTTGCGACAATCGCAAAAGTCGCAGAAGTTTTTGCGACAATCGCAAAAGTCGCAAAAGTTTTTGCGACAATCGCAAAAGTCGCAAAAGTCGCAGAAGTTTTTGCGACAATCGCAAAAGTCGCAAAAGTTTTTGCGACAATCGCAAAAGTCGCAAAAGTCGCAAAAGTTTTTGCGACAATCGCAAAAGTCGCAAAAGTTTTTGCGACAATCGCAAAAGTCGCAAAAGTCGCAAAAGTTTTTGCGACAATCGCAAAAGTCGCAGAAGTTTTTGCGACAATCGCAAAAGTCGCAAAAGTTTTTGCGACAATCGCAAAAGTCGCAAAAGTCGCAAAAGTTTTTGCGACAATCGCAAAAGTCGCAAAAGTTTTTGCGACAATCGCAAAAGTTTTTGCGACAATCGCAAAAGTTTTTGCGACAATCGCAAAAGTCGCAAAAGTCGCAAAAGTTTTTGCGACAATCGCAAAAGTCGCAAAAGTTTTTGCGATAATCGCAAAAGTCGCAAAAGTTTTTGCGACAATCGCAAAAGTCGCAAAAGTCGCAGAAGTTTTTGCGACAATCGCAAAAGTCGCAGAAGTTTTTGCGACAATCGCAAAAGTCGCAAATGTCGCAAAAGTCGCAAAAGTTTTTGCGACAATCGCAAAAGTCGCAAAAGTTTTTGCGACAATCGCAAAAGTCGCAAATGTCGAAAAAGTCGCAGAAGTTTTTGCGACAATCGCAAAAGTCGCAAAAGTTTTTGCGACAATCGCAAAAGTCGCAAAAGTTTTTGCAACAATCGCAAAAGTCGCAAAAGTCGCAAAAGTTTTTGCGACAATCGCAAAAGTCGCAGAAGTTTTTGCGACAATCGCAAAAGTCGCAAAAGTCGCAGAAGTTTTTGCGACAATCGCAAAAGTCGCAAAAGTTTTTGCGACAATCGCAAAAGTCGCAAAGTTTTTGCGACAATCGCAAAAGTCGCAAAAGTCGCAAAAGTTTTTGCGACAATCGCAAAAGTCGCAAAAGTTTTTGCGACAATTGCAAAAGTTGCAGAAGTTTTTGCGACAATCGCAAAAGTCGCAAAAGTCGCAAAAGTCGCAAAAGTCGCAAAAGTCGCAAAAGTTTTTGCGACAATCGCAAAAGTCGCAGAAGTTTTTGCGACAATCGCAAAAGTCGCAAAAGTTTTTGCGACAATCGCAAAAGTCGCAAAAGTTTTTGCGACAATCGCAAAAGTCGCAAAAGTTTTTGCGACAATCGCAAAAGTCGCAAAAGTTTTTGCGACAATCGCAAAAGTCGCAAAAGTTTTTGCGACAATCGCAAAAGTCGCAAAAGTCGCAAAAGTTTTTGCGACAATCGCAAAAGTCGCAAAAGTTTTTGCGACAATCGCAAAAGTCGCAAAAGTTTTTGCGACAATCGCAAAAGTCGCAAAAGTTTTTGCGACAATCGCAAAAGTCGCAAAAGTTTTTGCGACAATCGCAAAAGTCGCAAAAGTCGCAGAAGTTTTTGCGACAATCGCAAAAGTCGCAAAAGTTTTTGCGACAATCGCAAAAGTCGCAAAAGTCACAAAAGTTTTTGCGACAATCGCAAAAGTCGCAAAAGTTTTTGCGACAATCGCAAAAGTCGCAAAAGTTTTTGCGACAATCGCAAAAGTCGCAAAAGTTTTTGCGACAATCGCAAAAGTCGCAAATGTCGCAAAAGTCGCAGAAGTTTTTGCGACAATCGCAAAAGTCGCAAAAGTTTTTGCGACAATCGCAAAAGTCGCAAAAGTTTTTGCAACAATCGCAAAAGTCGCAAAAGTCGCAAAAGTTTTTGCGACAATCGCAAAAGTCGCAAAAGTTTTTGCGACAATCGCAAAAGTCGCAAAGTTTTTGCGACAATCGCAAAAGTCGCAAAAGTCGCAAAAGTTTTTGCGACAATCGCAAAAGTCGCAAAAGTTTTTGCGACAATTGCAAAAGTTGCAGAAGTTTTTGCGACAATCGCAAAAGTCGCAAAAGTCGCAAAAGTCGCAAAAGTCGCAAAAGTCGCAAAAGTTTTTGCGACAATCGCAAAAGTCGCAGAAGTTTTTGCGACAATCGCAAAAGTCGCAAAAGTTTTTGCGACAATCGCAAAAGTCGCAAAAGTTTTTGCGACAATCGCAAAAGTCGCAAAAGTTTTTGCGACTATCGCAAAAGTCGCAAAAGTTTTTGCGACAATCGCAAAAGTCGCAAAAGTTTTTGCGACAATCGCAAAAGTCGCAAAAGTCGCATAAGTTTTTGCGACAATCGCAAAAGTTTTTGCGACAATCGCAAAAGTCGCAGAAGTTTTTGCGACAATCGCAAAAGTCGCAAAAGTTTTTGCGACAATCGCAAAAGTCGCAAAAGTCGCAAAAGTTTTTGCGACAATCGCAAAAGTCGCAAAAGTTTTTGCGACAATCGCAAAAGTCGCAAAAGTTTTTGCGACAATCGCAAAAGTCGCAAAAGTTTTTGCGACAATCGCAAAAGTCGCAGAAGTTTTTGCGACAATCGCAAAAGTCGCAAAAGTTTTTGCGACAATCGCAAAAGTCGCAAAAGTCGCAAAAGTTTTTGCGACAATCGCAAAAGTCGCAAAAGTTTTTGCGACAATCGCAAAAGTCGCAAAAGTTTTTGCGACAATCGCAAAAGTCGCAAAAGTTTTTGCGACAATCGCAAAAGTCGCAAAAGTTTTTGCGACAATCGCAAAAGTCGCAAAAGTCGCAGAAGTTTTTGCGACAATCGCAAAAGTCGCAAAAGTTTTTGCGACAATCGCAAAAGTCGCAAAAGTCACAAAAGTTTTTGCGACAATCGCAAAAGTCGCAAAAGTTTTTGCGACAATCGCAAAAGTCGCAAAAGTTTTTGCGACAATCGCAAAAGTCGCAAAAGTTTTTGCGACAATCGCAAAAGTCGCAAATGTCGCAAAAGTCGCAGAAGTTTTTGCGACAATCGCAAAAGTCGCAAAAGTTTTTGCGACAATCGCAAAAGTCGCAAAAGTTTTTGCAACAATCGCAAAAGTCGCAAAAGTCGCAAAAGTTTTTGCGACAATCGCAAAAGTCGCAAAAGTTTTTGCGACAATCGCAAAAGTCGCAAAGTTTTTGCGACAATCGCAAAAGTCGCAAAAGTCGCAAAAGTTTTTGCGACAATCGCAAAAGTCGCAAAAGTTTTTGCGACAATTGCAAAAGTTGCAGAAGTTTTTGCGACAATCGCAAAAGTCGCAAAAGTCGCAAAAGTCGCAAAAGTCGCAAAAGTCGCAAAAGTTTTTGCGACAATCGCAAAAGTCGCAGAAGTTTTTGCGACAATCGCAAAAGTCGCAAAAGTTTTTGCGACAATCGCAAAAGTCGCAAAAGTTTTTGCGACAATCGCAAAAGTCGCAAAAGTTTTTGCGACTATCGCAAAAGTCGCAAAAGTTTTTGCGACAATCGCAAAAGTCGCAAAAGTTTTTGCGACAATCGCAAAAGTCGCAAAAGTCGCATAAGTTTTTGCGACAATCGCAAAAGTTTTTGCGACAATCGCAAAAGTCGCAGAAGTTTTTGCGACAATCGCAAAAGTCGCAAAAGTTTTTGCGACAATCGCAAAAGTCGCAAAAGTCGCAAAAGTTTTTGCGACAATCGCAAAAGTCGCAAAAGTTTTTGCGACAATCGCAAAAGTCGCAAAAGTTTTTGCGACAATCGCAAAAGTCGCAAAAGTTTTTGCGACAATCGCAAAAGTCGCAAAAGTCGCAGAAGTTTTTGCGACAATCGCAAAAGTCGCAAAAGTTTTTGCGACAATCGCAAAAGTCGCAAAAGTCACAAAAGTTTTTGCGACAATCGCAAAAGTCGCAGAAGTTTTTGCGACAATCGCAAAAGTCTCAAAAGTTTTTGCGACAATCGCAAAAGTCGCAAAAGTCGCAAAAGTTTTTGCGACAATCGCAAAAGTCGCAGAAGTTTTTGCGACAATCGCAAAAGTCGCAAAAGTTTTTGCGACAATCGCAAAAGTCGCAAAAGTCGCAAAAGTTTTTGCGACAATCGCAAAAGTCACAAAAGTTTTTGCGACAATCCCAAAAGTCGCAGAAGTTTTTGCGACAATCGCAAAAGTCGCAAAAGTTTTTGCGACAATCGCAAAAGTCGCAAAAGTCGCAAAAGTTTTTGCGACAATCGCAAAAGTCGCAAAAGTTTTTGCGACAATCGCAAAAGTCGCAGAAGTTTTTGCGACAATCGCAAAAGTCGCATAAGTTTTTGCGACAATCGCAAAAGTTTTTGCGACAATCGCAAAAGTCGCAAAAGTTTTTGCGACAATCGCAAAAGTCGCAAAAGTTTTTGCGACAATCGCAAAAGTCGCAAAAGTTTTTGCGACAATCGCAAAAGTCGCAGAAGTTTTTGCGACAATCGCAAAAGTCGCAAAAGTCGCAAAAGTTTTTGCGACAATCGCAAAAGTCGCAAAAGTTTTGGCGACAATCGCAAAAGTCGCAAAAGTTTTTGCGACAATCGCAAAAGTCGCAAAAGTCGCATAAGTTTTTGCGACAATCGCAAAAGTTTTTGCGACAATCGCAAAAGTCGCATAAGTTTTTGCGACAATCGCAAAAGTTTTTGCGACAATCGCAAAAGTCGCAAAAGTTTTTGCGACAATCGCAAAAGTCGCAAAAGTTTTTGCGACAATCGCAAAAGTCGCAAAAGTCGCAAAAGTTTTTGCGACAATCGCAAAAGTCGCAGAAGTTTTTGCGACAATCGCAAAAGTCGCAGAAGTTTTTGCGACAATCGCAAAAGTCGCAAAAGTTTTTGCGACAATCGCAAAAGTCGCAAAAGTCGCAGAAGTTTTTGCGACAATCGCAAAAGTCGCAAAAGTTTTTGCGACAATCGCAAAAGTCGCAAAAGTCGCAAAAGTTTTTGCGACAATCGCAAAAGTTTTTGCGACAATCGCAAAAGTCGCAAAAGTTTTTGCGACAATCGCAAAAGTCGCAAAAGTCGCAAAAGTTTTTGCGACAATCGCAAAAGTCGCAGAAGTTTTTGCGACAATCGCAAAAGTCGCAAAAGTTTTTGCGACAATCGCAAAAGTCGCAAAAGTCGCAAAAGTTTTTGCGACAATCGCAAAAGTCGCAAAAGTTTTTGCGACAATCGCAAAAGTTTTTGCGACAATCGCAAAAGTCGCAAAAGTTTTTGCGACAATCGCAAAAGTCGCAAAAGTTTTTGCGACAATCGCAAAAGTCGCAAAAGTCGCAAAAGTTTTTGCGACAATCGCAAAAGTCGCAGAAGTTTTTGCGACAATCGCAAAAGTCGCAAAAGTTTTTGCGACAATCGCAAAAGTCGCAAAAGTCGCATAAGTTTTTGCGACAATCGCAAAAGTCGCAAAAGTTTTTGCGACAATCGCAAAAGTCGCAAAAGTCGCAAAAGTTTTTGCGACAATCGCAAAAGTCGCAGAAGTTTTTGCGACAATCGCAAAAGTCGCAAAAGTTTTTGCGACAATCGCAAAAGTCGCAAAAGTCGCAAAAGTTTTTGCGACAATCGCAAAAGTCGCAAAAGTTTTTGCGATAATCGCAAAAGTCGCAAAAGTTTTTGCGACAATCGCAAAAGTCGCAAAAGTCGCAGAAGTTTTTGCGACAATCGCAAAAGTCGCAAAAGTTTTTGCGACAATTGCAAAAGTCGCAAATGTCGCAAAAGTCGCAAAAGTTTTTGCGACAATCGCAAAAGTCGCAAAAGTTTTTGCGACAATCGCAAAAGTCGCAAATGTCGAAAAAGTCGCAGAAGTTTTTGCGACAATCGCAAAAGTCGCAAAAGTTTTTGCGACAATCGCAAAAGTCGCAAAAGTTTTTGCAACAATCGCAAAAGTCGCAAAAGTCGCAAAAGTTTTTGCGACAATCGCAAAAGTCGCAGAAGTTTTTGCGACAATCGCAAAAGTCGCAAAAGTCGCATAAGTTTTTGCGACAATCGCAAAAGTTTTTGCGACAATCGCAAAAGTCGCAGAAGTTTTTGCGACAATCGCAAAAGTCGCAAAAGTTTTTGCGACAATCGCAAAAGTCGCAAAAGTCGCAAAAGTTTTTGCGACAATCGCAAAAGTCGCAAAAGTTTTTGCGACAATCGCAAAAGTCGCAAAGTTTTTGCGACAATCGCAAAAGTCGCAAAAGTCGCAAAAGTTTTTGCGACAATCGCAAAAGTCGCAAAAGTTTTTGCGACAATTGCAAAAGTTGCAGAAGTTTTTGCGACAATCGCAAAAGTCGCAAAAGTCGCAAAAGTCGCAAAAGTCGCAAAAGTCGCAAAAGTTTTTGCGACAATCGCAAAAGTCGCAGAAGTTTTTGCGACAATCGCAAAAGTCGCAAAAGTTTTTGCGACAATCGCAAAAGTCGCAAAAGTTTTTGCGACAATCGCAAAAGTCGCAAAAGTTTTTGCGACAATCGCAAAAGTCGCAAAAGTTTTTGCGACAATCGCAAAAGTCGCAAAAGTTTTTGCGACAATCGCAAAAGTCGCAAAAGTCGCATAAGTTTTTGCGACAATCGCAAAAGTTTTTGCGACAATCGCAAAAGTCGCAGAAGTTTTTGCGACAATCGCAAAAGTCGCAAAAGTTTTTGCGACAATCGCAAAAGTCGCAAAAGTCGCAAAAGTTTTTGCGACAATCGCAAAAGTCGCTAAAGTTTTTGCGACAATCGCAAAAGTCGCAAAAGTTTTTGCGACAATCGCAAAAGTCGCAAAAGTTTTTGCGACAATCGCAAAAGTCGCAAAAGTTTTTGCGACAATCGCAAAAGTCGCAAAAGTCGCAGAAGTTTTTGCGACAATCGCAAAAGTCGCAAAAGTTTTTGCGACAATCGCAAAAGTCGCAAAAGTCACAAAAGTTTTTGCGACAATCGCAAAAGTCGCAGAAGTTTTTGCGACAATCGCAAAAGTCTCAAAAGTTTTTGCGACAATCGCAAAAGTCGCAAAAGTCGCAAAAGTTTTTGCGACAATCGCAAAAGTCGCAGAAGTTTTTGCGACAATCGCAAAAGTCGCAAAAGTTTTTGCGACAATCGCAAAAGTCGCAAAAGTCGCAAAAGTTTTTGCGACAATCGCAAAAGTCACAAAAGTTTTTGCGACAATCCCAAAAGTCGCAGAAGTTTTTGCGACAATCGCAAAAGTCGCAAAAGTTTTTGCGACAATCGCAAAAGTCGCAAAAGTCGCAAAAGTTTTTGCGACAATCGCAAAAGTCGCAAAAGTTTTTGCGACAATCGCAAAAGTCGCAGAAGTTTTTGCGACAATCGCAAAAGTCGCATAAGTTTTTGCGACAATCGCAAAAGTTTTTGCGACAATCGCAAAAGTCGCAAAAGTTTTTGCGACAATCGCAAAAGTCGCAAAAGTTTTTGCGACAATCGCAAAAGTCGCAAAAGTTTTTGCGACAATCGCAAAAGTCGCAGAAGTTTTTGCGACAATCGCAAAAGTCGCAAAAGTCGCAAAAGTTTTTGCGACAATCGCAAAAGTCGCAAAAGTTTTGGCGACAATCGCAAAAGTCGCAAAAGTTTTTGCGACAATCGCAAAAGTCGCAAAAGTCGCATAAGTTTTTGCGACAATCGCAAAAGTTTTTGCGACAATCGCAAAAGTCGCATAAGTTTTTGCGACAATCGCAAAAGTTTTTGCGACAATCGCAAAAGTCGCAGAAGTTTTTGCGACAATCGCAAAAGTCGCAAAAGTTTTTGCGACAATCGCAAAAGTCGCAAAAGTCGCAAAAGTTTTTGCGACAATCGCAAAAGTCGCAAAAGTTTTTGCGACAATCGCAAAAGTCGCAAAAGTTTTTGCGACAATCGCAAAAGTCGCAAAAGTTTTTGCGACAATCGCAAAAGTCGCAAAAGTTTTTGCGACAATCGCAAAAGTCGCAAAAGTCGCAGAAGTTTTTGCGACAATCGCAAAAGTCGCAAAAGTTTTTGCGACAATCGCAAAAGTCGCAAAAGTCACAAAAGTTTTTGCGACAATCGCAAAAGTCGCAAAAGTTTTTGCGACAATCGCAAAAGTCGCAAAAGTTTTTGCGACAATCGCAAAAGTCGCAAAAGTTTTTGCGACAATCGCAAAAGTCGCAAATGTCGCAAAAGTCGCAGAAGTTTTTGCGACAATCGCAAAAGTCGCAAAAGTTTTTGCGACAATCGCAAAAGTCGCAAAAGTTTTTGCAACAATCGCAAAAGTCGCAAAAGTCGCAAAAGTTTTTGCGACAATCGCAAAAGTCGCAGAAGTTTTTGCGACAATCGCAAAAGTCGCAAAAGTCGCAGAAGTTTTTGCGACAATCGCAAAAGTCGCAAAAGTTTTTGCGACAATCGCAAAAGTCGCAAAGTTTTTGCGACAATCGCAAAAGTCGCAAAAGTCGCAAAAGTTTTTGCGACAATCGCAAAAGTCGCAAAAGTTTTTGCGACAATTGCAAAAGTTGCAGAAGTTTTTGCGACAATCGCAAAAGTCGCAAAAGTCGCAAAAGTCGCAAAAGTCGCAAAAGTCGCAAAAGTTTTTGCGACAATCGCAAAAGTCGCAGAAGTTTTTGCGACAATCGCAAAAGTCGCAGAAGTTTTTGCGACAATCGCAAAAGTCGCAAAAGTTTTTGCGACAATCGCAAAAGTCGCAAAAGTTTTTGCGACAATCGCAAAAGTCGCAAAAGTTTTTGCGACAATCGCAAAAGTTTTTGCGACAATCGCAAAAGTCGCAAAAGTTTTTGCGACAATCGCAAAAGTCGCAAAAGTTTTTGCGACAATCGCAAAAGTCGCAAAAGTTTTTGCGACAATCGCAAAAGTCGCAAAAGTTTTTGCGACAATCGCAAAAGTCGCAAAAGTCGCAAAAGTTTTTGCGACAATCGCAAAAGTCGCAAAAGTCGCAAAAGTTTTTGCGACAATCGCAAAAGTCGCAAAAGTTTTGGCGACAATCGCAAAAGTCGCAAAAGTTTTTGCGACAATCGCAAAAGTCGCAAAAGTCGCAAAAGTCGCAAAAGTTTTTTCGACAATCGCAAAAGTCGCAGAAGTTTTTGCGACAATCGCAAAAGTCGCAAAAGTTTTTGCGACAATCGCAAAAGTCGCAAAAGTCGCAAAAGTTTTTGCGACAATCGCAAAAGTCGCAAAAGTTTTTGCGACAATCACAAAAGTCGCAAAAGTTTTTGCAACAATCGCAAAAGTCGCAGAAGTTTTTGCGACAATCGCAAAAGTCGCAAAAGTCGCAAAAGTTTTTGCGACAATCGCAAAAGTCGCAAAAGTTTTGGCGACAATCGCAAAAGTCGCAAAAGTTTTTGCGACAATCGCAAAAGTCGCAAAAGTCGTAAAAGTCGCAAAAGTCGCAAAAGTCGCAAAAGTTTTTGCGACAATCGCAAAAGTCGCAAAAGTTTTTGCGACAATCGCAAAAGTCGCAAAAGTCGCAAAAGTCGCAAAAGTTTTTGCGACAATCGCAAAAGTCGCAAAAGTTTTTGCGACAATCGCAAAAGTCGCAAAAGTTTTTGCGACAATCGCAAAAGTCGCAAAAGTCGCAAAAGTCGCAAAAGTCGCAAAAGTCGCAAAAGTTTTTGCGACAATCGCAAAAGTCGCAAATGTCGCAAAAGTCGCAAAAGTTTTTGCGACAATCGCAAAAGTCGCAAAAGTTTTTGCGATAATCGCAAAAGTCGCAAAAGTTTTTGCGACAATCGCAAAAGTCGCAAAAGTCGCAGAAGTTTTTGCGACAATCGCAAAAGTCGCAAAAGTTTTTGCGACAATCGCAAAAGTCGCAAAAGTCGCAAAAGTTTTTGCGACAATCGCAAAAGTCGCAAAAGTTTTTGCGACAATCGCAAAAGTCGCAAAAGTTTTTGCGACAATCAAACAAAAGTCGCAAAAATTTTTGCGAAAATCGCAAAAGTCGCAAAAGTTTTTGCGACAATCGCAAAAGTTTTTGCGACAATCGAAAAAGTTTTTGCGACAATCGCAAAAGTCGCAAAAGTTTTTGCGACAATCGCAAAAGTCGCAAAAGTCGCAAAAGTTTTTGCGACAATCGCAAAAGTCGCAAAAGTCGCAAAAGTTTTTGCGACAATCGCAAAAGTCGCAAAAGTTTTTGCGACAATCACAAAAGTCGCAAAAGTCGCAAAAGTTTTTGCGACAATCGCAAAAGTCGCAAAAGTTTTTGCGACAATCGCAAAAGTCGCAAAAGTTTTTGCGACAATCGCAAAAGTCGCAAAAGTCGCAAAAGTTTTTGCGACAATCGCAAAAGTCGCAAAAGTTTTTGCGACAATCACAAAAGTCGCAAAAGTTTTTGCGACAATCGCAAAAGTCGCAAGAGTTTTTGCGACAATCGCAAAAGTCGCAAAAGTCGCAAAAGTTTTTGCGACAATCGCAAAAGTCGCAAAAGTTTTTGCGACAATCGCAAAAGTCGCAAAAGTTTTTGCGACAATCGCAAAAGTCGCAAAAGTTTTTGCGACAATCAAACAAAAGTCGTAAAAATTTTTGCGAAAATCGCAAAAGTCGCAAAAGTTTTTGCGACAATCGCAAAAGTTTTTGCGACAATCGAAAAAGTTTTTGCGACAATCGCAAAAGTCGCAAAAGTTTTTGCGACAATCACAAAAGTCGCAAAAGTCGCAAAAGTTTTTGCGACAATCGCAAAAGTCGCAAAAGTTTTTGCGACAATCGCAAAAGTCGCAAAAGTTTTTGCGACAATCGCAAAAGTCGCATAAGTTTTTGCGACAATCGCAAAAGTCGCAGAAGTTTTTGCGACAATCGCAAAAGTCGCAAAAGTTTTTGCGACAATCGCAAAAGTCGCAAAAGTCGCAAAAGTTTTTGCGACAATCGCAAAAGTCGCAAAAGTTTTTGCGACAATCGCAAAAGTCGCAAAAGTTTTTGCGACAATCGCAAAAGTCGCAAAAGTTTTTGCGACAATCGCAAAAGTCGCAGAAGTTTTTGCGACAATCGCAAAAGTCGCAAAAGTTTTTGCGACAATCGCAAAAGTCGCAAAAGTTTTTGCGACAATCGCAAAAGTCGCAAAAGTCGCAAAAGTTTTTGCGACAATCGCAAAAGTCGCAAAAGTTTTGGCGACAATCGCAAAAGTCGCAAAAGTTTTTGCGACAATCGCAAAAGTCGCAAAAGTCGTAAAAGTCGCAAAAGTCGCAAAAGTCGCAAAAGTTTTTGCGACAATCGCAAAAGTCGCAAAAGTCGCAAAAGTTTTTGCGACAATCGCAAAAGTCGCATAAGTTTTTGCGACAATCGCAAAAGTCGCAAAAGTCGCAAAAGTCGCAAAAGTCGCAAAAGTCGCAAAAGTTTTTGCGACAATCGCAAAAGTCGCAAATGTCGCAAAAGTCGCAAAAGTTTTTGCGACAATCGCAAAAGTCGCAAAAGTTTTTGCGATAATCGCAAAAGTCGCAAAAGTTTTTGCGACAGTCGCAAAAGTCGCAAAAGTCGCAAAAGTCGCAAAAGTCGCAAAAGTTGCAAAAGTCGCAAAAGTTTTTGCGACAATCGCAAAAGTCGCAAATGTCGCAAAAGTCGCAAAAGTTTTTGCGACAATCGCAAAAGTCGCAAAAGTTTTTGCGATAATCGCAAAAGTCGCAAAAGTTTTTGCGACAATCGCAAAAGTCGCAAAAGTCGCAGAAGTTTTTGCGACAATCGCAAAAGTCACAAAAGTCGCAAAAGTTTTTGCGACAATCACAAAAGTCGCAAAAGTTTTTGCGACAATCGCAAAAGTCGCAAAAGTTTTTGCGACAATCAAACAAAAGTCGCAAAAAATTTTGCGAAAATCGCAAAAGTCGCAAAAGTTTTTGCGACAATCGCAAAAGTTTTTGCGACAATCGAAAAAGTTTTTGCGACAATCGCAAAAGTCGCAAAAGTTTTTGCGACAATCGCAAAAGTCGCAAAAGTCGCAAAAGTTTTTGCGACAATCGCAAAAGTCGCAAAAGTCGCAAAAGTTTTTGCGACAATCGCAAAAGTCGCAAAAGTTTTTGCGACAATCGCAAAAGTCGCAAAAGTTTTTGCGACAATCGCAAAAGTCGCATAAGTTTTTGCGACAATCGCAAAAGTCGCATAAGTTTTTGCGACAATCGCAAAAGTCGCAAAAGTCGCAAAAGTCGCAAAAGTTTTTGCGACAATCGCAAAAGTCGCAAAAGTTTTTGCGACAATCGCAAAAGTCGCAAAAGTTTTTGCGACAATCGCAAAAGTCGCAAAAGTCGCAAAAGTTGCAAAAGTCGCAGAAGTCGCAAAAGTTTTTGCGACAATCGCAAAAGTCGCAAAAGTTTTTGCGACAATCGCAAAAGTCGCAAAAGTCGCAAAAGTCGCAAAAGTCGCAAAAGTCGCAAAAGTTTTTGCGACAATCGCAAAAGTCGCAAAAGTTTTTGCGACAATCGCAAAAGTCGCAAAAGTTTTTGCGACAATCGCAAAAGTCGCAAAAATTTTTGCGAAAATCGCAAAAGTCGCAAAAGTTTTTGCGACAATCGCAAAAGTTTTTGCGACAATCGCAAAAGTTTTTGCGACAATCGCAAAAGTCGCAAAAGTTTTTGCGACAATCGCAAAAGTCGCAAAAGTCGCAGAAGTTTTTGCGACAATCGCAAAAGTCGCAAAAGTTTTTGCGACAATCACAAAAGTCGCAAAAGTCGCAAAAGTTTTGGCGACAATCGCAAAAGTCGCAAAAGTTTTTGCGACAATCGCAAAAGTCGCAAAAGTTTTTGCGACAATCGCAAAAGTCGCAGAAGTTTTTGCGACAATCGCAAAAGTTTTTGCGACAATCGCAAAAGTCGCAAAAGTTTTTGCGACAATCGCAAAAGTCGCAAAAGTTTTTGCGACAATCGCAAAAGTCGCAAAAGTTTTTGCAACAATCACAAAAGTCGCAAAAGTCGCAAAAGTTTTTGCGACAATCGCAAAAGTCGCAAAAGTTTTTGCGACAATCGCAAAAGTCGCATAAGTCGCAAAAGTTTTTGCGACAATCGCAAAAGTCGCAAAAGTTTTTGCGACAATCGCAAAAGTCGCAAAAGTCGCAAAAGTTTTTGCGACAATCACAAAAGTCGCAAAAGTTTTTGCGACAATCGCAAAAGTCGCAGAAGTTTTTGCGACAATCGCAAAAGTCGCAGAAGTTTTTGCGACAATCGCAAAAGTCGCAAAAGTTTTTGCGACAATCGCAAAAGTCGCAAAAGTTTTTGCGACAATCGCAAAAGTCGCAAAAGTTTTTGCGACAATCGCAAAAGTCGCAAAAGTTTTTGCGACAATCACAAAAGTCGCAAAAGTCGCAAAAGTTTTTGCGACAATCGCAAAAGTCGCAAAAGTTTTTGCGACAATCGCAAAAGTCGCAAAAGTTTTTGCGACAATCGCAAAAGTCGCAAAAGTTTTTGCGACAATCGCAAAAGTCGCAAAAGTCGCAAAAGTTTTTGCGACAATCGCAAAAGTCGCAAAAGTCGCAAAAGTTTTTGCGACAATCGCAAAAGTCGCAAAAGTTTTTGCGACAATCGCAAAAGTCGCAAAAGTTTTTGCGACAATCGCAAAAGTCGCAAAAGTCGCAAAAGTTTTTGCGACAATCGCAAAAGTCGCAAAAGTTTTGGCGACAATCGCAAAAGTCGCAAAAGTTTTTGCGACAATCGCAAAAGTCGCAAAAGTCGCAAAAGTCGCAAAAGTCGCAAAAGTCGCAAAAGTCGCAAAAGTTTTTGCGACAATCGCAAAAGTCGCAAAAGTCGCAAAAGTCGCAAAAGTTTTTGCGACAATCGCAAAAGTCGCAGAAGTTTTTGCGACAATCGCAAAAGTCGCAAAAGTTTTTGCGACAATCGCAAAAGTCGCAAAAGTCGCAAAAGTTTTTGCGACAATCGCAAAAGTCGCAAAAGTTTTTGCGACAATCGCAAAAGTCGCAAAAGTTTTTGCGGCAATCAAACAAAAGTCGCAAAAATTTTTGCGAAAATCGCCAAAGTCGCAAAAGTTTTTGCGACAATCGCAAAAGTTTTTGCGACAATCGAAAAAGTTTTTGCGACAATCGCAAAAGTCGCAAAAGTTTTTGCGACAATCTCAAAGTCGCAAAAGTCGCAAAAGTTTTTGCGACAATCGCAAAAGTCGCAAAAGTCGCAGAAGTTTTTGCGACAATCGCAAAAGTCGCAAAAGTTTTTGCGACAATCACAAAAGTCGCAAAAGTCGCAAAAGTTTTTGCGACAATCGCAAAAGTCGCAAAAGTTTTTGCGACAATCGCAAAAGTCGCAAAAGTTTTTGCGACAATCGCAAAAGTCGCATAAGTTTTTGCGACAATCGCAAAAGTTTTTGCGACAATCGCAAAAGTCGCAAAAGTTTTTGCGACAATCGCAAAAGTCGCAAAAGTTTTTGCGACAATCGCAAAAGTCGCAAAAGTTTTTGCGACAATCGCAAAAGTCGCAAAAGTTTTTGCGACAATCGCAAAAGTCGCAAAAGTCGCAAAAGTTTTTGCGACAATCGCAAAAGTCGCAAAAGTCGCAAAAGTTTTTGCGACAATCGCAAAAGTCGCAAAAGTTTTTGCGACAATCGCAAAAGTCGCAGAAGTTTTTGCGACAATCGCAAAAGTCGCAAAAGTTTTTGCGACAATCGCAAAAGTCGCAAAAGTCGCAGAAGTTTTTGCGACAATCGCAAAAGTCGCAAAAGTCGCAAAAGTCGCAAAAGTCGCAAAAGTCGCAAAAGTTTTTGCGACAATCGCAAAAGTCGCAAAAGTTTTTGCGACAATCGCAAAAGTCGCAAAAGTTTTTGCGACAATCGCAAAAGTCGCATAAGTTTTTGCGACAATCGCAAAAGTCGCATAAGTTTTTGCGACAATCGCAAAAGTCGCAAAAGTCGCATAAGTTTTTGCGACAATCGCAAAAGTCGCAAAAGTTTTTGCGACAATCGCAAAAGTCGCAAAAGTTTTTGCGACAATCGCAAAAGTCGCAAAAGTTTTTGCGACAATCGCAAAAGTCGCAAAAGAAGTTTTTGCGACAATCGCAAAAGTCGCAGAAGTTTTTGCGACAATCGCAAAAGTCGCAAAAGTTTTTGCGACAATCGCAAAAGTCGCAAAAGTCGCAAAAGTTTTTGCGACAATCGCAAAAGTTGCAAAAGTTTTTGCGACAATCACAAAAGTCGCAAAAGTTTTTGCAACAATCGCAAAAGTCGCAAAAGTCGCAAAAGTTTTTGCGACAATCGCAAAAGTCGCAAAAGTTTTTGCGACAATCGCAAAAGTCGCAAAAGTTTTTGCGACAATCGCAAAAGTCGCAAAAGTTTTTGCGACAATCGCAAAAGTCGCAAAAGTCGCAAAAGTTTTTGCGACAATCGCAAAAGTCGCAAAAGTCGCAAAAGTTTTTGCGACAATCGCAAAAGTCGCAAAAGTTTTGGCGACAATCGCAAAAGTCGCAAAAGTTTTTGCGACAATCGCAAAAGTCGCAAAAGTCGCAAAAGTCGCAAAAGTTTTTTCGACAATCGCAAAAGTCGCAGAAGTTTTTGCGACAATCGCAAAAGTCGCAAAAGTTTTTGCGACAATCGCAAAAGTCGCAAAAGTCGCAAAAGTTTTTGCGACAATCGCAAAAGTCGCAAAAGTTTTTGCGACAATCACAAAAGTCGCAAAAGTTTTTGCAACAATCGCAAAAGTCGCAAAAGTTTTTGCGACAATCGCAAAAGTCGCAAAAGTCGCAAAAGTTTTTGCGACAATCGCAAAAGTCGCAAAAGTTTTTGCGACAATCGCAAAAGTCGCAAAAGTCGCAGAAGTTTTTGCGACAATCGCAAAAGTCGCAAAAGTTTTTGCGACAATCGCAAAAGTCGCAAAAGTCGCAGAAGTTTTTGCGACAATCGCAAAAGTCGCAAAAGTTTTTGCGACAATCGCAAAAGTCGCAAAAGTTGCAAAAGTTTTTGCGACAATCGCAAAAGTCGCAAAAGTCGCAAAAGTTTTTGCGACAATCGCAAAAGTCGCAAAAGTTTTTGCGACAATCGCAAAAGTCGCAAAAGTCGCAAAAGTTTTTGCGACAATCGCAAAAGTCGCAAAAGTTTTTGCGACAATCGCAAAAGTCGCAGAAGTTTTTGCGACAATCGCAAAAGTCGCAGAAGTTTTTGCGACAATCGCAAAAGTCGCAAAAGTTTTTGCGACAATCGCAAAAGTCGCAAAAGTCGCAAAAGTTTTTGCGACAATCGCAAAAGTTGCAAAAGTTTTTGCGACAATCACAAAAGTCGCAAAAGTTTTTGCAACAATCGCAAAAGTCGCAAAAGTTTTTGCGACAATCGCAAAAGTCGCAGAAGTTTTTGCGACAATCGCAAAAGTCGCAGAAGTTTTTGCGACAATCGCAAAAGTCGCAAAAGTCGCAGAAGTTTTTGCGACAATCGCAAAAGTCGCAAAAGTTTTTGCGACAATCGCAAAAGTCGCAAAAGTCGCAGAAGTTTTTGCGACAATCGCAAAAGTCGCAAAAGTCGCAGAAGTTTTTGCGACAATCGCAAAAGTCGCAAAAGTTTTTGCGACAATCGCAAAAGTCGCAAAAGTCGCCAAAGTTTTTGCGACAATCGCAAAAGTCGCAAAAGTTTTTGCGACAATCGCAAAAGTCGCAAAAGTTTTTGCGACAATCGCAAAAGTCGCAAAAGTTTTTGCGACAATCGCAAAAGTCGCAAAAGTCGCCAAAGTTTTTGCGACAATCGCAAAAGTCGCAAAAGTTTTTGCGACAATCGCAAAAGTCGCAAAAGTTTTTGCGACAATCGCAAAAGTCGCAAAAGTTTTTGCGACAGTCGCAAAAGTCGCAAAAGTCGCAGAAGTTTTTGCGACAATCGCAAAAGTCGCAAAAGTTTTTGCGACAATCGCAAAAGTCGCAAAAGTCGCCAAAGTTTTTGCGACAATCGCAAAAGTCGCAAAAGTTTTTGCGACAATCGCAAAAGTCGCAAAAGTTTTTGCGACAATCGCAAAAGTCGCAAAAGTTTTTGCGACAATCGCAAAAGTCGCAGAAGTTTTTGCGACAATCGCAAAAGTCGCAAAAGTCGCAAAAGTTTTTGCGACAATCGCAAAAGTCGCAAAAGTTTTTGCGACAATCGCAAAAGTCGCAAAAGTTTTTGCGACAATCGCAAAAGTCGCAAAAGTTTTTGCGACAATCGCAAAAGTCGCAAAAGTCGCAAAAGACGCAAAAGTCGCAAAAGTCGCAAAAGTCGCAAAAGTTTTTGCGACAATCGCAAAAGTCGCAAAAGTTTTTGCGACAATCACAAAAGTCGCAAAAGTCGCAAAAGTTTTGGCGACAATCGCAAAAGTCGCAAAAGTTTTTGCGACAATCGCAAAAGTCGCAAAAGTTTTTGCGACAATCGCAAAAGTCGCAGAAGTTTTTGCGACAATCGCAAAAGTCGCAAAAGTTTTTGCGACAATCGCAAAAGTCGCAAAAGTTTTTGCGACAATCGCAAAAGTCGCAAAAGTTTTTGCGACAACCGCAAAAGTCGCAAAAGTTTTTGCGACAATCGCAGAAGTCGCAAAAGTCGCAAAAGTTTTTGCGACAATCGCAAAAGTCGCAGAAGTTTTTGCGACAATCGCAAAAGTCGCAGAAGTTTTTGCGACAATCGCAAAAGTCGCAAAAGTTTTTGCGACAATCGCAAAAGTCGCAAAAGTTTTTGCGACAATCGCAAAAGTCGCAGAAGTTTTTGCGACAATCGCAAAAGTCGCAGAAATTTTTGCGACATTCGCAAAAGTCGCAAAAGTTTTTGCGACAATCGCAAAAGTCGCAAAAGTCGCAAAAGTTTTTGCGACAATCGCAAAAGTCGCAAAAGTTTTTGCGACAATCGCAAAAGTCGCAAAAGTTTTTGCGACAACCGCAAAAGTCGCAAAAGTTTTTGCGACAATCGCAAAAGTCGCAAAAGTCGCAAAAGTCGCAAAAGTTTTTGCGACAATCGCAAAAGTCGCAAAAGTTTTTGCGACAATCGCAAAAGTCGCAAAAGTTTTTGCGACAATCGCAAAAGTCGCAAAAGTTTTTGCGACAATCGCAAAAGTCGCAAAAGTCGCAGAAGTTTTTGCGACAATCGCAAAAGTCGCAAAAGTTTTTGCGACAATCGCAAAAGTTGCAAAAGTCGCAAAAGTTTTTGCGACAATCGCAAAAGTCGCAAAAGTTTTTGCGACAATCGCAAAAGTCGCAAAAGTTTTTGCGACAATCGCAAAAGTCGCAAAAGTCGCAAAAGTTTTTGCGACAATCGCAAAAGTTGCAAAAGTTTTTGCGACAATCACAAAAGTCGCAAAAGTTTTTGCAACAATCGCAAAAGTCGCAAAAGTTTTTGCGACAATCGCAAAAGTCGCAGAAGTTTTTGCGACAATCGCAAAAGTCGCAGAAGTTTTTGCGACAATCGCAAAAGTCGCAAAAGTCGCAGAAGTTTTTGCGACAATCGCAAAAGTCGCAAAAGTTTTTGCGACAATCGCAAAAGTCGCAAAAGTCGCAGAAGTTTTTGCGACAATCGCAAAAGTCGCAAAAGTCGCAGAAGTTTTTGCGACAATCGCAAAAGTCGCAAAAGTTTTTGCGACAATCGCAAAAGTCGCAAAAGTCGCCAAAGTTTTTGCGACAATCGCAAAAGTCGCAAAAGTTTTTGCGACAATCGCAAAAGTCGCAAAAGTTTTTGCGACAATCGCAAAAGTCGCAAAAGTTTTTGCGACAATCGCAAAAGTCGCAAAAGTCGCCAAAGTTTTTGCGACAATCGCAAAAGTCGCAAAAGTTTTTGCGACAATCGCAAAAGTCGCAAAAGTTTTTGCGACAATCGCAAAAGTCGCAAAAGTTTTTGCGACAGTCGCAAAAGTCGCAAAAGTCGCAGAAGTTTTTGCGACAATCGCAAAAGTCGCAAAAGTTTTTGCGACAATCGCAAAAGTCGCAAAAGTCGCCAAAGTTTTTGCGACAATCGCAAAAGTCGCAAAAGTTTTTGCGACAATCGCAAAAGTCGCAAAAGTTTTTGCGACAATCGCAAAAGTCGCAAAAGTTTTTGCGACAATCGCAAAAGTCGCAGAAGTTTTTGCGACAATCGCAAAAGTCGCAAAAGTCGCAAAAGTTTTTGCGACAATCGCAAAAGTCGCAAAAGTTTTTGCGACAATCGCAAAAGTCGCAAAAGTTTTTGCGACAATCGCAAAAGTCGCAAAAGTTTTTGCGACAATCGCAAAAGTCGCAAAAGTCGCAAAAGACGCAAAAGTCGCAAAAGTCGCAAAAGTCGCAAAAGTTTTTGCGACAATCGCAAAAGTCGCAAAAGTTTTTGCGACAATCACAAAAGTCGCAAAAGTCGCAAAAGTTTTGGCGACAATCGCAAAAGTCGCAAAAGTTTTTGCGACAATCGCAAAAGTCGCAAAAGTTTTTGCGACAATCGCAAAAGTCGCAGAAGTTTTTGCGACAATCGCAAAAGTCGCAAAAGTTTTTGCGACAATCGCAAAAGTCGCAAAAGTTTTTGCGACAATCGCAAAAGTCGCAAAAGTTTTTGCGACAACCGCAAAAGTCGCAAAAGTTTTTGCGACAATCGCAGAAGTCGCAAAAGTCGCAAAAGTTTTTGCGACAATCGCAAAAGTCGCAGAAGTTTTTGCGACAATCGCAAAAGTCGCAGAAGTTTTTGCGACAATCGCAAAAGTCGCAAAAGTTTTTGCGACAATCGCAAAAGTCGCAAAAGTTTTTGCGACAATCGCAAAAGTCGCAGAAGTTTTTGCGACAATCGCAAAAGTCGCAGAAATTTTTGCGACATTCGCAAAAGTCGCAAAAGTTTTTGCGACAATCGCAAAAGTCGCAAAAGTCGCAAAAGTTTTTGCGACAATCGCAAAAGTCGCAAAAGTTTTTGCGACAATCGCAAAAGTCGCAAAAGTTTTTGCGACAACCGCAAAAGTCGCAAAAGTTTTTGCGACAATCGCAAAAGTCGCAAAAGTCGCAAAAGTCGCAAAAGTTTTTGCGACAATCGCAAAAGTCGCAAAAGTTTTTGCGACAATCGCAAAAGTCGCAAAAGTTTTTGCGACAATCGCAAAAGTCGCAAAAGTTTTTGCGACAATCGCAAAAGTCGCAAAAGTCGCAGAAGTTTTTGCGACAATCGCAAAAGTCGCAAAAGTTTTTGCGACAATCGCAAAAGTTGCAAAAGTCGCAAAAGTTTTTGCGACAATCGCAAAAGTCGCAAAAGTTTTTGCGACAATCGCAAAAGTCGCAAAAGTTTTTGCGACAATCGCAAAAGTCGCAAAAGTTTTTGCGACAATCGCAAAAGTCGCAAAAGTTTTTGCGACAATCGCAAAAGTCGCAGAAGTTTTTGCGACAATCGCAAAAGTCGCAGAAATTTTTGCGACATTCGCAAAAGTCGCAAAAGTTTTTGCGACAATCGCAAAAGTCGCAAAAGTCGCAAAAGTTTTTGCGACAATCGCAAAAGTCGCAAAAGTTTTTGCGACAATCGCAAAAGTCGCAAAAGTCGCAAAAGTTTTTGCGACAATCGCAAAAGTCGCAAAAGTCGCAAAAGTTTTTGCGACAATCGCAAAAGTCGCAAAAGTTTTTGCGACAATCGCAAAAGTCGCAAAAGTTTTTGCGACAATCGCAAAAGTCGCAAAAGTCGCAAAAGTCGCAAAAGTTTTTGCGACAATCGCAAAAGTCGCAGAAGTTTTTGCGACAATCGCAAAAGTCGCAAAAGTTTTTGCGACAATCGCAAAAGTCGCAAAAGTCGCAAAAGTTTTTGCGACAATCGCAAAAGTCGCAAAAGTTTTTGCGACAATCGCAAAAGTCGCAAAAGTTTTTGCGACAATCGCAAAAGTCGCAAAAGTTTTTGCGACAATCGCAAAAGTCGCATAAGTTTTTGTGACAATCGCAAAAGTCGCAGAAGTTTTTGCGACAATCGCAAAAGTCGCAAAAGTCGCAAAAGTTTTTGCGACAATCGCAAAAGTCACAAAAGTTTTTGCGACAATCCCAAAAGTCGCAGAAGTTTTTGCGACAATCGCAAAAGTCGCAAAAGTTTTTGCGACAATCGCAAAAGTCGCAAAAGTCGCAAAAGTTTTTGCGACAACCGCAAAAGTCGCAAAAGTTTTTGCGACAATCGCAAAAGTCGCAAAAGTTTTTGCGACAATCGCAAAAGTCGCAAAAGTCGCAAAAGTCGCAAAAGTTTTTGTGACAATCGCAAAAGTCGCAAAAGTTTTTGCGACAATCGCAAAAGTCGCAAAAGTTTTTGCGACAATCGCAAAAGTCGCAAAAGTCGCAGAAGTTTTTGCGACAATCGCAAAAGTCGCAAAAGTTTTTGCGACAATCGCAAAAGTTGCAAAAGTCGCAAAAGTCGCAAAAGTTTTTGCGACAATCGCAAAAGTCGCAAAAGTTTTTGCGACAATCGCAAAAGTTGCAAAAGTCGCAAAAGTCGCAAAAGTTTTTGCGACAATCGCAAAAGTCGCAGAAGTTTTTGCGACAATCGCAAAAGTCGCAAAAGTTTTTGCGACAATCGCAAAAGTCGCAAAAGTCGCAAAAGTTTTTGCGACAATCGCAAAAGTCGCAAAAGTTTTTGCGACAATCGCAAAAGTCGCAAAAGTTTTTGCGACAATCGCAAAAGTCGCAAAAGTCGCAAAAGTCGCAAAAGTGTTTTCGACAATCGCAAAAGTCGCAGAAGTTTTTGCGACAATCGCAAAAGTCGCAAAAGTTTTTGCGACAATCGCAAAAGTCGCAAAAGTCGCAAAAGTTTTTGCGACAATCGCAAAAGTCGCAAAAGTTTTTGCGACAATCGCAAAAGTCGCAAAAGTTTTTGCGACAATCGCAAAAGTCGCAAAAGTCGCAAAAGTCGCAAAAGTGTTTTCGACAATCGCAAAAGTCGCAGAAGTTTTTGCGACAATCGCAAAAGTCGCAAAAGTTTTTGCGACAATCGCAAAAGTCGCAAATGTCGCAAAAGTCGCAAAAGTTTTTGCGACAATCGCAAAAGTCGCAAAAGTTTTTGCGATAATCGCAAAAGTCGCAAAAGTTTTTGCGACAATCGCAAAAGTCGCAAAAGTCGCAAAAGTCGCAAAAGTCGCAAAAGTCGCAAAAGTCGCAAAAGTTTTTGCGACAATCGCAAAAGTCGCAAAAGTTTTTGCGACAATCGCAAAAGTCGCAAAAGTCGCAAAAGTCGCAAAAGTTTTTTCGACAATCGCAAAAGTCGCAGAAGTTTTTGCGACAATCGCAAAAGTCGCAAAAGTTTTTGCGACAATCGCAAAAGTCGCAAAAGTCGCAAAAGTTTTTGTGACAATCGCAAAAGTCGCAAAAGTTTTTGCGACAATCGCAAAAGTCGCAAATGTCGCAAAAGTCGCAAAAGTTTTTGCGACAATCGCAAAAGTCGCAAAAGTTTTTGCGATAATCGCAAAAGTCGCAAAAGTTTTTGCGACAATCGCAAAAGTCGCAAAAGTCGCAAAAGTCGCAAAAGTCGCAAAAGTCGCAAGAGTCGCAAAAGTTTTTGCGACAATCGCAAAAGTCGCAAATGTCGCAAAAGTCGCAAAAGTTTTTGCGACAATCGCAAAAGTCGCAAAAGTTTTTGCGACAATCGCAAAAGTCGCAAAAGTCGCAGAAGTTTTTGCGACAATCGCAAAAGTCGCAAAAGTTTTTGCGACAATCGCAAAAGTCGCAAAAGTCGCAAAAGTTTTTGCGACAATCGCAAAAGTCGCAAAAGTTTTTGCGACAATCGCAAAAGTCGCAAAAGTTTTTGCGACAATCGCAAAAGTCGCAAAAGTTTTTGCGACAATCGCAAAAGTCGCAAAAGTTTTTGCGACAATCGCAAAAGTCGCATAAGTTTTTGCGACAATCGCAAAAGTCGCAAAAGTTTTTGCGACAATCGCAAAAGTCGCAAAAGTCGCAAAAGTTTTTGCGACAATCGCAAAAGTCGCAAAAGTTTTTGCGACAATCGCAAAAGTCGCAAAAGTTTTTGCGACAATCGCAAAAGTCGCAAAAGTTTTTGCGACAATCGCAAAAGTCGCAAAAGTCGCAAAAGGTTTTGCGACAATCGCAAAAGTCGCAAAAGTTTTGGCGACAATCGCAAAAGTCGCAAAAGTTTTTGCGACAATCGCAAAAGTCGCAAAAGTCGCAAAAGTCGCAAAAGTCGCAAAAGTTTTTGCGACAATCGCAAAAGTCGCAAAAGTTTTTGCGACAATCAAGCAAAAGTCGCAAAAGTTTTTGCGACAATCGCAAAAGTCGCAAAAGTCGCAAAAGTCGCAAAAGTTTTTGCGACAATCGCAAAAGTCGCAAAAGTTTTTGCGACAATCGCAAAAGTCGCAAAAGTTTTTGCAACAATCGCAAAAGTCGCAAAAGTCGCAAAAGTCGCAAAAGTTTTTGCGACAATCGCAAAAGTCGCAAAAGTCGCAAAAGCCGCAAAAGTCGCAAAAGTCGCAAAAGTCGCAAAAGTCGCAAAAGTCGCAAAAGTTTTTGCGACAATCGCAAAAGTCGCAAAAGTCGCATAAGTTTTTGCGACAATCGCAAAAGTCGCAAAAGTTTTTGCGACAATCGCAAAAGTCGCAAAAGTCGCAAAAGTTTTTGCGACAATCGCAAAAGTCGCAAAAGTTTTTGCGACAATCGCAAAAATCGCAAAAGTTGCAAAAGTCGCAAAAGTTTTTGCGACAATCGCAAAAGTCGCAAAAGTTTTTGCGACAATCGCAAAAGTCGCAAAAGTTTTTGCGACAATCGCAAAAGTCGCAAAAGTTTTTGCGACAATCGCAAAAGTCGCAAAAGTCGCAAAAGTTTTTGCGACAATCGCAAAAGTCGCAAAAGTCGCAAAAGTTTTTGCGACAATCGCAAAAGTCGCAAAAGTCGCAAAAGTTTTTGCGACAATCGCAAAAGTCGCAGAAGTTTTTGCGACAATCGCAAAAGTCGCAAAAGTTTTTGCGACAATCGCAAAAGTCGCAAAAGTTTTTGCGACAATCGCAAAAGTCGCAAAAGTCGCAAAAGTTTTTGCGACAATCGCAAAAGTCGCAAAAGTTTTGGCGACAATCGCAAAAGTCGCAAAAGTCGCAAAAGTCGCAAAAGTCGCAAAAGTCGCAAAAGTCGCAAAAGTTTTTGCGACAATCGCAAAAGTCGCAAAAGTTTTTGCGACAATCGCAAAAGTCGCAAAAGTCGCAAAAGTCGCAAAAGTCGCAAAAGTTTTTGCGACAATCGCAAAAGTCGCAAAAGTTTTTGCGACAATCGCAAAAGTCGCAAAAGTTTTTGCGACAATCGCAAAAGTCGCAAAAGTTTTTGCGACAATCGCAAAAGTCGCAAAAGTCGCAAAAGTTTTTGCGACAATCGCAAAAGTCGCAAAAGTTTTTGCGACAATCGCAAAAGTCGCAAAAGTTTTTGCGACAATCGCAAAAGTCGCAAAAGTTTTTGCGACAATCGCAAAAGTCGCAAAAGTCGCAAAATTTTTTGCGACAATCGCAAAAGTCGCAAAAGTCGCAAAAGTTTTTGCGACAATCGCAAAAGTCGCAAAAGTTTTTGCGACAATCGCAAAAGTCGCAAAAGTTTTTGCGACAATCGCAAAAGTCGCAAAAGTTTTTGCGACAATCGCAAAAGTCGCAAAAGTTTTTGCGACAATCGCAAAAGTCGCAAAAGTCGCAAAAGTTTTTGCGACAATCGCAAAAGTCGCAAAAGTCGCAAAAGTTTTTGCGACAATCGCAAAAGTCGCAAAAGTTTTTGCGACAATCGCAAAAGTCGCAAAAGTTTTTGCGACAATCGCAAAAGTCGCAGAAGTTTTTGCGACAATCGCAAAAGTCGCAAAAGTCGCAAAAGTCGCAAAAGTCGCAAAAGTTTTTGCGACAATCGCAAAAGTCGCAAAAGTTTTTGCGACAATCGCAAAAGTCGCAAAAGTTTTTGCGACAATCGCAAAAGTCGCAAAAGTTTTTGCGACAATCGCAAAAGTCGCAAAAGTCGCAAAAGTTTTTGCGACAATCGCAAAAGTCGCAAAAGTTTTGGCGACAATCGCAAAAGTCGCAAAAGTTTTTGCGACAATCGCAAAAGTCGCAAAAGTTTTTGCGACAATCGCAAAAGTCGCAAAAGTTTTTGCGACAATGGCAAAAGTCGCAAAAGTCGCAAAAGTCGCAAAAGTCGCAAAAGTCGCAAAAGTTTTTGCGACAATCGCAAAAGTCGCAAAAGTTTTTGCGACAATCGCAAAAGTCGCAAAAGTCGCAAAAGTCGCAAAAGTCGCAAAAGTTTTTGCGACAATCGCAAAAGTCGCAAAAGTTTTTGCGACAATCGCAAAAGTCGCAAAAGTCGCAAAAGTTTTTGCGACAATCGCAAAAGTCGCAAAAGTTTTTGCGACAATCGCAAAAGTCGCAAAAGTTTTTGCGACAATCGCAAAAGTCGCAAAAGTCGCAAAAGTTTTTGCGACAATCGCAAAAGTCGCAAAAGTTTTTGCGACAATCGCAAAAGTCGCAAAAGTCGCAAAAGTCGCAAAAGTCGCAAAAGTTTTTGCGACAATCGCAAAAGTCGCAAATGTCGCAAAAGTCCCAAAAGTTTTTGCGACAATCGCAAAAGTCGTAAAAGTTTTTGCGACAATCGCAAAAGTCGCAAAAGTCGCAAAAGTTTTTGCGACAATCGCAAAAGTCGCATAAGTTTTTGCGACAATCGCAAAAGTCGCAAAAGTCGCAAAAGTTTTTGCGACAATCGCAAAAGTCGCAAAAGTTTTTGCGACAATCGCAAAAGTCGCAAAAGTTTTTGCGACAATCGCAAAAGTCGCAAAAGTCGCAAAAGTTTTTGCGACAATCGCAAAAGTCGCATAAGTTTTTGCGACAATCGCAAAAGTCGCATAAGTTTTTGCGACAATCGCAAAAGTCGCAAAAGTTTTTGCGACAATCGCAAAAGTCGCAAAAGTCGCAAAAGTTTTTGCGACAATCGCAAAAGTCGCAAAAGTTTTTGCGACAATCGCAAAAGTCGCAAAAGTTTTTGCGACAATCGCAAAAGTCGCAAAAGTCGCAAAAGTCGCAAAAGTTTTTGCGACAATCGCAAAAGTCGCAGAAGTTTTTGCGACAATCGCAAAAGTCGCAAAAGTTTTTGCGACAATCGCAAAAGTCGCAAAAGTCGCAAAAGTCGCAAAAGTTTTTGCGACAATCGCAAAAGTCGCAAAAGTTTTTGCGACAATCGCAAAAGTCGCAAAAGTCGCAAAAGTTTTTGCGACAATCGCAAAAGTCGCAAAAGTTTTTGCGACAATCGCAAAAGTCGCAAAAGTTTTGGCGACAATCGCAAAAGTCGCAAAAGTTTTTTCGACAATCGCAAAAGTCGCAAAAGTCGTAAAAGTCGCAAAAGTCGCAAAAGTCGCAAAAGTTTTTGCGACAATCGCAAAAGTCGCAAAAGTTTTTGCGACAATCGCAAAAGTCGCAAAAGTTTTTGCGACAATCGCGACAATCGCAAAAGTCGCAGAAGTTTTTGCGACAATCGCAAAAGTCGCAAAAGTCGCAAAAGTCGCAAAAGTCGCAAAAGTCGCAAAAGTCGCAAAAGTTTTTGCGACAATCGCAAAAGTCGCAAAAGTTTTTGCGACAATCGCAAAAGTCGCAAAAAATTTTACGAAAATTGCAAAAGTCCGAAAAATCGCAAAAGTTTTTGCGACAATCGCAAAAGTCGCAAAAGTTTTTGCGACAATCGCAAAAGTCGCAAAAGTTTTTGCGACAATCGCAAAAGTCGCAAAAGTTTTTGCGACAATCGCAAAAGTCGCAAAAGTTTTTGCGACAATCGCAAAAGTCGCAAAAGTTTTTGCGACAATCGCAAAAGTCGCAAAAGTCGCAAAAGTTTTTGCGACAATCGCAAAAGTCGCAAAAGTCGCAAAAGTTTTTGCGACAATCGCAAAAGTCGCAAAAGTTTTTGCGACAATCGCAAAAGTTTTTGCGACAATCGCAAAAGTCGCAAAAGTTTTTGCGACAATCGCAAAAGTCGCAAAAGTTTTTGCGACAATCGCAAAAGTCGCAAAAGTTTTTGCGACAATCGCAAAAGTCGCAAAAGTCGCAAAAGTTTTTGCGACAATCGCAAAAGTCGCAAAAGTCGCAAAAGTTTTTGCGACAATCGCAAAAGTCGCAAAAGTTTTTGCGACAATCGCAAAAGTCGCAAAAGTTTTTGCGACAATCGCAAAAGTCGCATAAGTTTTTGCGACAATCGCAAAAGTCGCAAAAGTCGCAAAAGTTTTTGCGACAATCGCAAAAGTCGCAAAAGTTTTTGCGACAATCGCAAAAATCGCAAAAGTTGCAAAAGTCGCAAAAGTTTTTGCGACAATCGCAAAAGTCGCAAAAGTTTTTGCGACAATCGCAAAAGTCGCAAAAGTTTTTGCGACAATCGCAAAAGTCGCATAAGTTTTTGCGACAATCGCAAAAGTCGCAAAAGTCGCAAAAGTTTTTGCGACAATCGCAAAAGTCGCAAAAGTTTTTGCGACAATCGCAAAAGTCGCAAAAGTCGCAAAAGTTTTTGCGACAATCGCAAAAGTCGCAAAAGTTTTGGCGACAATCGCAAAAGTCGCAAAAGTTTTTGCGACAATCGCAAAAGTCGCAAAAGTTTTTGCGACAATCGCAAAAGTCGCAAAAGTTTTTGCGACAATGGCAAAAGTCGCAAAAGTCGCAAAAGTCGCAAAAGTCGCAAAAGTCGCAAAAGTTTTTGCGACAATCGCAAAAGTCGCAAAAGTTTTTGCGACAATCGCAAAAGTCGCAAAAGTCGCAAAAGTCGCAAAAGTCGCAAAAGTTTTTGCGACAATCGCAAAAGTCGCAAATGTCGCAAAAGTCGCAAAAGTTTTTGCGACAATCGCAAAAGTCGTAAAAGTTTTTGCGACAATCGCAAAAGTCGCAAAAGTCGCAAAAGTTTTTGCGACAATCGCAAAAGTCGCATAAGTTTTTGCGACAATCGCAAAAGTCGCAAAAGTCGCAAAAGTTTTTGCGACAATCGCAAAAGTCGCAAAAGTTTTTGCGACAATCGCAAAAGTCGCAAAAGTTTTTGCGACAATCGCAAAAGTCGCAAAAGTCGCAAAAGTTTTTGCGACAATCGCAAAAGTCGCATAAGTTTTTGCGACAATCGCAAAAGTCGCATAAGTTTTTGCGACAATCGCAAAAGTCGCAAAAGTTTTTGCGACAATCGCAAAAGTCGCAAAAGTCGCAAAAGTTTTTGCGACAATCGCAAAAGTCGCAAAAGTTTTTGCGACAATCGCAAAAGTCGCAAAAGTTTTTGCGACAATCGCAAAAGTCGCAAAAGTCGCAAAAGTCGCAAAAGTTTTTGCGACAATCGCAAAAGTCGCAGAAGTTTTTGCGACAATCGCAAAAGTCGCAAAAGTTTTTGCGACAATCGCAAAAGTCGCAAAAGTCGCAAAAGTCGCAAAAGTTTTTGCGACAATCGCAAAAGTCGCAAAAGTTTTTGCGACAATCGCAAAAGTCGCAAAAGTCGCAAAAGTTTTTGCGACAATCGCAAAAGTCGCAAAAGTTTTTGCGACAATCGCAAAAGTCGCAAAAGTTTTGGCGACAATCGCAAAAGTCGCAAAAGTTTTTTCGACAATCGCAAAAGTCGCAAAAGTCGTAAAAGTCGCAAAAGTCGCAAAAGTCGCAAAAGTTTTTGCGACAATCGCAAAAGTCGCAAAAGTTTTTGCGACAATCGCAAAAGTCGCAAAAGTTTTTGCGACAATCGCAAAAGTCGCATAAGTTTTTGCGACAATCGCAAAAGTCGCATAAGTTTTTGCGACAATCGCAAAAGTCGCAAAAGTTTTTGCGACAATCGCAAAAGTCGCAAAAGTCGCAAAAGTTTTTGCGACAATCGCAAAAGTCGCAAAAGTTTTTGCGACAATCGCAAAAGTCGCAAAAGTTTTTGCGACAATCGCAAAAGTCGCAAAAGTCGCAAAAGTCGCAAAAGTTTTTGCGACAATCGCAAAAGTCGCAGAAGTTTTTGCGACAATCGCAAAAGTCGCAAAAGTTTTTGCGACAATCGCAAAAGTCGCAAAAGTCGCAAAAGTCGCAAAAGTTTTTGCGACAATCGCAAAAGTCGCAAAAGTTTTTGCGACAATCGCAAAAGTCGCAAAAGTCGCAAAAGTTTTTGCGACAATCGCAAAAGTCGCAAAAGTTTTTGCGACAATCGCAAAAGTCGCAAAAGTCGCAAAAGTCGCAAAAGTCGCAAAAGTTTTTGCGACAATCGCAAAAGTCGCAAATGTCGCAAAAGTCGCAAAAGTTTTTGCGACAATCGCAAAAGTCGTAAAAGTTTTTGCGACAATCGCAAAAGTCGCAAAAGTCGCAAAAGTTTTTGCGACAATCGCAAAAGTCGCATAAGTTTTTGCGACAATCGCAAAAGTCGCAAAAGTCGCAAAAGTTTTTGCGACAATCGCAAAAGTCGCAAAAGTTTTTGCGACAATCGCAAAAGTCGCAAAAGTTTTTGCGACAATCGCAAAAGTCGCAAAAGTCGCAAAAGTTTTTGCGACAATCGCAAAAGTCGCATAAGTTTTTGCGACAATCGCAAAAGTCGCATAAGTTTTTGCGACAATCGCAAAAGTCGCAAAAGTTTTTGCGACAATCGCAAAAGTTGCAAAAGTCGCAAAAGTTTTTGCGACAATCGCAAAAGTCGCAAAAGTTTTTGCGACAATCGCAAAAGTCGCAAAAGTTTTTGCGACAATCGCAAAAGTCGCAAAAGTCGCAAAAGTCGCAAAAGTTTTTGCGACAATCGCAAAAGTCGCAGAAGTTTTTGCGACAATCGCAAAAGTCGCAAAAGTTTTTGCGACAATCGCAAAAGTCGCAAAAGTCGCAAAAGTCGCAAAAGTTTTTGCGACAATCGCAAAAGTCGCAAAAGTTTTTGCGACAATCGCAAAAGTCGCAAAAGTCGCCAAAGTTTTTGCGACAATCGCAAAAGTCGCAAAAGTTTTTGCGACAATCGCAAAAGTCGCAAAAGTTTTGGCGACAATCGCAAAAGTCGCAAAAGTTTTTGCGACAATCGCAAAAGTCGCAAAAGTCGTAAAAGTCGCAAAAGTCGCAAAAGTCGCAAAAGTTTTTGCGACAATCGCAAAAGTCGCAAAAGTTTTTGCGACAATCGCAAAAGTCGCAAAAGTTTTTGCGACAATCGCGACAATCGCAAAAGTCGCAGAAGTTTTTGCGACAATCGCAAAAGTCGCAAAAGTCGCAAAAGTCGCAAAAGTCGCAAAAGTCGCAAAAGTCGCAAAAGTTTTTGCGACAATCGCAAAAGTCGCAAAAGTTTTTGCGACAATCGCAAAAGTCGCAAAAAATTTTACGAAAATTGCAAAAGTCCGAAAAGTCGCAAAAGTTTTTGCGACAATCGCAAAAGTCGCAAAAGTTTTTGCGACAATCGCAAAAGTCGCAAAAGTCGCAAAAGTTTTTGCGACAATCGCAAAAGTCGCAAAAGTTTTTGCGACAATCGCAAAAGTCGCAAAAGTTTTTGCGACAATCGCAAAAGTCGCAAAAGTTTTTGCGACAATCGCAAAAGTCGCAAAAGTTTTTGCGACAATCGCAAAAGTCGCAAAAGTTTTTGCAACAATCGCAAAAGTCGCAAAAGTTTTGGCGACAATCGCAAAAGTCGCAGAAGTTTTTGCGACAATCGCAAAGTCGCAGAAGTTTTTGCGACAATCGCAAAGTCGCAAAAGTTTTTGCGACAATCGCAAAAGTCGCAAAAGTTTTTGCGACAATCGCAAAAGTCGCAAAAGTTTTTGCGACAATCGCAAAAGTCGCAAAAGTTTTTGCGACAATCGCAAAAGTCGCAAAAGTCGCAAAAGTTTTTGCGACAATCGCAAAAGTCGCAAAAGTTTTGGCGACAATCGCAAAAGTCGCAAAAGTTTTTGCGACAATCGCAAAAGTCGCAAAAGTTTTTGCGACAATCGCAAAAGTCGCAAAAGTTTTTGCGACAATGGCAAAAGTCGCAAAAGTCGCAAAAGTCGCAAAAGTCGCAAAAGTCGCAAAAGTTTTTGCGACAATCGCAAAAGTCGCAAAAGTTTTTGCGACAATCGCAAAAGTCGCAAAAGTCGCAAAAGTTTTTGCGACAATCGCAAAAGTCGCAAATGTCGCAAAAGTCGCAAAAGTTTTTGCGACAATCGCAAAAGTCGCAAAAGTTTTTGCGACAATCGCAAAAGTCGCAAAAGTCGCAAAAGTCGCAAAAGTCGGAAAAGTTTTTGCGACAATCCCAAAAGTCGCAAATGTCGCAAAAGTCGCAAAAGTTTTTGCGACAATCGCAAAAGTCGTAAAAGTTTTTGCGACAATCGCAAAAGTCGCAAAAGTCGCAAAAGTTTTTGCGACAATCGCAAAAGTCGCATAAGTTTTTGCGACAATCGCAAAAGTCGCAAAAGTCGCAAAAGTTTTTGCGACAATCGCAAAAGTCGCAAAAGTTTTTGCGACAATCGCAAAAGTCGCAAAAGTTTTTGCGACAATCGCAAAAGTCGCAAAAGTTTTTGCGACAATCGCAAAAGTCGCAAAAGTTTTTGCGACAATCGCAAAAGTCGCAAATGTCGCAAAAGTCGCAAAAGTTTTTGCGACAATCGCAAAAGTCGCAAAAGTTTTTGCGACAATCGCAAAAGTCGCAAAAGTCGCAAAAGTCGCAAAAGTCGCAAAAGTTTTTGCGACAATCGCAAAAGTCGCAAATGTCGCAAAAGTCGCAAAAGTTTTTGCGACAATCGCAAAAGTCGCAGAAGTTTTTGCGACAATCGCAAAAGTCGCAAAAGTCGCAAAAGTTTTTGCGACAATCGCAAAAGTCGCAAAAGTTTTTGCGACAATCGCAAAAGTCGCAAAAGTCGCAAAAGTCGCAAAAGTCGCAAAAGTTTTTGCGACAATCGCAAAAGTCGCATAAGTTTTTGCGACAATCGCAAAAGTCGCAAAAGTCGCAAAAGTCGCAAAAGTTTTTGCGACAATCGCAAAAGTCGCAGAAGTTTTTGCGACAATCGCAAAAGTCGCAAAAGTTTTTGCGACAATCGCAAAAGTCGCATAAGTTTTTGCGACAATCGCAAAAGTCGCAAAAGTCGCAAAAGTTTTTGCGACAATCGCAAAAGTCGCAAAAGTTTTTGCGACAATCGCAAAAGTCGCAAAAGTTTTTGCGACAATCGCAAAAGTCGCAAAAGTTTTTGCGACAATCGCAAAAGTCGCAAAAGTTTTTGCGACAATCGCAAAAGTCGCAAATGTCGCAAAAGTCGCAAAAGTTTTTGCGACAATCGCAAAAGTCGCAAAAGTTTTTGCGACAATCGCAAAAGTCGCAAAAGTCGCAAAAGTCGCAAAAGTCGCAAAAGTTTTTGCGACAATCGCAAAAGTCGCAAATGTCGCAAAAGTCGCAAAAGTTTTTGCGACAATCGCAAAAGTCGTAAAAGTTTTTGCGACAATCGCAAAAGTCGCAAAAGTCGCAAAAGTTTTTGCGACAATCGCAAAAGTCGCAAAAGTTTTTGCGACAATCGCAAAAGTCGCAAAAGTCGCAAAAGTCGCAAAAGTTTTTGCGACAATCGCAAAAGTCGCAGAAGTTTTTGCGACAATCGCAAAAGTCGCAAAAGTTTTTGCGACAATCGCAAAAGTCGCAAAAGTCGCAAAAGTCGCAAAAGTTTTTGCGACAATCGCAAAAGTCGCAGAAGTTTTTGCGACAATCGCAAAAGTCGCAAAAGTTTTTGCAACAATCGCAAAAGTCGCAGAAGTTTTTGCGACAATCGCAAAAGTCGCAAAAGTTTTTGCGACAATCGCAAAAGTCGCAAAAGTCGCAAAAGTTTTTGCGACAATCGCAAAAGTCGCAAAAGTTTTTGCGACAATCGCAAAAGTCGCAAAAGTTTTTGCGACAATCGCAAAAGTCGCAAAAGTTTTTGCGACAATCGCAAAAGTCGCAAAAGTCGCAAAAGTTTTTGCGACAATCGCAAAAGTCGCAAAAGTTTTGGCGACAATCGCAAAAGTCGCAAAAGTTTTTGCGACAATCGCAAAAGTCGCAAAAGTTTTTGCGACAATCGCAAAAGTCGCAAAAGTTTTTGCGACAATGGCAAAAGTCGCAAAAGTCGCAAAAGTCGCAAAAGTCGCAAAAGTCGCAAAAGTTTTTGCGACAATCGCAAAAGTCGCAAAAGTTTTTGCGACAATCGCAAAAGTCGCATAAGTTTTTGCGACAATCGCAAAAGTCGCAAAAGTTTTTGCGACAATCGCAAATGTCGCAAAAGTCGCAAAAGTTTTTGCGACAATCGCAAAAGTCGCAAATGTCGCAAAAGTCGCAAAAGTTTTTGCGACAATCGCAAAAGTCGTAAAAGTTTTTGCGACAATCGCAAAAGTCGCAAAAGTCGCAAAAGTTTTTGCGACAATCGCAAAAGTCGCATAAGTTTTTGCGACAATCGCAAAAGTCGCAAAAGTCGCAAAAGTTTTTGCGACAATCGCAAAAGTCGCAAAAGTCGCAAAAGTCGCAAAAGTTTTTGCGACAATCGCAAAAGTCGCAGAAGTTTTTGCGACAATCGCAAAAGTCGCAAAAGTTTTTGCGACAATCGCAAAAGTCGCAAAAGTCGCAAAAGTCGCAAAAGTTTTTGCGACAATCGCAAAAGTCGCAAAAGTTTTGGCGACAATCGCAAAAGTCGCAAAAGTTTTTGCGACAATCGCAAAAGTCGCAAAAGTTTTTGCGACAATGGCAAAAGTCGCAAAAGTCGCAAAAGTCGCAAAAGTCGCAAAAGTCGCAAAAGTTTTTGCGACAATCGCAAAAGTCGCAAAAGTTTTTGCGACAATCGCAAAAGTCGCAAAAGTCGCAAAAGTCGCAAAAGTCGCAAAAGTTTTTGCGACAATCGCAAAAGTCGCAAAAGTTTTTGCGACAATCGCAAAAGTCGCAAAAGTTTTTGCGACAATCGCAAAAGTCGCAAAAGTCGCAAAAGTTTTTGCGACAATCGCAAAAGTCGCAAATGTCGCAAAAGTCGCAAAAGTTTTTGCGACAATCGCAAAAGTCGCAAAAGTTTTTGCGATAATCGCAAAAGTCGCAAAAGTTTTTGCGACAATCGCAAAAGTCGCAAAAGTCGCAAAAGTCGCAAAAGTTTTTGCGACAATCGCAAAAGTCGCAAATGTCGCAAAAGTCGCAAAAGTTTTTGCGACAATCGCAAAAGTCGCAAAAGTTTTTGCGATAATCGCAAAAGTCGCAAAAGTTTTTGCGACAATCGCAAAAGTCGCAAAAGTCGCAGAAGTTTTTGCGACAATCGCAAAAGTCGCAAAAGTTTTTGCGACAATCGCAAAAGTCGCAAAAGTCGCAAAAGTTTTTGCGACAATCGCAAAAGTCGCAAAAGTTTTTGCGACAATCGCAAAAGTCGCAAAAGTTTTTGCGACAATCGCAAAAGTCGCAAAAGTTTTTGCGACAATCGCAAAAGTCGCAAAAGTCGCAAAAGTCGCAAAAGTCGCAAAAGTCGCAAAAGTTTTTGCGACAATCGCAAAAGTCGCAAAAGTTTTTGCGACAATCGCAAAAGTCGCAAAAGTCGCAAAAGTCGCAAAAGTCGCAAAAGTCGCAAAAGTTTTTGCGACAATCGCAAAAGTCGCAGAAGTTTTTGCGACAATCGCAAAAGTCGCAGAAGTTTTTGCGACAATCGCAAAAGTCGCAAAAGTTTTTGCGACAATGGCAAAAGTCGCAAAAGTTTTTGCGACAATCGCAAAAGTCGCAAAAGTCGCAAAAGTTTTTGCGACAATCGCAAAAGTCGCAAAAGTTTTTGCGACAATCGCAAAAGTCGCAAAAGTTTTTGCGACAATCGCAAAAGTCGCAAAAGTCGCAAAAGTTTTGGCGACAATCGCAAAAGTCGCAAAAGTTTTTGCGACAATGGCAAAAGTCGCAAAAGTTTTTGCGACAATCGCAAAAGTCGCAGAAGTTTTTGCGACAATCGCAAAAGTCGCAAAAGTTTTTGCGACAATCGCAAAAGTCGCAAAAGTCGCAAAATTTTTTGCGACAATCGCAAAAGTCGCAAAAGTTTTTGCGACAATCGCAAAAGTCGCAAAAGTTTTTGCGACAATCGCAAAAGTCGCAAAAGTTTTTGCGACAATCGCAAAAGTCACAAAAGTCGCAAAAGTTTTTGCGACAATCGCAAAAGTCGCAAAAGTTTTGGCGACAATCGCAAAAGTCGCAAAAGTTTTTGCGACAATCGCAAAAGTCGCAAAAGTCGCAAAAGTTTTTGCGACAATCGCAAAAGTCGCAGAAGTTTTTGCGACAATCGCAAAAGTCGCAAAAGTTTTTGCGACAATCGCAAAAGTCGCAAAAGTTTTTGCGACAATCGCAAAAGTCGCAAAAGTCGCAAAAGTTTTTGCGACAATCGCAAAAGTCGCAAAAGTTTTGGCGACAATCGCAAAAGTCGCAAAAGTTTTTGCGACAATCGCAAAAGTCGCAAAAGTCGCAAATGTCGCAAAAGTCGCAAAAGTCGCAAAAGTCGCAAAAGTTTTTGCGACAATCGCAAAAGTCGCAAAAGTTTTTGCGACAATCGCAAAAGTCGCAAAAGTTTTTGCGACAATCGCAAAAGTCGCAAAAGTTTTTGCGACAATCGCAAAAGTCGCAAAAGTCGCAAAAGTCGCAAAAGTCGCAAAAGTCGCAAAAGTCGCAAAAGTCGCAAAAGTTTTTGCGACAATCGCAAAAGTCGCAAATGTCGCAAAAGTCGCAAAAGTTTTTGCGACAATCGCAAAAGTCGCAAAAGTTTTTGCGATAATCGCAAAAGTCGCAAAAGTTTTTGCGACAATCGCAAAAGTCGCAAAAGTCGCAAAAGTCGCAAAAGTCGCAAAAGTCGCAAAAGTTTTTGCGACAATCGCAAAAGTCGCAAATGTCGCAAAAGTCGCAAAAGTTTTTGCGACAATCGCAAAAGTCGCAAAAGTTTTTGCGATAATCGCAAAAGTCGCAAAAGTTTTTGCGACAATCGCAAAAGTCGCGAAAGTCGCAAAAGTCGCAAAAGTCGCAAAAGTCGCAAAAGTTTTTGCGACAATCGCAAAAGTCGCAAATGTCGCAAAAGTCGCAAAAGTTTTTGCGACAATCGCAAAAGTCGCAAAAGTTTTTGCGACGATCGCAAAAGTCGCAAAAGTTTTTGCGACAATCGCAAAAGTCGCAAAAGTTTTTGCGACAATCGCAAAAGTCGCAAAAGTCGCAAAAGTTTTTGCGACAATCGCAAAAGTCGCAAAAGTTTTTGCGACAATCGCAAAAGTCGCAAAAGTTTTTGCGACAATCGCAAAAGTCGCAAAAGTTTTTGCGACAATCGCAAAAGTCGCAAAAGTTTTTGCGACAATCGCAAAAGTCGCAAAAGTCGCAAAAGTCGCAAAAGTCGCAAAAGTTTTTGCGACAATCGCAAAAGTCGCAAATGTCGCAAAAGTCGCAAAAGTTTTTGCGACAATCGCAAAAGTCGCAAAAGTTTTTGCGATAATCGCAAAAGTCGCAAAAGTTTTAGCGACAATCGCAAAAGTCGCAGAAGTTTTTGCGACAATCGCAAAAGTCGCATAAGTTTTTGCGACAATCGCAAAAGTCGCAAAAGTTTTTGCGACAATCGCAAAAGTCGCAAAAGTCGCAAAAGTCGCAAAAGTCGCAAAAGTCGCAAAAGTCGCAAAAGTCGCAAAAGTTTTTGCGACAATCGCAAAAGTCGCAAATGTCGCAAAAGTCGCAAAAGTTTTTGCGATAATCGCAAAAGTCGCAAAAGTTTTTGCGACAATCGCAAAAGTCGCAAAAGTTTTTGCGACAATCGCAAAAGTCGCAAAAGTCGCAAAAGTCGCAAAAGTTTTTGCGACAATCGCAAAAGTCGCAGAAGTTTTTGCGACAATCGCAAAAGTCGCAAAAGTTTTTGCGACAATCGCAAAAGTCGCAGAAGTTTTTGCGACAATCGCAAAAGTCGCAAAAGTTTTTGCGACAATCGCAAAAGTCGCAAAAGTCGCAAAAGTTTTTGCGACAATCGCAAAAGTCGCAAAAGTTTTTGCGACAATCGCAAAAGTTTTTGCGACAATCGCAAAAGTCGCAAAAGTTTTTGCGACAATCGCAAAAGTCGCAAAAGTCGCAAAAGTCGCAAAAGTCGCAAAAGTCGCAAAAGTCGCAAAAGTTTTTGCGACAATCGCAAAAGTCGCAAATGTCGCAAAAGTCGCAAAAGTTTTTGCGACAATCGCAAAAGTCGCAAAAGTTTTTGCGACAATCGCAAAAGTCGCAAAAGTTTTTGCGACAATCGCAAAAGTCGCAAAAGTTTTTGCGACAATCGCAAAAGTCGCAAAAGTCGCAAAAGTCGCAAATGTCGCAAAAGTCGCAAAAGTTTTTGCGATAATCGCAAAAGTCGCAAAAGTTTTTGCGACAATCGCAAAAGTCGCAAATGTCGCAAAAGTCGCAAAAGTCGCAAAAGTCGCAAAAGTCGCAAAAGTCGCAAAAGTCGCAAAAGTTTTTGCGACAATCGCAAAAGTCGCAAATGTCGCAAAAGTCGCAAAAATTTTTGCGACAATCGCAAAAGTCGCAAAAGTTTTTGCGACAATCGCAAAAGTCGGAGAAGTTTTTGCGACAATCGCAAAAGTCGCAAAAGTTTTTGCGACAATCGCAAAAGTCGCAAAAGTTTTTGCAACAATCGCAAAAGTCGCAAAAGTTTTTGCGACAATCGCAAAAGTCGCAGAAGTTTTTGCGACAATCGCAAAAGTCGCAAAAGTCGCAAAAGTTTTTGCGACAATCGCAAAAGTCGCAAAAGTTTCTGCGACAATCGCAAAAGTCGCAAAAGTCGCAAAAGTCGCACAAGTCGCAAAAGTTTTTGCGACAATCGCAAAAGTCGCAAAAGTTTTTGCGACAATCGCAAAAGTCGCAAAAGTCGCAAAAGTCGCAAAAGTCGCAAAAGTCGCAAAAGTCGCAAAAGTTTTTGCGACAATCGCAAAAGTCGCAAAAGTTTTTGCAACAATCGCAAAAGTCGCAAAAGTTTTTGCGACAATCGCAAAAGTCGCAGAAGTTTTTGCGACAATCGCAAAAGTCGCAAAAGTTTTTGCGACAATCGCAAAAGTCGCAAAAGTCGCAAAAGTCGCAAAAGTCGCAAAAGTCCCAAATTTTTTGCGACAATCGCAAAAGTCGCAAAAGTTTTTGCGACAATCGCAAAAGTCGCAAAAGTTTTTGCGACAATCGCAAAAGTCGCAAAAGTCGCAAAAGTCGCAAAAGTCGCAAAAGTTTTTGCGACAATCGCAAAAGTCGCAAAAGTTTTTGCGACAATCGCAAAAGTCGCAAAAGTTTTTGCGACAATCGCAAAAGTCGCAAAAGTCGCAAAAGTCGCAAAAGTCGCAAAAGTCGCAAAAGTCGCAAAAGTTTTTGCGACAATCGCAAAAGTCGCAAATGTCGCAAAAGTCGCAAAAGTTTTTGCGACAATCGCAAAAGTCGCAAAAGTTTTTGCGATAATCGCAAAAGTCGCAAACGTTTTTGCGACAATCGCAAAAGTCGCAAAAGTCGCAAAAGTCGCAAAAGTCGCAAAAGTCGCAAAAGTTTTTGCGACAATCGCAAAAGTCGCAAATGTCGCAAAAGTCGCAAAAGTTTTTGCGACAATCGCAAAAGTCGCAAAAGTTTTTGCGACAATCGCAAAAGTCGCAAAAGTTTTTGCGACAATCGCAAAAGTCGCAAAAGTTTTTGCGACAATCGCAAAAGTCGCAAAAGTCGCAAAAGTCGCAAAAGTTTTTGCGACAATCGCAAAAGTCGCAAAAGTTTTTGCGACAATCGCAAAAGTCGCAAAAGTCGCAAAAGTTTTGGCGACAATCGCAAAAGTCGCAAAAGTTTTTGCGACAATCGCAAAAGTCGCAAAAGTTTTTGCGACAATCGCAAAAGTCGCAAATGTCGCAAAAGTCGCAAAAGTTTTTGCGACAATCGCAAAAGTCGCAAAAGTTTTTGCGATAATCGCAAAAGTCGCAAAAGTTTTTGCGACAATCGCAAAAGTCGCAAAAGTCGCAAAAGTCGCAAAAGTCGCAAAAGTCGCAAAAGTCGCAAAAGTTTTTGCGACAATCGCAAAAGTCGCAAAAGTTTTTGCGACAATCGCAAAAGTCGCAAATGTCGCAAAAGTCGCAAAAGTTTTTGCGACAATCGCAAAAGTCGCAAAAGTTTTTGCGATAATCGCAAAAGTCGCAAAAGTTTTTGCGACAATCGCAAAAGTCGCAAAAGTCGCAGAAGTTTTTGCGACAATCGCAAAAGTCGCAAAAGTTTTTGCGACAATCGCAAAAGTCGCAAAAGTCGCAAAAGTTTTTGCGACAATCGCAAAAGTCGCAAAAGTTTTTGCGACAATCGCAAAAGTCGCAAAAGTCGCAGAAGTTTTTGCGACAATCGCAAAAGTCGCAAAAGTTTTTGCGACAATCGCAAAAGTCGCAAAAATCGCAAAAGTTTTTGCGACAATCGCAAAAGTCGCAAAAGTTTTTGCGACAATCGCAAAAGTCGCAGAAGTTTTTGCGACAATCGCAAAAGTCGCAAAAGTTTTTGCGACAATCGCAAAAGTCGCAAAAGTCGCAAAAGTTTTGGCGACAATCGCAAAAGTCGCAAAAGTTTTTGCGACAATCGCAAAAGTCGCAAAAGTTTTTGCGACAATCGCAAAAGTCGCAAAAGTCGCAAAAGTCGCAAAAGTCGCAAAAGTTTTTGCGACAATCGCAAAAGTCGCAAATGTCGCAAAAGTCGCTAAAGTTTTTGCGACAATCGCAAAAGTCGCAAAAGTTTTTGCGACAATCGCAAAAGTCGCAAAAGTTTTTGCGACAATCGCAAAAGTCGCAAAAGTTTTTGCGACAATCGCAAAAGTCGCAAAAGTCGCAAAAGTCGCAAATGTCGCAAAAGTCGCAAAAGTTTTTGCGATAATCGCAAAAGTCGCAAAAGTTTTTGCGACAATCGCAAAAGTCGCAAAAGTCGCAAAAGTCGCAAAAGTCGCAAAAGTCGCAAAAGTTTTTGCGACAATCGCAAAAGTCGCAAATGTCGCAAAAGTCGCAAAAGTTTTTGCGACAATCGCAAAAGTCGCAAAAGTTTTTGCGATAATCGCAAAAGTCGCAAAAGTTTTTGCGACAATCGCAAAAGTCGCAAAAGTCGCAAAAGTCGCAAAAGTCGCAAAAGTTTTTGCGACAATCGCAAAAGTCGCAAATGTCGCAAAAGTCACAAAAGTTTTTGCGACAATCGCAAAAGTCGCAAAAGTTTTTGCGACAATCGCAAAAGTCGCAAAAGTTTTTGCGACAATCGCAAAAGTCGGAGAAGTTTTTGCGACAATCGCAAAAGTCGCAAAAGTTTTTGCGACAATCGCAAAAGTCGCAAAAGTTTTTGCAACAATCGCAAAAGTCGCAAAAGTTTTTGCGACAATCGCAAAAGTCGCAGAAGTTTTAGCGACAATCGCAAAAGTCGCAAAAGTTTTTGCGACAATCGCAAAAGTCGCAAAAGTCGCAAAAGTTTTTGCGACAATCGCAAAAGTCGCAAAAGTTTTTGCGACAATCGCAAAAGTCGCAAAAGTCGCAAAAGTCGCACAAGTCGCAAAAGTTTTTGCGACAATCGCAAAAGTCGCAAAAGTTTTTGCGACAATCGCAAAAGTCGCAAAAGTCGCAAAAGTCGCAAAAGTCGCAAAAGTCGCAAAAGTCGCAAAAGTTTTTGCGACAATCGCAAAAGTCGCAAAAGTTTTTGCAACAATCGCAAAAGTCGCAAAAGTTTTTGCGACAATCGCAAAAGACGCAGAAGTTTTTGCGACAATCGCAAAAGTCGCAAAAGTTTTTGCGACAATCGCAAAAGTCGCAAAAGTCGCAAAAGTCGCAAAAGTCGCAAAAGTCCCAAATTTTTTGCGACAATCGCAAAAGTCGCAAAAGTTTTTGCGACAATCGCAAAAGTCGCAAAAGTTTTTGCGACAATCGCAAAAGTCGCAAAAGTCGCAAAAGTCGCAAAAGTCGCAAAAGTTTTTGCGACAATCGCAAAAGTCGCAAAAGTTTTTGCGACAATCGCAAAAGTCGCAAAAGTCGCAAAAGTTTTTGCGACAATCGCAAAAGTCGCAAAAGTTTTTGCGACAATCGCAAAAGTCGCAAAAGTTTTTGCGAAAATCGCAAAAGTCGCAAAAGTCGCAAAAGTCGCAAAAGTCGCAAAAGTCGCAAAAGTTTTTGCGACAATCGCAAAAGTCGCAAATGTCGCAAAAGTCGCAAAAGTTTTTGCGACAATCGCAAAAGTCGCAAAAGTTTTTGCGATAATCGCAAAAGTCGCAAAAGTTTTTGCGACAATCGCAAAAGTCGCAAAAGTCGCAGAAGTTTTTGCGACAATCGCAAAAGTCGCAAAAGTTTTTGCGACAATCGCAAAAGTCGCAAAAGTCGCAAAAGTTTTTGCGACAATCGCAAAAGTCGCAAAAGTTTTTGCGACAATCGCAAAAGTCGCAAAAGTCGCAAAAGTTTTTGCGACAATCGCAAAAGTCGCAAAAGTTTTGGCGACAATCGCAAAAGTCGCAAAAGTTTTTGCGACAATCGCAAAAGTCGCAAAAGTTTTTGCAACAATCGCAAAAGTTTTTGCGACAATCGCAAAAGTCGCAAAAGTCGCAAAAGTTTTTGCGACAATTGCAAAAGTCGCAGAAGTTTTTGCGACAATCGCAAAAGTCGCAAAAGTCGCAAAAGTCGCAAAAGTCGCAAAAGTCGCAAAAGTTTTTGCGACAATCGCAAAAGTCGCAAAAGTTTTTGCGACAATCGCAAAAGTCGCAAAAGTTTTTGCGACAATCGCAAAAGTCGCAAAAGTCGCAAAAGTTTTTGCGACAATCGCAAAAGTCGCAAAAGTCGCAAAAGTTTTTGCGACAATCGCAAAAGTCGCAAAAGTCGCAAAAGTTTTTGCGACAATCGCAAAAGTCGCAAATGTCGCAAAAGTCGCAAAAGTTTTTGCGACAATCGCAAAAGTCGCAAAAGTCGCAAAAGTCGCAAAAGTCGCAAAAGTCGCAAAAGTTTTTGCGACAATCGCAAAAGTCGCAAATGTCGCAAAAGTCGCAAAAGTTTTTGCGACAATCGCAAAAGTCGCAAAAGTTTTTGCGATAATCGCAAAAGTCGCAAAAGTTTTTGCGACAATCGCAAAAGTCGCAAAAGTCGCAGAAGTTTTTGCGACAATCGCAAAAGTCGCAAAAGTTTTTGCGACAATCGCAAAAGTCGCAAAAGTCGCAAAAGTTTTTGCGACAATCGCAAAAGTCGCAAAAGTTTTTGCGACAATCGCAAAAGTCGCAAAAGTCGCAAAAGTTTTTGCGACAATCGCAAAAGTCGCAAAAGTTTTGGCGACAATCGCAAAAGTCGCAAAAGTTTTTGCGACAATCGCAAAAGTCGCAAAAGTTTTTGCGACAATCGCAAAAGTTTTTGCGACAATCGCAAAAGTCGCAAAAGTCGCAAAAGTTTTTGCGACAATTGCAAAAGTCGCAGAAGTTTTTGCGACAATCGCAAAAGTCGCAAAAGTCGCAAAAGTCGCAAAAGTCGCAAAAGTCGCAAAAGTTTTTGCGACAATCGCAAAAGTCGCAAAAGTTTTTGCGACAATCGCAAAAGTCGCAAAAGTTTTTGCGACAATCGCAAAAGTCGCAAAAGTCGCAAAAGTTTTTGCGACAATCGCAAAAGTCGCAAAAGTCGCAAAAGTTTTTGCGACAATCGCAAAAGTCGCAAAAGTCGCAAAAGTTTTTGCGACAATCGCAAAAGTCGCAAATGTCGCAAAAGTCGCAAAAGTTTTTGCGACAATCGCAAAAGTCGCAAAAGTTTTTGCGACAATCGCAAAAGTCGCAAAAGTCGCAAAAGTCGCAAAAGTTTTTGCGACAATCGCAAAAGTCGCAAGAGTTTTGGCGACAATCGCAAAAGTCGCAAAAGTCGCAAAAGTTTTTGCGACAATCGCAAAAGTCGCAAATGTCGCAAAAGTCGCAAAAGTTTTTGCGACAATCGCAAAAGTCGCAAAAGTTTTTGCGATAATCGCAAAAGTCGCAAAAGTTTTTGCGACAATCGCAAAAGTCGCAAAAGTCGCAAAAGTCGCAAAAGTCGCAAAAGTCGCAAAAGTCGCAAAAGTTTTTGCGACAATCGCAAAAGTCGCAAAAGTCGCAGAAGTTTTTGCGACAATCGCAAAAGTCGCAAAAGTTTTTGCGACAATCGCAAAAGTCGCAAAAGTTTTTGCGACAATCGCAAAAGTCGCAAAAGTTTTTGCGACAATCGCAAAAGTCGCAGAAGTTTTTGCGACAATCGCAAAAGTCGCAAAAGTTTTTGCGACAATCGCAAAAGTCGCAAAAGTCGCAAAAGTCGCAAAAGTCGCAAAAGTCCCAAATTTTTTGCGACAATCGCAAAAGTCGCAAAAGTTTTTGCGACAATCGCAAAAGTCGCAAAAGTTTTTGCGACAATCGCAAAAGTCGCAAAAGTCGCAAAAGTCGCAAAAGTCGCAAAAGTTTTTGCGACAATCGCAAAAGTCGCAAAAGTTTTTGCGACAATCGCAAAAGTCGCAAAAGTTTTTGCGACAATCGCAAAAGTCGCAAAAGTCGCAAAAGTCGCAAAAGTCGCAAAAGTCGCAAAAGTCGCAAAAGTTTTTGCGACAATCGCAAAAGTCGCAAATGTCGCAAAAGTCGCAAAAGTTTTTGCGACAATCGCAAAAGTCGCAAAAGTTTTTGCGATAATCGCAAAAGTCGCAAAAGTTTTTGCGACAATCGCAAAAGTCGCAAAAGTCGCAAAAGTCGCAAAAGTCGCAAAAGTCGCAAAAGTTTTTGCGACAATCGCAAAAGTCGCAAATGTCGCAAAAGTCGCAAAAGTTTTTGCGACAATCGCAAAAGTCGCAAAAGTTTTTGCGATAATCGCAAAAGTCGCAAAAGTTTTTGCGACAATCGCAAAAGTCGCAAAAGTCGCAGAAGTTTTTGCGACAATCGCAAAAGTCGCAAAAGTTTTTGCGACAATCGCAAAAGTCGCAAAAGTTTTTGCAACAATCGCAAAAGTCGCAAAAGTTTTTGCGACAATCGCAAAAGTCGCAGAAGTTTTTGCGACAATCGCAAAAGTCGCAAAAGTTTTTGCGACAATCGCAAAAGTCGCAAAAGTCGCAAAAGTTTTTGCGACAATCGCAAAAGTCGCAAAAGTTTTTGCGACAATCGCAAAAGTCGCAAAAGTCGCAAAAGTCGCAAAAGTTTTTGCGACAATCGCAAAAGTCGCAAAAGTTTTTGCGATAATCGCAAAAGTCGCAAAAGTTTTTGCGACAATCGCAAAAGTCGCAAAAGTCGCAAAAGTCGCAAAAGTCGCAAAAGTCGCAAAAGTTTTTGCGACAATCGCAAAAGTCGCAAAAGTCGCAAAAGTCGCAAAAGTTTTTGCGACAATCGCAAAAGTCGCAAAAGTTTTGGCGACAATCGCAAAAGTCGCAAAAGTCGCAAAAGTTTTTGCGACAATCGCAAAAGTCGCAAATGTCGCAAAAGTCGCAAAAGTTTTTGCGACAATCGCAAAAGTCGCAAAAGTTTTTGCGATAATCGCAAAAGTCGCAAAAGTTTTTGCGACAATCGCAAAAGTCGCAAAAGTCGCAAAAGTCGCAAAAGTCGCAAAAGTTTTTGCGACAATCGCAAAAGTCGCAAATGTCGCAAAAGTCGCAAAAGTTTTTGCGACAATCGCAAAAGTCGCAAAAGTTTTTGCGATAATCGCAAAAGTCGCAAAAGTTTTTGCGACAATCGCAAAAGTCGCAAAAGTCGCAGAAGTTTTTGCGACAATCGCAAAAGTCGCAAAAGTTTTTGCGACAATCGCAAAAGTCGCAAAAGTTTTTGCAACAATCGCAAAAGTCGCAAAAGTTTTTGCGACAATCGCAAAAGTCGCAGAAGTTTTTGCGACAATCGCAAAAGTCGCAAAAGTTTTTGCGACAATCGCAAAAGTCGCAAAAGTCGCAGAAGTTTTTGCGACAATCGCAAAAGTCGCAAAAGTTTTGGCGACAATCGCAAAAGTCGCAAAAGTTTTTGCGACAATCGCAAAAGTCGCAAAAGTCGCAAAAGTTTTTGCGACAATCGCAAAAGTCGCAAAAGTTTTTGCGACAATCGCAAAAGTCGCAAAAGTTTTTGCGACAATCGCAAAAGTCGCAAAAGTTTTTGCGACAATCGCAAAAGTTTTTGCGACAATCGCAAAAGTTTTTGCGACAATCGCAAAAGTCGCAAAAGTTTTTGCGACAATCGCAAAAGTCGCAAAAGTCGCAAAAGTTTTTGCGACAATCGCAAAAGTCGCAAAAGTTTTTGCGACAATCGCAAAAGTCGCAGAAGTTTTTGCGACAATCGCAAAAGTCGCAAAAGTCGCAAAAGTCGCAAAAGTCGCAAAAGTTTTTGCGACAATCGCAAAAGTCGCAAAAGTTTTTGCGACAATCGCAAAAGTCGCAAAAGTTTTGGCGACAATCGCAAAAGTCGCAGAAGTTTTTGCGACAATCGCAAAAGTCGCAAAAGTTTTTGCGACAATCGCAAAAGTCGCAAAAGTCGCAAAAGTTTTTGCGACAATCGCAAAAGTCGCAAAAGTTTTTGCGACAATCGCAAAAGTCGCAAAAGTTTTTGCGACAATCGCAAAAGTCGCAAAAGTTTTTGCGACAATCGCAAAAGTCGCATAAGTCGCAAAAGTTTTTGCGACAATCGCAAAAGTCGCAAAAGTTTTGGCGACAATCGCAAAAGTCGCAAAAGTTTTTGCGACAATCGCAAAAGTCGCAAAAGTCGCAAAAGTCGCAAAAGTTTTGGCGACAATCGCAAAAGTCGCAAAAGTTTTTGCGACAATCGCAAAAGTCGCAAATGTCGCAAAAGTCGCAAAAGTTTTTGCGACAATCGCAAAAGTCGCAAAAGTTTTTGCGATAATCGCAAAAGTCGCAAAAGTTTTTGCGACAATCGCAAAAGTCGCAAAAGTCGCAAAAGTCGCAAAAGTTTTTGCGACAATCGCAAAAGTCGCAAATGTCGCAAAAGTCGCAAAAGTTTTTGCGACAATCGCAAAAGTCGCAAAAGTTTTTGCGATAATCGCAAAAGTCGCAAAAGTTTTTGCGACAATCGCAAAAGTCGCAAAAGTCGCAAAAGTCGCAAAAGTCGCAAAAGTTTTTGCGACAATCGCAAAAGTCGCAAA